>NC_137183.1:38593216-39193216 GCF_951804945.1 Podarcis cretensis | reverse complement strand
AACATGGTACACTGCCTTGGTGTGATATGATATGGAAATATAGAAACACTTTTATAAACAACACAAACACCTATTTCCTTAGAGGATCACTTGGATCACTTGAAAAGCAAGGCCCTGATTGGCCAGTTGTTAGTGGCAGTCCAATTAAGAACGGGACAGCTAGTGTCACTTCTAGGTGGGGGCTGCCTGAAGGCAGACTGAGCCCAGTGAGGCAGTGCTCTGTTCATCTTAATAAGCCAGTCTCCACTGGCTGGGTCTGACTCCCTCATGACCTGCTTTTAAGCAGGCATTTAATAGAGTCATGTCCCAGCAGATGCTTTGTAATTAAGGCTTTTTGCTCCTGTGATAACAACAACTAGAAAAGGCTCCCTTCTCTCCTCCTATAAGCCAGAACTGGGCATACAGAATGTACATGCTTGCCCAGTTGGGTCTCGATTAGCTCCAAATATATTCTGGCTTGGGGTGTCTAGGGTCTTTGGCAGGGGTCTTTTCTCTACCACGATAGATCCTTTAGTACTGCACTTAAGACCTGCATGCCGGCCATGTTCTTTACCACTCTACAACATCTCCCTTGTCTCCCACAATGGCTGTAGTTGCACACAAACCATAGTTTGGTGTGATGTGCACAAGCTGGAATGACAACTAGGTAGACCTAGCCTCCTGTATTCCCCCCTTCCTTATTCCAGTGCCATACCAGAGGAGGACTTGGGAAGCTTTTCCCATGTTGTCTGGACCTACAAACTGTGGTTGCACATTAAACCAACTTTAATCAATGTTTTCTAAAGTTAGCTTTTTTAACTCACCACAATTCCCCTGGGGGCAATCTGTGCTTAACAAAAACAGAAGTGAAACCTTCTAAGCTTCCCCCAAAAGACAGAAGCAGAGAGGGGACGCACGCACCCCCAAGGACTTGATTTGGGCTTGTTTCAGCTTATTTATAAATATATTTGTATACCACAATTTCATTTAAAAAAAAACAACAACAAAGCAATTTACAGCAATCTTTCATAAACAATAAAAACCAGTAAAACAGAAAAAAAGATATCCAACTAACAGTGGCAGGTGTTTAGCTTAATTGTCTGCATAAGCCTGGTGTCAAATAAAACCTTTCAGCAAATGTTTAAACGTCAGTATGGAAGACACCTGCTGAATCTCTATTGGAATAGCATTTCCTAGGGCTGCATCAGGAAAGAAAAAGAAAAAAAGAGGGGGGCGGGTAGAAGAGGCAAAGTATCTTTCTAGGTGGGGAACTGGGTCTCCCATATTATTGTGTCCAAATCTGAGACACATCAGTGGCCTCAAAACTATCAGCCAGTATGTAATCACGTTTCTAAAAAGTTGGTCTATGCAGCCTGGCGTAATAATAAGGGGAAGGGGTGGAATCAGATGCATTGTCAAAACTGCATATAAAATGTGTTTATTAAGGTAATTTGACACTAAAATGCTGGTGAATTTTCATGAGGATTAAAAAAAAATTAAACACAAATTACTGCAAAATGTGAAGAACTGAATTCTATGGGATAACCAGCCTGATATAACCAACATGCAAATTTATGTTTAATACATGAAGGGGTTAAGACCATAGAGTAAGCTGTCCTGCCAGGCTTAGCTCACTTTGGGACGGACTAGATCAGGCATAGGAAAACTCCGGCCCTCCAGATGTTTTGAAACTACAATTCCCATCATCCCTAGCTAACAGGACCACTGGTCAGGGTTGATGGGAATTGTAGTCTCAAAACATCTGGAGGACTGGAGTTTGCCTGTGCCTGGACTAGATAATAAAGCCTTTGTTCCTCTCCCAGTCTACTCTATGAACTCAGCATGTGAAGAGGCTAAGCTGTCCCTATTGAGTTCCTATACCACTAATTTAGGAATTTTCACCATTTTGCAACTAAGCCAAGTTTTACTGCTTGTGCAACTTTTCTGACTGATGTATGGAAAAGCATATGAATCTGACCTTTGGAGAGTTTTAAGTAAACCATTTTTAACTTACCAAACGTGGTCTTTTTCTATGCTAGGAGAAGGACGTTTTAGAATTCAGAAGGGCATATTTTAAAGGTCTAATAGCCTCTATTTCCACATTTGCTGCATATTTTGTGATTTTAAATCTCTGCTGGGGTTCTCTCACCAAACACTACTTGTCCCAAACCTGGATCTTTGCATCCAGGAAGTCTCCTTTCTATATCCCTATTTTTTCCTTGAACCAACAAATTCAAGTCTGACAAAATTAGAAACTGAGAGAACCAAAAGTTACTGATCCTTTCATCCTTAGAAGCAACTCAGTTTATGGTTGAGTGTAAAGCTGTATCCATAAGCGCCACATACCAAATATTTTAAAAAATATATTTTTTATGAAAGGCTTTTTTGTGTAACAAAACAAACAGATAAACAGGGAAAGGTACATCTATTGTCTCAACTTTCAATTCTTGGTCTTTTTCGGTTTGTTTACATTTAGTGAGAGACACTTTTGTCATAGGCTTCTTGCAGTTGATTGAGGGGGGGGGAGAGAGATGGGGGCACTGTTCTTTCATTCTGTTGCCTACTGTTAGTGTAGGGGTTTGTGTATGGATCACATGGGTAGGACCTTTGCTTATGCATTTGTTTATTTTTATTGATAATGTGAGATATCGGGGGGGCGGGCGTTTCCTGAACTTTGTTGGTTGCATTCAGTTGATTGCAGTGTAAGCAACACAGCAAGTTGAGCAGAGGAGGACTTATAAAAGATTTGTGTATGTGTGTGCCACTGCCTTAAGGAGTTCATATTTTATGATGTGGTGTTCCCCCCCCCCACTTGCTTTTCACGGTAAGACGTCCAAATCCTTGATGGCTGTTGTGTTGGCACCTCCCTCAGTGTTTGTTAGAAGGGAACAAAGAAGTGAAAGGGTATAGCAGAGATGCTTCCAGCAGGTTCCATAGTACATATTTTGTACACACAAGAGTTGGTGCCTCTAGACTCCACTATTTCACAAGGAGAAGTCAAATGTATACCAGAAATTAAGGTTTGCACAATTAAAGTGCTTTGTCACCCTAGTGCAACAAATGCACCATGAGGAGAGGGAAATATTTTTTGCTGCTAGGAAAGGGATGGGGAAATGCGCTGAAAAATGCAACAAATGATTAAATGGAAAGATGCCCCACAAGCAAATCAGGTTGGATGCTCAACAAACAGGTCAGTTGAAGGAGCCTAGCAGCCCCAAATGAAAATCAGAACATGCTCACCATATGCTGCTGTCTAAAATTCACCAGTCATTTCAGACCTGCAAAGGAAAAAAGAACAGGTTATTTTGCACTACCCTAGGGTAGTGGGTGTTGCTGGAGAAGACTCTTGAGACATCTTGAGGTGTGAGACTCCAAAGGATTTAACCCATACTAGACAGAAACTTAACTATGAATGAAAGCTGGAGGTGGATGGGAACCTGCTACTCCTCAGAACCATCCCTTTATTTCTTGCTGGCCTTTGCAGACATTAATCCCAAGCCAGTGTCTTCTAAATATTTACCAAACAAAACCAGAAAGGCTTAAACGATTTTTATAAGGCTCTATAAAAATCCATTCTGAAGGAAATCAGCCCTGAGTGCTCACTGGAAGGACAGATCCTGAAGCTGAGGCTCCAATACTTTGGCCACCTCATGAGAAGAGAAGACTCCCTGGAAAAGACCCTGATGCTGGGAAAGATGGAGAACACAAGGAGAAGGGGGCGACAGAGGACGAGATGGTTGGATAGTGTTCTCGAAGCTACCAGCATGAGTTTGACCAAACTGCGGGAGGCAGTGGAAGACAGGAGTGCCTGGCGTGCTCTGGTCCATGGGGTCACAAAGAGTCAGACACAACTAAACGACTAAACAACAACAACAAAAGGTTAGTGGGGTGTATGTGCATGCATGTATGGTCACGGTAAAGGTAAAGGACCCCTGGATGGTGAAGTCCAGTCAGACTTGACTATGGAGTGTGGCGCTCATCTTGCTTCAGGCAGAGGATGGATGTACTTAGCCATTGCCTCATTGTGGTTAAGTTCACCATGCAGTGGGTGGTGTCAAAACCATGCGAGATACTAAAAAGATAGGGAGAACACAGGCAGGTGGTAAGCCACATTTTCAAAATGTTTCTCAGGTGCCAAATGCATAGCAACGGCATTAGCTTGACCTATTTTGATTCTAGGCCCAAAAAGAATTTATGAAGCGCCATGCCAAATATCATATCCGATCGCAACAGGGTAGTCCAGCGTTCCTGCGAAAGGTTAACTGTAATTCAATGCTGCAGGGCGTGAACTGCACCTTTCAAAGACCCTGGGAAAATTGAGAACTCAATAGGTTTTCTTTGCAGCCCAGGGAAAACATAAATTGGCTTTTTATTCACTTGGATTTAACTGAGTCTAGGCATCTTGCATTTTATATTGTGTTGCAACTCACTTTGAGACATTGTGTGTCTAAAGTGCTGAATAAAACAAACATATAAATCCCAGCCAGCTAGTTTTGCCGTTTTCCAGCACATTCCATTCCATTCCTCCAACCCCATCCCACCCCAATTTGCAGGGTCCCCCCCCCGCCATCTGTGCACCCAATGAACATTGAGTCAGTGATCACAGACTGGTTGTGGTTTAGGATTTCACCCCATATTTTTTTTGTTTTTACTTCTGCAAATGTTTCTCTTGTGTAATGGGCTATGTACGCAACGGCCCCTCACAGCTGAAGCCTAGAAATTGAGGGGAAACATTGACTTCTTGTTCCTGTAATTCTTGGGCAAAGGATCCCATCTCTGCAAACATCCCCCCCCCCCCCGCAAGGATGTATCATCTGACAGATGAGGTAATCATTAGGCATGGAAAACACTGTAAGACTTTACGGGAAAGAAAATAGACACAAGCTTGCAAAACAAGATGCACAAATAGAAGCATGGAAAAAGTCCAGGGGACTCCACCCAAATTAAGCAGAAAGAGCACAGATATCTGCTGGGGCATACTCAACAAGAAATAAGGCATTTTGCTAAAATAAATGAGTTTCAGCATTCTGATTCCTTGCTGTGCCTTTCCTTCAAATAAAAGAGAGAAGAAACCCTAAAAAGAACACTCTTAAAAACTCTAAATTAAACATACATTTATATTGGGTGCCAGTGTGTCCAAAGTGAATTCTTAGGGGCTTAGGAATTATGGAAACAACCCAGAAAGGATGACCAGAATTATTAGCCCCATATTGCAGAGTGGGAGAGGAAAAAGGTTGTCGTCTAAGGCTGCATTCACACAGCAGTTTATTCCTTTTTCACATTTGCCTGTTAATTTCCCCATTATAATTTGAGCTTTCACATGATGCAAATGCCACTTCCAGAAATACAGGAGAATATAGTGCCAGTTTAGTGCATATTTCGTGTTACATACTTGCGTCCAAATAAAATCCGTTTGCAAATAACATGGAAATGAGTGGGATAAGTGTGAATTTCAAAGGATGCCTATGTTTCAGCATCTCCAGCTGGGAAAGTCGTCTGCCTGAATGAGCTACTGCCAGTCAGTGTCAGCAATAATAAACTAGATGGACCAATGGTCTAATTCAGTACATAGACAGCTTTCTATGTACTTTTATTCATATATGTTCATTATACTTATATGAACCTGACATTTATTTAATCAGATTTATCGGCACTGAATTTGTTGAAAGTTTTTGCCATCTGAAGCTCTTAAATGTCAGCTTGAAATACACTCCTGGAGTGACCAGAGTGAAAGTAAAAACAGGATGCATTTAGTTGTTGTTATTATTAGTTGTTAAAAGTACATACCGCCTTTCATCTGAAGATCACAGGGCAGTTAGACACACAGAGGAACATTTCATCAGGCGCTTGTTATTGGGGGTTGAGAAAAACTGTCCCTATCCTGAAGAAACTCTTGTGTTGACCAAGCTACTGGAAGTGGTGGGGAGCACAGCTGTGCTGGCTGAGGTTGATGGGAATTGTAGTTCAAAGGATTTAGAGGGCATCATGCTGAGGAAGACGAGGGCTATATCATGTGGGCTATATCATATTTTTGTTCTGAGACATAGCTTGGCTTTTAGAGAAAGAAGTGACACCCGAAACCATTTACTGGAGCTAAAACTGGACTTGAAAAGCTCACTCAGCAAATTAAGTAGACACAGAAATGCAAACATGTTACTAATGCTGCCAAGTCATGGGGTGGACGAAAATCAATATTTTTTATTTTATTTTATTTGTATTTTTAATGAGATTTCAATTGGAGGTGTTTTTTTGAACAGGGAATTTATATTAAATAATAACTTGGTTAATATTAAACAGCTTTATTGTAAACAGCTCAGTGTTACAGTTACTCTCTAAACCAAATCAGTCAGTGGCCTCTACCAGATATTTCAGTTAAAGGAGGCTTTTCTGTCTGTGTTAATTGGAAAAAAAAGAACACAATTTGATCATTCCCTCCAATAAGAATATCTACATCCTACTTTATTTATTGGTTTTGGAATTACACCTTTGTTTAGGAAATATATGAAGAATATTATCAATCTGAAAACCAACCAATCAGTATAAATCAATTATTTAAATCAGCCTTCCCTCCCCCCCCCCTTGATGGTGTAAGCCATGATTTAAATCAATCTAGCCCACCAAGTCACAATACGCTTTATTTCAAATGTAAACTAAATGCAGCGTAAGAGTAAGTGTAAATGTCAAAGTGGCAGAGCGGTTAGTGTGCTAGACTGGGAGCTCGGAAGCCAAGGTTCGCTCAGCCATGAAGCCTACTGGGTGACTTTAGGCCAATCACTGTCTCTCAGCCCCACCTACCCCACAGGGCTGTTGTGAGGATAAAAAGTATACATGTGTTAGTCAGGCTAACAACATTTCTGGTGTAGTTAAACCAGGTTTAAGAGGTAACTGATCTGTATCAATTGATCCTGTGATCAACCGCCACACCCTAAGGGCCTACTGGTTGAATTCCTTGGTCATGCTGAAACCGATACTAGGGGTGTTGATTCCATACAGCCCAACACTATACAGTGGTACCTCGGGTTACATACGCTTCAGGTTACAGACGCTTCAGGTTACAGACTCCGCTAACCCAGACATAGTACCTCGGGTTAAGAACTTTGCTTCAGGATGAGAACAGAAATTGTGCAGCGGCGGCACAGCAGCGGAAGGAGGCCCCATTAACTAAAGTGGTGCTTCAGGTTAAGAACAGTTTCAGGTTAAGAACAGACCTCCAGAATGAATTAAGTTCTTAACCTGTGGTACCACTGTACCCTATGTATCCAGAGCACAGCCATTGCAGCCCAAAGGCTTCATATTGTTGGGGCACATCTCAGCATAATTTCTGGGCCTTATTACAGTACCTGAATTCTCCTCTGACTCAGCTGAGGCTGGGATTCTCCTAGCTCCTTTCCTGCTGGGTCTTTCTGATGGGCAGAGGTATTGTACTCATGATGGGGTTCCCTCTTCCGTGCATCAGCATGGAACAAGATGCTGGTTAGTCGCTTCAGGGATGCTTCCATTTCCTCCTCAGTGCATTCCATACGACTTCCAGAACTGCTAGAGTAGGATGAGGTTGAAGCAGAGGCACTTGGGGTCTCTGTCTCTTTCCTGATTTCATCATCTGGCTTCTGCTTCATCAAAATAACGATGATGGCAAACAGAACCATACACAAAAAGACGACCCAAACTTCATCCATCTCAGTTATCGGGTACCAGGAGCAGTAGATACTTTAGATATTGCCACGGTAGACCTAAACTAGTGCTGGGTATGGTAGATGTTTTACGTACTTCAAATGGTACCGTTTTCAGGGTCCAGACAAACCAAAGCACTTATTTCAGCAAGAAGCACTAAAACCCAGCCCGGAAATTAGTATTCTGGAACATTTAATTTAGAACTCTTAAAAAAACATTTCCTTCACGTAAATGTCATTCAGCAGTTGATAGCAGAAGCAAAGCTATTATTTTGAGCACAGGTGAAATATAACAATTACTTCATTTTTGAACAGAGGCTTAGTTTCACAATTAAAGATGCTTCGTATCATAAAACCAGTTTTTTCACAGTTCTTTAATTTGCCAGTCACTTCTCTATATCTTATTTCAAAACTCAGTCACTTTTGCTGCAGAAAAACATTAGTGATTTTGAATACTGTCCTTGAAATTTACTGAACGTTTCATTGTCGTTGGGAGTTTTGTAATGCAACAATTTTAAAATGAGCTCATGTTATGTGTTAGGGTATTTTGCCGCCAAAAGAGCTAAGATTAAAGTAAAAAAATACTTTTCACTCAACTCAAGTTATCTCCTAGTAATTAAAGGATCATATCAAAAATGCCTTTGTTCTTTTTAGACTACTTTTAAATCAAGAGACAAAAACAACCATTCAATGTGTGTGCTCCAAAATGTCTTTTTTTAAAAAAATAAAAAATATCTAAATGTTAAAGTAAGAATTATTTGTAGATTCCCCTTCCCTCAGTTTGTAAATAGCACCAATAGTTACGGAACGTAAAGGGGTGAATTTCTCTCTCTCGAGTAGGCAGTCTGGAAGAATATTTGATGGTCCTGGGAGTTAGGAGTTAGTCCTCTTCTGAAGCTTTGCTCTGCATGGCTACTGAAGACAAGATTGCCCTTTCTAAACTCTCGTTACATCCTTGCCTTCCTTTCAGATCCACCACCTAGCTATCATAGACAAGGGACCAATCAACGCCCCCACCTTTAACCAATCCCAGAATAGGGATCGTGAATATAATTCCATTTCCTTACAGGGAAGTTGGGCCAAAGGGCCAGTAGTGGAACTGGTGAGCCAAAATATGAATGGAGAAGGTTTGGCTGATGCTCCTGGTTTCTTCATATATCTTCCAGGCAAGGTCTGAGCGAAGCTGGAATTGTGTGGCATCATCCCTGCCAGGAGTTATTTTGTTACAGATGAAAATGCCAATGTTAAGAGGAACGGAAAAATTGGGCTACCTAGGCACCTCTTACAACCCTCAGCTTGCCAGCTGATCAATTCCAGCATTTTTAAAATGGTTTGTTCTTAAGACAGAGTCTCCTTATGAATGGAGAGGCAAGTGGTGGCCTTGCCTGTCCCGGGTGGTGGTAGTAGACATTGTTGGCAGAAGCAGACATAGCCCATTTCATATCTGAATGTCTCCATCTAAATGGAAATCTCCAGGATTTGATCATAATACGGATCAAATCTCTCATATCAGCAGAACTCAGGGACATCAAATGAAGCTGAATGTTGGAAGACGAGGATAGACAAAAGAAATTACTTTTCCCACATAGTGTATAGTTTAAAGTTTAAACTATGGAATCTGCTTCCACAAGATGCTAGACCTACCCAGTGTAGACCCACAGAAAATAACAGACATGACTTAAATCCATTAATTTCAATAGGCCTACTCTGAGCCCATTAGATACAACCCATTTTAAATAAATAAAACTTGAATGCCTGAAATGAAAACAAATTTCACAAGAATAATGAAGAAAAAAAGAAAGAGAAAAGAGACAGGCAAGATCTGGAAATCCATTTATTTTGTTTCTGATTTAAGGCATCCATCTGTTCACTAGATCATTTGCTCCTGTTCTTGCCTAGGTGCAAAAGAGATTGGCTTCCTTTCTTTTTTACTTGACATATTCACACAGGTAGGCAATTTGCGTTGCATAGGTGTGAGGAAGCCTCTCATGATATCTCATGTTACGGTCAACAGCTGATGTCACCATGGGAAATGCCTGATTTCCCAACAAGGCAGCCATCCAGGCTTGACTTTATCCACAATGTTTGGCAAATTTCATCAGGCAATTGTTTTGATATCAGCTATTCAGTGCCAACTGACCAATCTGAGCAGCTGCACAGGTTCAGGGCTTTGCAGATATGCATTTGCGTATGTGTGAGAATTGACAATTGCCAGCTGTGATGCCTTTTCATATCAGATGTATATGCAGGAATCAGCAGGTAATAATGGTAATGCCATGAAAATCTACTTTGTTGTGCTGATTTCTGAAGATTCAGCTGCTCTTGAAGCCATAAGAACAAGGCAGGCTATTGTCTGTGGTCAGCTGGCAATCGCATTCACTACAGTAACTAAGGAAACAGATATTAATTTTATAGCAAAATGCTTCTATCTCCCAAATGATCTGCTATAAAAATGAATGTATTGTTAGTCACTGTAAAATACATGAGTTTAGCAATTAACTGCATCGTACCAGGATCCAGTGGAAACTTTTCTGTGCTTTACAGAGCTTTGAACAGGGAGGTCACACCAACAGCATACATTTAAAGCACACGGCTTCCCCCAAAGAATCCTGGTAACTCTAGTTTATGAAGAATGCTGGGAAATGTGGCTTTGTGAGGGGTAAACTACAGTTCCCAGGATTCTTTGGGGGAAGCAATATGCTTTAAATGTGGTTTGAATGAATGGTGTGCATGTGACCTCTCTCACACATAAACTCTAAACATAAATAATGGAGGATTCAATTATTTTATTTCATAAAATTTATATACCACTCGATTGAAAAAACAACCCAAAAACCTCAAAGTGGTTTAATTACAAGGTGTAAAGTAATTCTGATGGCATAGATGCACCTGCTGTACTTTTACAGTCCTTCTTTGGCTAGGCATTCTTTTGCTCCCTTGCTGATTACCTCTCTTTCCTGCCGCCTCTAAATTATACCTGCTATTTTACTAGATTTCCACCAAGATTTAAAAAGAAAAAGACACCCACTCTGGCTGCATGCCAGCCATACATTTAAGTACAGTGGTGCCCCGCAAGACGAATGCCTCGCAAGATGGAAAACCCGCTAGACGAAAGGGTTTTCCGTTTTGGAGGCGCTTCGCAAAACGAATTTCCCTATGGGCTTGCTTTGCAAGATGAAATGTCTTGCGAGTTCCTGCGGGTTTCCCCCCCTTTGCCCCCCCTTTTCCTAAGCCGCTAAACCGCTTATCAGCTAATCCGCTGATAAGCCGCTTATCAGCTGATCTGCTAAAAGCCGCTAAACCGCTAATAGCGCTAATCCGCTAAGCTGTCAATGGGCTTGCTTCGCAAGACGAAAAAACCGCTATACAAAGAGCCTCACGGAACGGATTAATTTCGTCTTGCGAGGCACCACTGTAGATTGTAAGCACATGGCTTCCCCCAAAGAATCCTGGGAGATGTAGTTTGTTCAGAATGCTAGGAATTGTACAACTCCCAGAATCCTTGGGGGCAAGGCATGTGTCTGCAATGTTTTATTAAGCTACCACTTATTTCATGGGGGCCTGCAGAGATTACACCAGACCCCTCTTTCTTCTCCCCCTAAGGCACTTCCATTAGGCTTTTCAGGCTACTCAACAACATACCTGATTCCAATTTTTGCAACCTTTCTGCAAGTAAATTTTTGGCTTGATTGTCCCTTTGGTTTTTCAAAACAGAGACTTTGCCCAAGTTTCTAACACCCAGGTGAAAGAAACCTGTTAAAAGTATTCAACAAGCTTCCTTAGAAAAAATTGAAGCAGAATTCCTCTTGGGAAGATGTGAGTGCAAAAGAGCACATCTCAGCTGCCCCAGTAGAAGCTCTCTGCGTAGAAGACGGAATAAAGGATCCTGCAGGTCTCTGGTCTCTCCTGGCCATGACTGAGGACTTCCTGAAAACCCGGCTGCTCTTCCTGCAAGCATCTTCAGTCACTTCTGCAATACGAGCTGCTTTCGACGCTTGGAGATAGAAAAAACCACTGTTAAAATCTCTTAATTGCATCACACATCTCAGTGAGTCTGTCTACTTTCTCATCCTGAACATTTTTGCTTGCAAAGGCATCTTTTAAAAGGTGAGACTGAGCTGAAAGTAACTGATCGCGTTTGGGGAACCTGCTACCTTTTACATCTGGGACACAGCCCTCCAAATGCTCCTTCTCCCTAGAAAAAGGGAACAGAAATAACTCTGCTTTCGTCTGTTTAAGGCAGACAATTGACCACATTGGCTGTGGCTGGTGGGAGTTGCAGTCCAATAGCACCTGGAGAGCACGACATTGGCTATTTCTGGTGCAGACAATACTGAGAAAGACCGACCAGCTTAAAGCAGCTTCCTATGTTCCCAAGCACCAGCTACAACTTGGTTGCAGCAAGAACAACTGAAACTTAGGCACACAACTCCTTTGGGTGGGACAGAATTTACAGCATCGGCATCTAGGCAAGGGTTCAGTAGTTATCTGCGATCTCTTGTCAATCCTTTACTCACTTACCTGGGCTTAAACCCCACTGAATTCCAAGCAGACATGCAAAGACTGAAAGCTGGAGACTGAAAGCTGTGCAGTTGTATTCTGCCTACCACCCCCAATATTAGCCCCAGTCAGAAAAAGCCCCTAATATGTTATCGCTGTGGCTCAAAACTCTGTCCCCAAATTCTCAGCCATGCTCCGCTTCTTTACCTGCTTGCATGAGCTTCAGCTGCTTCTGTTTTTCCTCTGCAATTTTTTTCCTGTAATCGCCAAATAGGGCGCGCATCAACTGGCGCTTCTTTGCCAGCACCGCCTTCTCGCTGCGCAGAGTCTTGATGGCCCGGAGTGCCTCATCCACTGACCCAAAGAAATTACATTTTTATTACTACTTACTACTTCTCTTATTTTTTGTGGTTTTCATTTTCATCACAAGAAGGGGCCCTGTCACAAAATGTTACAGTGTGGACTGTGAGGGGTGGGAGATAGCACAGTCGGTAGAGCATGAAACCTTTAATCTCAGGTTTATGGGTGAGATTCCTGCAGTGCAGGGAGTTGGACTACATGTTCCTTGTGGTACCTTCCAGCTCTATGATTCTATGATGATGGACTGTTCTAGCTCAGGGTGCTGGTGAGCCGGCCACACCCTTTTCTAAGCTACAGTGGTACAGTGGTACCTCGGGTTAAGAACTTAATTTGTTCCGGAGGTCCATTCTTAACCTGAAACTGTTCTTAACCTGAGGTACCACTTTAGCTAATGGGGCCTCCCACTGCCACCACACGATTTCTGTTCTCATCCTGAAGCAAAGTTCTTAACCTGAGGTACTATTTCTGGGTTAGCGGAGTCTGCAACCTGAAGTGTCACTCTGTAACATGAAGCATCTGTAACCCAAGGTATCACTGTACCTCGGTTTAAGAACAGCCCTGTTTATGAACTATTTGGTTTACAAACTCTACAAAACCTGAAGTAGTGTCCCGGTTTGCGAACTTTATCTCAGTCTAAGAACGGAAGCCAAATGTTGGAAGGGCACTGGTGGTGGGAGGCCTCATTAGGGAAAGCACGCCTCAGTTTAAGAACGGTTTTGGTTTAAGAACGGACTTCCAGAACGGATTAAGTTCATAAACCAAGGTACGACTCTACTCTGTTCCATCTCTCTCTCTCTCTCTTTCTCTCCCCCCGCCCGTGGTTTTTCACCTCATCCACCCATCAACCAATTGGTATTCTGAGCATGCTCAGTCTCTGTTGGGCTCTTTTTCTCTGCTAAAGATTTTTTATTTTTCTGTTCCCCCAAGACTGTTGGCACCTCCCTCATGTACCTGGATGACGTCATTTTTTACACATAAGAATCCACACACACATAAGAACATAAAAAGAGCCCTGCAGGATCAGGTCAGTGGCCAATGTAGTCCAGTATCCTCTGCTCACAGTGACCCACCAGATGCCCATGGGAAGCCTCAAACCAGGGCTTCCCATGGGCATACTCAGGCAATTAGTATATAGGATTATGAAATGTGCACAACACTCATCAGCAAAAGCTCTCAGGTAAAGGTAAAGGGACCCCTGACTGTTAGGTCCAGACACGGACGACTCTGGGGTTGCGCGTTCATCTCGCACTATAGGCCGAGGGAGCCGGCATTTGTCCGCAGACAGATTCCGGGTCATGTGGCCAGCATGACTAAGCCGCTTCTGGCGAACTAGAGCAGCGCATGGAAACGCCGTTTTACCTTCCCGCCAGAGCGGTACCTATTTATCTACTTGCACTTGACGTGCTTTTGAACTGCTAGGTGGGCAGGAGTTGGGACCGAACAATGGGAGCTCACCCCATCGCGGGGATTCGAACTGCCGACCTTCCGATTGGAAAGCCCTAGGCTCTGTGGTTTAGACCACAGCACTACCCGTGTCCCTTTTAAAAGCTCTCAGAGCAGCCAACAAATCATAAAATAGAATTAAAGCATTAAAAACAACAACACATCCACATTTGGAGACCAAAATAAATGGACGTAGCAGAACAAGGACTTCCTCCCTGGGGGTGGGGAAGGGGGTCCACATAGGAGAGAGGCTCTATTTAGCCCCCCCACCTTTCAGTCTTCCCCTGCAAGTGGACTCACCCTGCTTGGGAGTTGATTTCCGAGTCTTCAGGCCAAGCTCCAGCTGCTCAATGCACCAGTCCACCTCCCTCTTCATCTGTTCATCTGACTGTTGCAATAAAATTGGGGGTGGGACATAGGATAAAAGGGAGAATCAATTAAGACTAGCTGGGCAAGTACCTCCCTTGCAACTGGCTTCCCTCTAGGTTTCAATTGAAGAGGCAGTAGATTCCTCTTTCAAGGAGTACAAAAAGGGAGGAGCGGAGAGACGTTTGGTTTCCAGGCAGGACATTTTAAAAGGCAACCACAAGATTATTATTTTTAGAAATTAAAATGACCTTAGAGATCATCAGCCCAACCCTTTGCTCAAAGCAGGAACTGCAGTATGGGATGCAACTACAGCAACTCTGAAAGGCAGCTGCCCAGTCTCTGCTTAAATACACCCAGCTAAGGAGGACCCACCACCTCTAGAGGCAGCCTGCTCCATTGTCAAATGGCTCTTAAGCACAGGATGTTTCTCCCATTTTTTTCTCTCAGCAATGGTGGCAACTTGACCCTCTCTCCCCATTCAAACTGGTGTGCTGATAAATATGTTTCTAATGGGGGACTTAACAAAGGCTTACCTTTCCGAGATCTCAATTCTAAACAGGGTGACATTCTGCCCTTAAAATTTTGCTGCCACCAGGATAAAGCATGAAAATTCACCTACACATAAGTGCTCGCTTCCCCCTCTTCCTGAACAGAAGAACATTTGTAAGAACTTTCTGAGTTTGTGTTTTTCCTCCACCCTCCCTATTCCTTTTCTTTTTGTTTTATGTCTTTCAGATTATACAGCTGAGGACGGGGACTATCTTATTATTGCTATTAAAAGTCACTCTAGGTTTCTTTTTCAGTTGAAGAGTAGAGGAATAATAATAATAATAATAATAATAATAATAATAATAATAATAAATAACAATAATAATAATTACTATTATTGCTGTTGTTGTTGTTGTTGTTGTTGTTGTTGTTGTTGTTGTTGTTGTTATTCCCTGCCCATCTGACTGGGTTACCCCTTAAATAACAATACTTAAATAAAATAAATGACTACCATGCTGTCAACTGGAGCTATGGGTGGCAGAATTTTGGAAATATTTATACAAAGATTTAGCCACATTCCTTCTGACCACAAGGTGTTCACATACCTGACACATGTCAGTTTGGTCAAGTCTACCTTCTCCACAAGGTCTGTGATCTCCATTTACATTGCCACCATGCATTCCTTTTAAAGGTGGTTGTTTCTTTTTCTTTTTCCTATTGGAAGATCCACCCACCTTTGTTCCTAGGGAAAAAATGAATAATTATTATTTGTTCACCTGTCTTTTAAATCAATCAAACCAATGTAGCTGTATAAAGGTAAAGGGACCCCTGACCATTAGGTCCAGTCGTGGCCGACTCTGGGGTTGCGGCACTCATCTTGCTTTATTGGCCGAGGGAGCCGGCGTACAGCTTCCGGGTCATGTGGCCAGCATGACTAAGCCGCTTCTGGCGAACCAGAGCAGCACACGGAAACGCCGTTTACCTTCCCGCCGGAGCGGTACCTATTTATCTACTTGCACTTTGATGTGCTTTCGAACTGCTAGGTTGGCAGGAGCAGGGACTGAACAACAGGAGCTCACCCCGTTGCGGGGATTCGACCACCGATCGGCAAGTCCTAGGCTCTGTGGTTTAGGAAAGGTTCCCACAGGCAGAGAAAAAAGGGCCCTTTACTGCAATGAGATTCTTACTGCAACAATGCAATAAGTTCCATATTACCCTGAGCAATGGAAATAGAAGGTCTTATAAATGTAAGAACATTTGTTAAAAGGAGCATCGCCTGGGACCAATTCTCTACTCACTGTAGGCGAGCAGGCATATATCTATTTCAGAAACCTAATTAAAACTTGCAGTTACAGTCTCCATACCTGCTTGGGCAGCCTCTGATTTAGAAACCTCTTGCACGGTGCCTTCATCTCTTCTCCCTCCATTGCCCTTCGCAGCTGATTTATTGGGTTTTGAAAAAGTCGCACTCTCTGGCATGGTCTCTGTGGCATTTTGGGATGTGGAGTCTACCTCTCTGGCTGCTTCTACCACAGCTTCAGAGTCTGGATCTGCAGCAGCAGATGGAAGAGGGGGAACGTCTGGTATGACAAAGTTGAAAGCAAACTCGGGCTTCCCTGTTCCAATATCCAGTGTCCCAGAGAGACTGCTACCAGTGGACTGCTCTCCAGAGTCATCCACCTCATGTGCTTCTCTTGCAGTTCCACCAATTTCTTCTGAGGTTCCCTTGGAAATAACAAAGTCAAACTGAAAGCTGTTGTCTGACGGTGCAAACCATGATGCTGGTGTTGCAGAAGGGTGGTTAGCTTGCTTCCTGTACACCACGCTGCTTGAACTGAGGGTATCTCCTGGCTGTATCTGCACAGTGTTCTCGGGCTTCACAGCTACAGGAGAAGGAACAGAAGGGTTAGTGTTTTCACTATGGCTTTTCTAGGGAATTGGTCATTTGCTTGCACTTCTGGCCACATCTGACGAAAAGATGAGACATAACTAGATGCTGGTCTGTATTTGCTGATGGCAGCAACATGCAGCCTGAGGCTTTTGGCAACAGCAGCAACAAGCAGTTCCAGCCTTACAGGCAAGGGTGTGAGATTAACGATGTTTGAAATCTTGTCAAAACTACAGCTCTCATTGGCCTTGCTTCATACCCTCCAGTGTTTTTGCCTGGCCGGGCTGCGTCCTTGAACTCTGATAAGCCTCTTGTTTGCTTGGGCATAGGATAGAGAGGGATTTCTGAGTGTGACATTAGTACTACTTAAAGGTAATTTATATTTGTTGCCCCACCTACTTTTTCCTCTGACCCCACCCACCCACCACTGGCATGGGCCCCCGAAAGGTTGCCCAGAAGGAATTTCACTTCATTTCATTTTTAATTTGTATATCACTTTTCTATACAGTGGTGCCCCGCAAGACAAATGCCTCGCAAGACAAAAAACCCGCTAGACAAAAGGGTTTTCCGTTTTGGAGGCGCTTCGCAAAACGAATTTCCCTATGGGCTTGCTTCGCAAGATGAAATGTCTTGCGAGTTTTTCCGACTTTTTTTTTCTCCCCCCCCCCTTTTTCTAAGCCGCTAAGCCACTTATCTGCTTATCCGCTAAGCTGATAAGGCACTAAAAGCCGCTAATCCGCTAATAGCGCTAATCTGCTAAACTGTCAATGGGCTTGCTTCGCAAGACGAAAAAACTGCTAGACGAAGAGAATCGTGGAACGGATTCTTTTCGTCTTGCGAGGCACCACTGTATTACTACACACAAGGCAGTTTACAAACTGAAGAACCTCCGGGTATAGGTCGGTATATAAATTCAATAAATAAAACTGTAATAATAAAATAAATAAGTAAGAAGATCACACACCTTATAACAATATGATCCAATACAAAAATAACTTTAAAATAAGCAACTTATATAAAATAAAGTAATACAGTGGTGCCTCGCAAGACGAAAAGAATCCGTTCCGCGAGTCTCTTCGTCTTGCGGTTTTTTCGTCTTGCGAAGCAAGCCCATTAGCGGATTAGCGGATTAGCGCTATTAGCGGCTTAGGGGCTTAGCGGATCAGCTGTTAAGCGGCTTAGCGGATCAGCTGATAAGTGGCTTAGCGGATCAGCTGTTAAGCGGCTTAGCGGATCAGCTGTTAAGCGGCTTAGCGGATCAGCTGTTAAGCGGCTTAGCGGATCAGCTGATAAGCGGCTTAGCGGCTTAGAAAAGGGGGGGGGAAACCCGCAGGAACTCGCAAGACATTTTCGTCTTGCGAAGCAAGCCCATAGGAAATTCGTTTTGCGAAGCACCTCCAAAACGGAAAACCCTTTCGTCTAGCGGGTTTTCCGTCTTGCGAGGCATTCGTCTTGCGGGGCACCACTGTATTCAATAATCCATTAGAATATAGTACACAATAAAATTTAATATAGCAAATAATAATTAAACAGAAATTCACCCTTAACAATTACAATAAATAAACTATAATCAATAAAAATAACAGCAAGTCACAGTGCATAAAATAACACAATACAAATTGAGAAGCAAAGACACACAATTTATAGTTTTATATTTAAAATTGTGGCCCTTCCCTTGGACTGATAAAGGTTCCCAAATTGGAGGAAGCAGCATTGCTGAGTGATGCTTGACAGCACAGCTTTCCACCTCACCTGCTTTTGCTGCCCTCTGCCTCTCCTCTGCCATCTTGAGCCGGTAGTCCCCAAAGACATGATGCATCACCTGCCGCTTTTTCCCAAGAGGAGACTTGCTCGACCGCAGCACCCCAAGGATGCGCCGTGTCTCCTCTACTGCTCACAAGAAGTGGAAGAAAAGACAAACAGCTCACAACAATAACCCTCTTACAAAAGTATCTGACAATCCACAGGTAATCTCAGTAGCCCCCACAAGGACGCAGCCAGGTAACTCTGTAGTACTTCTCCCCTCTCTACACATGATGTTTAACATGCAATCACTTCATTTTTTAAAAAAAGGGAAAGGAAAAGAGAAGAAACATTGCACTACAAAGATGCTGGGTGATTATCAATATATCTTTGAAGTTCAAGTCATGTGTGCTGTTGCCAATGTCATCAAAATGGCACAAGGTGTCTGAAGTCTGAATGGCTCAAGAGGGATGGTATAAGCAGGCTTGGGGAAACCCTAAGATTTTCAGTACAGTACATAAAAACAAAACAAAAAAATACAGAAAAAACCCTAAGGGTAGGGGCAGGGAACAAGCCAATGAGACCCAAGCAAGCTCAGTGGGCATGGAATGGTGGCTGGCAGCGCAATGGAGTGGCTGGTGAGAGACTGTGACATAGTAATTTGATTTAATATTTGTATTCTCTTTTTCCAACAACAAAAGCTGAGCTCAAATGGAGCAGGCTAGCAGCCTAACAGCAGCACTCCGCACCACAATGTTTTGTGGCTGATCCTACTGGTTTAGGGTTAAGCCAGTGACCTTGAGACAACACACCTTGCTTTGGAGTTGGGTTGAGATGCAGGAGGCCGGTCTCCAGTTGAGAGATGCACCATTCCAGTTCCTCCTGGTATGTTGGTTTGGGAGCCTGGATCAATGGAAAGATAACAGAGATGGCATAAGGACTGCTACTTAAAAGGGGGGGTGTCCCTCCCTCTCTTTCTACATACTGAGAAACCCAGATGTTCCTAATGCTATTCCTCTGTTAGTACCAGAATTGGATGGAACCCAGGCAAATTTTCAGTGGGAAACTCTATAATATTTGGTGACTGTGCCTCCTCTCTTCCACCACAGTAAAGCACAATTCCAAGGGATTTGGGGGAATGTGCGATTTCTTTCTTAAGCTTACTTATTCATACATACACAACCACTGTATTAAACCCGTTTGTTTTAAATTGCAATTTAGTGTGACTTGTGAACCAGATCTCTCTCTAGACATAGACATGTCCGAAGTCCAGAAATGTAAGAAAAAATGTCATCTGAAACTGGAGGGCTGGTCTCTGTATTTTAATTGTTTCGGATGTGAAGATACAGTTATAAAACACCTTGCAGCACTGTGACATGACTTGCTGTACTTGCTAAAATTCCTCCGTTTGTAGCTTTTATAGGTGTACAGGAGCAAAGGACCCAGCAAACAGAGAAAGGCCCACACACTCCTTACCTCTTCCATTAGGATAGTTGGGCAATCCAGGCTTGTGTACAAGTCCTTACATCATCATTCACCTAGAAGCACAAAATTACAGATCAACATTCCAGAACATTAGAAATTTACAGTGCAATCCTATACATATTTACTCAAGGGTAAGCCCCATCGAGTTCAAGGGGACTTACTCCTTGAAAAATATGTGTGTATGGTTGCAACCCTAGGCTGGGGAAGGCGCTGCAGCTCAGTGGCAGGGCATCTGCTTTGCATACAGAATGTCCTAGGTTCAATCCCAAGCATCTCCAAGTAGGGCTGAGAAAGACTCTAATCTGAAATCCTGGAGAGCCACTGGCAAGCAGTGCAGGCAATATTGACCTAGATGGAATGATAGTCTGATTCAGTAGAAAGCAGATTCCCATGCTCCTATGACACTGAATACAATGGGACTGACATGTGAGTAAACATGCTTTCCGTGCAGATGACTCCAGGTTCAATCCACAGTATCTCCAGCTGCAAATAAGGAGCTGAGGCTGAGAAAAAGTGGCTTGCCTGAGGCTACCTATAATGACCCAATAAGTAGCTTCCTATTTGTCCACCTAGGGATGGGGGTGGCACTGTGGGTTAAACCACAGAGCCTAGGACTTGCCGATCAGAAAGTAGGTGGTTCGAATCCCCATGACGGGGTGAGCTCCCGTTGTTCAGTCCCTGCTCCTGCCAACCTAGCAGTTCGAAAGCACGTCAAAGTGCAAGTAGATAAATAGGTACCGCTCCAGCGGGAAGGTAAACGGCATTTCCGTGTGCTGCTCTGGTTCGCCAGAAGTGGCTTAATCATGCTGGCCACATGACCCGGAAGCTGTACGCTGGCTCCCTCAGCCAATAAAGTGAGATGAGTGCCGCAACCCCAGAGTCGGTCACAACTGGACCTAATGGTCAGGGGTCCCTTTACCTTTTTATTTGTCCACCTAGCCCAGGTAGCAGGCTGTTGGAAAGACCGTCTCTGCTTAGAGACCCTAGAGAGCAGCTATAAGTCAGGGTAGAGACTATGCTGGGCTAATTCACAAACATTCTGACTGGGCCTAAGTGAGAGTCCTTCCTAGGCAGGTGGCTTTAGGCAACTCCCTATCTCTCAGCCTCAGTCCTCATTCTGCAAAATGGAAACCATAAAACCAGTTTCAGGGTTCTTAGTGAAGCACTGAGAACCCTACATGAATGCTAAATGTTGCTCCTTTGGAGGGGTGTGTGTGCACTGACATACACTTAGAATAAAGGAAGAAGGTGCCTCTGGGCACATGTTCAGCCCAATAAATTGTTTTCCCCACAAGCACTGAGCTCACAGCCCTTTCACGCACAAACACACCCTCGCTTTAGTCGTTTCAGCAGCTTAATTAGGACGACACACATACCCCACCGCCAGAAAACCTTACTATTTGTTGTTGCTCTTGTTAAATGGTTAGCAAATTCCTGGTCACTCCATGGCAAGGAACCTAGAGTTCTACCACTAGGTCTCCCATCTATTTTAAGATCATCTATTTTAAGATCTTTCTCGCTCACCAAATGCCCCCCTTCCTGTGCCAGCCTCACAAACCTGAGCAAACTAGACTCTCTTTCAAGTTGTTATGTGGATATTCTTGCAGCTCTTCACTCCTTAATTGGCTGCTCAAGCTCTGCCATGCAAATAAGCGAGGCGGACCATGTCCGAGGCCGAACCTCTTCCCCGTCACCTAACATTCTCTGCTTTCAGTTCCGCCGTTAAGTCGTTCCGGCTATGCAACTCCCTTTGAAACTGAAGCGGTAGCTTTCGATTGCTGCAAATCTCTTGCTCAGGAATCGTCCACAAAGTATACCACACTTTAAGGAGGGGTTTTTAACCCCCACATTTGGGTTCATTATTCTTTTTTTTTTACTCAATGTTAACAGCTTAATCTACTCAATCATTTCTACTCAAGAGTAATTCCGATTGAGTCCAATGGGGTTTCTTCCCAGGGTTGAAGTGGTATAGGATTGCAATCCTAACCTCTCTTAAAAAAAATATGTGGAAGAGGCGATGATAATAATCTCCACGGGGACATTTATTAACCGCAAGTGCCCTCTGCCGGGAAAAACAGAAAAGCGCAGTCACTGAACGAATTACTGTATTTCGATCATCTTAACGATTGATATCCTTTTATTCAACGCAGAACTGTTAACTGGTGTTAATAAAAAGGCCTCTCTCGTTCTGAAAACAGTCGGCTACGGCCATGACTAACAGCTGGACCTTTCTCATTATAATAATTCTTTTGCCCTCTATGCCTTATCTAAAGATGCTTGTTTATGATGCAACATTTTCCTATATTCATTGAATACACTGTTTTGTTTTTCTTTTGCAGTTTTGTGTCTTTGACTTCTAATATTGACTTGTAAAATTCCAGAGAGAGAGAGAGAAAAATCCACTCGTAGCGTTTTTAAAATACAGTACTGATCAAGGGACTGCATGGTGGTTGCAACATATCCATTAGCATTTTACAGAAAATGAGAACAGGAACACTCTTACACATTTCTAACACTCCTGTTCTCACACCAAGGATCACAAGCTGAACCTCCCCTCATTACACACACCACTAGAGGCTTTTCTGTTTTTCCTTTTCCTTTTTTTTTTAAAAAAAAGTACTTTCACACTTTCTGTAATTAAATAACTAAGAATCAGTGTAACCACAGTTCAGTTAGGGGCAGAAAATTGGCAAGCAATTAGCATTTATTGTTTTGCAGAGAGAGTTCTGCAGGGTTTATTTAAAAACTCACACACAAAAAAACACCAAACTAGCTCTATCTTGGGACCTGGTAAATTGTGTCAGACTCAAGATGCATCCCCATTAAAATGGGTTTTATTATATTTGGATGTGGCGTGTGTGTGTTCTTTTTTTAGAACAAAAGTGGCAGAAGAGAGCAAATGAAAACAAGTGGGATGACATATTGGAAGCAGTGATCCAAAGTGTTAGACAGGATATTTAGTACCTAAACTGAACTACCAGATGTGAGAGATCAATATATAGGAAAACCACTCTTTAAAAATAAAAGTGGAAAATTTTCCTTTGGCAGGTAAAAGTCCAGTTCAGATTATTAGAATGAGTATGCACAGAACCTTTTGAATTGTAATGATGATTACAGACTTCCTGGTTGAATCACAGCTAATAGATGAGCAAAAGAGCTATGTGCACACTGCATAGGAAGAAAAGGCTCATACGTACCACAGCTTAATAAACCAAGATATAATTGTCCAGATTCACCCAGACTTCCAGTCTATGAAAGCTGCTACTCATCAGTACAAGTTTAACTTCATTATACTAATGATTTGTGAAGTTGGTGGGTCCACTGGCCCCTTTAATTGCATATGCATGTACAGTCTTGAATATCATCAGCATATTGTAATTTGTAACCCCTGTAGAAGCTGGGTTAAAATTATTCTAAGTCTACTGAATAGTTTTACATTGCTCCAGGCTCTTGCAGCTTAGTTACTATTTCAGAGTTTAAGTTCTAACTGAATTGCCAAAGACTTAACTTTTTGCATTTCATTGGCATTTAATGTCGACATCTGTATATTTTTCCCTTTACACTTGTGTATGCATATATACCAGAAGTAGCTATCCTGGCATGGTGTGGCCAGTCTCTCAAACACAGTGTTACTGCTGCTTACCAAGATAGTGAGGTTGAGTGTGTGTGTGCAGGCACCCTAGCAGAGCTACCTGCCAACTGAGGATTACTCCATATATCCAACCTACAAAAATGTATGCTATTACAAGTGTGCTATTAAGATCTCACCATTTACTGTTTTTGCTGCTTAAGAAATATTTCATGATTCTTATTTCCTCTATGTCTTCTTTCTTCTTTTTTGTAATACTTAATTTTTAACTGCTTTTAAAATGCACTCACCCCAGACTATAGAGACTTAGAGTGCAATTCAATATGCACCAACCTGCCAGTAAGCCCTGCTGGACACAAGGAGAACTTACTTCTGAGCAGACACACATAGGATTGCACTGTTAACTTCCAGAGACCCCAAGGAGATGGCAAAAACATGGGAAACCCGCATCCTCATTTGAGTTTAGAAGTGATCAACCGTTTGTTTATTTATTTAGAATTTAAAGATTTAGAAAACTATTTAGAAAATATGTATATGCCAGCATAACCCACCATGGCCATTTGTTCTGTGCTTCGGCTGCTTACAATGCCAAGTCTCCAGCAGGGCCTAGGACTTTGATTCTTAACACCAACTTCCGACATTTCAAAGACAAAAGGTCAAGCAAACAACAAATGAACAACATGTAGCTGTGGCACCAGGGCTCTTGTGAATCCATGCATCAGCAACTGAGCAGCACAAAACTGGAATGTGGCACCTCGTTCAGAATTCAGGTTACAGTGGTACCTCAGGTTATATACGCTTCAGGTTACAGACTTCGCTAACCTAGAAATAGTTCCTTGGGTTAAGAACTTTGCTTCAGGATGAGAACAGAAATCGGGTGGCAGCAGTGCGGCGGCAGCAGCAGGAGGCCCCATTAGCTAAAGTGGTGCTTCAGGTTAAGAACAGTTTCAGGTTAAGAACGGACCTCCGGAACGAATTAAGTATTTAACCCGAGGTACCACTGTATTGAGAATATCACCCCCACACAGACAAGCTAGGCTTCTAGTCCCTGTCAGGCCCCTGCAGGAGACAGATGGGTACACATGACCCAGGCCTTGGAGGGCTAAGCCAGCAGGGGGTGCTGCCAGGGATTGGCTGCTTCTTGATTTTATAACTTTATTCTAACAAGGTCCTGCCCTGGGCCTCAGACAAGCTCTGCACAGCCCTGATCCCTGTGATTTGGACAGGTGTTCAGGAAACAGTCTCAGAAGCAGGAGGCAGAATACAGGGCCAAGCACAAAGTTTCCACATAGCTTCCTTTCTTCCCTCATTATTCCAGGAAACAGAATGCATTATGCACAGCAAACTGGTATACATATGTGCAAGATTAAGCCAGGCTTCAGAATTGAGCTGGATGTTTTTTATGCAGAATCTGACTTGCAGGGTTCTTTCCTTATTGGAATATTACAGGTCCATATAAGAGCAGTGCAGCGGCAACTAGAAAGGACAAGGGATGAGGTGAGTTCTTTCGTTAGGATGGCTTGAGGATGGCTGGGGAGCTAGATGCAATGAGAGGGCAAATAACAGCAACCTAAGGAACACCTCAGACATGGGGGAAAGCTCATGGTAGCGTCTCACCCTCCTAGAATTGGAATAACATGCACGAGATGTCTCAGCTGGCTTTAATCTGTGGCAAGGAAGATGACAGTAAAAGAAAAGGCACCATTCCAGCATTACAAGGGGTAGGGGTGGGTTTATGGCTGAAGGCCACAACGGAGGCACCGTGGGAGGAAAATGGCCAGAACTCCCCTGTGGCACCTAGTGCAGAATTCTGCATTTTTAAAATCTATGGGGCAATGTCTAGTTCCTGTTGTTTCAGACGTGCTTGAGAAGTTCTTTAGATAATAACAGCCTCATAAGTTGATTTGCGCGTTCGGTTCAGTCGTGTGCAATACTTTCCTCCAGGCCTTTGTATTCACACACGAGAATGGGAGAAGCAAGCATCTGAAGGCAAGCAGACAAGACAACCACCTCCGGGTTTCTGGGGCCAGGTGAGGAAATAAACAGCTCCATCCACAGCTCCTTGGAGACAAGCAACTTGCCATGCAGGATGCAATTTGTGAACAGTAGAAAGGACTGCCACAGCTGGAACTTGTTTGAATAAGACTTCTTTTTTCCAGAGTCAGAGGAAGCGGAGATGGCTGGTGTTCACTGGGACTGGTGGGATGGTCAGAAGATGGAGTCAGAGCCAGTGATGAGGGGAGCGACAGCCAATGGGAGGTGGAGCCAACTTATTTGAGATTTGTCCCCCATCCGCCTGCTGAGTTGCACAAGGGCAAAACATGAGACCAAAGAGGAAGAAGCTGCGAGCCAGGGCCACGCCTGGGTTGGTTTTAAGTAAGAAGACAGGTAGGTGAGGGCTGGCTGACTGAGGGCCAACTGAGGATGGTGGGCCAGTGCCCCATTTGCCCTAATGAACCAGCCTCCACTGTGCAGGAACAAGAGAGACAGGGGCATTTGGAGAAAAAATGCTCCATTCTGGCTAGAATCCACTCTCTGCCACTGATCTGAAGTGCTGCTGTCGTAGTCTCAGCTCTAGATTTAGATGGCAAAGCTGTCCTGCCTCCAGACCTGCTGGCCTGCAATGTAGGTTGCCTGAACATGGAGGTTGTCATCCAGCAACAGGAAATCTGTATGGAATATAAATTTATGTCACTCAACAGAGGAAGTGGGATACAGTGGGTCATTGGCAGCTGGCACCTGCTGGGATTGATGGGGTCGAAGGCGGGGAGTCTGACAGTAGGTGGAACCAGAGCCAATGATAGGCTGAGCCAGAGCCAATGACAGGTGGAGCTCTAGAAAGGCAACACTGAGACTAAGGAGGGGGAAACTGACAGGCAGTGCCATCCATCTGGAGTGGATGTAAGTTAGAAGGCAGGCAGTTGTGTGGCAGTCTGAAAGTTAGTGAGGCAGTGCCCCATTTGCTCTAATGGACCAGCCACCAAGCACTCCCAACAATGCTCAGGGCCATTTCCTTTTTTGCATATTTGGCACTATGCCTGTTGAAACAGGTGCATGAAAAAGAAATATCTGGTCGAGACTGATGTGAGGGCAGGGATGGTGAAACTGTCGCCCTTCCAATGCTGGTGGCCAAATGTTATGGGAGGTGAGAGTCCAGTAACAACTGCAGGGTCACAGGTCTCCATCCCTGATCCACAATAATCCCTAAAGGAGTAGAAAACAGGCAAAGGTGCCTTATATCAGGCCATATTATTGCCTACTGACAGTAATTCTCCAGGGTTTCAGGGGAATGTCTTCCCCATTACATGTTACCTTCCCTGTCCTCAAACTAGAGTTTGCTAGGGAATGAATCTGGGTGCTTCATGAAGAATGGGTTCTATTGCAGAGCTATGGTTCCTCCCCTTCCCAAAGTCATAGCTGCACCAAGCACAGCTTCAACTGTCCACTAGGATTCCAGTGAAACTCCCCTACTCTCTCCCTCCCTAGAACTTCACACCCTACTCCAGTTGTTGTGCTGATGGGGGGGAAAAGAGACCCTCTCCTCAGTTTGAGGATTTTCCAGCAGAAGACACACACAGGAGGGGCTTAGGGGTGGGAGGTTGGAACTCGCTCTCCCAATGACGGCCGATACCTGCATCGGTGTCATAATCCAAGGTGCCCTTTCTGTCCTCAATTTTCAAGAGCAGAGCAGGGTGTAGAGAAGCAGCTTCCAGTGCTGTCTCTACAGAGCAACCTGAAAAAGAGAGAAGATCCATCACTATGATTTTATTTATTTGCTTAAGCAATTTACATATTGCTTAACTACAATAGTCTTTAAGCTGGTTTACAAAGACAGAATACAACAACAACAAAAAATCAATTAAACTGTGAAATCGGACTTCAGTCACCTGTCAAGTTAGCGAAAATGTATAAAGTTAGCAATAAATGTTGGAAATGTAAAGAAAAAGAGGAAACATTTTATCACATGTGGTGGGAATGTAAAAAGGTGAAATGCTTCTGGGAGATGATATATAATTAGTTGAAAAAAATGTTGAAATATACATTTATAAAGAAACCAGAAGCATTTTTATTGGGCATTGTGGAGAGTGACATAAATAGAAAGGAATGTAAGCTCTTTTTATATGCAATAACAGCAGCAAGAATATTATTGCCCCAAAAATGGAATCAAGAAGAGTTAACAATGATTGAAGAATGGAGGATGAAGTTAATGGACTATGCAGAATTAGATAAACTAACAGGAAGGATTTGAAACCGGCGAGACCAGAAATTCACAGAAGACTGGAGTAAATTTACGGACTATTTGAAAATCAGTTGTGAAGAACAGACGATGTTTGTAGGGTTGCAAGAAGTTTTGTGAGGAGTATTATTAGAAGTATTGTAAAAATGGATAAGGGGGAGGATGATTTGTTAAGAGATGTAAAGGCAATATAAAGTTAAGAAATGCATAAGAAGTGGTTAAAACAGTGGATCATCAGAGGTGCTGATGGAAATCTAAAAAGATTGTATAAGTGATAAGTTTTGTGGTACATTTTATAATTTATATGTTAAAATTAATAAAAAATATTATAAAAAAAAGAAATCGGACTTCAATGAAAATATGTTCAGGAATAAAGAAGCCTTCAGTAGGTGCTAGAAGCTCGACAGGGAGGGAGCCTGTTTGACCGCAAGTGGAAGGGAGTTCCATAAAATTGGGCATGCAATACTAAATGCATGGCTATTGGTGGACACAAGTTATGCAGCCAAGCCACGAAGGACCACTAGCAGTAACTCCCCTGAAGACCTCAGTGAGGGGATGGTGGGGATGCCTGAGGCATCCTGGAGCCTTGCAAATTATTAACAGGACCTTGAGCTTGACCTGGAGGCCTACAGGCAGCCAAGGCAAACATTTTAGCACCAGCGATAGTCTGTCCCCATCAACAGTCCAGCTGCAGCGTTTTCCTTCAGCTGGAGACTACAGACCAAACTGAACGGTAACCCCACATAGAGCGCATTGCAATAATTGAGTATTGAGGTTACCAATGCATGGATCACTGTGGCCAGAACAAGTTTAAAAGCGTAGGCCCCAATACCGATCTTTGGGGGACTCCACTTTCTCCATTCAAAGAACTGTCCATTCCTTCCTGCTCTTTACTTCCTGCTACTTAATCAGTTCCTGATTCACAGGAGAACCATTTCGTCCAAGAACGTATGGACAGTCACGGGTTCCCCCTTCTCATCCCACACAGAACAGCCTTACCAGTGGCATCCTTGAAATGTCGAACACATGTGTCCATGGTTGCAACGCTGCCACTCAGCGTTTTGGTCCCTGTGAAGAGGGCAGAGGTGAGAGAACGAAAGAACAATGTTAAATGGAAAGCTGTTCACACAAGCCAATATGTGGGTCCAGTTTCCTGACTCCTGAGTAGACCAGCTGTTAGGATTGAGTCTGCAGCACTTCAACACAACTTCATTCCTTTTTTCTCTTTAAGGTGCATTTTTCTTTTTCCCTTTTGGTCATTAACCTGAGCAACAGCTCTGGAAAATGCTTCAAGTTTAGCCAGTATAATTAAGAATGCACCATCACTAGGTTGTGGGAAAGGACTAAGTGTGCAATGTCTTATCCTGGTATCACACACATATGCTGGAAGATTCATTTTGCACTGGTCCATGGCTTGTGACCGTAGCAGTCAGGATCAAGCATGGAGCCCAGTATGGGCTGCACACAATGTAGCAAGACAGGAAGCTGCCTTTATTGTGAGCCAGAGCATTGGTCCATCTAGTTCAGTATTGCCTTCATTGACAGGCAGCTGTTCTTCAGGGTTTTGGACAGAGATCTTTCCCAGCTTGGAGATGCCAGAGATTGAACCTGGAACCTTCTGCATGCAAGGGAGATGCTCTGCCACTGAGCAATGGTTTGCGCAGCCAACATCATGGTGATGCCATGCAGGAAGGAGGTTGTTCCTGGTATCTGCAAGGTTTGGGCCTTCAAGAGCTTAATGGTTCAAAAGTCAGGCCATGCACTCCAACCCTGAATGAGAAAGTTGTCCAGGGTCCCGTCCTCCCTACCTGGATTCTGGGGAACTCACCTGCAATGTAGGAGTTCAGCCCATCCATCTCCACTACCTGTTGGCCCAAGGTGTGCCTGCCTGGGGCAAGCCCCATACCTGGGATGGCATCTGTCACCAGGACCAGACCTAAAGGGACATAATTGGCTCACGTTAACTCCAGTCTTGTCATAAAGGTAAGCAAAGAACACAGGAACTGCCAAGTCATTGGTTCTTTTAGTTCAACAATAGGGGATCTCTGGCCCTCCAAATGTTGCTGGACTCCCCACTCTTTCAGGCCCCATCTACATTGTTTAAAGCAGGCTTATAGCACTTTAAAGCAATCATCTGGGAACTGTAGTTCTGTGAAGAGAACAGGGATCCCTTAACTACTCTCTGCACCCTTAACAAACCACAGTTCCCAGGATTATTTGGGGGAAGCCATGATGGCTTTAAAGTGGCATTTGTTTATTTATTACATTTATATCCCACCTTTCCTCCAAGGACCCTTAAGGTAGTGTCTTCCTGTTTTACCCTCACAATAACCCTGTGAGGTAAGTTGTGCTGAGAGATAGTGATTGGTCCCAGGCCACCAAGTGAGCTTCACAGCTGAGTGGGGGTTAGAACCCTGGTCTTCCAGGTCTTAAGCCCAACACTCTGGCCACTGTACCACACTGCCTCACTACCATTTTAAATGTATAGTGCAGATGTGGCCTCACTCTCACTCTCACTAGAGAGATCTAGCTGATGTCTCTCTACCTCCCCTGGATTATATATCTTTAGGCACCTGGCAAAAATGTTCCTCTTCAACCAGGCCTTTGGCTAATCAATATTCTACAGCCTTTTATATGTTTTTTTTTTGGGGGGGTATATTGTTTTGTTGTTTCTATTTGTGCTTTTCTCTTGTGTTTTTATATTTTGAACTGCACTGAGATCTTTTGATGAATAATAATATATAAATCTAACAAAATACATACATAAATAAATCACACTGTTTCCTCAGTACCTACAGGCAGCAGCTAGGAACCGATCTAGCAAGACTAATTCCATATTCACTACTCAGGGGATTTCCTGCCCAATGGGACAAACCTTTAGGGTCAGCCCGGTGAGCGATCCTCAGGGCAGCAGGATTTGTGTGGATGCCGTCTGATATCATGCCATAGAACACTTTCTGACCTGGGGGGATCCGGTCGCTTGTGAGGAGTCCCACAATCCCAGGATCTCGATGGTGGAACTGCAGGTAGACAAAACCAGGATGAGCATCAGAATGGTGCCCCATGGAGTGTTGTTTAACTGCTAAAGAAAGGAGATTGGCAGGCAGAGGAAATGGGAATCCTTCATTCAAGGCTCTCCTCCAGGTCCTCCTCCACCCCTGACTCAAGTGCAGGGGTAGGGGTGGACCAGATACAGGGTCTTCTCAGTCATGGCACCAGTTAAAATTTGTTGACCCTGCCCCCCCGGCCCGCGCATTCGGAAGGCATCATTCCCATATTTTTAGATGTAGCTTCACAAGCAGAAAGGCCAAAAACTTGCTTTCCAGTAAGGTAAAAAATGTGTGGAGATTCTTAAGACATCTGCCAGACTGAGAGGGAGAATATCAGGGGCTGGATCAAGGGGCCTGATGGGCTGGAAGTAATTGATGATACTCACAGGTAACATGGCATTGAAAAGGTGAGTGATGAAGGTGGCCCCATGTTGAACAGCCTCCTCGGCATGAGACAGGTTAGCCATGGAGTGACCTAGGATCAAGGAGAACCAGGTGTCAAGTGTACTCAGCTAGAGGGACCAACGTCTGACTCAACAGAAGGCAACTTCCTATACTCCTAATATTTAGTGGGCATCCTAGCTGTTGGAAATATAATGCATTTCCCCATTTCTAATATATGAAAACTCTGGATCCGCTTCCAGGAACCCCCACACCAAATGCATCCTTCGATCAATAATAGAATGAACAATATTATTTCCGCTGTTCCAAAACATGTGTGGACCTAGGCTTGTGGGTCTGCCTGCCTGCCAGATCCCAAACCTCAAACTTTAAGGTCTCGTGCAGAGGAGGCAATATTTACCTAGCGACACACAGATGCCGCACTTGGTGAGCTCCTTGATCACTTCACTGCTCCTCTTCATCTCGGGTGCTAGGGTGACAATACGGACGTTGTCCAGGCTCCCATAGGTGTCTAGCAATTCCTGGAAGGCTCCCGTCTCGAAGGTGCGAAGGCAGTGTTCTGGGTGTGCCCCTCTTTTTTCTTTGCTGATGAATGGACCCTCCAGATGAACCCCTGTCCCATTGCAGAAGAGATGGGTGAGTTCTAGAGCAGAGTCGCGAACCTGAAGCCCTGGAGATGTTGCTGGGAAACAACTCCCATCTGCTCTGACCATTGGCCAAGTGGGCTGAGGCTGATGGGAGCTGAAGCCCAACATCTAGAGGTCCACAGGCTCCCCATCCCTGTTCTTGGATGAGGACATTGATGCCCTCTTCTGCAAGTCCCAACCTGCAGCAAGGCAGACCTACAGAGCCAATCAACTCTGTGAGTCTTCATCGCCTTCCTCCTCATTCCCCTCTCTCGAAGCTCCATCCAGGCAAACAAGAAGCACCAACACAGTTCCAGACACATTCCATCCAAGAAAAAGCACTGGAGGAGGAGAGGCCAGTGAGGGGTGAGGCCTGGGGGCAGAGGCCGTGGCCTGGGAAGGGTGTCCCAAGGGCCAGATAAAAAGGCCTATAAGTCACATTTGGCTCCTGGGACTGAAATTCCCCACCCCTGGAATGGTGGACTAGGAACGGAGAGACCTGAGTTCAAATCTCTACTGAGCCATAAATCTCACAGGGTCTCTTTTGGCCACTCACTGTCTTACAGCCAAACATACCTCACAGGTTTGCTGTGAGGGTAAAGTGACTGGGGAAGGAAGCATGTATCCAACCTTGAGCTCCTTGGAAGAAAGGTGAGGTATAAAGGTAACGAATATGGCAGATGTTGTCCTGTGGGAGAGTAGGTGTAACACTCACCTAGGACACCAGCTCCATGAAGTCCTCCATTTTTGACGCAGATCTGAGGCAGTACCTGGAGTCGTCAGAAACATCACAGCTAATCATTGCTGTAAATGTATGAACAGAAAGCCTTTGCCTGCTGACTTCACTTTGCATAATTAACTTGTTCAAACCATGCTGCAAGGGCGGCCGGCAAGATTCTCACTTTGCAGATGGGATACAGTCAAGCCATCTCATTGAGTATGTGGTCAAGGTGACATCTGAACTCAGGACTAAAGTCATCTGATGTCACTACATTCAGTGCTGAATTGGCTAAAGTGTGTGGTCCCATAGCTGCAATCGTTCACTTGCCCTGAACCCACATGAGCACAAATAATAAAAGAGCATCCCAACTATCTTGCCTTAAGAGTCAACTTTGGCTGTTTGGAGTGGGGGCTCAGACCAGTGATCCTTCCTCAGCGATGGATCCCAGGAACTTTGGGAATTGTACCTCGTTGAGGGTGATAGCAGCCTCCTAACGACTCAGCACCCTTAACAAACTATACTTCCCATGATTCTTTGGGGGAAGGCATGGATCTTTAGAGTGGTATCAGAGCACTTTAATTGTATGGTGCGGATGGGGCCCTAGTCAGAGAAGCACTTCAGGACAAACCTTCTTCTGGGCCCAGTTTCCTGGTCGCCTCATGGACCCATGAAACCAACAAGGCCTCAGCCCCATGAGACAGAGAGATATCACAGTCTTAGAAAAATGGGCCTTAGCCCTGTTTCATTACATAAGCTCCTGATCGGGTATCCCTTTATTGACTTGGTTAAGACAATCAAATATGTCTTTCACCCTCCATTGACACATGGAAGCTTGTGGAGAGACTCTTCCATTTGACTGCTGTTCTTGTAACGTCTAAAACTATAACCATCACCCCTGTTTTTCTTTCTTTTCTCCACAACTATTAAGCTCTGTAGTCCCAGTGTAGGTATGCGTTGTTATTTGATAGGAAACATAGATATATATAGGTCCATGAAAACAGCACCTTATCAACAGTCTAAAGTTTGACAACTAGCAATCTCAGTTTAGAGTCCAACCATTTACTTCCTCATTTGGGAAGGCTACAGACAGACAAGGACACATGAGCTGAGGAGGTACTCCACCTTAGATGGGAGGAGCTGTTGCTCAGTGACTGAACAAAAAGACCACATTCACACCGTACATTTAAAGCACTACAATACCACTTTAAACAGTTGCTACCATTTCAGGGGGTGGAACTGTCTGTCTCAGAGGCATGCAGGAGGTCCTAGGTTCTGTCCCCTGCCTCCTCAGGTAGGTCTGGGAATGTCCTCTGCTAAAGCTCTGGAGACTTGCTGCCAATTAATGTAGACAGCAATGAGCTTGACAGATCAGTGGCATGAGTCAGGAAAAGGCAGCTTCCTCCGTGCCTTCTCCTTTCTGTCAGTGTTGTGCTTGTAGAATTCAGTAGGGAAGAGGATGGGGACAAAACTGGAAGAAGTTGGCTCTGCCTGTCATTAGCACTGGCGCCACCTACTGTTGGGCTCCCTGTCTTCTGCCCTACCAGTCTCATTGGGAACCAGCCACCTTGGGTACCAGGCGACAGGCAAGACTTCTCCCATGATCCCAGAGAACTCTAATGCTACTGGGATTAATTTGACCAACCTGTGCCTGCTTTAAGGAGAAAGAACAGAAATGGACAAGAGTTTGGGGTGTGTGCATCTAGATGGAAATAGGCACAGAAGGCAGCTCAACTATCAGAGGCTCATCCAGGCCTTCACAATTTGTGAAACAACATGAACAACACAGCTTTGTATTGTGGTATGTCAGACTCTTGTGGGCCTCACTCTGCTGCTCTGTTTTTGGAATCCCAGGCAAACAGCAAAGATGGGAGATTTATCACACTTCTGTAGGCTGCCACACATGGTTGGCTGTGCTCGACTCACAGGTTGTTCAAGGCGTGTAAAAGCTATTTAGAGCAACATAAGATCTCATGAGTAAGGAAGGGTATTCATAGGGCCCTATTCTTGCTTACCTTACGATATACAGATGATGGTGATGACACCAGGGTCGGGCAAAAAGAGGTCACTCCGTGAGACAATATTTTCTGGGCAACCAGTGAGATTCCTGCTCCCACATCATCTGTGGCCAGAGAGAAATCCACTCCAAAGCCTCCTGTGTGAAGGGAAGAACAGATAAGTTGCGACTGGCTATGCTATGAAAACTAGGTTAGCCATCCCTAACCATGTGCCCTCTAGATGGGCAGGGCAGGGCATGCATAAATAAATAAAGCAGTTGATACAGACTTCCATCTCTCTAACCTAGCTAGTTTGGCCAATGGCCAGGAAAGATGGAGCTGTAGCCCTTAACATCTGGAGGGGACCAGGTTGGAGATGGCTGATCCAGGGTGTCTCTGGAAGCAGAAGATGTACAGAAGTAAGATAGCACTGGTTGAATGGAGGGATCCTGCTTTCCAGCTCCCTTGAACTGTACAAATCCCTCTTGCTTGCCCGGATGGGCAAATATAGGCATAGAAATCTCTGGCTTTTGTGTGGATGAACTGCAGCCAACTGTACAAATGTTAAGATTCACATCTGTTGTCTCACCTACCAATGTCATGTGGATCCTGACGGCTGAAAAAAGCTACCCATTCCTGATCTAAATATAGTATAAAATTGCTCAGTTGGTAGGGCATGAGACTCTTAATCTCAAGGTCATGGGTTCAAGCCCCACATGGGGCAAAAGATTCCTGCATTGCAGGGGGCTGGACTAGATGACCGTTGTGGTCCCTTCCAACTCTACAATTCTTTCATTCTATGATGACTGTGGGCTTCCTAAGGGATACTTGTTGCTCATATATATGTAAAAGCTTAGAACCCACAAAATTATGAATAATTTTGTTTTCTTCCAACTTGCCTCTCTTATCTAACTCTTCTATGCTTTTTCTGCAAGTCACATTTTCACGGCAAAGCTTTAAAAAGATTCAAGCATGGACTATACAAGCCGAATCTACAAGGCAGCAATTTCTGCACTGCTTAAACCATCCTAATCCTCGGTGTTCTCTTGTACTAGAATTATTCCAATACCTTACCATTGATCTGTACATCAATGAAGCCAGGTGCCAGGATGCTTCCCTTGCAGTCCAGCTGGACATCTGCAGGTTTCTTTTCATCAAAGAACAGCTTCTCTGGGTTTAGGATCTTTCCTTCTCTCACCCACAAGTCCTCTCTGAAAACAGAAGCAACCAGTAACCTAGACCACAGCCAAACCTGGGAGAAAGCCATGCGTCTGCAAGTACATTTAATAAAAAGCAGCAGATTTCACCGGAACTTTGTCTACAAATGCTAGCAAGTTGAAGAAATTAGCATTGTCTTTACAAAGATATTTGACCAGGAGCAAACACTGGTACATGTAAACATACAAGGCTGGTTCAGATGTAAGTATAAACCATAGTTTAGTGTTACAAAAAACAAGCCTAGGCTCCACAGAGGCTCACATGCATACCCTCCCACTCTGGCATGGCCACGAGGAAGAGTTCAGATTTTGATTCCATTTTTTATTAGCCTCAGTTTGCCATATCACTGGATCCAGGACATACAGGTTACATACGCTTCAGGTTACAGACTCCACTAACCCAGAACTATTACCTTGGGTTAAGAACTTTGCTTCAGGATGAGAACAGAAATCGTGCTCTGGCGGCACAGCAGCAGCGGGAGACCCCATTAGCTAAAGTGGTGCTTCAGGTTAAGAACTGTTTCAGGTTAAGAACGGACCTCCGGAGCGAATTAAAATACTTAACCAGAGGTACCACTGTACTGTGATTACTCTCAACTATGGCTACACACCTTAAGGCCATCGCAGACAACAAGAAGCAAAGCATCTCCCCCACACGCTCACCTTTGCAGCTCATGATTCTTCAAAATCCAGCAGTTAGTAAACTGGAAGACTGGAGCATCTGAGGTGGCTTTGTCAGGTGGCATCATTCAGGCATTCAGGGAATGCGCCTGGTAATGAGAAAGGAAGCGAAACACAGAGAGAATAGGTGGGGAAATAACAAAACAGTTCTGCAAGGAAGACAACATCAGGCATTGCCGTTGGCTCGCACCTAGAAGCAGCCATTCCATCTGGTTACCTGAATTGTTTCCTTCCCTGCCCATCACCATAAGAAATGTAACCTTAAAAACCAATGACTGGGTTTGCTTCTCCTCCATCCTCCCTCCTCCCTCCATCTCCTTTCTCCCATGTTTTGCCATTATCTTTTAGATTGTAAACTTGAGGGCAGGACCTGTATTGGTTTGGTGGTGTGGTGGTTGTTCTTATTTTATTGATCTGGAAGTGGGGCCAAAGAAAGGGGGCTTAATTTTTTATAAAAATGTTCTTGAAAGTGTAGGTGCAAAGCCTGGTAAAGTCAGCAATTAGATGGCATACTCCCTTAGACCTCTCTGTGGCAGAAACAAAACCATACAAAAGCTCCAACATTTTTATTTATATGTGTTAAGTTGTGCGTGAACATATCAGACGACACAGCGATTCTTCAAACAGCTCTTGTTTATTCATAGGCCAGAACTGAACTGAACTGAACTGAAGGGTTCAGCTAGCCTGCTTATATAGAGCTTCACTACAATGCAACTGTAACAACTTTCTGTAACTATCCAATCACTGAACATCACTTTCGATCCCTTATTTGCATATGTGGACCTGAGTGAAAACTATATACAGTATCCCCCTGCTGGCCCAGGGTGAGAACTTCAGTACATAACAATAAGATTGACAGAGTTCTGCTTTTCTTGCTGCAACATTTTGCATTCTATTTTTTAAAAAAGAACAGAACACTTAAGGCACATCACAGAGGTCAGAGGCAGCCCTCTTTAAAAACAGAACTGTGCATGTGCAGAGTGCATTTCCTTCATTAATGGGCAACTAGAATCCACCACCATACATTAGGCCTGGCAGGGGTAGCCAGTGTGATGCCAAATGCCTACATACGTTTGCAACTAAAGTGTAATTGTCTTCCCTGCAGTAAGAATAACAGGGTAAGAACCACCCTCAATGCTACCTCTGCCCATAAGAGGAGCCCTGCTGAATCAGGCCACTGGCCCATCTAGTCCAGCATTCTGTTCTCACAGTAGCCAACCAGATGCCCATAAGAAGCTCACAAACAGGACCTGAGCACAGCAGAAATCTCTCCTCCTGCATTTTCCAGCAACTGGTGCTAAAAATATTTTAATCACCAAGATGTACAGCGTCTGCCAGTCTGTTTCTAGGTGCAATTCAAAGTGCCAGTTTAAATCTTTGGTTGCACCAAATTTTATTTTAAAAAGCTAACTAAAAAAGGAAAGGAAAAAGTAGTAAACAAATAAGTTCAGCTTCACTGTTTTATATTATTTCTTAAAATCTCAAGCCTCTTACTAAGTTTGTAAAAACACAAGGTAGATAGGAATATGAGATATATTACAATAATGTAAATAAATTATATAGATGTATATTCTCCTGAAAGTTATTGTTCTAAAACATATAAAAAATAACAAGTCTAGTTGTGCTCCATTTATTGCACTGTGGACTTTATACTGCCTTGCGGAATATTCTAACGTTTAACGGAGGGTTGTAAATCATATCTAAATCACTACAACGCAGGGCAGTGAAATCTACCGTGTCTGCTTCCTCCGCCTTCGCTTCTATTTTCAAGACTGGTAGCAAATCGGCCCCCATCATGTCAATGGAGGGGCGATGGAGAGGTTCAGCCCAGTGTATCAGTTCAGAAACCGAGGAGCGTGATGTCATCTGTCACTCAATGCGGGGGGGGGGCAAGTTGCCCAAGAAAGAGCAGTCCCGCCTATATCTGCATAAATTAGCATGTGCTTTACACAAGCACCTTCTCATTGGCTAGCATTTCTGCTCCAGGGAAAGAAGAGGTGTTCCGAGTAGCTGCTGAACCCCCGTGGTTTCCCTGGGAAAGAAGCGCAGAGCATTGGCCTTACCGGCTCCCAACACATAAGCCGTCTCTCGGGTCGCCCAACTTCTGCCTTAACGCTCTTCTCCAGCAGCGGATCCCGCTCACGTGACAAGTCTTTCCTCGTCAGCTGATAGGAAAGACTGTGGGGGGGGGGTTGGGCTCCCTACGGGCACGTGAGCGGCACAGACGAGCTGCCATGATGGGAAGGGAAAGGAAAGGGAAGGGAAGGGGTCAGTGCCGGCAGCAGCCCTTACCTCCATCTTGAGATGGTCAGAGTTACAGCTGACTAGGAATGGCTGAGCATGCAATTCTATGGAGACGGGGAATTAGGTGGTAGATATACATATGTATTTATTTGTTTGTTTACTTGATTTAGATGTTTTATTTAAGCAATTTATTGTTTTATTTACTTTTATTTATTTAAACATTTTATCTTACTTTTATTTATTTGAACAATTTGTTGTTGTTGTTTCTGTATTTGTTTTCACTCATTCTGTACGGCTTAACTACAATCTACTCCAAGTGGTGTACAAGAAATACATTAAATATATATATATGTAAAAATCGGTTAAACTATAAAATCTGACTGCAGTTAAGATGCCTGCTGGGCAGTGCCCCATTTGCCCTAATGTGCCAGCCTCCAGGACATTTGCTGTAACTGTTTGTTTTGCTTTCTAGCCACCTATTCTTTCTTGTTCTGGGAACCCTGAGACAGCAAGAACATGCCAAAGGGCAGCTACGAAATGGGTATGACAGACAATATTTGCATACTGCAGGCAGTTTCCGTTTTTTTCTGAAGAGTGACAATGGTGCTGAGGTAAAGCGCAACCAGCGACCAGGATACAGCCACATGTCTGCTTGCTTATTGGACAAGAACGACTGTAGGGGGGGGTGACACCAGTTCTTCTCTGCTCCGCCCCCTCACCATCATTGCTCTTGTAGAAATACTGCATGTTAGTACACAAGATCCATGAATATGTGTGTGTGAGATATGGAAATGAGTCAGAGGTAAGGTAATAATAATGAAGCAGCATTTATCTTTCAAGTGCTCAAAGTACTTCACATATATTATTATTATTGTTATTAATATAGTTATATCACAACTTTTAGGATATGGGTGAAGCTATACCACCAGTTGGTAGAGCATAAGACACTTAATTTCAGGCTTGGGGGCTCAAACCCCATGTTGGGTGAAAGATGGACTAGATGATCCTTGTGGTCCTTTCCGAAGCTACAATTCTCTTGATTCCTCAGTCACACACCCCTCTCACCAGGTCAATACCCCCTCCCCCAGCCTTGCTTTGATGTAGCTGGAATTCTGCTAATGCCTCTTGATTGCTTGGAAGGAGGAGAGAGAGGATGTGGGTGCATAAATTAACTTTTGTTGCTCCACCAACTTTTGCTCATGGTCCCACCCATTACTGGCATGTGTTCTTCAGGAGGCTGCCCAGAAAGGAATGTGGCCTTCAATCTGAAGAAGATTCTTGAAGCCTGCAATACTAATAATTAATTCAGTGACACAAAAATCGGGAGTTAAATGTGGATTTTGGAGGGGATGCCAGCATGCACAGAATACAATAACTTTAGTAATACCTTGCTCAAATCTTCAGGACCTTGCGCCTATTTCAGTGTCAAGAATCTTCTGGCTGATACCATCAAATCCATTGCTCATCTGTGGCGGATTTCAGGGCATTGTGTGTGCGTGCGCGCGGGGGATATATATATATATATATATTCAACACGAATGTAGGATATAATGATGCATGCAGGAAGACCTAGTTGCAGAACTGTATCAGTGTGATGGAAATCTGAGGTGGCTGTGAAAACCAGTCATCCGTCTGTGTTGTTGGTAGCTGAGAGGTGTTTCTTATCCCCTGCTGAAAGGTTTCCTGACAACAGGTCTGGCATATTAATAAAGGCTTCTGACATCTTAGTGGCAAGGCAGGGAGGACATGAGCTAAGGGCTGAGTCACTCATGCTGGAAGGCACCGCAAAATAAGTAGGCTCTTTTTCCTTGCCACCACTGTTCCTGCTAAGATGCAGACGCTAAAGGCTCTTCAGCCAGATACACACCTAAAGGCTCTTCAGCCAGATTTTGCTTTATGACCCAGTGCCTGGTTTTGCCTCACAGATCTGTAGAGTTAGAAGGGACCCCAAGGGTCATGTAGTCCAACCCCCTTCAATGCAAAGACTTGGTAGAATAGAGCTTGTTCATATTTGCACAAAGTGCTCTTGAAATCTACTTTAACACTTCTCTTTTCACTTTATAAAGAATCCTGGGAACTGTAGTTCATTAAGGGTGCTGTTAAGGCCAGAGGTGGAAGTGGGGAGGGCCACCCTTGACCCTCTCTGCCACCTCCTTTTAGTTCTCTGAAAGCCCATCTCCTCTTCTTGCCAACAGAATAAACATGAGGCTGAGGGGCCCCCTCAAGTGGATGTCTGAGTTCTGCCATGATGTGTCACATCCACACCATACATTTAAAGCCTTTTCCCAAAGAATCCTGGAAACTGCAGTTTGTTAAGGGTGCTGGGAATCACAGCTTTGTCGTGGGTAAACTACAGTTCCCAGGATTCCTTGGAGTGGGGTGCTTGAATGTGCTTTGAATGCCAGGTATGATGCTAGCTATGATGCCAGATAATAATGGTGAGATGCCACCTTTACCGCTGATGCAGACTCTGTCCCTGTAAATCAGTGAGACGGTGCTCCACTGGTAGTACTGTACCAAGGCATGACTATAGGGCACCTCCTCGCAAGGAGGGGTATTGGTTCAATCTTCACAAGGTAGTGTTGTTCATGCATAAAACACCTTCCTACTGGGTACAGTCTAATGGATCAACACTTGACCCATATTTGGTTGGAATGCACGCTCCATGTGCACTGGGGATGAACGAGTCAATAGTCATTGTAGTTAAAATGAAACTGCCATGGACAGCAGCAGTTTACCTCTGAATGCTAGGTGCCAGGGTGAAGCAATTGGGGATAGCCATCACCTGTATGGCTTGCTTGTGAGGTAGAAAGCTCGATTAGGTGGACCAGGGGGCAGTCCAAGGGCTGCTTTCCCTTCTGGTCAACCTTCTGAGGGCCACATGATAGTGGTGGGTGGGGCCAAATGCAAAAGTGAGCAGAGCAAAGGATGCAGATTTCCCCTTTGTACAGTAGGTTGAACGCCTGCAAACCCTTCTCCATTCAGACAAGCAGAAGATATTATCAGCACCCAAGGACACATTCCAGCCAGGCAAAAACACTCAGGGTGCAAAGCAAAGTCAATGAAAGGTGTGGCATGGGAGGAGTGATTGTTGCCAAAGGAGAGTTCCAAGGGCCAGATACAGAGACCCCGAGGGCTACATTTGACACCCCAAATGAGTTTCCCCACCCATAAGATAAGACTTTGATCTGATCTGCCATGGCAATCCGATGTTATGCCTGCTTTCCTCGGTCCTGGCCCAGCTAGGAGAGCAGATGGCAAAGGGCTGACCAGGAGGCCATGTAAAACAATCCCTTGAGCTGAATTCAAGCTGCGAAGCACCAGTTGTATCACTTGGCAACAGGCACATGATCTAGACATAGGGTTTAGTTGGTGTGTGTTTTGTGCCTCTATCCTTTTCTCAGGCCTCTCTGTAGATTAGATTGCTCTTGAGCATCAGCTTCCAGGGAAAAAATTTAGGAGCCTGAGTTAGCTACTCTTTTGATCCACAGAAACCAGATCAGATGCAGAAAACAAAACACAGGACAGGACAGAGAGCAGAAGCAAGAGACTGTGTGTGGTGTCTGTTCAGAAAATGGATGGATTTTGCTAGTGCTTGGTCTGGTAGCATTGTGGTGGAGTGGTTAGAGTGTCAGACTAGGTCCTGGAAGAGCCAATCTTCACTTGGCCATGAAGCTCACTGGGTGACTTTAGGCCAGTCACTGCCTCCCAGCATGGGTTGCAGGGTTGTTGCAGGGCTTAAATGAGGAGAGGGAGGGCCACATAAGCCACCTTGAGTTCCTTGGAGGAAAAAGTGAGATATAAATGCAATAAATAAAATAGAAATAAACAATAATGTTTCTTGGGGAAGGGTTCCCAAACTGTGATGGTCCTTGAATTTCATTCAGGTGGTCCATGACATGTCGTCGTTAAGTTAGTTGTGATTTTAGTGTTTATTTTATTCCCTATTTTGTATTTCATTGAGTTCCATGGAATGCAAATTGTAATACAATAAAAGAGAATGTAAGAAATAAAAGCAATAAAAATACAATTAAAAACCACACAGCATCTAACACAGCACACTGCAATTGCTACAAAAGACAGAAAAAGGAGTTTGCCAGCAACTTTCAAATGATCCACAAGGAAAAAAGTTTGGTAACCATTGATCAGGAGGTTCAAAGGAATTAAGAATACTGAATTTGAGTGATTTTTTTACACAAGGTCTCAAAAACACAGCAACTAAAAATAAAGTGTATGCTGCAGACAACACAGTAAAAAATCACAGGTCTGGAGCTTGTCATCCACACAAAAACCTTGATCCAAGCCATGGATCCTCATGGTTTTTACATAACAACAAGACCAGCAACAAATCATGGATTCCATTTGTGGACACAGCCAGGTGCTGGTGGTTTTGATGTTAAGATTATGAGGATCTAGAAGGATCTGTTTCTCCAGAAACAGATGGGGTGGGGAGTGTGACCTGGAGGATCAGAGAGAAGGGAACAGTGTCAATGTTCCGAAAGCTTGATGACCCCTTGTCTACACTGATGGGCAGCTGCTCCGCAGGGGTTCAGACTGAGGTCTCTCCCACTACCTGAAGACATCAAGAAACTGAATCTAGCATCATCTGCATGCAGAGAGCAATGCACTCTACTGCCATGTGTTACTACTCTCTCCCTCTCCTCAATAAATCCAACCTTTCTTTGAAAAGGAATCCAGTATTTTCAGAAGATTTTTTTTTGGCAGGCTCAATAAATAAAGCTTACAACCAGGTTGCTACACAAGTAGGTCACAACAGCTACAGCCATTCCACAGAAAATACACTTTAGTGTTCCATTCAGAGAGAGTTGTTTGGGGAACCGCTGGCTCTCAAGATGTTAATGTACAAGATCTCTATAATTGGCACGCCATACATTTAAAGCACTATCATACCACATTAAATGGTCATGGCTTCCCCTCAAAGAATCATGGGAGCTGTAGTTTGCTAAGGGTGCAGAGAGTTGTTAGGAGACCCCTGTTCCCCTCGCAGAGATACAATTGCCAGAGTTCCTTCCGAAGTGGGATTATTAAACCACACTGGGAACTGTAGTTCTGTGGAGGGAATAGGCATCTTGGCATCTTTAAGTTCCTTTAAATTCCTACTGCTCATGGATCTTTTTGTGGGAAACCATGGTGATAGTGCTTTAAATTAATGGTGTGAACATGACCATGGACAATACTGGCTGGGATTGATAGCACTGGGAGTCCAGCAATATCTTAAGCCCTCCTCCCCAGCTATCTGTACTACGTGATCCTTCTTCCAGAAAAAGGAATTGACAGGACCTGCAATTATCTACACTTCTAATTAAATCTTCGCTAGGAACCTATGTCAGTACAGGCTTGCTTTTTCCTCCCCAGGGCTTTTTTTTGGGGGGGGGGAGCTAAAAGATGAAGCATAACAGAAAGAGAATTTACCTACGCAATCAGCATTTGACTTAAAGCCTCTTCCAGGGACCGAGGTGGCCTATTAATGGATATTATCCATCACTACTGCTGCTGCTTCTCCCTCTCCCTTTTGTCAGCTTCTCCCTCCCCCTCTCTGTTCCTCTGCAGGGCTGACTCACTCTGCAGCGCAGAGCTTCAATGTAAAACCAGAACAAGGCGATCCGTTCCATTTCACAAGAGCTTATCTGCAGACCCAAACCATTTTTCCCTTGATTAGATGCTGCAAACACTGGCATTTCACGTCCACGACACCCACCACCACTGCAAGGAGACCCACCATACAAGTATTGCCTTGGCAAGGTGGGGGGCAATGCTCCCCAATCCCATCTGTGAAGCTCGTAAAGGGTCTGTGGAGGGCTGAATGAGTCACGAAGAAGTTCTCAATGGCCCGAATCACTAGAGACTGTCTGATGTAATTGCAGGGATGCCTCAACCTACTTCATCCTTACTAGGATGCACCAACACGGCTCTCAGGAAAAAAATATCCAGGCTTATTCTGGGCTCCTGTGTTTCACTACTCTGCATTTCTGCACATGGTCCCTTATGTGGTTTTGCCTCCTCTGCACTCAAATAATACATCAGAATCTCAAAACATTTAGACTTGGGTAATGGTGCATAGGTGGATCGTTCACCACTTTGTCTTTTAAAAATACATAGGACACCCCCACCACCACACACACCAATTGCCATGCACATATTTGTGAAAAAAGGGTGCATGCTTTGTACATTTCTTTGCAGGTTGTCTTTTTTAATTACGCTGCTCATTTAAAGAGACAGTAGTAAAGGACTATGCACATCATGTTCCCGTCACTTTGGTATCTCCACCCACCTACAACTTAGGCCCCAAGTATCTGCTTCCCTATAGACCTTCCTTAAGATCAGTAGAGCAGACCCTCTTTGTAGTTCCACACAACACTCAGAAGTTTGGGTGGCGGCGTGGGGCAGCCCCTAAATTGTGGAATTCCTACCCATAGAGGTGTGCCTGGCTTTTTCACTATACAGCTTTTGGGGAATGCTGGAGATGCACCTTTTTACCCTCACCTTTGACATCCAAGATGTGTAAAGCACCTTGGGGCCTGCTGGTGAATGGATGCTTAACAGCAACAACAACGGTCACATTTGGGAAGGAAAAGCTGCCACATGTTTACTCTGAAGCATTCAATTCAGCTGAGCCAGCTCCTAAATTTGCATGCACAGGATTGCAATCTCGTCTCTTTTGAAGTTATCTACTTTGACAGTCAACAAGATATGGTATATAGCAGTCTAGAGCAGAGGTTCTGGTCTGTGGCATCATTCACATAACAAAAAACAGATATCATTTTTTTTCCAAAAAGGGGGGGGGGGTCCATGGCTTGGCTTTTTAAAAACTGGTTCCTCAGTACTTAGCTAATTGGAGACCACTGGTCTAAACTATCAGCATAGGAACAAGGAGTTGTTGTTGTTTAGTCGTTTAGTCGTGTCCGACTCTTTGTGACCCCATGGACCAGAGAACGCCAGGCACTCCTGTCCTCCACTGCCCCCCGCAGCTTGGTCAGACTCATGCTGGTAACCTCGAAAACACTGTCCAACCATAGGAACAAGGAGACCCATGTTCAAATCTTCACTCAGCCATGTCACACATTGGGTGACCTTAGGTTATATCTCTATTTTTACCCTGCCAGTCCTTCTCCAAGGAACTCAAGGTGGTGGAGGAAACTTTTTCCCTTCATAAATGCCCATACATGAAAAAGCTGTTACTGCACAACTGTAGCTCATATTCCCAGAGCTAGACAATACAGCTCTGGGGAAATTATGAAGTGCAGACTTTCATTAGCTATGGTTGAAGTTATAATATGCCCAAATCAGGAGTCCTGATAATCGTGGCTCTGGTTTTTAGTACATTTGCTCCATGAGTAAAGGGTGGAATTTGGAAAGTTGAAGCATGGCAGGGCTGAAGAACTGCCTGTTTGATTTCAGCTACATATCAGCCACAGCCAGCCTAGTCAAGGGAGAGATTATAATAAAAGCTGTAGCCTTCTAGCTACTGTTAGAGCTGCGGTTTCCACATCCCTGTAGTCTATAGATCATTGGTGAAAGTTCATATCTAGTGATCTGCATCTACTCCCTTAAATGTAAATAAAAGCCAAGTTCTCACATTATTTTTATACCCAATTTTCTACTGCGGTATCCGTAAGATGCTTTCGTCAAATGCACAAGAAAACCTGGAGGTGTGCACGTGGTGTATATTAGCTGTAAAGAGAACACTGGTGCTGCAACTCCTATCATGCCTGACTATTGGCTGTGCCTCCCGAGGCTGATGAAAATTCTTGTTTGGTATCTGGGGAGGGGGGAAAACAGACTCCCCAAAGCTGATGTATGCCATGAGAAGGATCACATGCATCTGAAACCACACTGGCTTTAGTACTAGGTTTTCTTGAAAAACCAGTACATTCTCTCTCCCCTTCCCCCACTTTAAACAAAAGTTTTTTTCAGAACTAAATGCAAAACCATTTGTGATGGTATTTCCGTTGGCTCCTTGAGGAACAAAAGCATATCTCACTGCGCTAACCAAAGTGTCTTGGAGCTTTACTGCTGTTTGGGTCCAAGCACTGTTAGAAAGTCAGAGATAAAAGCTAGGTGCCAAATGGCACCTTAAACTTATTCTGCTGTGGCAACTGAAACCTGTCTATTTGCCAGGAGGTTGGACTTGATGATCCTCATGGTCCCTTTCCAATGCCACAATCTGAACTACATTGCTTGACTGTAATCTGCTCTTACAACACACACAGGGGAAATGGTAATAACTATGGATTAAGGCAGAGGTTTTTAAACTGTGGTTGCCAACCTGGTGCCCAGAAATCTCCATGTGGTTGCAACTAGACGCACACCAGTAGTAAAATGTGCATGGCGCCTAGGAAATTTCAACCACTGGATCCAAGTCCAAAGTTTTTTGATACAGTGGTACCTCGGGTTAAGTACTTAATTCGTTCCGGAGGTCCGTTCTTAACCTGAAACTGTTCTTAACCTGAAGCACCACTTTAGCTAATGGGGCCTCCTGCTGCTGCTGCCGCCGCACTGCTGCCACCCGATTTCTGTTCTCATCCTGAAGCAAAGTTCTTAACCCAAGGTACTATTTCTGGGTTAGCAGAGTCTAACCTGAAGCGTATGTAACCTGTAGCGTATGTAACCTGAGGTACCACTGTATTTTGTAGTCAAGACAGTCCTGAAACTCTCATGACAGTGAGGAATAGAGGGCAGGGCATCATCTGATCAGGAAGCCTGTTTTTCCACAGTCCAATTGGGTGGAGTTCTGCTTATACTTGCCACAGACATGCCTTTGAACAAGCTGCTGCCCATGTGCCAACTGCTGTGCAGAGAAGAGACCCATAGTACAAAGCGGATTATGCCTAGCACCCAAAAAGCAAACAGGAACAAGTACAGCCATACTCCCCAAAAATATGCATAAGGAACTAGGGTGCCAATGGGAAATCAAGACTAGTTTATTGACCTCCAGGCGGTTTTTAGGGTGTCCTTGCATTTACACACAGAGGGTTAGGTGGAGCCAGTGTTTCAAAAGCCTGCATTTCAGACAAACCACACAAAGGCACACCTCTTTACAATGATGTAGTGGAGGAAATTTTATTATCTGGAAACGTATAACTGCGAAACCCAACACTGGGTGCACAACTTTGATGCCGGAGCATACAGATTTTTTATTTTTATTTTTACTACTGGGAACACAGGAGTGTCTGACATTTTGCTGTTATTTGTATAAACACAAACAGTCTCACACTCCAATACCAGGACACGACAGCAATCTTTTGAGATTCAAATTACATCCAAGGATTTCTCTGCACTTACAATTAACCCCACAGTGTATTAATCTACCTATATATGAGATTAATATATATAAGCATGGGAAATTGAAAACTCTTGCTCCATATGTATGAACATGTCAAGTCTTATAAATAAAACATCCAGTGAAGAGAAAAAAGTTACCATTTCTAGTTCATATTTATACATAAAGTACTCTAATGGCAGAATGGATGGAAAATTGCACATGAGCTTCCCCAAGCCTTGCCTAGAGGGCTTGAGGCAGCTCATTCTCTTTAATATTGAAGTACACACAAGACAGACGAGTCACTAACATACATTGCGCATTTACAAGAGATCAACTACCAAACTGATGACAACTGTACACATTGTGGAGAGACCATTTTCATTCTGGAGATTAGTTTTGTTTGTTTTTTCAACTTTTTTTTTTAAACACATCATACTCTGATTTTTTTTATTTTACTTTGTGGAAAGGATAAGGGCAACAATGAGGCCATAGAGACCCAAGACTTCAGCAAAGATCAAGATCAGGATCATGCCCACAAATAACCTAGGCTGTTGTGCCGTCCCCCGTACGCCTGCGTCACCCACAATGCCGATGGCGAAGCCAGCAGCCAGCCCACTGAGGCCTACGCTCAGACCAGCGCCCAGCTGAAGGAAGCTCCTGCAGGTGAAGGACAAGGGGGACAAAAGTTTAGCAGCAAAAACACACACACTCCAATCACATTGAGACAGCTTAGTACTGTTCTTCTAGGAATGGCAAGTCAAACCCATTCAGAAATTTCCTGGAAAGCCTTTTCGGCCAAATCAGCATTCCTAGACTATGCAAGCATTCTGCCTTAATAAGATTCTGCCCAAGTTATGGCTGCTGTGCAGCGATAAGCAGTTTTTCCTCCTATTCTAAATCAGCTCAGTTAAGAGCTTTGTTAAGAAGTCAGTTAAACAGTTTCAAGTAACTATGTCTAACAGGACTGCAAAGACCACCTTCATGCTAATTATTAGTTAACTATTAAACTGTGGGGATATGAGATTTTAAATGGTTTTAATTGGCACCCTGTCCTATCAAACTAATTTCTGCTCAGAGTAAACCTAACAAAAATGGGCATGATTAAATTAGGCCCATTAATTCCACTGCAACTATTCTTGAGTCAAACTTGGCTAGACACAACCCTTTGTTTTTTAATTGCATTGTTTTGCTGCTCTGTTTGTTGGCAGGATATAAATTTAATAAATATTATAAAAGGGGGATTTTGAGCCATTCACAGTTGTTGCCAAGCGGACCAATTTTAGTTGCAGGAAGTTCCGATTTCCTGCCCCTTTGAAAAGCAAAGGGCAAGGTAGCCCACAATTAGCTTACACAGTGGTACCTCGGTTTAAGAACAGTCCTGTTTATGAAGGATTCGGTTTACGAACTCCACAAAACCGGAAGTAGTGTCCCGGTTTGCAAACTTTACCTCGGTCTAAGAACAGGGCACCAGCGGCAGGAGGCCTCATTAGCGAAAGCGCGCCTCGCTTTAAGAACGGACTTCTGGAACGGATTAAGTTCGTAAACCAAGGTACCACTGTATAGACTCTGGAGACTGCTCTGTGGCTACTTTTTCACTACTTTCATGAGTTCCTAACAAAAGCAATCTTGTTGCCACAAGCTTTGCTTTAAAGTCTGGATCTTATGCTAGAGAACCAAGTCCCTTGGAATAGCCTGCATCTGAGTCTGCAGATCTTCAACGGTGACAGCCCAAAGACCAAGAGGGAAAACCCTGAAGGAAAAGTAAACAGCCCAAAATGGATGGATACGGCATAAGTAACAAAATTAGTGCAAATATTTTTGTTTGTTTCATTCATACAACTCTGCTTTGTTAGCAATAAAGTTCTCCATTCATAACTGTTATTGGCAAGTTATTAATAATAACTTTCTTAGGATGGATTATTAACTAGACATCCAGAAAGCCATCAGCTACTACATGCAGGTTCTTACATGATCTCATCAGTTCCTATTAATCTTAGTTCTATTGTTCTAGTAATGAGCCACAGTTAAAACAAACTATAGTAGACAATGCACTCATGGCTGATTATTTCCTTACAGGGCAGATATGCCTGGTAGGAGTCACAGGCTTGCTACAACTTCTCATGAAAGTTTAACAAAGATTGGGTTTCAGCTTATTCTAGGTACATAATGCAAGGATCCGTGCCTGTTTAAGTCTAGCGTAGCAGCAAGAGATTGGTTTACAGACATGCTTCAAATTAAGCTTCACTGAATAATTCAGTGCTTCACTACTGCACCACATGTCAGAGTTATTACATGTTAAAGTATTTTGCCTTATCCAGTTTGAAGACTGGGGGGGGGGGCAAGTTCAGTAGAAAGGCCCCTCAAGCTTTCAAAACCCACTACAGCCCAGTTGGCTCAAATGAGCAGTCAGTTCTGCAGATCAAGAGAGGGGGCCTCGTACTATTGTTTCAACAATAGCCTTAACATTCTGTATGAAAAGCTAAAATTGAAACAGTTTGCAGCATTATTACACGAGGGCTTGATGTTCAGAAAAAATCCCCCCAATGCCCCACCATGCTGGAAATAATACCTTTTATCCCAGTTATTACCAGAAGGCATTTGAGAGTTGAATCCAGCTGGCTGAACACCTTTCTATCACAATGCTAGAGCTTAAGTCTCAAAGCAGAGGGACTCTATATTAAGTAATGATAGACCATTTTAAGCCCATAAAGCCCAGTGTTTCCTTGAGCCTGCAATTTTGACTGTACTTATACAAAGTTGATCCAGACTCGGTCTGAACAAGATGGGTTGATTTTGAAGCTATGCTTCTGTGTGTTGAGTATACCCTACAACATGCTTGTTTTGGGGGGTCTAATCTGGCCAGGCCAGTTTAATCTGGGCCCTGTGGCAGTTAATTTCCTGGGGTAAAATCCTAAAAACCCTCAACAACTTCAATCCTAAAAAAAAACTCAACGACTTCAATCCTTAAAAAAAAAAAAAGGACATACCTGGAAATAGCTGGGGCCTTTAGCAAATGGGATCCCACAGTTGCTGACATCTCTCCTATTTAACCTACATCTGCTGTGTTATTAATTTGGTTTTAAAAGCTATGACTAGCACATATTAATGCAAGTGCTGCCAAAGATTACATGGCAACCATTTTCGAAATGGCGCTATCATTAGCCAAGCATGGCAACATAACCAATAAACTGTCTACACTGACTGGCATATATGAATTCTTGCTTTTTTGCACCTTAAAAGAACTGAGAAGAGGATTCTACTACAGATGTACTCCCACATACTACACTGCAGAGGTTGGCAACCTAAGACCCAGGGGCTGGATACGGCCCACGGGGGTCGTTTAACCGGCCCCCGAGCCGCCCCCAAACCCAGCCGTCCGCTTGGCAAGTCCCCGTGCGCTGCGCTAAACCGGCGCAGCACAGCTCAGGGACTCACTTCTACGGTGCTTGCAGGGCTTTCTATCGGCTGCAGGAAGCTCCTGAAATAGTGTTTGCACATGTGCACGCACACGCAAACGCCTCCTCCACGCCGGATCGCACGCACACGCCATCCGGCCCATGGAGAGATCTCCAGGGGAGTGAAGCGGCCCAAGCTGCTTGAGCCTTGCCGACCCCTGTACTACAGAGCCACTGAAAAACCTTCAGCTGACATGTCAACTGGCATTTCAGTGTTTTTTTTTTTTAATTTCAGCACAGCTCGCAATGCAGAGGACTCAAAAAGAAAACTTACTTGTACAGTGTAATTCCAACTGTGATGGAATTGGCAATAAGGACTGCCACTACCAAGCCGTAGATTGCTATAATACCCGCCATGACAACAGGAATGATTGACTTCATGATCAGCTCTGGCCGCATAACAGACATGGCTGCAATGCCTGTGCCGCTCTTTGCTGTGCCATAGGCAGCTCCCAATGCTGGAAGGAAGAAGAGAAAAACCAGAGGTGAGTCTTACCAAGCTTTCTCTTTTAATACCAAAGAACGAAGGAAAATATTGGCACAGAAGTCAGCACTGTGTAAAATTATCTTGGACTTTGGTTAACATGCAAAAATATCATTTGAATAAAATACAAAATCACACTGCGGGTATGAATGTCATACAATACAATTTTTAAACTGATTTCTAATTTCAAGTAACAAAGCATACCCATGCAAGCAATACAGAGAACACAGTACTATTTTACAAATAGTATCTTAAAAAATTCTAAATTTCTGACCATGTAGTCCATCAGCAGCTTTTTAACAGTACCTGTTGTGTGCCTTGAGCAGCAATGTAGCTTCACAAGTTACAAGTCGGGCTTGCTGTACAACGTGCCAAGCAAGGTTTCAGAGAGACCACAATACTATATTATCCACGCGTTATGACTAAGATATTCGTTTCTAATTTAGGGGCCACCCCCAGTAGATTAGAAGTAGAAATGGTAGACAAAGCATGGTGTCAAGAGTTATTGTGCAAACAGCAACAAGACTATACATTTTAGCTACCGCCCAGGTTGGCTGACTACAATCTAGGGCAGGCATAGGCAAACTCGGCTGTCCAGATGTTTTGGGACTACAATTCCCATAATCCCTGACCACTGGTCCTGTTAAGCTAGGGATCATGGGAGTTGTAGTCCCAAAACATCTGGAGGCCCGAGTTTGCCTATGCCTGACCTAGGGTTTCACTATGATCCCCAGATGGACACATGCCTTCACTCAAGGCATGAGGACAACCAACATTCTTGATGCAGCACTGGAAGCAATGAGTAGCAGCATCTAACTGTTTTACAACATGACCTCAGCTTCCGTATCCCCCATCAACTTAGATCAATGCAGCCTGTTATTTTCAGGTGAGCGTCTGAAGCCACTTGACACCCCCTTCCCCAGAAAAGACAAAGCCCCCTGCATTCAGCCCTAAGCCCCTATTTTAAGTAGAAAGTTAAACAGTATCCTCCTAGATAAAAGGATGACAAGTTTCACTTGAGACACATGCTGGTGCCAATGCATTCAACGGCCTCAGGACTTTTTAGATAAATTGTCACTTTACAGTAGTGTTTTGCCCCTCTTCCTGAGCCCATGGATCCAGGATGCTGCAATTACATTAAAGGTAAAGGTAAAGGACCCTTGACAGTTAAGTCCAGTCACGAACGACTCTGGGGTTGTGGTGCTCATCTTGCTTTACTGGCAGAGGTAGCCGACGTTTGTCCGCAGACAGTTTTTCCGGGTCATGTGGCTAGCATGACTAAGCCACTTCTGGCGAAACCAGAGCAGCACATTGAAACGCTGTTTACCTTCCCACCAGAGCGGTACCTATTTATCTACTTGCACTGCATGCTTTCGAACTGCTAGATTGGCAGGAGCTGGGACCAAGCAACGGGAGCTCACTCCGTCACAGGGATTCAAACAGCCAACCTTCTGATCGGCAAGCCCTAGGCTCAGTGGTTTAGACCACAGCGCCACCTGCGTCCCACCCTACATTACTCTGTGCCAAAATGGCTTCATCACTAGAGCTGGCTGATTTAATCCTGCATCACCAATGGAGCCTCTGAGCCATGTACCACAAATGTACTAGTAAATCTAGTACAACACCTTAAGCTGATCTAATGTAGCTCATCTGTGCTTTTGATGTACAGAAACTATCTACTTCAAAGGAAAATCAGAAAGGAGGAACTAAAATAAAGACAGTAACATGTTATGGCACTTGTAGTTTTTGCACTGCCAGATTGCAGTAAGGCTATTCTTCCCAAGTCTCATCCCAGGAATGCAGAAATTTTAAAGTCCAGTCTTAATTGTAATGCTTTGCTTTTAAGTAGTTTTCACCTGCGTAAATAACCATATAATGGAGCAAAGTTCTCAAACCTGAAACCTGTAGTAAGGTTGCTAGGTATCAGCTTGTTTATTGGCTGTAAGTTAAGCCTTAATTAAGCCATCAGCATGTTTACATGACACTTTCCAGGGGTAGTGCAGCACTTGGCTCTTCCCTACCATAAAACTCTCCTTTGGAAAGGTGGTGTTGGCAACAGTTAAGTGTCAGTGGTGTTTGTGGCCGCCTTATGTTAGGGAACGTCTGTTCAGACACTTTCACAAGCATAGAAAATCAGCTAGGGAATGTTTCAGTTTTCTTTTTACTCACTAAAAAAAGGCATGGTGGCACCAAGCTCACAGTAAACTCATGCCACAGGACTACTGCCCTGTTCTGCTGCTTGGCACTCAGCTTTCTGAATGGCAAGGCTAGCTAGCATTCCTTGCCTGCTTGTGTAGCCAAGAGAAATGGACAACCACCACTGGATAGCCCCATCCTTCTACGTCACATTCATGAGCCAATACCACAGGCATCTATTCAAGCCTTGTCCACTGGACTTATTACAACTGGCCAGAGACAAGGCTGAGAGGTTGGCTGTTGTCTTCGCCACCACCAGCTTGAGCATTATCCCATGGCAGTGTGGATAGGCTATGGCAAGCAAAAGCAGCAAACAGGCTGGATTTTTTTTTTTTAAACAAAGGAAGCAAATTGATTTCTTTTTAAATATAATTTTAAATATGAGTTGCAGAACTAGGTTTGTAATAAATACAGTAGTATCTCGGGCTAAGTGCTTAATTTGTTCCGGAGGTCCGTTCTTAACCTGAAGCACCACTTTGGCTAATGGGGTCTCCCGCTGCCGCAGCGCCGCCAGAGCACGATTTCTGTTCTCATCCTGAAGCAAAGTTCTTAACCTTAGGTACTATTTCTGTTTTTTTTTTAAAATAATTTTTATTCGTTTTCCAAACATATAATAGAAACAATACAAAACAAAAAAACAAAAAATTCAAAACACAAACAAAAACATACAAAACATTTAAACCAATATAACTTCAAAATTATATTTTCCTTCCCTTCTTTCTTTTGACTTCCCCATACCTCCCCATCCCTGCGTCCTTGTTTAGTGATTCTTTAGCAACCCTTTAGTCAATTATCTTAATTCCCTTTCATTAAATTCCCTTTAGCTTATTAGTTACAACTGCAATTCTCTGCTTCTTACCCCCTGACATCTTAGCATTCCTCAATATTACAATGGTTTTTAAGGTATATTTTAAATTTCTTCCAGTCCTCTTCCACTGTCTCCTTCCCCTGGTCACGAATTCTGCCCGTCATCTCAGCCAGTCCCATAAAGTCCATTACCTTTGTTTGCCATTCTTCCAGAGTAGGTAGTTCTTGCATCTTCCAATACTTCGTCAGTAGAATTCTTGCTGCTGTGGTGGCATACATAAAGAAGTTCCTATCCCTCTTTAACACCAATTGGCCAACCATGCCCAAGAGAAAAGCCTCTGGTTTCTTAGGAAAAGTCCACTTAAGGACCTTCTTAATTTCATTATAGATCATTTCCCAGAAAGCTTTAACCTTTGGGCAGGTCCACCAAAGGTGGTAAAAAGTGCCTTCAGTCTCATTGCATTTCCAACACTTATTGTTAGGCCGATGATAAATTTTTGCAAGCTTGACTGGAGTCATGTACCACCGATAGATCATCTTCATAATGTTTTCTTTTAGAGCATTGCATGCAGTAAACTTAATACCGGTAGTCCATAACTGTTCCCAGTCAGCAAACATAATATCATGACCGATATCTTGTGCCCATTTAATCATAGCTGATTTCACCGTTTCATCCTGTGTATTCCATTTCAACAGCAAGTTATACATTCTTGATAAATTCTTAGTATTGGGTTCTAACAATTCTGTTTCTAGTTTTGACCTCTCTTTCTGGAAACTTATTTTCCTGTCCTGTTTGAATGTCTCATTTATCTGATGATAGTGCAACCAATCTCGAACCTTGGGCTTTAATTTCTCATAACTCTGAAGTTTAACCCTTTCACCATCATATTCTAGAATTTCATAATATTTTGGCCATTTAGAGTCCATATTAAGCTTTTTTACTTCCCTAGCTTCCATTGGTGACACCCACCTGGGGGTTTTACTTTCCAACAAATCTTTGTATCTAATCCAAACATTATACAATGCTTTCCTTACAATATGGTTTTTAAAGCCTTTGTACACCTTTGCCTTGTCGTACCATAAATATGCATGCCAACCAAAGCTATTGTCATACCCTTCCAAATCCAAAATGTCTGTGTTCTCAAGAAGTAGCCAGTGTTTCAACCAGCAAAAAGCTGCCGATTCATAATAGAGTCTTAAGTCTTAATTTGGTCGAGTAGCAGGTTTTAAATTGAACAAACAAAAAACGAAAGTGTTGGAGAAAAACTTAACAGTGGAAGAAAGAGAGAGATTTCAGAATGAAACAGGCTTGGAAATAACGAAAAAGGTGAAATACCTGGGGATAAACTTAACATCTAAGAATGTGAATTTATTTAAGGATAACTATGAAAAATGTTGGTTAGAAGTAAAGAAAGATCTAGAAATATGGTCAAGGTTGAAACTTTCCTTGTTAGGCCGGATCGCTACTATTAAGATGAATGTATTGCCTAGAATGCTATTTTTATTTCAGACGTTGCAGATTTTGGACAAGATGGATTGTTTCAAGAAGTGGCAGAAAGACATATCAAAATTTGTCTGGCAGGGCAAAAAGCCCAGAATTAAATTTAAGATTTTAACTGATGCAAAGGATAGGGGGGGGGGGTTTGCCCTGCCGGACTTAGGTACTATTTCTGGGTTAACAGAGTCTGTAACCTGCAGCGTATGTAACCTGAGGTACCACTGTATAAGCAAAAGCATGTTAGTCCCATAGCTAAATCTCTCAAAACCTAGTCAAATCTCTACTAGATACATTTGCAATGCTATATGTAAAACAACCAATTTGATGGTTGTCTAGTTGTTGTTTAGCAGTTTAGTTGTGTCCGACTCTTCGTGACCCCATGGACCAGAGCACGCCAGGCACTCCTGTCTTCCACTGTCTCCCACATTTTGGTCAAACTCATGCTGGTAGCTTCAAGAACACTGACCAACCATCTCATCCTCTGTCATCCCCTTCTCCTTGTGCCCTCCATCTTTCCCAACATCAGGGTCTTTTCCAAGGAGTCTTCTCTTATCATGAGGTGACCAAAGTATTAGAGCCTCAGCTTCAGGATCTGTCCTTCCAGTGAGCAATCCAGGCTGATTTCCTTCAGAATGGAGAGGTTTGATTATCTTGCAGTCCATGGGACTCTTAAGAGTCTCCACCAGCACCATAATTCAAAAGCATCAATTCTTTGGCGATCAGCTTTCTTTATGGTCCAGCTCTCACTTCCATACATCACTACTGGGAAAACCATAGCTTTAACTATACAGACTTTTGTTGGCAAGGTGATGTCTCTGCTTTTTAAGATGCTGTCTAGGTTTGTCATTGCTTTCCTCCCAAGTAGCAAGCGTCTTTTAATTTCATGACTGCTATCACCATCTGCAGTGATCATGGAACCCAAGAAAGTAAAATCTCTCACTGCCTCCATTTCTTCCCCTTCTATTTGCCAGGAGGTGATGGGACCAATGGCCATGATTTTAGGTTTTTTTTCTGTTGAGCTTCAGACCATATTTTGCGCTCTTCTCTTTCACCCTCATTAACAGATTCTTTAATTCCTCCTCAATTTGTGCCATCAAGGTTGTATCATCTGCATATCTGAGGTTGTTGATATTTCTTCCAGCAATCTTAATTTCTTAATTTCTCAGAAGACAGATGAGGTGATCAAGCATTCCCATTTCTTTAAGAACTTGCCATAGTTTGCTATGGTTGACACAGTCAAAGGCTTTTGCATAGTCAATGAAGCAGAAGTAGATGTCTTTCTGGAACTCTCTAGCTTTCTCCATAATCCAGCGCATGTTTGCAATTTGGTCTCTGGTTCCTCTTCCCCTTCAAAATCCAGCTTGCACTTCTGGGAGTTCTCGGTCCACATACTGCTTGCTTAAGCCTGCCTTGTGGGACACAGGTGGCACTGTGGGTTAAAGCCTCAGCGCCTAGGGCTTGCCGATCGAAAGGTTGGCGGTTCGAATCCCTGCGGCGGGGTGCGCTCCCGCTGCTCGGTCCCAGCGCCTGCCAACCTAGCAGTTCGAAAGCACCTCCGGGTGCAAGTAGATAAATAGGGACCGCTTACCAGCGGGAAGGTAAACAGCATTTCCGTGTGCGGCTCTGGCTCGCCATAGCAGCGATGTCACGCTGGCCACGTGACCCGGAAGTGTCTCCGGACAGCGCTGGCCCCTGGCCTCTTAAGTGAGATGGGCGCACAACCCCAGAGTCTGTCAAGACTGGCCCGTACGGGCAGGGGTACCTTTACCTTTACCTTTAAGCCTGCCTTGTAAAATTTTAAGCATAACCTTGCTAGTGTGTGAAATGAGTGCAATATTGTGGTAGTTGGAGCATTCTTTGGGATTGGGATGTAGACTGATCTTCTCCAATCTTCTGGCCACTGCTGAGTTTTCCAAACTTGCTGGCATATTGAGTGTAGCACCTTAACAGCATCATCTTTTAAAATTTTAAATAGTTCAGCTGGAATACCATCACTTCCACTGGCCTTGTTATTTGCAGTGCTTTCTAAGGCCCATTTGACTTCACTCTCCAGGATGGCTGGCTCAAGGTCAGCAACCACACTACCTGCAGTGTACGAGATATACATATCTTTCTGGTAGAATTCCTCCGAGTATTCTTGCCACCTCTTCTTGATGTCTTCCGCTTCTGTTAGGTCCTTAACACTTTTGTACTTTATTATGGTAATCTTTGTACGAAATGTTCCTTTCATATCTCCAATTTTCTTGAACAAATCTCTGGTTTTTCCCATTCCATTGTTTTCCTCTATTTCTTAGGAATCTACAATTTATTACTGGGATTCAGGTGGTAGCTCTGGCAGAAGTCTGAACCCACTGGATGATTTAAAATTTTATCCAAGTGTCATCTAACCACCACCTTTGTTCGCTTCTCAAATTGTGAATATTGTGACCACTTAATCACCAAGAACACTTCCCATCTCACTGGGCAAACTTGCTTCTGGACATTAAATTAGAACAGCTAGTTGAAGTACCAGATGGTTGGTGGGTAAATAAGTTATCTGTAATTGAGCATCAATAGCAGTGAAATGACATGAAGATCTTTACTTGTGCAATGAAGCAATTCCCCTCCCCACAACAGGTGTATTTTTGCGCACATACTGCTTGGAAAAAATGCAGGTTTCCTGTTACATAAGCAATACATTGTGCATCTTTCAAAATAGTAATATTGTTTTAAATTTTTAACAAACTTTGGCAAGGATCCAGGGGGCTACTTTAGGCACTTACGTATGTTTGAGAATATTTTCCCCCACCCCCACCCTTTGAACATAATACTCTTTTTCCATTATCAAACCGACTTTTCAAACCTCTGTTTTACAAGCAGTTGGTACTGGAGATTGCTGCTTGGGAAATAAAGCCCTTAATAGTGATAGCTATTTGCATCCTGGTATGCAAACAAACATTTAAACAGGTAGCATTAACCCTCAATACGAGATGTTGGGGACACACAACAGGGGAGTGTTGGTTCTGTGATCTGCTTATTTCCCAGAGGTATTTGATTAGCTACTGTCAGAGAGATGCTAGGCTACACAGAACCTTGATTTGATTCTAGCAGGCTCATTTGACAGGAATAAAAAATACTGAAACCGTCCTTACCAGTGTCATCAAGCAATCTGTGTGCATTCTTTTAATTTGAAGCTGTAAGCTTGCTTTAAGTTGATCTACCCTATGATAATGAGCTACAGCAACAGCTTGTTGGATTAGAATGACTCTCTTGCATTCATTGCTATGTAAGCATTTGGCATATTTGATTTTGACTGATTTGATTAATTATATTTCTATGCCACTTTTCATTCAAATGAATTCCATGGTGGCTTGCAAATAACATGATAGAACATCAGAAATACAACATAAATCTTGTGGAATAATTAACAAATCAGTGAAACAAAACAACAAGAAAAGATCGTCACAATTAAAGCAAAGGTCCTATTCTATGATTAACAAATCAATACAGCATTTATAATCTATAAAACAGTATTAACATCAACAAATAGCAGCCAAAATATAAACTAAGCACTGCAAGGTTCACATACACACTCCCCACACCCCATGAATCAAACTTTCCCTCTATGCTGCTCATTAAAATATGTATACATATAATGCCCATGGCAGCAACTCCTTTCTGAAGGTTCCTCGGGCTGGAGATGTAGCAGCACAGGTGAAACCAACCACCTTGATGGTAAAAAGTTCCCCTCTCTCCTCCCTCTGGATACAGCTCTTTTTAAGAGTCCTAGGGCTGGAGGGTAGGGACGCAGGTGGCGCTGTGGGTTAAAGCCTCAGCGCCTAGGACTTGCCGATCGAAAGGTCGGCGGTTCGAATCCCTGCGGCAGGGTGCGCTCCCGCTGCTCGGTCCCAGCGCCTGCCAACCTAGCAGTTCGAAAGCACCTCCGGGTGCAAGTAGATAAATAGGGACCGCTTACCGGCGGGAAGGTAAACGGCGTTTCCGTGTGCGGCTCTGGCTCGCCAGAGCAGCGATGTCACGCTGGCCACGTGACCCGGAAGTGTCTCCGGACAGCGCTGGCCCCTGGCCTCTTAAGTGAGATGGGCGCACAACCCCAGAGTCTGTCAAGACTGGCCCGTACGGGCAGGGGTACCTTTACCTTTAGGGCTGGAGGGTAGGGCAAAGCAGGTGGAAAAAACCATTACCTGCTGGCCAACACAGTCTCTCTCCCCTCACTACTGACATAGTTAGGATCATACTATTACAATCACATTAGGCTACAAACAACAACAGGTTCAGAAGATATTTTTAAAAAACCCTATGGTGCATGTTGTTCAAAAGTTCTGCTATGGTCCTCCCTACTTCTGTTGTATGGTGGATGAAGCAAGTCAGCCTTGTTATTTCATCAATTGCCCCAACCCATCATTTATTGTGATGTTAACTGGGCTACAGTGTCCCAATCAAAAGTACAGAAAGGCTGCCCACAGCATGCACCAAATTAGCCATTACTCTAATAAATCCAGATTCTGCAGCTCATAGTAGCAATGGAAGCAGTGTTTGAGGTGCTCGCAAATGGAGATATACGCCTGGCGCCCTACTAATTTTGAACCCTGAAAGGAAGTACTTAATCCTCCATACATCCAGGTAAATGTCAGCCAAGAGTTTTGCAAAAATATATGACTAGTCTTATGGACTTCTAGATCTATACTTGCTGAACAGTTGTGCTGGAGAAGCTAGAAGTCTTGATTAATAGCTCTATGGACCCAGGTTTATTAGTTTTTGATGGTGAGAAGGCAACACCATACAGACTGTTCAGCAGAAAAATACATAGTAACACAGATATGTTGTGAACTGAGGCTGCAGGTCGCTGTAGGTTATAACTTGCTTGGATTAGGGATTCTTATTCAAGGTATTCTGCTAAAGTCCATGTACCTTAACAATGCTGTATTAAAAACACTGGCTTGGATACGAACCTTCCTTCTATGAATGGAATAGGGTTTATGTTCACACAAAAAAAGCATTTCCCTTCCCCCCCTTGCCTTTATATCACCCCAAGACTCTGCTCCCAGGGAATGGTTTGGATTTTTTTTGGGCCGGGGGGGGGGGGGCTGCAGTTGAGGTTGGTAAAAATTGCTGCATCCCTTACACAGAGGAGCCATTTAGGATCCAAGTTAACTTGTAGGGGAAAGGAACCTTGAAAAGGGTGGCTAAGGCCAAGCAATTTCCACTTTTCTGACATCGGATAATCCTGTTGCAAGATGCACTGCTATAAAAATTGGCTGTAGAAATTTTATTACTAAGCACACAAATGATGATAGTCACAAGAGAAGTGCAACTGGCAGAATTTAGCTAGGCACACTAACAGCTGAAGAACTCTGTCCTAAATAACTCTTTGCTTATCTGAAACTGGGGGAAAAAATTGTGCAAGTAGACACAGTGAATCTTACACAGGTTGTAGAATCCACCTTTTCCTGTCAGAGGCTTGCATTTTAATTATACAGTGCATACCATGACCATGAGAATAGTTTTGAATGCTTGCCCAGTCTTTGCTGCACAGAGTTGCTAAAGCTTTGTTGATGAAGTATGTGAAGTTGTGGCTTTATAATGGAGGCTTCCAAACAACTCCTTAATTTAGTTATTCTAGTAGCCACTGCTCTGATAATATATTTAATGGCACATGGTGTAAAGCCATGTACAGCTTTCATGCAGGGATATTGATTTTGGTGGAATATTGCATGAATGCCAGGAAGTTTGTGATCTATAGAAGGATTAAAGAATTAAGACACAGCCTTGTTAGTTTAGTCACAAAACCAGCTGCTACTTTCAGAACCTCTAACTTGCTTGAGAAGGAAGATACTTTAGTTAAGTGTTTTCAGTGGCAGTCTCAAGTCAGAGGTTCTGAAAGTAGCAACTGGTTTTGTGACGTAATTCTTAAAGTCAAAGTCCCACTGCAACAGAATCTTCATTTTAATCAAGAATTATTAGCATAATCTAGAAAGTGCTGACAAGATAAAGGCAAATGATCTAGTCACTTCATTCTCCTTGAATCGACAGTAAGCCAGCCTTTGGTCAAGAGTCCATATGACAACAGATTTAGGAGATAGTCTTCTTCATGTTCAAGCAGAGCAGATCCTTGCCACAATAGTTAGGGGGACTACACTAATACAAATCTGAATGAGGGAAGACCTTCTTGCACCAAGAATTAACAGGGAGGTCAGCTAGGTACCTTAGATTGAAAAACTGTCAGAAATCTTACAGAGCTCTAAGATGAGGAACTGGACAGAAATGGCTTTAACTGGGATGTATGGACAAGCCATTTGAAAATATTTAAGTGGCCTGCTCAGGTCTAAGGAAGGTTGGTAACATACAAATAGAAGTCTTCCTTAATTTTTACTGGAGTACATCATCCAGTTACATTTTATTAGTTCAGCCCTAGTACAGGTTTCTATATTAGAAGCCAAGCCCCTTGCTATTTGGAAATGGATTTATATTATAGCAGCTTTCTAGCAAACCTAATATTTTTTTCATTGGTCTCGTCTACTTAGAAAAAAGCTTGTAATTACAGGAAGAAACCCTGCTTTCTAGCATGAATTCTACATGGTGGGAGAAATCCATCAAGGTAGCAAGCAAGTTTAAAGGGACGCGGGTGGCGCTGTGGGTAAAACCTCAGCGCCTAGGACTTGCTGATCGCATGGTCGGCGGTTCGAATCCCCGCGGCGGGGTGAGCTCCCGTTGCTCGGTCCCAGCGCCTGCCAACCTAGCAGTTCGAAAGCACCCCCGGGTGCAAGTAGATAAATAGGGACCGCTTACTAGCTGGAAGGTAAACGGCATTTCTGTGTGCGGCTCTGGCTCGCCAGAGCAGCTTCGTCACGCTGGCCATGTGACCCGGAAGTGTCTGCGGACAGCGCTGGCTCCCGGCCTCTAGAGTGAAATGAGCGCACAATCCTAGAGTCTGTCAAGACTGGCCCGTACGGGCAGGGGTGCCTTTACCTTTACCTGTTAGCAAGCAAGTCTAGATTCATTTCTGCAAATTAAAGAGAACACTTCCATACAAATGAAGACATAGCAACACAAAAACAATGTAGGCATACCATACACTTCATAACATATATACTCATCCATCAACTTAAAAGCTTCTGTTGTGGGTTTTGCAGCTGGCATTTCCTAGCATTACAAAGTTGAAGTTTTATTTGCCTGCTATGTACACTTAATTGCTGTTGGAAAAACCTGAGCAGGATTTTGTAGCATAAAGATGGGCTAACATAGCACTCAACCTCCTTCCCCCTCCCACTTGCCCCACCATAGTCAACTGCTATTCTACCTATAGGACTGAGAACCTGTTTCTACAGACTTGACTTAGATGTGTCCTCATGGCCACAAATTTACTTACTTACAGATTTAAGGTAATTTTATCTTAATTCTGCCAGAATGTGGAGTACTAGCACACCATGACTTGTGCCCCACCCAACATGTAAAGCACTCTGCAACTTCCACTTGCCATTTGAAGGAGTGCAGGATCAACTCTCCGGGGAGATCCTGAACTTTGTGAGGCATAAAGAGGTCACGCTAGGGCTCTGCGAATCTCAAAACCTGAGGAGGTAAATCCTCGGGACAGGGGGATCTGGCTGCGTTCAGGGTGACTCTCCTGTGTGTGTGCCAAACCTGTCGGGGTTTGGTAAGGAGGCAGGACTGACGACGCGAACACTAGGATACATTCTAGACCTGCAAAGCGATGCCACAAGCTCCAAAGGAGAAGCGGTAAAGCATTCCAATAAGTAAGGTTTAATTCCTGACTTTGACTTCTCAGTGGTTTCTTACAGCAACTTGCCTTCACAAACATTCAAAGAATGAGCTTGCCCATCTTTGGACTCTCCCTGTTTTCTCTCCCTGCCTCCAACCCCCAGTTGGGTGTTAAACAGTTCATTTCTTGCACATGGGAATTCAGATAAAAGCTTAAAAAGATCTTGGCTCTATCAGTTCTTATTTAGGCAAAAATGTATTACGCAAACCTTCATTCAAATTGTGAGCAACAGTAAGCCAAGAGATCCCATTTTTGCTAAGCAAGTTTGGAGATCACTAACAGAGAGAAGAAAGGAGGCCTTCAATTAGCAGCTTAAAGTAGAGTGAATGATGGACCTATGCCTGAAAGAACATATGGTGTTCTTTTTGGAGAGTGGGGGAGAGGGCTTCAAGCATGTGCAGTGCTTTAAAGCTAGAAGCTGAAATATCACAGGTACTTAAACTGGCTGGCTTTCTGGGGTTGCAGATCATCTGTCAACAATACATCTCTAGCTTCTCTTAACACTTCAAGTGGTAGTAACAGACAGTTCCTTGTCTGTGGATCATGAAGATCCAAGTTAGTATTGGCAGATGTTTGCAAAGTTAGGGAGAAGAATGCACTGTGTTTCAAAAATATTCTCCACCATCTTAACTCTGGCACAAAGATCCCCAATGGAAGGCAGGGCAGGCTATCACTTAAAAGCTTATCTGAACATTTAATGTCAAGATCAGAAAAGCAAATGTGTTTTGGACTGGTTCAGCACACCTTACTTGGTATTCACACCAACAAACCCTCATTGGTTTTTTTTTTAAATAAAAACATTATTAGGCCTCTTAGTTGCACGGAAGCCTAGGGGAAAGCTAAGACCAGCATTCTGTAGAGCTTCCAGAGGCCAAAGTCAGACATCCATTCACCTTCACACCTTCCACCCATTTTACAAGTTACAATCAGGATCTGCAAATATTTTACAGTTTACAGTACTTAGAATTTTGAGGGTCACAAGAACACCACCTCATCATCAACAGGAACTAGCTATTATGCAACTGTGTCAGCCAAGGCTGAAAACAAAGCTTTTACTCATTTCTGTGTAAAGGAGACTTGTAGACCAACATACTATTGGATGATGGTTTAATTGAGGAACCGCAGAATGAAACACTTGACAAAGTGACAGTCATATTAGGACAATGATCACAGCAATCCATGTTCATTTTTCTGTCTCAGCTTTGGAAAAAATGCAACTACATTTTACTGACATGCTCATCTACTGCAGAACTCTAGAAGTTTCTTAAGGTTCAGCTTGACATGGCCAGATTATAACATATGGTGTTAATGGTTGCTTATATGAAGTTCCCAGCGGATCCCTCCTATGTCATCTTCAAACAGGCCTTTGGCTGCTTAATATTCTACATGGGTTTTTTTTGGGGGGGGTATTTTGTTGTTCGTTTTAACTATTTGTGTTTTTACCTTGTATGTTTACTCTGTGAACTGCCCTGAGATCCTGTGATGAAGGGCAGTATATAAATCTAATAAGTAATAATAAAATAATTTAGACGTGGTGTGCAATCTCATGTGTTTGTTTCTGGTATACTAGAATACTGTATGAGATGTTAACTGTCTATGACCAATCCGAACATCTGGCAATACCCAACTTTAGTAAGCTAGTCCATGCTAACTGTAATGCTATTTTTAAGCTTTGTAACAATCCGCTTTTGGTAACAGCACTCTGTGAAGTTTAGTCAAACAATCTTGTTGGTCAGGAAATTACAAGAAAAGAAGCCATTTTAACAGCTTCCGCCTCTTTAAAGCAGTCCAGAAAGCTCTTGTAATACATTAAGTTTTGCTTTCATTATTCTTCTCCACGATCCACCCAGCTAAAGAGCAATTAAGAGATTTTTTTTAAAAAAAAAGCTGTGCAGCTAGCCATATTGGGAGCAGAAATGTGCTCCCCAGCCAGGCAATTCCAGGTTTCACCTTTCTAAAGAGATGCACATTACAAGGAAGATTATATCAAGTAGGAAGTTAACATGGATCAGTATGTAGTACTTGTAACCACTGGAAATTATTGTCACCCATTTCCTTCTGCCATAGAGTCTAACTATGTTACATGGAAATATTAGATAATCGCATCACTCAGAAGCATCTGATAATCCAATGAAGCAGGGAAAACCCACAAGCCTTGTGATTAGAGATCAGTCACCAAATAAGTATCACAAAATATGGTTGTATGCTTGAAGGTCATGATGGCACTTGCAGCAGAAAGGTAGCACCATCACAAGGTTAGCCAGCAATGACCAGAATGAGTTTTATAAGCTGTTTACTATCATCAGAAATTAGTGTGTACAGGACCAAGATATGGGTGTTTATACAACATGGTTTCTGTCTCAAGCTGGCTAGCACAAAACAAGGCCTGAACTTAGTAGTACTAGACTGGTCTTGCACAGCTCATGAGGAACTAAGACATAGTGTCTTATTTAAGGTGTGCCAGGGCAGTGTTCAATGACAAACCAACAGGTACTAAGTCATTCATCTTAAGACACTGCATATCCAAGTCTCTGGAATGGAAGCCTTTGACAAGTTAGCTTCTCGCTTCTCTGAAGATTAGCATTCAGTGCCATTTGCAGTTCACTAATAGACTGCTAGTTAAGGTGTCTGGGTATTTAACAGAACATCCACCAAGAACTATGTATGGTTGTCCAACACAGTTTTAATCATGAATACCTTTCCACAAATTGATTCAATCTGCAAGTTCTATCAAACCACTTTTCAACATATGAACACAGCCATCTATCTGGCAGAGGCTTTCTCAACAGTGCTTTTCACAGCAGGACAAAAACGTCCAGGTGTTTAGCCAACGACCGGATCTGATCTAGAACAAGTCTGTCAAAGCAACTGTTCACACCTTATTGCTACTTTGTTGAGAAGTCTAGTCCAATGCAGGGAACAATACTCAATAGCCAACTCAACTTGGGGTGCTACTGACAACATGAGCTTGCAATGCAAGTTTTCCATTTGCTGCTTTAAGGGACTACAGTTGGGACACTATTTTGAAATATCACCCATTCAGACTACTAGACTAGCCATCAGCGAACCCCTTTCCCTATATAAATGCTTCTTACATTTAGTTATCACTAGGAACATCTGCATGTCAGATGAGGAATCTACCTCAAAGGATTCTGGGGCAGCTTGGTCTGTTGGGCCCATTCGAAAGACAGCTTTATACAGGAACAGCACACTGCTGAGAGGAAAATGTTATACAAGCCATCTTCCCAAGACAACTTTGGTTGTTACTGGCCTTCTCAGAGTCACTGATCCTGGCAACACAATTTGGAAACCCTACTACAACCAGTTTCCACTGGAACAGAACCCATCCAGTTCCCCACGCTCTGCCAGAATAGATAAGAGGCAGTTGTATGTAGCTATTCTGCAGGGAAATGTTGCTTGGCTAGAATGTGCCCTTGAACTGGATGTCTGGATAAATGACAGGGAGAAGCAGAGGAGCCAATTCCTAGGGGCCAAGATCCCTCACCATAAAATATTTGAGGAAGCCCCCCTCCCCACCCCCAGTTGATGGACACTGCCACTGTGATAGATTATGTGGGGCTGGGCTTACCTCCCCTCCCCAATATTTTATTTAAGTTGGCACCCCTGGGGGGGGGAGTGTGTAGAAATTAGCCTATTGCACAAAGTTGCTAAGGAAGCCATATTAAGTTCAGCAATCTTCTCGTGTACAGTGGGAATTTATTAACTGCTAAGTTTCCTTTTGCCCATATGCTAATTTCATTTGATTTCAGAAAAATAATTCCTGAAGACAGTATCAGTGGCTAAACTTGGTCAGAAAGTACTGGTGTGCTAGGTAAGGCAATTGTCTTAATGAGAGCCATAATATTGTAGTGGTTAGAATGACTAACTAGTACTGGGGAGATTCTGGTTCAAGTCTCCACTCAACCATAAAGCTTCAACCTTGGGCTAGTCACTATGTCAGTGTAACCTACTTCTCTGGGTTGTTAAAATGGGAGAGAATAAACAACAGCCTAGAGTTCCTTTGAGGAAGAGCTACGCATTTTTATTTTTTAAAATAGTAATAATGCAGTGGGTACTCTAGAACAGGCTTCCTCAACCTTGGCCCTTCAGATGTTTTTTGGCCTACAACTCCCATGATTCCTAGCTAGCAGGACCAGTGGTCAGGGATGATGGGAATTGTAGTCTCAAAAACAGCTGGAGGGCCGAGTTTGAGGAAGCCTGCTCTAGAACTATTCAGGTGTGCAATAGCTCAGGGGAGCTTTATATGGAAGGAGATTCACTTATATGGATGATTGTTTTCAAGTTATGCTCAACTCTAATGGAACTTACTTCCAATTGCTACAGCACAAGGAATTTTATAGTTGGCTAGTTAGAGTCATGCTGGTAGTTTGATGCAATGTGTACGTGGGCGTCAAGACCCCCTCCCCATTAAACTTAAAAGCAGCAGCAATAGTTTAGCGAGAAGCATATTTTACATGGCTACAGGTAACAGCAGCAGTGCTTGCTAGATTATCCTTACACATTTAAGGAAAGCAGTAAAGTTTAGTGTGTCTGCAATTTTCAGTTAGTAACAATACTTTGAAATTCCTCTTCCAAAAACATTTACATTACATTTGTAGGTACTTTATAAAGTGGAATTAAAGGCAATCTGACATAGCTCGTTTTGTTTAGTGGTCAAGCAATTAAAAGACTTCTGGACAAGTGCTATGGACAAGTTTTGAGAGAAAGAAGTGAAAGGGAAGGAGCTGCAAATGAGAGACTAGAACAGTTTTGTCGTCACAGCTGGCTAGCACTCTTATTCATCAAGAGCTATTTATTCAGGACTCTGATTATTTAACCACCGCTTCCCATCCCACACAGAATCTTTCAGTATGACCATGCTCAAAATTTAGGTAGCCCTTGCAGAGTGTTATTTGCATTTCACAAGTCCTCTCCGCTTTAACAGAATGGTGTGTCAGTTTAATATGCTGGCATTCAGTTGATAAGCCAACATACAGATTCAAAAATGACACCTCCAGGAAAGTCTTGTGTAGAGATAGCTTCACCCAGGTCTTTTTCTAACACAACAATTCAGTTCCAGAGCAACCCCAATAGGACTTTGGAGGGCAAGCTGCATACTACATCTCAGCAAGGATAAGCCAGATTTTGCAACCGGCAGACAGCAAGTTAATCCAAGCGCTGCACATCCATCTGACTGCCTTGTGGGAGTGCTTGCTTGGTACAAGATGGAAGATGTTCCAGCCTCACTGGCCTGGATGAACTGACCGCATGGAATCACCTAGGTTTAGGTTAATTTAGCACTCCGGATGGCATGTAGTGAAGAAGCAGAGGCTGCAACCCCCTCCCTCCCTGCAGTCACATGGCCAGCCAGGGGCTCCTCTAGCAGCTGACACTCTTCCCCTATGACGTCACCCTCATTGCCCCTTTGCATCTCTGCTTTCCGAAACAGCAGTAGTCTCCTTTTTCTCTTTCTCTTTGCCTCTGCTCCCCCCTCCTGCCAATACCCCGGATGAGCCAGCTGGTAGGAGTAGGGCGACAGAAGGCAGAACTGAAAACCTTCAAAAAGGGAGAGAATTAAGAAAAAGGTAGACACTGAAGCAACAGAAGTGACAGGCAGAGCACGTCCAGCTGGGCTGGGATTTCGCCCCCGCATTGCCCTCCCTCCCCTATCACTTGGGCAGGGACATTCCTGCGGCCACAGAATGGCAAGACAAGGAGAGGCAGGCCGCTTAAGCCAAGCCCTGGAACTGGGGCAGGCTGGAGCAAGGAAGGACACCTGCCGTCTCTTGCACTGAAGACCAGGATACAATATAGAGCCAGCAGGTTAAATATCAAAACTAAATACATGTTGTCCCTCCCAGGTTGTAAGCAAAGGGAACCCCCGTTAATTTTAAATGAAAGCTTTTTTAAAAAAAGAAAAAAAAAATCCAATAATCAGCAGTATGCCTGCAGGCACTCTCCATACCCAAGCAGAGAAAGGAGTCAAGGAACCACATCCCCTATTGCCCCCTCCCAATAATTCCTTCCTTTCCCCAACCACCCCACAAGCTTTCTGCAGAGGGGTTGCCAACCTTGGGAAGCAGGGGGAGGGAAGACACTAGATCATTCCCTCTCCAAGTAGGGCAGGGAAGAGGGGAAACATCTTGGCAGAAGGAAAGAGGTAACGCCAGACACGCCGCCTCCCCGTGCCCACGCCTTTCTTGCCTCTCCCAAGTCCAAAGGCAGGACAAGGAAGACGGTTTCGTGGAGAATTGCACAAGAGGAGCAGGAAGGTGCTGGGAGAAATGGGATGGAAGCCCCCATTCCCCCTAAGGCATAGGAGGGGGGTGGGGAAGAAATGACACACACACACACACACACACACACACATATATAAAACAGGCAGCAGGAGATGTCCTCATGGAGACACGAAAGAGCCTCAGGGTTTGGCCAAGGCAAAGCTACCCCCCCCCCCAATACTGTATAACGATCCCACTTGTCCCCCTCCCCGCTTGCGGCAGGATCTCCTCCCAGGATGTGCAAAAGAGGCGAGTGGGTGGGTTGGAACCAAGTCACCCAACTGCTGCAGAGCCACCCTGGCTGAGCCGAGCGCCTTTCCCCCCCGCCGCGATCAGGATGACACCCAGCCCAGTTACGCAAGGCCACACAACAGCAGCAGCAGCAGCCTCCTCACATGACGTCCTTCCTCAACCAAACCCCCACCGCCAAGCCCCACCCGTGTGTCCTCGTCGGAAATACCCCACAGCCTCACCGCTGAAGATCATGGCAGCCGAGGCACCCATGACGGCGAAGAAGCAGGAATATTCGGGAGGAGCGGTGGTGGCTGCGGACGACATGGCTGCTGAGATGCACCGAGCCGGCGGGGGGAGGGAGAGTTTTAAAAAATAAGAATAAGCAGCGAAAGGGGGGTGGAGGAGGACGGCTACGTCGGCGCCAAGCTGAGCCGGGCGAAGGGCTGGCGGCTGTGAGCTGCAAGAGGCGGCGGCGGCGGGTGACGGGGCTCCTTAAGTCCTCTGGCGCCGCTGCTTAGTCCTCTACCGCCAAGCGGTATTCAAACGTCCTGACAGGCGGCGGAGGCTGCTGCAAAGACGGCGGGCCTCGTTGGTTAGCGTTGGCAGCGGCGCTCTCCGGCTCCGTCGCTCCTCCTCGTCCTGCAGCTGCTGCTCCGCCACTGCGCTCGCGGTTCGCTCTAAATACCCAGCCACCGCAGGACAAAATGGCGGCTGCCCGGGGGTCACGTGGGGCCGAGACGGGCACCTCCTCCTCCTCCTCCTCCTCCCTTCTCTTGGAATGTGCCAAGGAAGAGAGGGAGGGGGGAACAAGGGAGGGCTCTTAATAGGGAACCACCTCCTGCTCTTCCTCCGCGGTCATTTCGCTGATCTGTGATCATGAGGAGGGTTTTCATTTTGCTTTTTAGGGTTCGTGAAAGAGGAATGTCAGACAGGGTCTTGGGGTGTCTCTTTCCGCCGACCCCCCCCCGTCGAAGCAAATGGCTCGGGTGGTTCAGCCCCCTCAGGATTTCTCCGCTCTCTCTGTCCGTGGAGGGGCGGGGTTTATTTGTTTCCCCCTCCCGTCAGGTGAGCGTGATTCAGCGCTGATTAACATAAAGGGCGGGGGCAGCGCGACAAGCCCAGCCCCCTTTTCTCGCTAGGCTATTGATGGGCCTACCTGCCTGATAGAGGTAGCTTCCTCGATCCTCAAATAATAATAATCGGGTTGTGGGTTTTCCTCACCAGAAATGAAACCACAGTCTTACAACGGGTGCAAATTTTGCCTTTTTACAGAACTTTCTGCACCTGTCCTTCGGATGCATCAGACTTCAAAGATTCATTCCAGCCAGGCAAAACCTATTCATGGTATACAACAAGGCTGGGGGCGGGGGCTGGGGAGAGTTCAGGGGCCCAGAGAGGGAAGACTTAAGGGCCACATTTGGCCCCTGGGCCTGAGGTGATAGGGCCTTAGCTGCCTTGTTCCAACCAGGCTATTGGTCCATGTATCGCTGTATTCACTGCCATCAGCTCTCCAGGGTTTCAGGCAGGGCAGAGGGGTTTGCCCATTTTATATGGAATTGTCTGGTTTTTAACCTGGGATCTTCTGCAGGCAAAGCAGATACTGTACCACTAAGCTACAGCCTTTCCATCTGCTTCATCAGATACATAAAATGAACAGAGAAGCTCTTCAAAATAAGCAATAATTTCAAATAAATTATTGTGGTATAATACACCGCAAAAATTCCCCCCCCCCACCCGCCGCTCTTCCAATACTCTGCAAATATTACTCTGTAAAGAATATGTTCTGTAATGCTGCAATCCTTTATGGAGGAGTAAGTCCTCATAAAATCAGTGGGACTTAGCTTTGAATAGACATGCATTGGATTGCACATAAGGTATCTGTGTCCTGCTTTACAGAGGACAATCCTCTATTTAGAGGGCTGTCCGGTCCATGTGTGGTATAAAGATAAAATGGCCATAAGAAGGGAGAGAGGGAGCCTTAAAGTTGTCCTTCAGCTGTGAGCATCTGGGTGGCAGACACTGCGGGCATACAGATCACTTAGTCACTGTCTTCTTGAGAATGGTTAGTGAGAAGTATACCTATTTAAGTTGCAGTAATTTCAAAATCTGCTTCTGTACATATAAATTATCATATGCAGATGTTAAGTAAAAGTGCCCCTTTTTTGGTGCTGCATTGCCTTTTTTGGTGATGAGTTGGAAACCCTAATGAACCATTTTATGCTGCAGTCATAAACATGCCTACTAGGGAACTGGATTCATCAAACTTAGTGACACTGGAAAAGGTGGTGGCATCTCAACTCCAGACAGTCATGGATGATACTTCTTTACTTGGATTCATTTCTGTACATTTTCTGACCTGGTTATGAGGCTGAAACTGCCTTGGTCATCCTGCGAATGACCTGTGCGGAGACAGAGCCTTTTCAGTGGTGGCTCTTCCAGGGCTTTTTTCAGCTGGAACTCACTGGAACTGAGTTCCAGCACCTCTTTGTAGCATAACAGCAGCTCAACGACTTAGGGTTGTCTGTAAAAGAAAAAGGGGGGGAGTTCCTGCACCTCTTTTTCTAGAAAAAAAGCACTGGACTCTTCACCTATGATCATCCTCACTGGAGATATTTGTCAAGTGTGGATGCTTTTTGAACCTCTGCCTCTTCTGCTTAGCCTTTCTTGGTGGTGGTTATTGTTGTTGTTGTTAAAGTTTTGGCCTCCCTAGATTTTTAAAAAATGTTTAAGCCTCCCTGGTTTGATCTCTCTGGTGTTGATCTGGTGTTAAGTTTTAATTTGTATATTCTGTTTTGATAGTCTTTTTTTCTGTTGCCGGAATCCGTTTTGTGAGGACGTGGTTCTAAAAGGTGGAATATAAATGTTTAATATAAATAATAACACTGAGCGAAACTCAGGAATGATTTACAAAGGGTTTGCGTGTTAAGTTCTTGTGACGTGCTTGACTTCTGTGTAGGACACCTTATAATGTGTGAAGTCCATAATGCACAGCCATGTCCGCATAACCTCTAACAGTACTTATTTATATGTGCGTTCTAGTTTCACCTTGTTGATATCTGCAGCAGGTGAGCCTCTTTCGTGTCCCAGCTGTACCTGGTTAAATAGTGCTGCACCTTTTCCCTTACAATGTGTACCTGTTGCTAGTGTAGACTGAAGTACCTCATATGCTTTACGTACTGTTTTTCTAGGGAGCTGCAGGATGTCATTATTCTGAAAGTGCACGCTAAATTACTCCTTCAAGTATGAGTCCCATATAGATTGCAATAGTTACTGACCACGTTATATTATCTAAAAACTTGCTCTAAGCCCACAGGATAGAAGGGTTTTTTTAAATTCAATCAGTACAAAATCATCCATATTTTCAGAGCTGAGATTAATGGATCAGTCTGTCTGCATCAAGGGTGGAGATTTTGTGGCCCTCCAGATCTTGCTGGACTACAACTCCCAACATCCCTGACTACTGGCCATGTTCACAGCGGCTGATGGGAGCTGGAATTCAACAGCATCTGGAGGGTCACAAGTTCCCCATCCCTGTTCTAGATACATCAGTCACTCTAGGAACTGAAAACAGGTTTTTGGAGTGAATGTTGTGTGACAAGAATACACACACATATATTTGTGTGTGTGCATGTATTTGTATTTCCTATATATTAATAGCGAACTTCTAGCAGAAGCCCCACTACACTGGCAGAGGGCCAGTTATGTTCCTTCCTTGGCAAGATACAAGCAGGCAGAGAGCACAATAAGCCTAAACAAGACTCTAGTTCTCACTAAGGTGCTAAACCTGTGGCTGGGCTGTACTGCTTCATATTGCTGGTAAGGGCTTAAGCACTTCAATGTATTTATAAACAGGGTTTTGTTTTTTAAAGCAAAAAGCCCAACATCCCTCCTCTGCAGGGTTCTTTCCTTACAAGGAAAGCCCCTCCTGGCACTTTCTATCAGTTGCAGAAGTGGGGAGTGCAAAAACAGCATGGTTGCAAAGTGAATGCTAATGGACATTGTTGCTAAATATCTTTCGCAATGACCCCCAGTTCATGCTGCGACTTCTGTTTGCTCACATGGGTGGCCTTATACCCTGGTGCACAGAGTCCTTCTGGCTGCAAGACGGAAGCAGCCTGCAAACTGGGGCTGTGGTACTTTATTATTATCGTATTGCTTGATCATATGCTGGCATTGAGCCGTTTTGCAAAGGCAGGTCAATCCTGCCAGTAGAGCCAGGGATCTTTCTTTGCCCTGGAGCAGAATATTTCAGTCCACAGCTGGCACCAGAGGCCAGCCTCCTCAGACAGCTGCTGAAGTTCCAGCATTCCAGGCTAGCCTCCTCTGCTATGATACTCCTTCCCTCAAAGAATTCTAGGAGCTGCATTTTATTAAGGGTGCTGAGAGTTATTAGGAGACCCCTATTACTCTCACAGAACCACAAATTTCAGAGTTCTCTTTGAAGAAGGATTAGTTGTTAAAAGACACTGTGGATTATAGCTTTGTGAGGGGAGTAGGAATCGCCTAACAATTCTCAGCACTCTTAACAAACTATGGTTCCCAAGATTCTTTGCAGGAAACCATGACTTTTAAAGCAGTATCAATGTGTCTTAAATGCATAGTATAGATGTGGCCTTAGATGTTCCAGTGGGAACTAGCCACTGTTGGGGGTCAGGCACTGAAAAATAGAGCTCTTTGTGGCCTGCTCCGTGGCCCCTCAGCAAGCTTCCTGTCCCATTGCCAGTGCTCAAATTAGTTTCAACTGCCAATCCCAATGGCTTCTATATGTGGCCAGGACACCATCTTGGCTTTTTTGCCTCAGGCAGCAAAATATCTTGATCTGGCTCTTAAGGGGGTCATGTGAGATGTAACTATAATTTAGTTAAGAATTTTTGCATACTGCCCTTCTTCTTTTTTTTAAATACCAAGTAAGTAAATAAATTGTGAGGAACACTTAACATTACAATTTAAAACCAAAATATAACAATATACAGTAAAACTCAAAGTCAATAAAACAGTCGAGCAAAGTGGAAATTCCTCCCAACAAATAGTTTTATTAAGTTTCCATTTACATTTGTTCAACTGTTCACTCTTTATGCAATCCAAGTACTTAAAATGCTTCTACACAAAAGTGGAAAAATTCTATCAATACAAATTGTTCTAAAATAGGAAACCATTCCCAGGTGATCATTCTGAAAAAAGCTAGACATTAGTTCACTATAAGAACTTTGTTTAGCTGCTGTTCTTCCAGACCAGTCCTAGCTGCAAGAGCAGACTTTGGTCTTTCAGTAGCTCCCTACGCGAGGCCAAAATTCAATGCCCCCCCGCCTCTTGCCTTTGGTTCTTCTCAATTTACTATGTCATAGTTACAACGTCCTACAGCACCCCCCAGGCTCAGCACCCAGTGCGGTGGAAATGGTAGCAATACCCTAAATGCCTTTGCTAGCTGTGCTTCACCTCTCACAGAAACTACAATTCCCAGCACCCTTAATAAGCTAGAATTCCTAGGATTCTTTGCAGGGAAGGAGTGTGGTATGGTTTATTTATACTGTATACTGCTTTTTAGCTTAAGGCTCCCAAAGCTGTGAACAACAATATATATTAATGCAAATACAATACAATACAATCTATCAATAAATCAAAACAAAATAAAGTAGCATCATAACTCAGCCACAACTACAGCTCCTGTAAACGGGATTTGAGTATCACCAGGCGCAGTGCACTGGAGATGGCAGAATTCTTCCATTCTACTTTGGTTCTTTGTGGGAGTGAAGAACCAGCATGTTGGAGTTTATTCTTACACTCTGTGTTAGTCAAAACAGCACATTCCTAGGCATGTTTACTCCAGAGTATCACACAGGGTTCACTCCCAAAAAGAGTACATTGTACTGTAATCCTAATGTTGCAGCTTTACATGCATTTACCTGGGAATAAATCCCATTGAATTCAACTGGATTTCCTTCTGAGTAGACATGCTAATCCTTTATATAAAGCCCCAACCCTTTGATGTATTTATGTATTAGGGAAAGCTGGTTGATCTAGCATAGTATTGTCTACGTTGATTGGCAGCAGCTCTCCAGAATTTCAGACGAGAGTCTCCCCCACCCCATTCTGGATATGCCAGGGATTGAATCAGGGATTTTCTGCATGCAAAACTATAGCCCTTCCTTTGGAAGGGTATGTATTATAGTTTGCATGTTGTTTAACAGTGCCTTGCTTTGGATTTATAATTGTATACTGTAATTTATTTTTTTTAACCTGACACCCTCACCCTCACCATTGTGCATCTCTCAAGCGCCCAGCTGAATGATCCTCAGCTTACAGTATCTTAATAGCTCTCAATAAATGTTCAAAGCTGTCTGCTGCTCATGGTGGTGAAGTATTAATAGCGGTTTGAATCTACGTAGCTGCAGCTCAGGCCAGCGAGTGGATATCTGTGTCCTCTGCCAGGTGCAAAACAGGAAGGGAATGACAATGAGCAGGGATGGGGGCATGAAGGCAGAGGGAGCTACTTGCAGTTCTGGATTTTGTGAACTGTGAGGTCAGTCCGCAGAACTTGCCCCCATTTAGGGATTGGTTGCCAAGAGCACCATTAGAAAAAGAGCTGGACTGTGTAGTGCAGATTATTGCATTGGTTCCGAGTTAAATGACAGAGCTGCTGACACAGGCCTATAATACAAAAAAAGAAAGAAAAATCTTAGCATCCCTCTCACAGCCCAGTCGATTACAGCTTGTGGATTTATGGAGGAGAAACCAGCATTCTGCCTGCGTGAAGATCTTGAGAGCATTTGTATGTGATTTCTGCCTCTAGCCGGGCTGCTTTTGTAGCAGAAAGCGATCAGAGGGCATTTAAAGGTTATCAATTGCTATCCGACAGCAGGAGATGCAAGCAGTTTGGCGGAAAGAGAGGATTTACTGCAAACACATGAGATTTCAGAACACCCCCTGCTACTTTTCAGCAGGGATGTTGATTTTTTAAAAAATAATAATCGTAATCCAGTCCTCTTGACACAGTCCTCTTAATGGAGAGGAGGTAAGCCCAGTTTTTGGGAGGACAGGATAAATTTGATTCTGGACAACATTCTGAGCAAAAGTGGATCAAGCAATGAATGCAAAATTAAACTTTGTATACTAGACTAGTTTCTACTGTGTGCAGCCACATACAGTGGTACCTTGGGTTAAGAACTTAATTCGTTCCGGAGGTCCATTCTTAACCTGAAACTGTTCTTAACCTGAGGTACCACTTTAGCTAATGGGGCCTCCCGCTGCTGCTGCGCCGTCGCTGCACGATTTCTGTTCTCATCCTAAAGCAAAGTTCTTAACCCGAGGTAATATTTCTGGGTTAGCAGATTCTGTAACCTGAAGTGTATGTAACCTGAAACATATGTAACCCAAGGTACCACTGTACACCCCTCTATCCTCCATCCAGACAAGCAAGAGACATTAGCAGAGTTCAATGGCATATTTTCGCTAGGTAAAAGCATGGGGTGTGTAGTAGGGCCAAGAGGGGGAGAGAGTTTGAGGGTTGCAAGAGAGGGCCGCATTTTGGGCCCAAGCCTGAGGTCCCCCACCTCTGACGTAGGGTTTCTTGGAGCTCGGAATCAGAGATATTAAGCAAGAAAGTGACAGAGCCAGTCCAGAATTCAGAGGATGTGGGTTGTTGTGGACAGCTGCCAGTCTGGCTCAGCTCTAGCATAACACGGTATTCTTCTTGCAGGTTCCCTTTGATGTACTCCCCCCCCCCCCAGTTTGAAATCACAGCCATAATGAACCTTGCCAACAGGAATCATAATGACATTTCCTTGGAATTATTTCCCGTGTGGAATTTGCGTAATGTATTTCAGTGCCAGAAAATGTCTTTAAGAAATGAAGTCAGTCCTCCAAGCAACTGAGGTTGGGTTTACAGAGTGGCTTTAAGGAACTCCTGTACTGTTGATGTGGAGACGCCTCTCTGCTCCACATTCCTCAAAATGCCCAAGTGGTGTATATCCTAGTAGTTAGTATATAAAAACACACAGGCCTCATTGACTCACTCCCTGAGGTAGTTATCAAAATGGTTAAGACTCTGACTGCACACTTTAGTGAGTTAGTCAGTTGTGGGGAACCTTTGGCCCTCCAGATGTAGGTGAACTAATATAATAATAATAATCTATTATTTATACCCCGCCCATCTGGCTGGGCTTCCCCAACCACTCTGGACGGCTTCCAAAAAAATATTAAAATACTGTAATACATCAAACATTAAAAACTTCCCTAAACAGGGATGCCTTCAGAACTACAACTCCCATAATCCCTGGCCATTCTTGCTGGGGCTGATGGGAGTTGGAGTTCAGCAACATCTGGAGGGCCACGGTTCCCCTCACATGTGGTAGTTAATGACCTTGAACAGGAGTTGCAAATGGTTTTCAGCCCAAGGACCATGTAGACCCATGGCCAAAGTGAGTGTGGGGGGAGTTTAAAAGTGGTCATGACCTAATTGTGGCATGGCTCAGTGGTATAGCATGAGCCTTGCATGCAGATGGTCCCAGGTTCAATTCTCAGCATCTCCAGGTTTGAGCTCTGGAGAGCCTCTGCCAGTCAGTGTAGACAATACTGAGCTTGATAAACCAATGGTCTGACTCAAAATAAGACAGGCTCCTTTTCCTAATTGCAAGCTCCTAATACTGTCTTTCTGCTTTTCTACAGTGTTTTTATGCTGCCTTTTTATTTTTTATCAGTTTTTATTTTTAAATTAAGCAGTAATACTTAGAAACTTGAAGTAATTTTAATCTGCTTTAGTATTTTAACTTTTGTATGTTTTAAAGTAGATGTTGTAAACAAAAATTGCCCTTTTCCCTTATGGGGTATCCAAGAGCCCATATAGAGTCCTTACATAGGTTCTCTATTGGTAGGAGAGAATAACGGAGGCCAACCAGAGAATATCGAGAAGCAAAGCAGCTAGTAAGCTTGATCTTTATTGATCTGTGGCAACATGGTGCTCCCCTCACCCGCAGGAGAGGAGGAGGAACCCAGAAAAATATCACGCAAGGCCTTATAAAGACTTTTGAAATTGCCACCCTGTAGATCAAGGCCACCCCCAGAAACATCATACATACATCACAGAAGGGGTGTAACCTAAGACCACCCCTCAGATACATCGTATGTACATCACAGAAAAGGCGGTCTTAAAACAGAAATTTGAATGTTGTTTTTCTCCTGTCTTGTTTATCTCCTGTCTGGCAGGTTACTTGATTTATTTATTTGTAATGATAAATACTTAGTTCCTGGGCCAGGTCACAGGCTCACACCCTCTTCAAACACAGACATACCCTTAAGACAGGATTTGTGAAGGAAAAGACAATGGGGAGGCTTTTCCATTTTCCTATGACCTTGCAGAGGAAACATTTGGTCAGTTTGGGACAGTTTGGGAATCAAAATGATTCCAGGTCAGTCTTCCTTTGCTGATCTATGTATGTGCTTGGTTGGTACACTTATGAACATTTAACATATATCTAAGACCTCAAAATTCCTATCACATAGAGTTGCAGTTTTTTTCTTGATTTTACTGTTTTGCCTTTTGTAAACTATCACGGGCCCCATCAGCAAGCGGAGAAGGTAAGTTTAGAGTTGGGGAGTCTAAAAAGTTTGAAAAACACTAAAGAGATTCCTCCCTCCCTTTCAGCTTTAAGACACAGGCTTCTTGTTAATCAAAACTTGGAGACATCGGAAAAGAAAGAATGAAAAGCTTGTCTCTATAGGCACTTAAGAGAAGGGGGGGGGGGTGTGGAAACTTCCCAGCCTATCTGCAGCTTGTGAGGCTGTATCATATGATTCAAGAAAGACCAGATCCTTGCAACCAAGAATGAGGAAGTAGCCGAGCAGATAAACTCTCTTCCTTTTGTCCCTTTTGCCTTGAGGGTTGGGAAATCAGAAGTCACAGGCAGCGACTTCAAGAATGGATTACTGCAATGCAATTTATCTGGAGCTTCCCTTGGGCCTGAAAAACAAAACAAAAAACGGTAGCTCAAGGGTCGACAAACTAAGAGGTGCGGGTCGGATCAGGCCCAATTGCCTTCAGGATCCAGCCCATGGACTGTCCGTGGATCAGCGTGGGGATTCTTTTAGTTCAGGCTGCGCCATTTTCCCCCCTGCGCCATTCCATCCCCCCCTCACACACACCGCCGTGGCGGCGCCTCCTCCCTCCCTCCTCCTGGCTTCTCCCCGCCCTGCCTAGAGGAGGAAGGGGGCTGGCCTGAGCTGGCAGAGCGCCATTTTAAGCAGCCCCTCTCCGGAGCCAGCCCTTTTGCTCTGCTCATCTTCCCTCCGCCATCACCACTGCTGCCCTGGTGCTCCTGTGGGCCGAGTTTGCTCTGCCTACCCACGAGAAGCGGTGGTGGCGGTGGCAGCCCCAGGGAGGGTAAACGCAGTGGCTGGGGCTGAGGGGTGGGGAGGAGGACTACTTCCCTCCCTTGCCTCTTCTTCCAGCCCCCCCCCCCCGTGACACTTCTCCAGCCTGCCACAAGGTCTGAGGGACAGTGGACCGGCCTGCGGCTAATTTTTTTTGCCAACCCCAGCGGTAGCTAGTGCAGAATGCTGCAGCACAGTTGCTGACAGGAGTGATGACACCTCTGTTCAGAGACCTGCAGTGCTTGCAATTTGGTTACCTGGCCAAGTGAAAGCTGTTACTATTAGCATATCAAGCCCTTAATGGATTGGGATCAGTTTACTTGTGGGATCTCCCTGTATGTACCCACTTGACTGCTTCAGTTTGCAGAACCGGAGCTGTTAACAGGTGCTGCACAGTATTCATTCCACACTTGTCAGATATTCTTTTTGTGTGGCAGCACCTACACTTTGGAACTCCCTGCCTATTGACGTCACGAAGTCACTTTCACTCTATTATTTTCAGCATCTGCTTGAAACATTTTTGTATAGGCAAGGCTATCCAGATAGAGGTTACATGTGATTTGTCTCTTTTTATTAGCTACTGTTAATTTTAAGCAGCCTTTGAATGCTTTTAAATACCTATTTTAAACAGTATTATTGATTATTTTAGTATTTTGTGGAAACTGTTTTGTTACAATCAGGCTGTATATTACTTTTGTTAATTAATTAATGAACATTAGGGCCCTCAAATGCAGGAAAATTGCCTTAACAGTTTTGAAGTAAGTGAAATAATACCCACAACTATTTCAAGTGGTTAATTATAAGTCACTTTGCTAGCAAGCACAGATTATAAAGAAAATCAGTACACAATTAAGAAATAAATAAATAGCAACTGGGTTTCTAAGATGCATATTTGAATGAGACCCAGAGGCTACTCCTTTGACCTGGCTTGAGCTGCTGTTTGCTTTCTTTTCAAGAACCATTTTAACATTGGCTTCTTCAGAGGGAGAAAATAGAGAGCAACACCCAATTGATTTGGCCGGCTGGGTCAAATTTTGGTTCCTCCTCTCCCAGAACTGCCTGCTCATTCATCACTGCTCTCATTATAGGAACAATGATATAACTTTAAGAATTGGTAGCTAAATGGGCTTGCTTTCCTCCTTCCTTATTCTTTTTTCCTTTTGTGTCATATTGACGTTTGGGCAGGGATTGTCCTGTCCTGTTTTTATTGGTTTAGTTAAAGTTAGAGGGAGTCAACCATTGCAGGTCAATAACTGCTAGTGTTCCACCCAAACAATTGAGGTATATAGAGCAGTTACTAGCCACCAACTACAGTGGTGCCCCGCAAGACGAACGCCTCGCAAGACGGAAAACCCGCTAGACGAAAGGGTTGTCCGTTTTGGAGGAGCTTCGCTAAACGAATTTCTCTATGGGGTTGCTTCACAAGAGGAAAAAATCTTGCGAGTTCCCGCAGGTTTTTTTTGCTTCCCCCCCCTTTTCCTAAGCCGCTAAGCCGCTTATCAGCTGTTCCGCTGATAAGCTGCTTAACAGCTGATCGCTAAAAGCCGCTAGACCGCTAATAGCGCTAATCCGCTAAGCTGTCAATGGGCTTGCTTCGCAAGACGAAAAAACCGCTAGACGAAGAGAATTGCGGAACGGATTAATTTCGTCTTGCGAGGCACCACTGTATCAAAAGCCATTGAGGCTCATTTAAACAACCATCTTACTAGAAGGACAATAGCTCAGTGGCAGAGCATCTGCTTTGTATGCAAAAGGTTCCAGGTTCAATTTGTGGCATCTCCAGGTATGGCTGGGATAGAATCCTGTCTGAAACCCTGGAGAGCTGCTGCCAGTCAGTGTAGACAGTACTGACCTAGATAGACCAATGGTTTGCCTTGGTATAAGGCAGTTTCCTATGTTTTCCCATCTTACTGCCTTCAGCTCCGAATGAGGTTAATAGCAAAGCAAACATAGAGAGAGAGGGACGTGGGTGGCGCTGTGGGTAAAACCTCAGTGCCTAGGACTTGCTGATCGTAAGGTCGGCGGTTCGAATCCCCGTGGCGGGGTGAGCTCCCGTCGTTTGGTCCCAGCTCCTGCCCACCTAGCAGTTCGAAAGCACCCCTAAAGTGCAAGTAGATAAATAGGTACCGCTTTATAGCGGGAAGGTAAACGGTGTTTCCGTGTGCGGCACTGGTGCTGGCTCGCCAGCTACAGCTTCGTCACGCTGGCCACGTGACCCGGAAGTGTCTTTGGACGGTGCCGGCTCACAGCCTCTTGAGCGAGATGAGCGCGCAACCCTAGAGTTGGTCACAACTGGCCCGTACAGGCAGGGGTACCTTACCTTTAAACATATAGAGAAAAGTTGGCCTTGATTGCCTTAACAAGATTAATGGTGTTTGTAGTTTTGTGGGGTCAGCTGAGCTCCTTGCCTTTCCGAATAAGTCACCAGTGACTTTCTTGGTTAGCCTCTATATAATCAGGACATTCTGTGTGTTTTATTTTATTTTTTAAATGTTCCCTTTGTTCCCTTCGGAACTCATCAAACAGGAAGAACAGTTTCATATCTTTCTTTCCTCTCTCGCCTCCTTTTCAACCATTGTTTACGTTTCTTTTGTTGCTGGTCAAGATCTGTTTTCTGCTGGGAAAACACCAAGCCTTGGTCTGGGTGTTTGTGGAAGCTTTTTTGTGGGTGAGCCAGCGTGACACCGAAAGCATGGAGGTTTGCAGTAGAAACACAGGCCGGCACATTCCATTAGAAGGGATCTGGGTGGGACCAAAGCATTCTGCAATTGCTGGTAAGGTCACCAGCGTAAGGCACTGATTACAGCAAATCCTTTCTAAGGAATGAAGGAGAGTTGACAGGATAAATACCGGCTGTGCCCACTCATTAAAGCAAATGGTTAGAAGCAGCAGCAACCACTGCCTTGGTCACGTCCAGCCTGGACTACTGTAATATGCTGTACTTGGGGCTGCCTTTGAAGAGGGTTCCGAAGCCACAATCTGGTGCAGAAATGGTTGGGGGTGTTATTATTTCTGTAAAATCACATTCATGCTTACATACATAAAACCCATCAATTAATAAAACATTTTCTTTATTAGAACAATACAAAACAAAAATATAGACAGTTAAATGGCAGCACTGAAACAAGGCAGGCCTTGAAGCAGAAGGTAGTTTATAAGCTTCAAAAGCCATCTTTGAGGAAAGAAACTTATTATAATGGGAATAGACCAGTTTAGCCCAGGTAATTTCTGCAGAGAGGATATTTTACAGTATCGGTGCCACCACCAGAAAGGCCTCGTCTCTTGCACCTGCCCATCTTGTATTGCATGAAGACAGAGTAAAAAGTAGATGCTTGGAAACTGATATTAAAGCTTGGGCAGGGTCATATAGGAGTTCTGGTTCTTGAGTTATTCTGGTCTTAGACTGGGATAGAAATTAGATGTGGGCACAGAGAATGGTATCAGGCATTGCTTTTTTATTATTTGCTTCAGCAATGCTTTAGCTACTCAGAACATATACAGTGGTACCTCGGGTTACAGACGCTTCAGGTTACAGACTCGGCTAACCCAGAAATAGTACCTCGGGTTAAGAACTTTGCTTCAGGATGAGAACAGAAATCACGCAGCGGTGGCGCGGCAGCAGCGGGAGGCCCCATTAGCTAAAGTGGTGCTTCAGGTTAAGAACAATTTCAGGTTAAGAATGGACCTCCGGAATGAATTAAGTTCTTAACCCAAGGTACCACTGTAACATGGATTAAATTGCTACTTTAAAATAATGCACAGCAATCCAATCACGTGTTAAGACTCCGAATGGAAGTCTGGGTGAATATCTTTTTTTAAAAAAAAAAAAATATTTATTAAGGTTTTTTAAATACAAATTGCAAAAATAATAAACAATATAACATAAAGGTAAAGGTAAAGGTACCCCTGCCCGTACGGGCCAGTCTTGACAGACTCTGGGGTTGTGCGCCCATCTCACTTAAGAGGCCAGGGGCCAGCGCTGTCCGGAGACACTTCCGGGTCACGTGGCCAACGTGACATCGCTGCTCTGGCCAGAGCCAGAGCCAGAGCCAGAGCCGCACACGGAAACGCCGTTTACCTTCCCGCTGGTAAGCGGTCCCTATTTATCTACTTGCACCCGGAGGTGCTTTCGAACTGCTAGGTTGGCAGGCGCTGGGACCGAGCAGCGGGAGCGCACCCCGCCGCAGGGATTCGAACCGCCGACCTTTCGATCAGCAAGCCCTAGGCGCTGAGGCTTTAACCCACAGCGCCACCTGCGTCCATGTTTCATAACATATTTTCAAAGCTTCTTTGGACTCCCTCACGTCTCCCGCTCCCACTTACATCATTATAAACTTTTACCAGCAATTTATCATCTTGTTTACATTCTTAAATCCCGTTCATTTAATTTAGTCTAATAGTTCTCCCAAAGGTTTATGTTTCCCTCCATTACACTTGTCATCCAGATTACATCTATTTTAGTGGTGCTCAATTATTTATAGTCTGGCATCCTTCTTAACATTCAACCAAATTACAATATTTTTGTAAATAAATTCTAAATTTCTTCCAGTCTTCTTCAACCCTTTCCTCTCCTAGGTCTCGGATTCTGCCGGTCATCTCAGCCAGTTCCATATAGTCTATCAGTTGCATCTGCCATTCTTCCAGTGTGGGTAGATCTCGAGTTTTCCAATGCTTGGCGATGAGTATCCTTGCTGCTGTTGTTGCATACAGGAAAAAAGTTCTGTCCTTCTTTATCACCCTCTGGCCGACAATACCCAGGAGAAAAGCTTCTGGTTTCTTAGGGAAAGTATACTTAAATACCTTTTTCAACTCATTATATATAATTTCCCAGAAGGCCTTCACTCTAGGGCACGTCCACCAGAGGTGAAAGAATGTTCCTTCATTCCCTTTACATTTCCAGCATTTGTTATCAGACAAATGGTATATTTTGGCAAGTTTAACTGGGGTCATGTACCATCTATATATCATTTTCATTACATTTTCCTTCAAAGCATGACATGCAGTGAAGTTCAACCCAGTGGTCCACAACCTTTCCCAGTCCTCAAACATGATATTGTACCCAATGTCCTGTGTCCACTTTATCATAGCCGATTTAACCATTTCATCTTGTGTATTCCATTTTAACAGCAAGTTATACATTCTTGAAAGTACCTTAGTCTTAGGTTCTAACAGTTCTGATTCCAATTTCGATTTCTCCACCTGGAACCCTAACTTTTTGTCATTTTTGAAAATTTCTTTAATCTGAGCGTAATGTAGCCAGTCTCGCACTTTATCCTTCATTTTCTCCAAACTCTGCAATTTCCAATTGTCTCCATCTTTTTCTAAAATTTCCCAATATTTTGGCCATTTGGCCTCCATATTGGGTCTTTTTCGGGCCTTAGCTTCCAGAGGTGATAGCCACCTTGGAGTTTTATTTTCCAATAAGTCTTTATATTTTGTCCAGACATTAAACACTGCTTTTCTGACAATATGGTTTTTAAATGCCTTATTGATTTTAACCTTATCATACCATAAGTATGCATGCCAACCAAAAGCATTGTTAAAACCTTCCAAATCCAATACATCAGTGTCTTCGAGAAGTAGCCAGTCTTTTAGCCAGCAGAAAGCTGCGGCCTCATAGTACAACTTTAAGTCCGGCAGGGCGAAGCCCCCTCTCTCTTTCGCATCAGTTAATATCTTAAACTTAATTCTGGGCTTTTTGCCCTGCCAGACAAATTTAGAGATATCTCTCTGCCACTTCCGGAAGCACTCCGTCTTGTCCACAATCTGTAGTGTTTGAAACAAAAACAACATTTTTGGCAATACATTCATCTTGATAGCAGCAATTCGGCCTAGCAAAGAAAGTTTCAATTTTGTCCAACTATCTAAGTCTCTCTTAATTTCTGACCAACATTTTTCATAATTATCCTTAAATAGACTCAGATTTTTTGCTGTTATGTTTACCCCTAGGTACTTTACTTTTTTAACCACATTTAATTCTGTCTCTCTCTGAAACCGTTCCGACTCTGTAACTGTCAATTTTTTCCCCAATACCTTGGTTTTCTGTTTGTTTAGTTTGAATCCCGCCACCCGACCAAAGTCTTGAATCAATTGTAATACTCTTTTCGTACTAGATTCTGGCTCCTGCAGGGTCAAAACTAGGTCATCTGCAAAAGCTTTAAGTTTATATTGTTTCGCTCCGACTTGAATTCCTTCCACCAACCTGTCCCCTCTAATCATATTCAGGAGCACTTCCAGAACCGAAATGAATAGCAAAGGGGAAATAGGGCAGCCTTGTCGTGTTCCTTTTTCAATTTTAAACTCTTCTGTAACCACATTGTTAACTATCAGTTTAGCCTTTTGTTCTGAATATATTGCATCAATCCCATTCTCAAAACCCCGTCCCACTCCAATTTCTTTTAAGTTTCCCTTCATAAATTTCCAGGAGATATTGTCAAAGGCCTTCTCCGCATCTATGAAAATTAACACTGCTTTTGTATTTATGTCTGTTTGCAAAAGTTCCAAAATGTCAATAATATTCCTTGTGTTAGCAAACAGGTGTCTACCTGGGAGAAAGCCCGCCTGGTCCTTGTGAATTACTTCATTTAAAACTTTTTAAAATCTACTTGCCATAATATCTGCAAAAATTTTGTAATCCACGTTTAGAAGAGAGATGGGACGATAGTTCTTAAGTTGTGTCTTTTCAGCTTCCGATTTTGGTATCAATGTGATAAAAGCTTCCTTCCACGATTCTGGCGCCCTCTTCCCCTCCATAATTTCATTGCTAACATCCATCAGTGGTTGTATCAAATAGTCTTTTAATGTCTTATAATACTTGGAGGTCAGCCCATCTGGTCCTGGAGATTTGCCCAATTTCATATTTTGAATGGCTTGCTCCATCTCTTGTCGTGTTATTTTACAGTTCAGGATTGATCTATTTTCTTGTGACAATTTTGGCAGTCCATTTTTTTCCAAAAATTGTTTAATCTCATTCTCATCTTGCGGCCCTTGGGTATATAATTTTTTGAAATATCTCTGGAAGCACTTTCTAATATCCACAGGGTTCTGAATGTTTCTTCCTTCAATCTCTAAATTTGTAACTGTATTTAGTTTTTGTCTCCTCTTCAACTGCCAAGCTAGCAGTTTTCGACATTTGTTCGCCGATTCAAAGGTTTTTTGTTTCATTAATTTAATCTTCCACTCTATTTCCTGGTTTATCAATTTAGAATATTGTGCTTGATGAAGCTTAATTTCTCTTTTTTTAAAAAAAAATAATTTTTATTAACTGGCCAATCACATCAAATTAAATCACATCATATAAATTCCGAATTACAAAGCCAAATTTTTAAATTTTGTTGGGGGAACCCATACTTCAAGATCCAAAGGGGAATTCAGATCATCTTCTTATTACTGCGTTAATGTCCAAATCAGTCCCAATCAGTCCAAACAAAGTTCATAATTCTATCCAGTCTTATCTTGGTGTTGCCACATCATATCTTGTTCGTATAGTTTCTCTTTTTCCTTTACGATCTCTTCTGTTAGTCTCCTTAAGCCGATAGCAAGTGTAATAATCCTGTGTGGATTTCCCGTTCCTTCACTAAGTCCAGATGGTTTCCATATATCTCCTTCGTAGATAACATCACTTTATCCATCGTAAATTTTGGCATTTGTCGCTCTTAAGTCCCACCGAGGAGTTGATTCACGATATGTAAACAACTCTATTTCTCTCTTTCTCCTCCCAGACCCAAGAGCTCCCACAATGCCTCACAAAATGGCAAACGGCATTTTTTCCTGACTGCGTCACTCCAAAACTCTTAGCTTTCCAGCTTCATCTTGAAACATTGCTTTGGATCGAAAGTTTATCTCCACACAGCCTTAAATCCACAGCTTAAGTCCTTAATTTCTGACTCATTAGGGGAGGGGGATTCTTGTTAAATCACATAAAAAGGTAGAGGCAGGTTTTTCCCCCCCTCCCCCCTCAGTCATTACCGTATCTTGACGTTCTTCTCGTATTTTATTGTTGTCTTGTTATCAGAGATCTCTTCTGTCAGCAGTATTTACTCCCCTTTTTCCTTGATGTATGTGCAATTAATCATGTCCAAATTATTTCTTTTAAAGATCATTGCAACCAGCGGCGCGAATCGGGGACGGCGTCGAGGAGTGCCGAAAATCCCACAGGAGGGCTTTGTGCCTAGTGCCCCCACCCCCACAAATTCGGGGGTGGTATAGGGCACAGCAGGCAAGGGCCGTCCCCCCCATAATCCTGGGGGGGTTAAGGAGGCTAATTACCCCCATCATAGCCTCCAAATTACCTCGTGTGGGTCGGAGAGATGTTATTGTCAGCCATCTTCCGATGCGCCACCTAGTGGCCCCGATGAAGCTTAATTTCTCTCAGCGTCGGCTGTGACTTCGGGTTTGATCTTAGCTTCTTTTCTAATTCTTTAATTTTCTCCAGAATTTTATCTTTCCTCTCATTTTGTGTCCTTTTCTTTACAGCATTCTGTTGTATCAAGAACCCCCTCATCACTGCCTTGCTTGCGTCCCAGATGGTTCTTTTTTCCACCGTAGTATTCAAGTTTATCTCAAAATAGTCCTTTAGAGCTTTTTGGGCCTTCTTAATAATCTCCTGATCTCTAAACAAATTGTCATTCATCTTCCATCTAAAGGAGCCGGTTGGTATTAGTGTCAAGTCCATCTTTACTGCATTATGGTCGGAGCAGGACTTTGGGCAGATTTCCACCTTCTTGACCTTGGGTGCCAGACCTCTAGATATCCATATTTGGTCGATTCTTGTCCAAGTCAGTTGGGCTTCAGAGAAAAATGTTCCCTCTCTTCCCAAGGGGTTCTTTGTCCTCCAAATATCAATCAAATCCATATTGTCTATCATTTCAAAAAAGGTCTTTGGTAGTCTGCCGTCTTTTGTAACATTTTGGCTTTGTGACTTATCCATGTTGGTTGATACGACCCCGTTCATATCTCCCAGCATAGTCTCATGCAACTTCTTGTAAAATTCCGATTTCCCCTCATTCGGCGCATAGATTCCTAATATCAAAAGTTTCTCTCCTTGATGTTGTATCTCAATTGCTAAAATTCTTCCATGTTCGTCTTTAAATAGGAATTTGGGTGCCAGGCTCTCTTTTGCATATATGACCACACCTCTCTTCTTTACTTTGTCCGAAGATATAAATTCCTGGCCCAATCTTTTGTTTATTAACACTTTTCTATGGAGCCTAGTCACATGTGTTTCTTGCAAGCAAATAATGTCCAATTGTTCTTTTTTCAATATATGAAATATTTTCCTCCTTTTTTCCGGGATGTTACAGCCATTTATATTCCAGCTCAGAAGTTGCAGAGACATCCTGAAATAATCTGATTATTTTTCCGGGGGTGGTATCTTATTCGCAGAATCTTCAGGTTCCAAGGGTGCCAGTACCGCCGGTGCTCCAGGCCCAAAGGGTAGTTCAATTCCTTTTTGAAGGTCCTCTCCGTATGTAGTCAGAAATTTGTCTCTATCTTCCAGTGTTCTAATTTTAACCTTCTTCCCTCTGAAAGTAAAAGATAATCCTTGGGGAAATTCCCACCTAAAGATAATTGAGTTGCTCCTGAGCAATTTAACCAATTCAAGATAGGCGGATCTAAGGTCCAACAGTTGTTTAGGAATGTCTTTATAAAGTTCAATTCTTCTATCCAAAATGTCCAGTGACTTCTCGTAGTGTAGGCCCAAAATCTTATCCCTTTCCTCCTTTGATCTCAATATTATCAAACAGTCTCTGGGCTTTTCTTTCTTTACAAGTCTTCCAAGCCTGTAAGCTGACACAATTTTAAAGTCCTTTTCCTCTAAATTCCAGAACTTGGTGAATTCTTTAGTCAGAAACTCAGCTAAGTTGCCTTCTTCCACTTCTGGTATCGGAAGCCTGGGTGAATATCCAGGTCTTTAACTGAGCTATGGCCTTCCATGATTTCTGTCAATCAAAGAGGCACAAGAGCAGGCCGTGTCATTACTACCCACCCTCTTAAAATCTGTTATGTAGTGAAGTTTCACCCTGGGCCAGCAGGGGGATACTGTATATAGTTTTCACTCAGGTCTGTAGATAGTTTTCACTCAGGTCCACGTCAGTTATTGTAGGCGGGAAACGCTGGGCTGTTGTTGCTACAATGTTGATAGCCGGCTGCCTATAAAAGCAGGCCGGCTGAGCTCTTTGCAGTCAGTTCGATTCCAGCTTACAAAATAAAGAGCTACTTGGAGAAATCGCTGTGTCGTCTGCTATGTCAACCCACAACTTAACTCATCCTTCATGGGACTGGAGGGGAGCCAGACCCTTAGTCCTATTACGGACCTTCTTCCCCAGTGGCTCTCTCACCTGTGTTGCAGATTAGGAAATGGAGCTCAGTCATCAGCCGAGCATCATGAAATGACCTTTGCAGTAAGCATGGAAAGAACGGGCTGGAATGGGTTTTGCAAATGTTTTACAGGGATTCTCTGCAGATGGCTTTAGAATGGCACCCTGTTCCACAAGCTGTCCTTTGTTGCCATGGTTACTTGCTAAGATAAGTCTGGCAGGGGCCTTGTTTCAGATTCAGTTCACCCAGAATAACACCTGTTGACAAACCAAACAGCTAGAAAGGTACGACACTGAATGGAACTGTTGATTTCTGGGGTTTTATGCATGGTCTCGGCTGATTTTATTAGAGCTGCAGAAAGAACATAGAGGGTAGGACTGCAGGCTAGTCGGCTGGTAGCTGCATCACCAACAAAGTTTCACAGAGGGAAATTCCTTACATAGGTGGTCTTTCGGGGGGCATGACAGTGGCAGAGTAGCAAGTGGCAAGTGCTTATATATACACCAAGGGTAACAAATTCAGTACCCTCCAGTTATTTCTGGACTCCAATTCCCATCAGCCCCAGCCAGCATAGCCAACAGGCAGGGATGATGGGACTTGTAGTCCAACAACCTCTTTTTTTTTTTGAAATTAATTTTTATTCAAATTTCCAATAACCAATCCATTTATAATTACACATCCAATTTAACTTATACATTCTTTTTGACTTCCATCAGCCTATCTGACAATTTTCATATTTATCACCACTTCTCACATTTCATACATTTATGTTGCACTTTGACAATCCCTATTTTATCTTCTCTTTTAAGCAACATTCCAGTTTATTTTTTCACAGAGCTTCTTGAAATCCAACAAGCGTTATTTCCTGATCACACACAGTTTTCATATACTCTGTAAATTTGTTCCAGTCCTCGGTGAATCTCTGATCGCGTTGGTTTCGAATTTTCCCAGTTAATTTGTCCATTTCTGCATACTCCATCAGTTTCATTCTCCATTCTTCCCTCGTTAGTCCAACAACCTCTGGAGGGTACCACATTGGTTACCCATGATGACGGAGGATGATGATGATGGAGGATGATCTTCACTCAAAGGTTCCAGGGCAGGTTATGGAAGTTAAACACAATATTCAAAGCTGTTTAAAACAAATCACAACCATAGAAAGCGAGTCTTAAAAATGCAAATCTCAGATGTCAACAACAAGCAAGCAGGATTGGGGTGGGTGCAGAAACCTGGCCTACAAACCCCAGAAGTTTCATTCTTGCAACAAACCTCCTCTGCACGTTTACCATGCAAGTCTGGAAAAGGAACCGTCAACGAGAAGTTCAGTGCAGATTCATGCAAAAAACAGAAATGTGGGAAATGATGGTGTCGCGCAACCTTCATGGTACAGCCCCTGGTCTAAAGGAAGCAAACGGATCTCCAGGCCTGATACAGCTTCAACCAAATCCTTGCCTGTTAAAAACGGAGGATGTGCAAAGCTCGCTGCCAGCTCTTCTGCTGCTAGTCACATTCTTTGACCTCACTTGCCCTTCCTCCTCATTTTAGAGGACATGATCTTGATTAAGGTTCTCTGGAATGCATATTCAAATCACAGAAAACAACTTTTCAGGGCAATGTCTTGGTGAGGAGGCTCAGGATTTTAGATCCAGAATTTAAATGCATGTTTTATCCCTACCCACCCACTCAACTTTCCTGCTTAGCACTCAGAGTGGGCCAGTCTAGACTGGGAGCCATGTGCTCAGATGTGGCAAGCTGCACAAAGAGGGCTGAAGATTCCCTTACTTGACTTTGTCCTTTGAAAACGCTATGATGACCCTTTCTCATAGATTATTGTAATTCACTCTTATGTGGGGCTGCCCTTGAAGATGGTTTGGAAACTGCAACTGGTACAGAAGACTGCAGGTAATATAATAATAATAATAATAATAATAATAATAAATTAATAAATTAATAAATTAATAAATTAATAAATTAATAATAATAATAATTTATTATTTATACCTCGCCCATCTGGCTGTACATCCATCACATGTATTCTTTGCCAGTTACACCGTCTGCCTACTTGTTTCTGGGCCCAATTCTAAGGTTTTGGGTTTGGCCTTTAAAGTTGTAAATCAGGGACAGATGGATGCCCTGATTCGTTTGTGGATTACTACTCATGATTTGTGAGAAACAAACCAGGAGTGCTGGTTGGCACATCATGTTAAGCCAAGTCTTGGGATTTCTGTCTCCTGTCTCAACCACATTCACAGTAAACCATGGTTTATTGGCATCGCTAGCTGTGATTTACTATGTGATGTGTGAACAAGCCCATAGTCTGGGGTATCCATACATCTTCCATAAAGGGTACATCCACATTGGAGCCCTTGAATGAAGCATAACTTTCCAGAAATAGGGCTGCTTCCCAGCCCGCTCATAGGTCCTTATAATATCAGTGGAAACAGTTGGTCTTGGTGAGTATTAACCACTTCCAATTTTAACCTGAAGATTGTCACTTGTCCAGTTTTAATTTTAATTTTAATTGTTTGAATTAATCGTGGGATGTATCTTAATTGTTTGATCACTTGTATTATGCTTATTGTCTTATTTATATGATGTTAGTCACTCTGAGCCTGGCTTTGGCCGGGGAGGGTGGGATACAAATAAAATTTTATTATTATTATTATTATTATTATTATTATCATCATCATCATCCTTTTTATTGCACATTTGTGATGATTCGTACTTGTGACGATACCATATCAGCCATACTTAAACCTGTTTTCAATACTATTTGCACATGCAAAAGTTTTGGGGCACACCACATCATATCCAATCAGTGCATATCCTGTAACTTCCTTCTGAAACCCCATAACCTTTTATAGCTTTTTACAGTCCTTTTTTTCTGGGGGCACGCAGGGGGACACATACCCCTAAACATTTTGGGAATCTAAGTTTGGCCTCATTGAGGGGCAGCATTTCAATATGAGTAGGAAAATGAGAGTACACCTAAACATTTTTTTGGGGGGTGGAACACTGGCTTTTTATAACACAAACTTTCCAGTTGTCTCCTCACAAGTAAGTTACATTCAGCAGAGATCCTTTTTTAATGCTAACTGAAATTCAAAGTTTTAGTGGATTTTATTTCTTCCTGTTGACCCTAGTGGGGCAATTAGTAATGAATATGAATAGCCGCTGTAAAATTACCCCAATGCCAGTTTTCTTTGTATTGGGAGGTAGCTTTAATTGCTGATTTCCTCCTATTATTTTTTCCTTTTTTCTTTATTTTAATGAGACAACAGCTCTGATGACTAACTTTTGCAAGATTGTATCCTAATTTGTTGCTCTGTTCAGTTCTGGGGAACTGAACCTAGAAGATGGGGCTATATAAGAGGACTGTGATGAGGGCAGACAGATTCACAGTTCTTCCATCCTCCTTCCCCTGACTAAGTCAGTATCACATGGAGAGATCCGGAGCAGCAGGAAATGGCTCATCTTCAGTTAACAGTAACTCAGAGGGATTTGGAAGGTAATGATTCCTCTGCTCCAGACTAGTAGTGTAGTGGCGAATTCAGAAGTGCAAGGTCCCTTCGTGATAGCTACGGCCATGCTGATTATAGGATTGTACAACAGCCAACAATTCTGCAATATTATTATAATTTTATAATAATAATTATTAGGGATGCACTTCAATGATTGATGCAGATCTCCATGTGTTGACTTTCAGTTAGGTGTACTATTTTCTGTGCACGATACATGGGGAAATGAATTGGAGTGCTCCAATATCCTCTTTTGAAGTGACTTAAGTTATATTTTCCATGAAGTTCCATTACACATAACAGAACTTACACACCATTCCCCTGAAAACTGAAGCACCTCGTGCACCTAAATACTTAGCTTTGGAGCATACAGTGCCTAAAACACTCTCCTTTTATCCTAATTGGGAGGCTCTAGGATGCTGGGAGACAGTGCCTCTGCAGGGACCTTGCTGCAGAAACAGACCACAACACCACTTGCTCCAGGCTCCCTGCCACCTAGCTTTCGCTACACAAGAGCAGTGGCTCAGGAGTAGAACATCTGCTTTGCATGCAGAAGGTCCCGGGTTCAATCCTTGAGTAGGGCTGGGAGAAACTCCTGTCCGAAACCCTGGAGAGTTCTGCCAGTCAGCATAGACAATACTGAGCTGGATTGGCCAATGCGTTGATTCTGTATAAGGCAACTGCCTGCGTTCCTATGCTGCCAGGATACAAAGGACAAGGCAGTGCCTTCCCTTCCATTCAAAACAGGCCTGGGAAGTAGCTGATGCCACTTAGTGTCTGCAGTACTGGGCTAGGTGCGCCACTGGCTTGATTTGGTATAAGGCAGCCTCCTAGATTCCTTCTGCTCAGAACATCCATAGGGCCAACCACGACATTACTGTATTGGGTACAGAGCAGAATTCTGAATTTCCCCCCTTTTGCACTAATGAATATGAGGGACAATCTACCTGGAAGTTCTCATGCAGCTCCTTTTGCATTGTGTTGGAACTGAGCAAGAGCCTAGCATAGGACACCATCCAGGTTAAGGTTCTCTTACACAACCATTGTTGAAATGAACAAGGTGATTCTAAAGCAGTCCTGGTGAGCATGCCCCTGAGTAACAGTTGCGGAGATCATAAGTGGAAGAGGGCTGTTGCCCTCTTTATGGGTTTGCTGGAGGCATGGGTGTGGCAGAGGGGCAGCTGCCCCCATTAAGTAAAACAGTAGAAATATGTAACTTAACTGACCAATCACATCAGTTCTGCCCCCCCTCCCCAAATCCTGGCCACACCCATGGCTGGAGGGCATCTGATTTGCCACTATGGGAAACAGGAGTAGATGAAAAGCCTTTGGCCTGTTTCAGCAATGCTCTTATATTACTAATTCAAAATCTCCTATGCCTCCCTTGGCCCTTTTAGGTCAGAGAAACACACAAGTTTGTTTATGGTGCCTCTGTAAATTCGGCCTCCTCTGGTGGTGTACTTGGAGGCAATTTAATGTTTCATTGATTTCCTTTCATAAGCAGCTCATGCTCTTCTGGGGGCAGGGACACCAATGAAACCTAGAGTCTTTTAAGTTCCTGACTGGTTGCCCAATGACAGAGGAATATGTCAGAATGGGAGCTGGTTGTTTTTAGTTCGTCTTGCTTTGTGGACATAGAAAGCACAGGCCCGGTTGATACAGGCTAGTCCTGGTTACTGTGTGGGGCTTACAGATCAGAGCTGGCACATCACCTACCCCCCTTTCCCACCACTCCTTCTGAGTATTCAGACTATTCTGCTGGTATTAATTTGGCCTTAACCCTGGGCTCCCCCAGCCACAAGAGCGGCTGAAAAGGAAGCTATGCAAAGAACTGAGCAGGCCAATCTGGATGGAGGAGTGGAAATTGTGTGGAGAGAGTTTGGAAAATGGCCAACTATAGATTAGCAGGATTGCTCCTCTGTGGCATTGCATTTGGGTTCGTCTCTTGTCCTCTTCTGCGTTTTTCTGCAATTCTCACCCACTCCCTGAACTGGTGCATATCTGCACTTCTTCCTCTTGGGACTGCATGCCCACACATTAATTTCCCTAAAACAACACAGATTTTGTGCCATTGCAGCGAGACATAATATTGCTGTGGGTATGCCAACAAAGGGGGCACATTCCAACCAAAGCTAAGCCCTTGAAAGGGAGAAAGTTAAGCATGTGCTTGTTATCTATTCAGTTTTAGTATTCATTTTCCCAACTCTGCAATTTTCAAGCCATGTCTCCTGAAGCCACCAGGACCTAAAGTGCAACTAATCCATGTTTACATTTAAGTCAATCCCATTGTATTCAAGGTCTTACTCTAAGGAAAAGGAGGTTGTACACATGATTGCAGCCTCAAAACCGATTAACTACAGATCTTCCAAGACTGGAGTTTTTATGCAGCTGTAACTCTGCAACATGCCATTGTTATAATAGCACATTAAGTGGTGGGTTTATACTGGACAATCCACACACCATTCTGCTTGATTAGCTGTTCTGCAATGCTTACTCAGAGCTACTGCATTATTACCGTATGGAGGGGCACTCTTGTGCTATAGCACAATGGAAGAGGGCAAAAGTCACTGCATTTGCTAAATTGTAATGCTTAATTTGTAATGCTAAATTGTAATGCTTAATTGTAATTCCCCTTCATGGATCACTGCCTTGCCGTGGCGAAGGGGCTTGAAGAACTCAGAGAAGCTATGAACTATGCCGAGCAGGGCACCCAAGATGAACAGGTCATAGTGGAGAGTTTTGACCAAACGTGATCCACCTGGAGGAGGAACCGGCAAGCCACTCCAGTATCCCTGCCAAGAAAACTCCATGGACAAAGACAACAGGCATATAAAAGTTATGACGCTGGAAGATGAGCCCCTCAGGTCGGAAGGCGTCCAACATGCTACTGGGGAAGAGCGGAGGGCAAGTACAAGTAGATCCAGAGCTGATGAAGTGGCTGGGCCAAAGCCGAAAGGACGCTCAGTTGCGGATATGCCTGGAAGCGAAAGGAAAGTCCAATGCTGTAAAGAAAAATATTGCATAGGAACCTGGAATGTAAGAACCATGAACATGGGTAAGTTGGAGGTGGTCAAAAATGAGATGGCAAGAATAAATATTGACATCCTGGGCATCAGTGAACTAAAATGGACGGGAATGGGTGAATTCAGTTCGGATGACCATCATATCTACTACTGTGGGCAAGAAACCTGTAAAAGAAATGGAGTGGCCCTCATAGTCAACAAAAGAGTGGCAAAAGCTGTACTGGGATGCAATCTCAAAAATGATAGAATGATCTCGATACGAATCCAAGGCAGACCTTTTAACATCACAGTAATCCAAGTTTATGCACCAACTACTGGTGCTGAAGAAACTGAAATTGACCAATTCTATGAAGACTTACAACACCTTATAGAAGTGACACCAAAGAAGGATGTTCTTCTCATTATAGGGGATTGGAATGCTAAAGTAGGGAGTCAAGAGATAAAAGGAACAACTGGCAAGTTTGGCCTTGGAGATCAAAACGAAGCAGGGCAAAGGCTAATAGAGTTCTGTCAAGAGAACAAGCTGGTCATCACAAACACGCTTTTCCAACAACACAAGAGACGACTCTACACATGGACATCACCAGATGGGCAGCATCGAAATCAGATTGATTATATTCTCTGCAGCCAAAGATGGAGAAGCTCTATACAGTCAGCAAAAACAAGACCTGGAGCTGACTGTGGCTCAGATCATCAGCTTCTTATAGCAAAATTCAAGCTTAAACTGAAGAAAGTAGGAAAAACCACTGGGCCGGTAAGATACAATCTAAATCAAATCCCTTATGAATACACAGTGGAAGTGAGGAACAGGTTTAAGGATTTAGATTTGGTGGACAGAGTGCCTGAAGAACTATGGATGGAGGCTCGTAACATTATACAGGAGGCAGCAACGAAAACCATCCCAATGAAAAGGAAATGCAAGAAAGCAAAGTGGCTGTCCAATGAGGCCTTACAAATAGCGGGGGAGAGAAGGCAAGCAAAATGCAAGGGAGATCGTGAAACATACAGGAAATTGAATGCAGATTTCCAAAGAATAGCAAGGAGAGACAAGAAGACCTTCTTAAACAAGCAATGCAAAGAAATAGAGGAAAGCAATAGAATGGGAAGAACCAGAGATCTGTTCAAGAAAATTGGAGATATGAAAGGAACATTTCGTACAAAGATTTCCATAATAAAGGACAAAAGTGGAAAGGACCTAACAGAAGCAGAAGACATCAAGAAGAGGTGGCAAGAATACACAGAGGAATTATACCAGAAAGAAACGGATGTCTCATATACCCCAGGTAGTGTGGTTGCTGACCTTGAGCCAGACATCCTGGAGAGTGAAGTCAAATGGGCCTTAGAAAGCACTGCAAATAACAAGGCCAGTGGAAGTGATGGTATTCCAGCTGAACTATTTAAAATTTTAAAAGATGATGCTGTTAAGGTGCTACACTCAATATGCCAGCAAGTTTGGAAAACTCAGCAGTGGCCAGAAGATTGGAGAAGATCAGTCTACATCCCAATCCCAAAGAAGGGCAGTGCCAAAGAATGCTCCAACTATCGCACAATTGCACTAATTTCTCACGCTAGCAAGGTTATGCTTAAAATTCTACAAGGAAGGCTCAAGCAGTATGTGGACCGAGAACTCCCAGAAGTGCAAGCTGGATTTAGAAGAGGCAGAGGAACCAGAGACCAAATTGCAAACATGCGCTGGATTATGGAGAAAGCTAGAGAGTTCCAGAAAGACATTTACTTCTGCTTCATTGACTATGCAAAAGCCTTTGACTGTGTTGACCATGGCAAACTATGGCAAGTTCTTAAAGAAATGGGAGTGCCTGATCACCTCATCTATCTCCTGAGAAATCTCTATGTGGGACAAGAAGCTACAGTTAGAACTGGATATGGAACAACTGACTGGTTCAAAATTGGGAAAGGAGTACGACAAGGCTGCATTTTGTCTCCCTGCTTATTTAACTTATATGCAGAATTCATCATGCGAAAGGCTGGGCTGGATGAATCCCTAGCCGGAATTAAGATTGCCGGAAGAAATATCAACAACCTCAGATATGCAGATGACACAACCTTGATGGCAGAAAGTGAGGAGGAATTAAAGAACCTTTTATTGAGGGTGAAAGAGGAGAGTGCAAAATATGGTCTGAAGCTCAACATCAAAAAAACGAAGATCATGGCTACTGGTCCCATCACCTCCTGGCAAATAGAAGGGGAAGAAATGGAGGCAGTGAGAGATTTTACTTTCTTGGGCTCCATGATCACTGCAGATGGTGACAGCAGCCACGAAATTAAAAGACGCCTGCTTCTTGGGAGAAGGGCAATGACAGGCCTAGACGGCATCTTGAGAAGTAGAGACATCACCTTGCCAACAAAGGTCCGTATAGTTAAAGCTATGGTTTTCCCAGTAGTGATGTATGGAAGTGAGAGCTGGACCATAAAGAAGGCTGATCGCGAAGAATTGATGCTTTTGAATTATGGTGCTGGAGGAGACTCTTGAGAGTCCCATGGACTGCAAGAAGATCAAACCTCTCCATTCTGAAGGAAATCAGCCCTGAGTGCTCACTGGAAGGACAGATTGTGAAGCTGAGGCTCCAGTACTTTGGCCACCTCATGAGAAGAGAAGACTCCCTGGAGAAGACCCTGATGTTGGGAAAGATGGAGGGCACAAGGAGAAGGGGGCGACAGAGGACGAGATGGTTGGATAGTGTTTTCGAGGTTACCAGCATGAGTCTGACCAAGCTGCGGGGGGCAGTGGAGGACAGGAGTGCCTGGCGTTCTCTGGTCCATGGGGTCATGAAGAGTCGGACACGACTAAACGACTAAACAACAACAACAACAATGCTTAATGGCTAAAACAATATATATGTATAAATCAACTGGATTAGGATAAAAGAATCAACTAAAGTAGGTCCAGACCTTAAAAGATTGCTTCTCTCATTTGGTAGCATCCCTTTCACATGCGTCAGAGGACAAGGATGGTCACTCTTGAGTCCCCCCTTAAAAAGCATCTGGCACCATCCCATTTCCATGACTCACAGCATGCATTCACTATTTCCCCAATGAATCTTTCCTCTTGTGGGTTTCACTTCTGCATTTTATTTTTTGTCTTCAGAATTTGTACATGTCAAGAAAGTTTCCAAGAAGGGGCTGTTGCAACAACTGGAGTGTAAGCGTAGGAGTAAAGCACACTAAGGAGGAAAACACTTCTGATTGTTGGAAGTGCGGCAGCAGAGATTGTTCAGTTTGTAACTTAAGGGTTAGTTCTGTTAGTGTTAAAGTCAACACTAGCAACTAGGCAGAGTGGCATGATCTTCACTGAGGTAGCATGTACTCTGATTGACCATGTAGTTCTAAGGGTGTTTTCCTCTGTACGTCTCCTGCTATGTACGAGGCCTAAACTAAGGAAGACAAAGTACAGTCATACCTCGGGTTACAGACACTTCACGTTGTGTGTTTTCGGGGTGCACCAGAACGGGTTACTTCCGGGTTTCGGCAATTGCGCTTTGTGCATGTGCAGAAATGCCAAATTGTGACCCACACGTGCGCAGACACGGTGCTGCAGGTTGCGAACGTGCCTCCTGTACGGATCACGTTCGCAACTTGAGCTTCCACTGTATCTTCCTTTCTCCTCAAATTATATATTATTTTTGTCCAGTTTGCTCTGCAAAGTGCTATCAGGACTTTTCTCACCAGACTCCATTTTTGTTATTTAAATGGCTTTGCTAACACTTTGCTAAAACTGGTGACTCAAGCAGTGTCCCAGGACACTGCCATAAAACCATAGGAGAGAGGCTTTGTCAACTCTTGAGCCCTAAACCAGATGAGTGGGAGATCGTCGGCTCTTGATGGGGTTACACTCCCTCTGAAGGAGCAGGTTTGTAGCTTGGATCCTTTGCTGTTGCTCCAGGCTCAGGTGGCCTCAGTGGCCCAGAGTGCCTTCCATCAGCTTTGGCTGGTGGCCCAGCTACACCCCTATCTGGACAGGAATAGCTTAACTACTGTCGTCTATGCTCTGGTAACCTCAAGGTTAGATTACTGCAATGTGTTATATGTAGGGCTGCCTCTGAAGATGGTTCGGAAACTTCAGCTAGTGCAGAATTCAGCAGCCAGGTTGCTCACCGGAGCAAAATGGTTTAAGCATATTATACTGTAGCACCCTGCTTGTGGTTAACGCTTAGCTGGAATGAAATATTCAACGCAGCAATAGAGAAATTAAAATAATAATTTATTTGTCAGACAAATAAATATGAGGCACAGTGGTATATGGTTACCAAGCTCTGGCCTGGCCTCCTGCCATTCTGGCCAGCACTTATATTTCCTTAATCCAGCCCCCTTGCTCCTCCTGTGGCTGCCTCTGTCCAATCAGCCTGGTTGAAATTCCTATTGGTTGTTTGCTAGAACCAATCACAAAATATACACCCATTTCCTTCTGTCCTTTTATGGGAATCAAAAAGCTATATATTCTTCTATCTATAAATGACAAATAAGTAGTAATATATCTTACATGTGTCTCAACAAGGAATCTTAATTACCAGCTCACCTCTTGCCCTCCTTGCCCTATTGCCCTCCAAAACAAATGGTTAATCTTGAATTTTTATCTTAAACATATGTCAAGGATTTTGAGTTCACATCAACATTGAGAGATCTCCTTCATTTGAAGGTTTCTAAACAAAAGGCCTGACAACCATATATCAGGAGTGCTCGATGGCGTCTCCTGTCTGGCAGGAGGCTGGGCTGGTGGCTGACTTAATTTCAGGATAGTTACAACTCTTACAACTATATGAAATACGAACCTAGCATTTCTTAAATCCTTTGCATAATTATATTTAAACTAATATATTTAATACATAAATAACCTTTTAAAAGGAAAAGAAATCTTAAAAGGATCTTAGTTTAAGAAAGAAACAGCTTTAGAAAAGACTTCCCAAAAATGCTCTCTTTCTGCCAGCCAGACCAGTTGCTTTTCAATTTGCTCTTGGCCTTTTTAACCTTAGGAAGAAGATATGGCTCATTTTACTATTTATCAACCCTTAATTTGTAGGGTCAGTGTAACCTTGGCTCTCAGCCTGTAATTCCCTTTTTACGACTTTGAGAATTGTTTTCTGCTATAAATCAGGGGACCCCCTTGTCTAGGAGAAAAAACATCTTGCCAAGGTTTTTCTAGGCAGCTGGTCTTCTGCCTGGCATAAAACATTTGAAAATCTTTAAGCTCATTTTAAAATACAAGCCCTGATTAAACATATAAGCTTTAATAAAAATGCAGGCTTATGATTAGATGCCTCAATACTGACTCTGGTCCGACTGCACTGGCTACCAATTAGTTTCTGAGCCCAATTCAAAGTGCTGGTTTTGTAAAAGGTGAAAGATTTATACGATCTGAAGAGAAGCCATGCTCTCCCCCAGGGAAGTTCACCTGGTGCCTTCATTATACACCTTTAGGTGCCGGGCAGAAATATTCCTTTTAAACTGGGCCTTTGGTTGATTTGATCCTATGCCCTTTTAAAATGTGGGGTTTTTTGGGGGGGGTTATTGGGTTGTTGTTTTTATTCTGCTTATGTATTTTGTGGTTTTATATTTTGATTTTATTTTGTGAATCACCCTGAGACCTCTGGGTATAGGGTGGTATATTAATTCAATAATAAATAAACTTGTCAACCTACAGACTGGATGTGGCTGCCAGATTTCATCCAGCCCCTGAGGGCCCCTCTTGACCATCAGCTGAGAGGAGCAAGGGCTTCAATGTTGTGCAAAGCCTTTAATTTCACCTCCTTTCTCTGCAAGAAGGTCTGCTACAAGAACATGGGAAAATGTCTCAGCAGTCATGTTCCTTGCAAATATGCAGTAAGTGTCCCGCACATTTTGCAACCGCATAATGCAATTTTCTGAATGCAATTGCATTTTGAAATTGAGGCTTCAAATAGCTGTAAGTCAAGGCTTGCATTTCAGCTGGGCATAGCTAGACATCCAAAGGGTACAGGCGAGTTTCATTTCGTTTCATTTTTATTAACCATGGGGGTGGGAAAGTTTATGGAGAAAACTGAAGTTGAAACTGGAGTGGATCACTAAGAATTACATACATGCCCTGGTAGTTTTCTGTGTGTCTGGCCTGACACCCTAGTGAAGTGGGGGGGGGGGCACCTCCAGCCTGTGTGCCTAACCTTCCCTATTTGGCCCTGAGACCGTTCTGGCCAAGCCACACACACTTTAGACCATATATGACATCAGATGTAATGACCTAGGTCATCTGAAAGGATACCTGCAAAGCCCTCTGCTGCACTGCACCCTGGGCTGTCAGAGTGTTGTGAAGTGCTATGCACAGGCTTCCAATGATCATTGGACCCTGCGGATCACCATACCTAGTGCTTCACAAGATCCTAGGATCAGCTGATAGTTGGCACCATATGCCTTTGCCCGCAAAGCTTAATTTGGAAATTGGGTCACCTGATGCCACCGCAATGTCAGGTGAATTGACAGGTGGGCATCCCCAACCACCTGCCATAGTTGGCCGGCATGGGTTGGGACTGGGAACTGGATCTGGCCTGCAGGCCAGGTCATCTACTTGAATGTGAACGTAAGAGCAGCCCTGCTGGATCAGCCAATAGACGTTCTAGTGCAAGTATCCTGTTCTCACAGTGGCCAACCAGATGAATGTGGGAAACCTGAACAAAACAGCGTTTCCCCCTCCTGTCGTTTCCAGTACCTGACATCCAGAGCCATACTGCGTCCAACCAAGGAGGCAAAGCATAGTAATCATATTACATGCTGGATGAAATATACTCAAGAGTCGCAAAGTGATTTCATGCTCTTTATTCAGCTCATAGTGGTGAGGAGGAATGAATGAAAGTCCCCTCAAAGTATCTGCTTTATATACATTATTTACACAATGGGCTGCACATGATTGGCTAATTCTGGAATTCTACTGTAAGCCAATCAGGTTGTGGATTCACTTATATCTGGAGCATGATTGGGTGGTTCCTGTTGCATTGTTCTAGGACCAATCAGACTGCTGCATTCTGAATCCTATTGTTCTAGGACCAATCAGACTGCTGCAATTTGGATCCTATTGTTCTAGGACCAATCAGACTGCTGCAGTTTGGATCCTATTCAACTCAGTATATAACACTGGACATAGCTGGAAAGGGGCTCACTCAACCTTTTTGGGCCATTTATCAACAGCTCAGTAGAGAAGCGGCTGTGGTTGCAAGAGAGCTCCCTCTTATGCTTGCTTGCTGCATTACTGATCAAATACTTATCAGTGGGAAAGAGGAAGAATTTCCTGTCGCAATATCTCCAAATGGCTTGTCTTGTTTTGCTCAACTGGGGTTGGAGGGAGAGAGGTGTTCCTTAAAGGAGAGCTGGAAATTAAGCTCATATAATAAGGGTGCAGAAACCATGGGTCAGATCAGGCCCTGGAAACCTTTCAAATGGCCAGTCCCAGTCTTCTCCTTTTCAGTACTGGGCTGGGATAAGATTCCTCTGCTCCAGCAAGGCTTCTTGCTCTTGTATCTTGCTGGGTAATTCTGTCTTTAATAACGCTTTACACCAGTTTCCCTGGGAAAGGCATTAAGCTAACTTGTAACTTCTAGGACCCATCCTGGTCCTAGAAGTTACAAGTTCCAGTGTGCAGACATGGAGACTTATCTGAAGGAGAAGCTACATATTTTGGTTACATGATCAGCAGTTTCATATTTCCATGAAATAGGAAAGTTTAGTCAAGAGTTTTTGGTTAGGTGCTTTTTCAAATAGTGATTGTTTCTTCCACTGCAGCGCTGGACTGAGAAGGGAGGCTTCTTCTTAAGCCCAGTGCTGTGTTAGAAATGAGTGTGATGTGGCGTGTGTGTGTGTGTGTGTGTGAGAGAGAGAGAGAGAGAGAGAGAGAGAGAAAGAAAGAAAGAAAGAAAGAAAGAAAGAAAGAAAGGTGACTGTGTGTGCCATACCAGCATGTATGGTGTGTATATGTGGGCCTGAAAATGTGAGAGAAGGACCCAGTCTAGGCCGCAGATGTTGTTGGGACTACAAATCCCATCATCCCTGAGCAACAGCAAGATAGAAGTAGGCTGCTTTAGGCTTTTTGCCTCCAGCCAGAGGAATAAGGGCTGCTTTTGCTTTTTTAAAAATGTAATTTTTCTCTGTTTGTTTTTTTTTTAATATAAATTTTTTATTAATTTTCCAATTTTATAAAACACAACAAAAACAACATACAAACAAACACACAAATTCATAATTTCTTAACCTCATTTTCATAAGCCTCTTTTCTCGGACTTCCCCATACCTTCCCCTTTTTGCATCCTTTTTTTTTTTTTTTTTACAATTATTCAGCAACCCTTTTAGCCAATTAAATTTAAATTCATTCTCCTTTTCACTTTCACTCTGAATCAAACAAAATTTACCGCTGCAATTCTACGTCTTCCTCTCCCTTAGCATTTTAGCACTCTTCAAGTTTATGGTAGTTCTTAAGATATAATTTTTCTCTGTTTGAAGCATTTGATTAAAAGGCAGAGTATAAATTATCAAAAGGAAGATGTAAAATGTATTATGTGTGTCGTATGCGTGGTCCAGGCTGCCGTGCCACACCTGGGAGCTGGGCAGGATCAATCCCCCTCTTTGTCTCGGCTTTGAGCACCTTACCTCCCCTAAAGGCAGTATGCAAATGCATTCAATGAGTGAAAAGGGATCCTTGAATATCTTGTTGAATGGGCAGCTCCCTGCTTAGAAGACGCAACAGTGCCTGATGCATCCTTGCAGGCTGCGGCACACATGGGGTTAACAGGTAAGGAGACCAAAATAGCTCTTTTGCCAGCAAGGGCATTAAGAGAGGGGAGGCTGCTGACGCAGGCAAGTATCACACCGTACCATGCATGACTGCGGGAAGCAGGGATGCGCTGCCTCCAGCCAGCTCCTGCTGCTACGCCAAACAAAACACCCGCCAGCACCAGCCAGCCTGGAGGAGCATGGATGCTGCTGGGCTCAGGTTCGGCTTTGTTTACAGTGCACACAGTCCTGGAGCACCTGCGATGGAAGAATGGGAAATGAAAGAATGGAGTCAGCTCTTTCTCTCTCCCCTCCTCCTGCATGCCAAAGAGCCGACATGAACTGAGTCAGTGGCTCAGCTCTTCCTGGGAAGGGAAGCCAGAACTGGGGGTTCACCCACCAGCTGCAGCAATGGAGGATTTATTTATGGAGGAATATAATAAGGATCTCTGTTACGGCAGCACAGCCAAAGGTCAGGGAGGATGGAAGTTGTAGTCTAACATCTGGAGGGCACCACATTGGTTACTCCTTATGTAGACAGAACTGAGCTACATGGACAAATGGTCTAAGTCAGGAAAAGGCAGCTTCCTATGACGTTCCAGCTGTCACATAGGGATCACCTCTAACACCAGCCTGTTGATTATGCTGTTGCTGAAATTAGCTTAAACCAGGGGTTAGGGAGACCTGAAACCCTCAGCCTAATTTGATGGCGGTGGGGAACCAAGACAGAGATGGGCGAAGGGAAAAAGGGAGTCAACATAAATTCAGTGACAGAAGTAGGAAGGAAGAACGTCCTGTATAAGCAGTCAGTTCCAGCAGTCTGGCAAAAAAGGGATCTCACCCCCTGCTGGAACTTCCCTGGGCAGGGAGAATGAGAGAGGGACAGAAAAGGCCCTTTCCACGCAGAAGGACTCAGGATTTAATCCCCAGCATCCCCAATGAGGTTTGGGAGGATGGGGAAAAAATTTGATTCAGTTAGCATTTAAAGGCAAACCTACCTGATTTGCACTTTCCAAACCAATGCATAAAACACAGCCATCTTTTGAAATTCACACCTCTCCAAATTTTGTAGTGCAGTTCTCCATAATGCATGCAATTTTTATTTATTAATTTATTAAATTTGTCTATTCCCCAAAATGCATGCATTACTGAAAATAAACACACACCGATGCATGATAGTTCTCAAAATTGCATTCAAGAATGTACTGTATATTGGGAGAAACTTGCAGTAAAATGATGAATTTTCATGAAGACTTGTTTTAAAAAAATTGCAAACTTATTGGGAAATGTGGAAAACTGAAATTAAAGACTGGAGAAATGAGAAACTGAGCAAAACCTAAATCCACAGATTTGCCCACTTCCCTAGGTGGGAGAGACCCCTTGTCTGAAACCTCAGAGAGCACTGCCAGTCAGTGTAGACAACACTGAGCAAAATGTGTGCTCTACCCTTTATCTATGGCCCTTCTCCCAATCTTTTGTAAGCCACCTTGGAGATGGATTTTTTTCAAAGGGGTATTTAAATTGCTCAAATAAATAAATAAATAAATAAGCAAATGCTAAGTATAGTATTGTTCCTCCGCCTAGCTCTCAGGTATGTGAAGATAAAAAGGGGATAATGGCACCTGCATCTTGCCTAGAGCTCCTTGGATGAAACACACACACAAAAAAAATCAGTGAAAACAAAATGTGTAATATCACTCATCTGTCAGAGGGCTCATTTCCCTCTCCTTCAACTCTAGTTTTTCAGGCCACGATGCCCTCCTATTCTGTTTGCTTTTGTATACAAACAAACCGTCTTTTGCAAAATCTGGAAAGAAACTGAAAAGCAAATGTTATTTGTTCTCAATATGCTTAACAAAAGGTTTTGTTATCACTGACAACAGGTCTCGTAGCCTGGCTTACCCCCCTAGAAGCAGCAAGAAATAAAAGCTGTTACATTTCTCATGGGTTTCATGGGCTGGCTGCCAGACATACAGAGAGAGAGAGAGGGAGGTTGGGAAATTTAAGAGAAGTGTAGTTTTTAAATAGGGAGAGGGAGGAGGGGTGGAACAGGAAACAGTCAGTTAATACAGTGGTACCTCGGGTTGCAAACACCTCGGGTTACAGACTCCGCTACATAGCTGTCAAGTGTCCCTTATTCGAAGGGACAGTCCCTTATTCCAGCGCCATGTCCCACTGCTGTCCCTTATTGATGGATGTCCCTTAAATTTCAAAGGAAGCAGCTCCTCTCCCTCCCTCCCTGCCGGCCAGGGAGGAGGGAGGCTCCAACTGTGTTGCTTGGCTGTGTTGCTCACCCAATAAGAAGTCTAAGAACGACTGGGGGGTGGAGCTTGCATGCCTTGTGTGTGGCTAGTTAATGCAAGCTGAGGGGTTTTTTTGAATGCTGGACGCCATTTTGTTGCACGTGCTGCTGCAAACTTTGCAGTGCAAAGCCAGGCCGGGGAGCCATCTTAAGTTGAGGCTGCATAGGCCTTGTGGTACATGTGATTCAAATTCTATTCAGTTGAACCTCTGGTTACAAAGTTGGTTGGACAGTGTTCTCGAAGCTACCAGCATGAGTTTAACCAGACTGCAGGAGGACAGGAAGACTGGAGTGCCTGGAACAGGTGAGGCTGCAGGTCCCTTATTTTGGCTGCTGGTCCCTTATTTTCAAATCTGTAAGTTGACAGCTATGCTCCGCTAACCTGTAAGTAGTACCTTGGGTTAAGAACTTTACCTCAGGATGAGAACAGAAATCACGTGCTGGTGGCACGGCAGCAGCAGGAGGCCCCATTAGCTAAAGTGGTACCTCAGGTTAAGAACAGTTTCAGGTTAAGAACGGACCTCCGGAACGAATTAAGTTCGTAACCAGAGGTACCACTATATACAGGGAAGTCTGTTTCGTAAGAAATGAAAAGATGTCGGCTTCAGCATTTACAGAAAATGGAACCTGAAAGTTCCATTCTTGGAAGTTTTCTTCATTCTTGAGCTGCTGTTGGGAACACAAGAACATAACAGGGGCCTGCTGGATCAGCCCAGTGGGCCCAGCTAGTCCAGCATCCTGTTCTCTCAGTGGTCAACCAGATAGCTAAAGGAAGTCTGCAAGCGGAACCTAATGCCTGTGGTTTCCAGCAAATGGTTTCCAGAAGCATTGCTGCCTCCAACTATGGAGGCACAGCATAGCCCTCATGACTAGAAGCCAGAGGTGGCCTTACTCTGCATGAATGTCATTCATTCAGCCTTTATTGGCATAATTGGGCAATAAAACGTATAAAAGCCATCCATAAAATATTGGTAATCCCTACATATTAAAACAAATAAAACATAAAAAAGACACAATAGCCACCATTAAGTAAAATTAGTAGTTTTAAATTTGATTTTAAAAATCTCGGCTAAATATCCTGAAACAATCTCAGTAGTTTCAGGAACATCATCCCTCCACAGATACTGGATTCCACTCTGCCTTCTGCCTCTGTCCTACATCGGAGGGCATTAGACAATCTAAGATGACTTTTTGAATCCCCCTTCCCACCTTTTAACAATCTTATGCATTTTATATTCTGTAACTTCATTTTATTTGAAGTTGGTGGAGCATAAATAGATTATACTTGGTTTGTTTTGTGGTTATCACAGGATGTGGTTTATTTAGAAATGAAGACAAATACAGTACAGTGGTGCCTCGCAAGACGAAATTAATTCGTTCCGTGAGTCTCTTTGTCTTGCGAAGCATGGCTATTAGCGGATTAGCGGATTAGCGCTATTAGCAGCTTAGCGGCTATTAGCAGCTTAGCGGCTTAGAAAAAGGGGGGAAAAAGGGAAAAAACTCGCAAGAACTCGCCCGATGTTTCGTCTTGCGAAGCACATCAAAAGACGGAAAACTCTTTCGTCTAGCGAGTTTTTCGTCTTGCGAGGCATTCATCTTGTGGGGCACCACTGTATTGGCCTGAACCTTTTAAATAATTATTGACACCTTTTTATAAATATGTGGAAATCCATCTCAACTGTCTGATGTCTCTGGAATAGAATTATTACTTGTTTAGTGTTTGAAACTGGTGGAAGGAATGACCTGCAGACAGATGAATGACATCACCAGCAAAGGATAACTGGGAAGAACTCATGGGAAAGTATTACTTTAAAAAAAAATCCATTAACTACCTTGCACTTTCTTCCAAAATCAGGATATAAATACAAAAATTTGTGTTCCACTCCAAAAGGTAAGCCTTTTGCAGCTCTAGCGATGTAATCAGTTAGTGCACGGCACTTAGGATGCAGTGTTTGGTGGCACAGTACTGAGTTTAGGAGTTTGAGCTTACCTGAAGCAAGTGATGGGGAAGTGCTGTCACTCATTAGTAGAGCATCTGCCTTGTATGCTAAAGGTCCCAGGTTCAATCTCTGCAATTTTCAGGCAGGGCTGGCGAAGGATCCATGTCTGAAACCTCAAAGAGCTGCTGCTGGTCAGTGTAGACAATACTCAGATAAGTAGATCAATGGTCTGACTATGTGTGTGTAAGGCTGCTTTCTATGTTGCATAGCTGAATACTCTTCCGTAACAACCCAAGTCCCTCCACATACAGTGGTACCTCAGGTTACATACGCTTCAGGTTACAGACTCCGCTAACCCAGAAATAGTACCTCGGGTTAAGAACTTTGCTTCAGGATGAGAACCAAAATTGCATGGCAGCAGTGGAAGGCCCCATTAGCTAAAGTGGTACCTCAGCTTAAGAACAGTTTCAGGTTAAGAACAGACCTCCAGAATGAATTAAGTTCTTAACCCGAGGTACCACTGTAGATCTGTTTTTGGAAGATGTCATGGCCTTTGGCTGGTGCAGTAAAAGTTTATGATGATGACTAGATTATGAGCACTAAAAATTTAATTCGTTTTTTTAAGGGCAAGAGTCACAGTGCAGTGGAAGAACCCTGGTTCAGTTCAAGGTACTGCTGCGTAAGACTGGGAATGTCTCCTGTCTGAAACTGCAGAGCCACTTGTCAGTCAGTACAGACAATACTGAACTAAATGGACCAATGGGTCTGACTCAATATAAGGCTTCCTATGTTCCTATATTACTAAAGCACCATAACGCTGAAGATGAAAAATCATCATGTGCAGGCAAAGTAGAACCCCACATTTTAAACACCACTTGCCTTGCTGCACACCCTGCAGTTGTTTTCCCATCAGCCACAGCATTAATTCTGTGTTCCTGACCCAAGGGGGCTCAGAGATGTGGAAAGCCAGCGTGAGATGGCTCCATTTTACTGGCAATTTGTAACCAGACATACACTCTCCTTTGGGTGGAAATAGCAGCACAGCACTTGCTGCAAGGATTATCTACAGGCTTCTTCAAGCTGCTGGTCAGGAAAGGAGATTCCAGGATGCCTGGTGCTGCCTCCATAGTGACTCATAATGCAGCATCAGTATTGATGCTTAGCACCACAGTTTTGAAATGCCCAGCGGAGAAGCTCAAGGAACAGTCCCTGGAGGAGCTGTGCATGGTGGGCATCAACTTATCCAGAGTGAAGGGCCGCTGCCTCCCCAAAGAATTCCAGCAATCACTAGAATATTTCATTGTATGCAGCACCAACCTTGATACTTCAGCATTGCTCTGTGTGCCTTGTGCAACTGCACCTCCAACTGCAAGGAAGTAGTGTGTGCTTGCGCAGATCAGTCCCAAGATCTGACGTGCTGCTGCTTGTTCACTCCAGTGGTATTACCAAAGAGGGATTCAGACAGATGTCTCCCCCTCTAATTGAGGACACCCTACACTTCGGGGGTGGGCAGGCCTAGAAACAACATTAAATTGGTCTTTACATTTAAAGTGTTTTAGAAAATGCATGTGGAAGCTGCTCGTGCTCCTGACGAAAACTGCTCCTCTGAAGCTGTTTGCAGGCCAGTGTAGGGTGGGGGCAAGGGCAACCAGGTATACTTGATACATGCCTTGGAGGGTTAAGATGGCTGTAGGGCCCTGCCAGACTAATGCTGTCAAGCCAAGAATGTGCCACAGCTCCCAGCTGACCAGAGATTTAATGGGCAAAATGCCCATGCCTGTCTGTATGCACTGCAAGGCTGCGATAGTAAAATCTAGACCTGTGTTACTATGTACCAGTGTGTAGCGACAGGTCAGGTTGGGCGCCACCGCTGTGGTGGTGCAGCTCATGAAAGAGACTCCCGCCCCGTGCCTCAGGTAAGCTGAGTATTTCCTCCCCATGCAAAGAGCAGCTTTGAATCCACAGTAAGGCCTTCTGCAAACAGAAGGTCTAGTGGTTGCTACTGCTTTTGAAATCAGTTGAAGAGGGAACTCTAGAGGCCAGAATGAAGTACTGCTATATTATATAGTAATGTGCAATGCTTATACTATATAGCAAGGATGGGGAATTCAGCCTGAGGGCCGCATTCCTCCACAGGCAGCCTTGCAGGGGCCACATGCCTGTGGTGGGTGGTGCCAAAGGCAAGAGTGGCCATAGCTACATCAAAGTCTAACTTTGCATTAGGCAATGGACACACCATACGTTTAAAGCACATGATTCCCCCCCCCCCAAAAAAAAACAATCCTGGGGAATCCCAGACTTCAGGACTCTTTGCAGGAAGCCATATGCTTCAAATGCATGGTGGTGCACACAACCTTTGTGACCATCTTGACAATTTATTTCTACACCTTGTAGTCCAGGAGACCACAAACAGGCCAAGCTCTAATGGCCTACATGCTGCATATTAGTTAATACAGTATGAGCAACTGCCACAAGATCCCACTTGTCCAAAGGGATGAACGGCCTTGTGTTTACATAGCTTATCATATTCAAATCAGTTGGTAATTAGCTGTCTCATGCTGTCCAGATTTATATCCAGTTTACATGGAATTGTGATCGTCCAAGAGGTTTTGTTTCTCGGACTCAACAGCATGCAACCCATTCAAGTTTTCAGAGGTCCTGTGCAATAAAACTGAGGTACTATCTGAGCCCCTGCCAGAAACTTTTTCCTGGTTGATTTCTAAGGATGATGCTAATTGCCTTGGAAGATGCATGCAAGAAGCTGGTCTCCCTGCTTGTTAGAGAGAGGGACTGCTTTGGTGCTTAGGAGAACAGCAATAATGGAGGGGGCATTATGAATCATGCTACCTAAGTAGAGTGCTGGTGTTTTTGGTAGCAGGTGGTCACACCCAAGATCTCAGTATCTCAGCACATGGCCAACTAAACAAGTTGCTGGCTGCAGGACCATCTACTTGCAGAAAAGTTAAGATAGGAAGCACCAATAGCCATGTGGCTGTATTGAAAAGTCATATCCAGAGTTTATTTTTCTGTTAAAAGTCAATTTGATTTCTGTGTGGCCACAGATTCACATTCACACACACACACGCACAGCGACAACTGCCATCAGTGACATCAGTTGTGGAAGGTAGACATAAACTATACATTAAGGGAAGAAAGTCACATTGCACAAAAGCTACAATTGCCTCCAGGGAAATAAACATCACCACATTGTCAGGAGCAGTAGGCACATTCACATGTATCGTTACAACCAGGTACAATGCTCATCTCAAAACACACCAAAGGGACACACAGCAACCTAGAGGGAGAGAGGGAGGAGACAGCAGCTGAGATCTGGCCGCTGGTCCACCTTCTAGATATGTATCTGCAACACCAGAGTTCCTCCGCCCCAACTGTGTGTAGATGAGGGCAAAGGCCTTGCTTGCTTGTGGTATTAACACATTACGATGGCGAGGCAAAAATATACATATTCAGATTTTGGAGGAAAACTAGAACACTTATTTCAAGAGACATGAAGTAAACACCTCGGAATATTTTTTTTTTAAAAAAGAATTAATAAAGTCTGTGCTTAACATCAATTCTGGGATTAACAACTGATTTAATGAATGAAGCAGTTTTTATGGTTTCCTAAAACTGAAAGTATTTCTAGTATGAGGTGTTTTTAACTCTTTAATGGTAATATTGACTTTCTCTTCTGTTTCCTCTTCATATGCAATAAAAGTTAATAATCCCAATGAGAAATAGGGAATCTTGGTTGTCAACAAGTACATGGTTCTCAGTGAATTACTGAAACATTCCCAAGAAAATTCTAGCACTGCAGCAGTCTACTGTAGGTGGGTAGAAATTTGCCTGCACCACAAAGAATTAGGTTGGAAGCTATTTCTAGTTACATTCATGTCACTTCTTGCTACCACCAAGACCTCTCTCCCTTCCTCAAACCAGCAAGTGTTGCCGTCCAACCTATTATTATAAGGAAGGGACTCATCTCCCAGGAAACCACTTTTAGAATGGCTCCTTTTCAGTCATCATCAAGATCTCAAAAATTGAAGACACAAACCTGATAAAACTTAATATCAACATACTTAATGAAATCACGAATAAGGTATCGACTTCAAGACATATCATCCAAAACTGCTTGTGCTAAAAAAAAAAACCACTTAAAACAGATTGGGAAACATAACAGGGAGATGTATTTTTTATTTTTGCCAAACCTGCTGCAGCAAACTGAGCTGCACCCTTCTCAAGACTGCAAGTAACATCCCAGCCCCCACTTTCACAGCTCTGCTTCACAAAAGCTTAGATGACTGACTGTTAACACCTATTTATTTTTCACCATGTCAACATCCACTGAGAAATGTGTGCCACCTTCTGGATAGATATGGAAACATGCTCAACTTGGTTTGCTGAGACGTCCACATCCTAAACAATTCACCTTAGTTGGATGTTTTGATGTTGTTCACATGTGCTGCATTCTACTCCAACAGAGAAGTGATGGGGAGTGGACTGGGCTGGGCTGTGGAAAGATGGTCAGAAATGTCACCAGTTTTCATTCAGAGGAGGGTAGCCCATTGCAGATAAAGCTCCCCAGACAGCACGAGCAAACAGCTTCAGCTGTAAGACACCATGCAATGGCTTCTTTTTGTGTCTGTATTACTCCACTACCTAACAACGTCCATCAAATCAGGCAGGTAGAATTTTGTCCACATTACTAGAAATTGTAAGAGAAAGGGCCAAAACAAGCTTAAAATAAGCCAGGTTATATGATATGTTCTTGAGCTATTATCTTAAGTACCTCCTAGCTTCAAACACATGTAACCTCCCCAAAGGCTAAAGCATGCTGAGTTTTGCATCGCCTCAACCGAGCAAGTTCTGTAACAAGCTGGCTTTCCCCCCATTTTTAGCCATAGGCTGTGTCATTTCTAAGACAGGGCATAATCAAATGAAAACACTCAATAACCAGTTCTGAAGGAAAATCTTCTAAGCTGGCCACTTTACTGCAGTTGTGCGGCTATCAGATATGGCAAAGCTCCCTTCTTCATTTGCTAAGCTAGGAGTGAGCAGATCTCACAGCCCATTCAGAGACACACAAAAAAGGGGATGTGCTTAATGCTTCTGTGTTAGTCTAGGAGCAGACTTTGCTTACCACATGGCAACCTGAACGGAAGAGATGTCACCACTAACCAAACAGCCAAAGGCTGCATGCAAAGGCTGCATTCCAGTGACCAGGTATCTGTCAGGTTAATGAGGATGCAGCACCTCCTAGAGTCCATAGAAGAAACAGTCCTTTAATAGTCAAAACAACTACCGGCCATTTCCCTAACTTGTTGCAATAGCTTCACTTTAAAAGCCTGTGCCAAAGTGTGAGGTCAATTAGCTAATACTGCTTCAAGCTCCTCCCAGCTTCTTTTCAACACAAATAGCAACGACTCAGGAGGAAGTAGTTCAGTGTGTTGTATATCCCATAAGGGTCGTTAGCTGCCTGAATGTACCCCCTAAAAAAAATCATGGTATCACTGATATGCAGTATCAGGAATGTAAACAGAAAAGCAGGATGGCAGCATGTCAGACAGGATGCCTTCAACAGAGCAGTGGCACTGAAGACCAAAGGGGGGAAAAAGTACTCTCAAATTACTCAGTCAGCCTCACTTCACACACAGCGGAATGTCAAACGAAGACTGGCTCTTAGGGGAACAGCCAGCTGTAAGGTGTGTAAATGAGTGTGTGCGTGCACACACACAAAATGGTGCTTTTAATAGATTTCTCTAATCTAATAGGTTATAGAAAATAATGGCTTGGATCAAACAATCCATTTGCAGTGTGTTCTGCACATGTGCAATGGGTCTCTCTCATCTTTCCCTTTCCCACTGCAGCCCCCTGGGGATCTGGGGAAGCCTCTAGGTTGGCGTGGCACACAGTAAGCAAGACTGCAGTTGGGAGGAGAGAAAAATCGGCAACATAATCAGTTTGGATTGCATAGGAGTCACCCTGTATCCAAGCTAACGTTAGCAGGGATTAGAAGCTTCTGCAAAAGAAGAAAAATTACACTGCTGGATAAATCCAGTCACCAACAAGCACCTGCTGACATCAGAAATGTTATCTGGCCTCATGAAGGCTCTGACACGGATAAAAGTCAACTTGGATACTTCAGTGAGGCCACCTTCTTGCTACCAAAAATATCAGGATATGCATAAAGGTTTCCAGAGGTAAGAACAGGAGGTCAAGGATAAATCGCTTAGCTAAATACAAATTGCACATGAAGAATACAATGGCTGAACAATGAGGCCCCTGCATCTAAGTGAGCCCTGCAAATTAGCTTTCTAAATTACAAAAAAGGAGCCTACTGATTTTGTGGATTCAGAAATAAGCTCCACTCTTGCAACTGGAGTTGTGGTCAGAATCATAAGATGCTCCACGAGCTAGCTGTTTTTGAAAGTAGGCTCTATCTCCTCAGTTGCTCATAGTGTCCTTGAAACCCCAAACCTCTATGATAGCTATCTGGAAACTTTCAGAGCACAATGGTTGGTTGTTGAAAGTGTTGCAGTGGCCAGTTCTTCCATGGTTCAGGTCTGCGTCAATGTAGAGAGCTTGACCGTCGCCTCCGCCTGTGGGGGAAAAGACCACAGTTACACTGTCCCTGCATCAAGATGCAAAGCAGTGGCTCCAATCTCATGTTCAGTTCCACTACTTCTGGAGACAAGAGAATGACAGCTTTCAGCTGCCCCAACATGGGAATATATATTATGAGAAGACATTATCACCCCATCAAACTGCTCTACAGTTAAGAGTTCATGGTTTCCAAGGTGTGTAACAGTCTTTGTCAACCTGACACCCTCCAGATATTTTGGGCAACAACATCTGGAGTGCACCATGTTGGTGAAGGCTAGCATATGCAGAGCATTCAATTATGGATATTTTAGCTTTCATAAGAGCTTATGGTCAAGAGCCTGATGCAGAACAGATAAAATATTGCACACTGGATCTATTTGCCAAGACCATATAACACCGGTCCTGAAAGACCTCTATTGGCTCCCAGTACGTTTCCAAGCACAATTCAGTGTTGGTGCTGACCTTTAAAGCCCTAAACGGCCTCAGCCCAGTATACCTGAAGGAGTGTCTCCAACCCCATCATTCAGCCCGGACACTGAGGTTCAGCTTCGAAGGCCTTCTGGCGGTTTCCTAACTGTGAGAAGTGAGGTTACAGGGAACCAGGCAGAAGGCCTTCTCAGCAGTGGCGCCTGCCCTGTGGAACGCCCTCCCATCAGATGTCAATGAAATAAACAACTATTTAACTTTTAAAAGACATCCCCTGTTAAGGGAAGTTTTTAATGTTTGATGTTTTACCACATCATCATCATCACTCTGTTGGGAGCCACCCAGTGTGGCTGAGGAAACCCAGACTGATGGGCGGGGTGTAAATAATAAATTATCATTATATTATTATAGTTCTCCCCCCAACTGTCAACATTGCAGGCCTAACTGCAGCTCGATATCAAATGAAAATCATTCTCCTACTCCATCTTTCATTTTAACCCAGATTCAAAGATGATTTAGGAATAAAAGTCTTAAAAAGTGCAAACGCCTTTGTGTCCCTACATAGAACTATACGGCGCTGTTGCAAGAGGCAGAAACAGAAGAGCACAGGCTTACCTATAATGATGCATTCCATTCCACCAGCCATAAACATGGATGCAGCTTTGGAAGGCAGGTTGAAGTGTCGGGCAGAAAGGAAGGGGGAAAGGCGGTCTGAGGGGTCCGAGGGGAGGCTGGTTGCGGATGGAGGGTCAGAAACATGGGAGGAATTGTTCCCTTGTTCAGGTCCTGTCATGGCTAGCTCTGGGTGCCTGATTATTACCCACTCATAGCGTTCCACTTCAGGCACCAGCTAGAGAGAGGAAAGGAGGAGAGGAGAGATGGAGTTATGAAGGAATTCTTCAGAGAAAATGCACTGCACTTGGCGTCTCCCCCCCCCCCCCGCCCCCTGGCCAGAACTTGATTCACACCCCAAGAAAGATTTTCAGAATGCATTTGCACTATGAATATTGTGGCAGACACTAAAAAGGGAAGTTATTATATTTATAACCTGCTTTTCCTTTAGAAAAGCTCAGAGCAACTTTCAGTGGTCTCCTTGCTTTGTCATTAATCAAGTTTGGTATTTGTAGAGCACGGGGGGGCTTTCAGATTGCTCAGCAGCCAATATATAGAGTACTTCTGGCCTACCTTTCTAGGCAGGACTTCAATGCACTAGAGAAGTGTTAAGACATTATGACAGTTATATTGCACAACCTCTCCCTGACATTGCATCAGGAATCTTGCAAAATCAGGATAGCTACTAAAATGTTTCATTTGGTGACCCTCTTGATTGCCGCTTTAATGGTAAAGACTCGTGTTAATTGAATCTTAAAAAGGTACTTACAACTAGGGATGGGGGGATATATCACTTTTGGTTTCTCGTTTCTCCCCACTCTTAAGTACTGTTCTCCCCATTTCCACATCACTTTGCTATTTTAAAAAAGGCCTTGTGAATTTATCAGCATTTTAATGTGAATTCCTCCTAATATACACATTTTTCTATACAATATCCCAGAATACAATGCATTCTTGTATGTTATTTTCACTGTTATATATTTATATACACACTAGCATATATGTTCTTGTATACATTACTTGGCTGAAGAACTGCGTGGCAGAATTCAGAGAAGTGTCAATTTTGAAGGATGGCTGTGTTTTGGTTTGCTTCTTGTTTCAGAAAGTGCAAATTTGATAGGTTCACCTTTAAATGCAGACTGAATCCAGTTGCCTTCCAACTTCAGAGTGACACATTTGTTTTGGTAGCTCATCAACAATCCATGTGCACCGATACTACACTGTGTGCCTTGGTCCCTTGCCCCAAGTTTTACACGCAACCAGCAGCTGCAGCATGACCTCCTACTTATCTGTATAATCAGTGCTCTTCTGGATGAAGATGTGTTTTCCACTTTGACGACTGCTTGGAATCTTTTTTGGGGGTGTGTGTGTTTTATTGTTTTTATTTTCATTTTATATATTGTGATCTTTTTTGTGAACCGCCCTGAGACCTCCAGGTTTAGGGCGGTATATAAATTCAATTAACAATAATAATAATTCAAAATTTCTACACTTCCTAGTTTGACAACCCTGCATCATACACCATGACAGAAAAAGTGTGACACCCAACAATAATCAAGACTCTTATTGCAGTATAATGTCATAACATTCAGCCTAATGAAGACTTTTGAAGAACTTGGAAAAAAGTTTGCTCTGATGATGTTGGTTAAACTGCTGCTACTAACAGCAGCCAGGTTGAGTCTTATAAACTGATCAGTAGGTTGTTCTCCAAAGGCAAGGGGTGGTTGTGGCAAGAGTGAACATTACTGCTTCTTACCCTGAACACAAAACATTCCCCTGTTCCAAAGAAGCTCAGCTTGTTTCCTCCTCGTTTACGTTCATTCCAGTCGGTTGATAAATAAGCCCCACAGACCTAGGATGGTAATAGCCACCATTTTAGAGAAACAACGAAGAAGTTCAAACACTTGAAGCTGTAATGCTGAAAGGTCTCAAAGCTGGTAGATAAAGAGACACTTATAACATTTGTAGGTGTACACCTAACACACACCTTATGTGTGAAATGCAAATCAAACATGTAAATTTGTCAACAGCAGCAACTCACAGTTGAATATAGCAAACCCAGGTTTGTCTCTGAAGTGGTCCTGGTGTGAGGGTAGCAAGCTATATCTTTAGTTAGTCTATGGCGGTCAACCAAGATCACATTTTATGACTGCTCCTATCAGTGTCAACAGGGGCCTGGAGAGAGAATGTATATGGGTCTTTCTGAATAGCTCTGCAGTCGTGCAGGAGACACAGTGTGTGCACTGTGATGAAGCAACCCCTGTGTAGTGGTAGGGGAAGGGAGTCTGTGGCATAACACGTCAACCTGGAAAACAGGTTGAATTTCAAATTCAAATTTCCCAAGAAAGCAGCTAAATTGTGCTTTATTAAGCAAGCAAGGCACAAATGAGTTAGTGGAACAGGGAGAGTTCTAAGGAGTTATTTCATTTTTCGTCTATGGCAACTACAATAATTGATGGACAACAGATCAGTGAATCATATGAAATTTATAAAGTGTGTTTTATAAAGCTGCTACTTGTCCTACTAACTTACCTCTTGGGCCGTTGTCTTAATCAGAAGGAGAGTTGGTTCATGTCCCTCGCAATGCGAATAGAACCTGATAAAGATACATATAAAACGATGCTCCCTTAGTGAAACAACCCACTGCTGGTCTTGGTAACTACACACTCTCCACACACTTTTTGCATCCACACCACACTGCCAATCAAGTCCCAGTTCATTGTCTGCCTCTTTAATCAACAATAAAAACTGTTTGGGTGATGTGCTAACAGACCAGACTCTAGTTCACAAAACCTTATGCCATAATAAATGTCTTAGGTTTTTTAATGCCACAACATTCCTTGTTGCTTTAGCATACAGTTAGGCCTCTCAGCTAAGGAAGAGCGAGCAAAAACCCACAGTTCTATAGCACAGAATAGTCTATGGCTCAGTTTGTCCATAACACTAAGCAAAATCACAGTACATCACAAATGTGCAGGTTCCCAGAGAGAAGGTTGTGGCTGCTTGATTTCTGGTCCTGCTGTTGCTGCATTCTATGAGCCAAGTCATGGTTTGGTTTGGCTTAGCACATCATCCAAATCTGGGTTTGTGGTCCATCTCCTTAAACTGTAAACCAAGAATGAATCTTGGTTACAGATTGTAGTTTGTCTGGAGTGAGACAAACCACAAGCCCATGTTCAGGTGACATACTAAGACAAACCATGGCAACAACAGCAGGATGGCCAGGGAGGGGGAAAGCAGCTGCAATCGCCATTCTGGGACCACATGCTTTCACACTAAGCCATGATTTGACATAAAAAAAGGTTTACAGTGGTACCTCGGGCTACATACACTTCAGGTTACAGACTCCACTAACCCAGAAATATGACCTCAGGTTAAGAACTTTGCTTCAGGATGAGAACGGAAATCGTGCTCTGGCGGTGCGGCGGTAGTGGGAGGCCCCATTAGCTAAAGTGGTGCTTCAGGTTAAGAACAGTTTCAGGTTAAGAACGGACCTCCGGAACGAATTAAGTACTTAACCCGAGGTACCACTGTATATGGGTTGATAGCACACCAACATACATTCAATGGAAAGGCAGCCTACAAACTCTGCTTGTGTTGAGGCAAGGCAAGACAACTCTAGCAACATTCATCATACAACAGAAGCAAGGCACGCTTGCCAAGAGAAGTGGCCTATGATTGTCTACATCATCTTGTGGCGTATAGTACCAAAGATTCCTTTTAAAATAGTGCTGACTACATTTTACCTGCTTAAGCTGCAGCCATGTTCGGAGGTGGTGAACAGCAGCAGTGGCTGGCAAAGTGCAAAGCGCTCAGGAATCCATGACCAGATGTCTCTCATCTTCTTTACATCAACTATTTCAGACTTGAAGTTCTCAGCATGAACTGCCAAGTGGACATTCTGTCTGTGGAATAAAAGAAAAGTGGTGTTAAAACTGGAGTCATGGGCATTTGTCCAAAGCAACTACTGCCCAATTCGGGCCTCAACTTGTTGCCTATGGCAAGAAAGAGTCCCTTCCTGACATCCAGAAGGCAAAAAAGCATTGCAAATTAAAACATTTCTTTCCCTTTCCCTTTGTAGATGCATTGTAAATGACTAACAAAGAAACTAGCAGAAGGGCTAGTAACTCTATGAGCTGAAAGAGGGCAACACCACACCACAGGAAAAACAATAAAAAGGCAAAACAACTAAGGGGTTTCCAGTCGCCCACAGCTTGAAATTAGGAGGGCTTGATATCCATATTAATGCTGTGGTGTTTAGCTCTGTATAAGGGTGCAGATCTCAGCAGCCCTAAGTAGTTTTGTCAAAATAATGTTTTTAAATACAAATCAGCATTTTTACATGGATAACAGGAAGTTACTGTATTTTTTGCTCTATAAGATGCACCAGACCACAAGACGCACTTAGTTTTTGGAGGAGGAAAACAAGAAAAAAAATATTCTGAATCTCAGAAGTCAGAACAGCAAGAGGGATCGCTGCGCAGCGAAAGCAGTGATCCCTCTTGTTGTTCTGGCTTCTGTGATAGCTACGCAGCCTGCATTCACTCCATAACACACACACACATTTCCCCTTCCTTTTTAGAAGGGAAAAGGTGAGTCTTATAGAGCAAAAAATACGGTACTTTCTGTATTTGATTTTCATGTGAATAATCGATAGCTGTACATTTTTTTTGTGTCCCCAAGGAAGAATACAGATTTTCAAATGGTGGGAATTCTGGGAAATTTTAAAACCTACTATACCATAAGTTGTTACCTTGCAACTAGGATCAGCTTTGCCCTTTCATGGTTTCCCCACTGATTTGGTAGACATATTTACAAGCTACCCCAATTTCCCAATCAAAGCTATAGCCATTGAAAATCACTTGGAAGGTTTTGATGTAAACACCCTTCCCCAGCCATGACTGCTGTTCAAAACCAGCAGGGGCCCCAGGTGATACCATTACAGAGGAAACTGTACAACCATAAATATATTCAGAGCTATGTGCCACTCATGGAAATTCTTTTCCAACTGTTGCCCAAGTATGAAAACAGACTTGAATGTGGCTATATCCATGGAGTTAAAGAATCCACAGAAGGCTCAGTTGCTCCAAAGCTCTGGAAGCCAATACATAAAACAGGAGGATAATAACATACAAGCCAGTGACAAGGAAATATAGCCAATTCTTTTTCACAGCCAAGCTAGAGTTAAATGCAGGTTTCACAGCTTATGTCAGAGGTATGCAAGAACTGTACCATAAAGCAAGCCAAACTTTGGAGTTATTATACAGTACATGCTAGGAAGAAGAGTTGAAATGCAGGCCACTTATAGTGCAAAGGCATTCTTAAAAAAAAGGGGGGGAAGCCACCTGTCCATTTTATTAAGGACACATCTGCATACTGTAAACCTTGCAGAAAACTAGCGGCTAATAGAATGATAGAATTTTGGAGTTGGAAGGGACCCAAAGTCATTTAGTCCAATCCCCTCCAATGCAGGAATTTCAGCTAATGAATCCCTGGCAGATGACCATCTAACCTCATTTTTAAAATCTCCCATCACCTCCATCACCCTCCAAGGTAGCCAGTTCCATTGTCGAACATCTGCCACCAGAAAGTTTGTCGTAATGTTTGGTCGGAATTGCCTGCACATATCTAATTAAGTGAGGGAAATGGGATTCTCATTCATGGGTAGTTTCAAAATTTAATTGAAGTACAGTGACAGTTTCAGAAATGGTGTGGCTCCCTTTCTGAAGCAACTCATGTTCTGTCCTTAAACCAGAAGTTAATCAAAATGCACAGTTGACTGCATATGCTAAGGGCAGTATGTGTTCCCTTCAGCACAGATAAGCCACAGAGCCAGTTATATGTACTTCCGAAGCACTGCAGATAGGAGCCTGCATGATATCAGCAGAGGATTATCAGGTTGTTGATTAGTCTCCTTCCAAGCATGAGCCACAACTTGTGAAGGCTGCTCTGTTTAGTGTGCATGCTACAATTTATCACTAATCTCTAAGCCTTAAAACCACCAAGGCTTAGGCAGCTCAAGCTAACATGAATCTCATGTCTTGTTACCAAAGCACATGGACTGTGTACCTGTGGCAGAGTGATTAATAAACATGACGCTAACCAGTCCTTTTTTTTTTCTAAAAAAAATTTTTTAGGGGTACTCTCATTTGGACTCAAGAAAATCACCATTTTATGGTTCAAATCGGGAAAAATAAATACACTAAATGGACAAAAGTAGAAAGATTCACAAAATGTTTAGGGGTACACGTACCCCTAAATCCCCACAGAAAAAAGCACTGCTGCTAACAAGAAATTTGTTAAAAGTTCACTACTGGCTTCTCAGTTATGGGCTTGAATACCACATGGGCTTGTATACTTTTAAAAAGATCTTGGAAACAAGCTTAACTGAGGGTGGGGAAGAACATGCCATTCATCCAATTTGGGCTGCAGGCAATAGTTCCACACTTAGTCACACCTTCATGTGTTGCATTCATTTTCTGTATTTGTGCATGGGCTGTAGGAAGCTCTTTTTGGTTAATGCCTTAATGCATTGAGCCATGCCCCTGATTGTCACCAGGCTACCTTAGGTGCTTTCTTCCAACTTTCCAGTACAATGTGCTTCTGTTGCTCCCAAGGTGAAAAAAATAAGGAAGGAAGGAAGGAAGGAAGGAATTGGTGTTATACAGGCAATGACTAATTGACAGGTGACAGCGCACACATGCATTGCCACAACCCAGAAGGGGCTGAAAAAAAGGCGGGAGGGTAAATGGCTTATGTGCACTCCGCCAACATGCAAGGGGGTCAGGAACATAACTTGTGCAAAGCAGTCATTGCCTGTACTAAGGGGAAGTCTGAGCAACAAAGAAGACCCTGATAGGGAATCAGCATGTGCAGCCATCTGACTAAGGTTCAGGGAAGAAAAAAATTAGGGAGATTCAAGGGTCAAGGCTCACTGAGAGCAAGCCCGGGAGGAAATCTGGCTGTGAAGGAGGCTTGACATGTCCCAGAGCAATATGGGCCTAGGAACTTTTCCATCATTTATTTTGAAAGACTCTCTGGAAAAAGGAGAAGGCAAATGAAGGATAGTGTCATGAAATAATAAAAGCAGCAAACAGACAAAAGCAGTGCTTATATATATATATATATATGTTTCTGTGTGTGTGTGTGCGAGCACACGCATGCACATATGTGAGAGACCGACTGACCAGCATATGTATGAACCAGCAGGGCAGAGGTGGTCAGAAGCAAGGAGATGGAACAAAATACAAGGAACATGTAAATGTATAGGCACTATATGGAGGGACTTTACACCTACCACATGTGCTTGTCTGAATTGCAGGGAGGATGACTCCCATATAGCAACCCGGCCTTAGTCCTCAAACCACCTTCAGACATATAAGTGGCGGACTTCCGGGTCGGCGCCATCGCCGAATGGTGGATTCTCTCCGAGCTCCGGAGGGAGTCGGCTGGGTAGGGGTCGGGTCCTGCCGTGCCAGTGACGCGGGGACCCTCAAAAACCATGGGCGGAGATGCCCATGGACTTGGTGACTCGGCGGGCACCGTTTGCGCCCCCCCGACCCGCGAAGGAGCCTTTTTAAAGGCTGCGGAGCGGGTGACGGGGGGTGTGTGTGTGGTGCTGTGAGTCCAATACTTCCCCTGCCCAGCGAAGCCGCATGCCATTCGGCGGAGAGCAACGACTTCTTCTTTGAAAATTTCGGATTTGGACTAAAAGGAACAACCCGTGAGTAAATTGATTGGACTTAAAAGGGAAATTTGATCTTTGAATTTGGAGCGAGCGGGGGGAGTGCAAAAAGGAAGTCCGCCCCCCCCTGTTGTAGATGGCTCAATGCAAGGATTTGACAACTAAGATCGAGAGATGAACTTGTTTACCTGAAAAAAATTTTTAACTTCACGAAGGGAAATTACAATAATTGTGCTGGAGGAGAAGACTGATTTGTGGGAACTAAAATGCAACCCCCCCGGGAACCGGGAACGATCCGCTATGAGAGACTGGTGAAGAGACACAGAAACTTTGACAGCTGTCAAAGTAGCTGTCAAAGCAGGAAAATAAAAGAGAACTTTGTTACGATGGCTTTGCTGGTTAGATTTGTTACAATTTGGACATAAATTATTGGAAATAAAGGCAACAAGTTATTTGACTTTTGGGTCTGATTTTGAAAGAAATTAAGTTACCATATTCCCTCTAGAGGGAGGCTGGGACATTGCAACAGTAGCAGCAAGTGGAAAAATACTATGAATTTGAGCAGGATCTGTTATCTCTTGGGAAAGCTGCAAAAACGAAGCATTATTTTGTCTACAGAGGTTTCTATACTAAAGGAGACAATGGATTTATCTATTGAAGAAAGGAAGGGACTTGACGCAAGTTATGTTCCTGAATAACAAAAGCCTCTGTGGAGAACAAGAAGTTTCTGAATTAGAAGGTTTCTGCAGCAGAACAGGAAAAAGCAACCTGAGGAATAAGAGCTGGACCAAATTTGAAGCCAGAGTATTTGGAACATCCAGACTTTAAAAGGACCAAGAAATAGAATTTAAGTTAGACTCTTAAACATAGAGGTCTGGATGGAAGAACAATGACTTTTTCTGAGAGTTTTTTCGAGATTGGACTTTCTGAAATTAAAAGCTATCAAAAGACGGCAAAGTGGAGTTGAGATATAGACGTGGATACACCAGGCTGGCAGTAGACAATGGTTGAACTTTGGCATTGGAACCGGGGAATGGGGGGGGGGGGAAGATTTGGAATCCAAAGGCTGTAAAATTATATATTATTTCTTTCTTTTCTTTTTTCATGTTTGTTGTTTGAAAATAGGGGAATTCGTGGAAGGGAAATGGGGTCGATCTTAGGGAATTATATAAAATATAAGGAGAAATGGTTCATTAAGATAAATAAGATAAATTAATTTGGAATAAATGGGTTATTTAAAATTACAAATAAGGTTTTAAAATTTGGGGTAAGAATCTGTGGAATCAATTTAAGGGAAATGGAATACAAGAGGGGGAGGGGGGGGAAGTCCGGGAAAGATGCCACTGAAACCAAGTGTAAATCATATTTGTTTTTTCTTTCTTTCTTGCTATCTTTCCTTTTTATTCTGGAAAATTTTTAATAAATATTATCAAAACAGACATATAAGTGGCAACATACAACCCTGTCAGTAAGAGTAAGGTACAGTACTTTATGCCTATAACGCTATCTGAAGAATTGCAGCCAATATACCCTTATCATAGTTAAGTGGAATTTATATACCAGATCATCTGAACACCTCCCCAGGCACAAAAGCTATCTTGGGCTGTACTGCTAGGGCAGGCATCCCCAAACCTGGCCCTTCAAATGATTTGGGACTACAATTCCCATCATCCTTGACCACCGGTCCTCTTAGTTAGGGATTATGGGAGTTGTAGTCCCAAAACATCTGGAGGGGAGGGCCGAGTTTAGGGATCCCTGTACTACAGTTATTAACAATCTTTATCTATTCACACAAAGCAACTTCATGTTTAACATTCTGCCTATCACTATATGGCTCAGAAGTTCTTTTAACAACAAAAGACTAGTAGCCCCTACAGTATGTTAGAATAGGCTTGTGTTTCACCAGTGAAATCCTCTTGAAAGTGCAGAGAAATAAGGCTAGACTAGAATGCAGACCTTGTACAGCATACTTGACAGCAGGACTGTTGAAAGCTCTGGAAAGACATTTGTGAACTGCAACCCCCCCCCCCATCCTGCTTCCCCACCATCTGATACTGCAGTAAGTACTGGCATAACCAGCCAAGCATAAGCCGCGACAACAGCCATTAGGAAGTCAAGCCAAGGCAGAAGAGAAAAGCAAAGCAAAGCATGGAGTATTCAAATCTTGAAACCTACCTTTTTGGGGATGCAATGCTGCAAAGAGGAGGGGTGCAGCAGACAGGGAAATGACAGTACGAGACAAAAGAGAGAAATCAAGAAAAGTTCAGTAAATTAGAGCCTAGAGAAAAACTCAAGAGTAAGATTTGAAGTCAAATGAACGAGATTAAAGAACAGATGGACACCCAACCATTGTATCACAGTTCTTCCTCCTCGATTCTCTTATCACATTTATCTTTCTATACAATGTCTCTTCACCTAACTGCTTATGACTTCTGCACTTGCCCTTCAACCTTCCCTTCTACTCTCACTCCTTATATGCGACTGCGCTCTGTTGTTGAGGTTTTCCTGTTTCGCACAATGTAGAAACTGGGTCTTTAGTGCTGTGGTACTTACCCTTTGACTTGATTTGATCTGATCTGGATTACAGTGGTGCCTCGCAAGACGAAATTAATCTGTTCCGTGAGGCTCTTCGTATAGCGGCTTTTTCGTCTTGCGAAGCAAGCCCATTGACAGCTTAGCGGATTAGCGCTATTAGCGGTTTTTAGCGGATCAGCTGATAAGAGGCTTATCAGCGGATCAGCTGATAAGCGGCTTAGGGCTTAGGAAAAGGGGGGGGGGAGGGAAAAAACCCCGCAGGAACTTGCAAGACATTTTCGTCTTGCGAAGCAAGCCCATAGGGAAATTCGTTTTGCAAAGTGCCTCCAAAACAGTACGAGACAAAAGAGAGAAATCAAGAAAAGTTCAGTAAATTAGAGCCTAGAGAAAAACTCAAGAGTAAGATTTGAAGTCAAATGAACGAGATTAAAGAACAGATGGACACCCAACCATTGTATCACAGTTCTTCCTCCTCGATTCTCTTATCACATTTATCTTTCTATACAATGTCTCTTCACCTAACTGCTTATGACTTCTGCACTTGCCCTTCAACCTTCCCTTCTACTCTCACTCCTTATATGCGACTGCGCTCTGTTGTTGAGGTTTTCCTGTTTCGCACAATGTAGAAACTGGGTCTTTAGTGCTGTGGTACTTACCCTTTGACTTGATTTGATCTGATCTGGATTACAGTGGTGCCTCGCAAGACGAAATTAATCTGTTCCGTGAGGCTCTTCGTATAGCGGCTTTTTCGTCTTGCGAAGCAAGCCCATTGACAGCTTAGCGGATTAGCGCTATTAGCGGTTTTTAGCGGATCAGCTGATAAGAGGCTTATCAGCGGATCAGCTGATAAGCGGCTTAGGGCTTAGGAAAAGGGGGGGGGGAGGGAAAAAACCCCGCAGGAACTTGCAAGACATTTTCGTCTTGCGAAGCAAGCCCATAGGGAAATTCGTTTTGCAAAGTGCCTCCAAAACGGAAAACCCTTTCGTCTAGCGGGTTTTCCGTCTTGCGAGGCGTTCGTCTTGTGGGGCACCACTGTATTTAATTTCCATACCGCTTAATGTATTAAAAATATATCTAAGTGGTGTACAAAAAATGAAGCAACAACAGACAACTTAAACAAAATATTACAAAAATACAGAGTTAACATAAAAATGGAATCCCCTTTGAAAATTGGACAGGTGCAGATTACATAATTTCAAAAACCAAACCATTTGCATGTGTGATATGCTAAGAAATTATTTGTGAGGATGTTAACTGAGCTCCTTTAAGCTTTACATTTTGGGTCACACAACCAGAACACATTTCCTCCAATCAAGTTTCTGTGATTACAGAATACTAGCTGTTCTTCAGCTTATACAAAAGCACAACGTTCTCATGCCTGTCAGCCACTGGTCTTGTGCTATTTCTACTAACGATAAATGGAATATTTAGAACACTGACCCAAATCTCTGAAATGTCAATGCTTCTGACAAGAATATAGAAACTTTAAGGCTCTCACAAACACTTGTCAGCTGAAAAAGCCCCAGCGGAACATCTTAAAGGGCTCTTTCATCAAAGATGCCTCGTGCACTTAACTCTGCCCAGTTTTAGTACTTTTAGCTGTAGCCCTTTCCCCCATTTCTCTTAAGTTTGTCTTTATAGATTGTAAGCCAGTGTTCAAAATTAACTGGGCGCCCGGCACTTTTTGCTACTGGCGCAGGTCCATGATGCAGCCTTTCCACAAGCCACCCAAATGCAACTCACAGATCAGTTTAAAACCTCTGCCTTAGTTCATAGTTAATACCAGTTCCATTTCCACTGTGTGTTTCTCTTTCTTGCATATTGGACAAGTGAATTTCTGTAAGAGCAATCTACAGTCAAGCAATGTAGTTGAGGTCACAGAATGGTAGAATCACAGAATTGTAGTGTTGGAAGGGACCTGAGGGTCATCTAGTCCAACCCCCTGGGATAAATAGCCTTTCTTTGTGGTGATACCATCTGAAGAAGTATCTGAAGAAGTGTGCATGCACACAAAAGCTCATACCAATAACAAACTTAGTTGGTCTCTAAGGTGATACTGGAAGGAATCTTTTTATTTTGTTTTGACTTCATCAGACCAACAGGGCTACCTACCTGTAACACAAATATATGTCGTAAAATCATTTTAACTTTTAATGAAAAGTAGCCTTAGGAGGCTACTGAAGACCAGCAGAAGGGAACGGGGTGTGTTACCCTTTTCTCTCTAGCTGTTTTATGTTCAAAATCATCCATCTCAGCTACTATATAAACATCTGGAACCATGTGGGAAAGAAAGCAGAAGGCAATTTTGAGCAAACAGCAAGTAAAAGAGGGGGCAGGAGAGGAATGATAAGGCAACTTCCAACTTCCTGCGCTCAAAATTCCAACCTCCTAAGGCTTTTTTATTGAAAATCAGAAACAATTGTGTTTTGCTGCATCCAGCATGCCTTCTGTAGGTCTGATTCTGAAACAGAAGTTAAGCATCTCTCACGAAACCTAACAACTCTGGGTACCTTTGCCTTTACTTGTCTTCTGAGCCTCTATTCATTATAAAAATGCACCTCACCTTTCCATTATTTTTAAGATGCTCAAGGCAGCTTCCAACATTTCAAAAGAAAGCCATCACAATTTCATCAACAACAAAAATAAATTTAAAGAGGGGAAAAGTAACTTGCAACTGAAAGAAGAATGCCTTTTATCAAAATGTTGGAATGCCACAGGGGGAGGAGTACAAAACACTGACAGGAGTTCTATAATCTAGGTGGGGCATCGGAAAAGGCTTTCTCCTACTTCTCCCATTAGTAGTTGAGGCTTTGCAAATGCAGAGAAGACCCTCTTCAGATGAAGAGGGGCAAGTTCATATGGGAAGTCACAGTCTCTTAGATTATTTTAAGGCATAATCTATTTAGAGTTTTAAAAAACATGACTAGTGCTTTGAATTAAGCATTGGAAGAGCTCCACCACTATGGTCCTTGTGACAAATTAAAGTTCTTTAAAAGCCCAATCATCAGAAGCTGAAAAAGCAAACATAGGCATGTAATTATTCGGTTAAGTTGGTACAGCCTCTATACTTTTCCACTGAGCACCCACATTATTCTGCTTTTGCAACAATATCCACTTCTCATGTAAGTCAAGAGCATTACTAGAGGAGAGGGAAAGCCTCTCTGGAGTATATAATGAATCCCTTTTACCTCTTCTGTTTGACGGTTATGCCTTTCTGCTGAAGAGCCTTCTCATTGGCCATCTGCAAAAGCTGGATCTCCTTCCGCGAAAAGAGCCGAATCGCAAAAGCTTTCTCTAGCAGTTTCTCAGGAGACACTGACTTTGCAATATCCCTAACGAAAGCTCGGATGTCCTGCTGAACGTTGTCTGACTCCATAGTCTGCCCAACCCTGACTTTATGAAAGAATTTGAGAAGAGCTAGTGCAACACGGTATAGAACCTTGTAGCCCTCTACCAAGAATACATCAAAGACCCGTGCAACATAAATCAGAGGCAGCTCTCCAAAAAGCCACCGTTGCCAGTCTGAATATACTTCTAGCACATCCTTGGAAACTGCTACCATCAGCTTGTGGGCCGCCTGACAGTATTTGTTAACCAGATCGCCAAAAGTCATGCAAGACGACTCAAAAGCCAAGAATGTCTGATCAATGAAGTGCTTGGAGGAATCGTTGCAGGCAAGGATGCGGCAGACCTTCTCAAAGCACTCTGCTTCATCCCTACTGTAATGGAGGAGAAGTGCTACCACTGAAGGCAGAGCTGGGCAGAATGATATGTCCGGGAACTGGCTTGCAATGCATGAAATTATCTTCCTGACTGCCCCAATGCCTTCTGCATTTAGGCAGTAAGTGGGAACAAGGCTGTTGTCCACAAATTCTGGAAGCGGAAGACTGCCGCTGTTACGTTTGCCAGCAATTTTCACCACAATGTCCCGGTAGACGTGGGCATCTGGAGTCACTGTGCGGCAAGGGATATCATTAATCAGTTTGTGGTACACTTTGGCTCTTAAAGAGTGGTTTTTGGCCCAATATCCCTGGCGAGCCAGTTGCTTCAGGTCCTGAAATTCTGTGCTGGTCAGTTCCTTTGCATCCTGGTCCTGGATTGTAGAATCCATTTTATCCCAGTCTATAAAGCGGCTATATTCACCCATAGCTATTAAGATAGTCTTCGCAGAATGACATAAAAACAAGTATCTTATCTGGCCCTTGAAGCACTTTCACTTTTTCCTGGAAAAGAACAAAGCACACAACAGGTTACGGCTACTTTCGTGTCAAGAACACAAGTTGTTCCTAGCTTGTCCTGCTATTGGCAGTGGAGTGCAAGTTCCAGACTGCCTGCAAAGGGGCTTTACTCTGATAATTAATGGCTTATTACTTTTAAACTGATGTATTTCCCTCCTCAGTGGGTTAACCTTTTCTATCTGTGCAATACACTGTTCTGTGGCTGACAACTGTAGTAAACTGAGCTGAAGAATACCGTAATTTGGCTCAAACATACCTTTCCAGCACATCTTATTTATATGGTACCAGAAAGCAGGGAGGTGGGGGGAAATTATACAGGACATCAGAAAATAAAGATGCAAATGTTACTGCCATATTAGAATCCTGTCTTTTGAGGAAGGATTTGCCACAGGAGACTACATTATCAAGCTTTTTCGGAAATGCAATGGCTTCGTGAGCATACTAGGTCATAGGCAGGAAAGGATTTTACTAGCTGTAGCCAAATAAAAATAGGAATCCTGTAGTACCTTAAAGCCTAATTAATTAATGCCATAATAAATTAGTCTTTCAAGTGCCACAGGCCTCTGGTTCTTTTTGCTGTAACGAACAGGGCTAATCCTCTGGAAGATACAGCCTAACAAGTCAGGTTAACATAGGCCTGTACAACACTTGGAAGAGTCCAACAACAAAGTCAGGGATGTACGTTCAACATGCACATAGTTAGTCTGTCTGTAGAATGGCAATAAATTCTTTAGTCCCAAAGTTTAAGCAGCAGCTTTCCAATAGAAAAGCAAATTTGCTTTTGTAAGCAGAGCTTTGGAAATTCAGTATTGGCTGTTGCATTAAGTGCTATGACAGACTTAATAAAAGACAAGTTAAGTGGTTCTCCATCACTTAAAAACCAGATAACTTTAAGAAAATAAGTGTCTATCAATATGTTTTCTATAACAGGTTACACTAATGCATGAAATACTGGCTCATGTGCGAAGAGTGGGTGTTGTCTCACTTCTGTTAAAATTCTGAACCTTTGCCTACTCTAAGGAAAACATGCTTATAAATACTGCGTATAAATAGGCATGGCAATGAGGGCAAGTCCTTGCCCAGATAAATCAAGATCTTGGTTGAATATTAATCTGGATATCTGAGATTCCACATTAGTCTCAAAATTAGTATAGTGTCAGATCAAATGATATAGCCAATGTTAGTCCTACTCACAAGTAGACCGATTAAAATTTATGACCTAATTCAGGCACATTCATTTCAATTATTCTACTCTGATACAACCCATGTCTTTAGGAAGCCCTATGCAGATATGGTTTGAAACTATATCAGGCACGTGCAGAGAATCAGAACTGCATCACACATTACATGCAACACTCTATGGGTATACATAGAATATCACGTGTAGGTTCTATATCAGGGATAGCTAATCTGTTGCCTTGCTGGACTTCAACACCCCTATTACTGGTCATGCTGGCCAAGGCTGATGGTATGTGAATTCCAACTTCTAGAGGGCCACTGGTTAGCCACCTTTATAATACACGGTTAAAGGGTTACAAGTGGGAACAGTTGCAGCATATTCTTCTGTTTAGAATTCCAGCTGGCCATGCCCTTTTCCAGAACACTCCATTCTATCCCTCCCACCCACCCCCAAATAGCCCACCAGTATTTTTCAAAAATATCTCCTCACCCCTTAAATATTTTTCCTTTTTAAAAAAATACTTCTACAAATCCAATCCTTGCCAGAGTTGGTGCTATTTTGGCTATGCAAGGATCCACACACAGAAGATAAGTTTACTACAGTGGTACCTCGGGTTAAGTACTTAATTCGTTCCAGAGGTCCGTTCTTAACCTGAAGCACCACTTTAGCTAATGGGGCCTCCTCCTGCTGCTGTGCTGCTGGAGCACGATTTCTGTTCTCATCCTGAAGCAAAGTTCTTAACCTGAAGCACTATTTCTGGGTTATCAGAGTCTGTAACCTGAAGCGTATGTAACCTGAAGCGTATGTAACCTGAGGTACCACTGTATTAGTATACAGTTGCAATCAAAATTTCCTCTTTGGCAGAGTTCCTTTTTCTTCTGCTTCAGCATCAACAGATCAACCTGCTTGTACATTCCAGTTAAGTATACAGTACAGGGTTTACAGCAGAGTGCATAGGTGAGAATCACAGCTGTTGCCCTCGAACATTTATTTTTATCAGGCTTGAAAACAGCAGCCACCTTAAAGACAATTCATTTATGGAATGAGCTTCTGTACCTTTTGAAATCTCAGTGTCTGTGCTCTGCAAAATATATTCGTTTTTAAATATGCACAAAGAGTTTGACCAAAAAGCAGAACTGAGAAAAACAAAAGTAAAACCCCTGCAAACAAGAGACAGTTTGGATTTAATGGCAGAAGCCAGTTTCCAGCACTGCTGGTTCCCAACAGGTTCACTGTTTGCTGAGACAGTGTCTCTGTTCTTTTTAAAAAGGGGCTGGGATTAGGAGGCAGAATGGGAAATAATTAGTATTTTAGTCCACTGTTATGGATTAACCAACAGGGATTAAGTGTTCCTGGTAAGGTTGTCTTGAGTCACATCCCTGATTTGGTCAGATTGCCAACTGCAGACTGCTGCCTCTTTAGTAGCAACTCTTCACAATATTTTTTGCAGAACTGTGAACCCCACAGCCCCTCTTCCAAAAAAAGCAAAAAACTATTTTCTATGAAGAAATCCAGGTGCTGTAACTCGATTAAATAATGCAACAACACTGGTGATTGTTTCATGTAAATTAATCTTGTTAGTCACAGGGAGGCACAAAGAACTATGATGCTCTGGTCTCTATCAGCTGTCAGATCTGAATGGATGGGAATCTGATCCTCTTCAACTGGCCTGTCTATACAGCTTAGCTGAGCCACTTCTTTTATTAGTCTCAGAAAATCCTCTTCTTCTTGGCTTTTGAGACTGCCTTAGTCACAGCACTACTTTCTGGTCTACCGCTGCAACACTAAGGGCTAGAAATTTGCTGAGAAAGAAGTTGAGATTATTTTGTTGGATGAAACCAAGGTCCAGCTAACCAGCATTGTGTTTTTTGTAGAAGTCTAATGTAAGCTTCCCAGAGAGATCTAAACAACCCTGCTTCTACACACCAATATTTGAGCTCTGTACATAGAAGTATCATTTAGCTATTAAAGTGAGTAGCTGTAGACTTAAACCCAGATTCGATCATGGCAGAATGGTCTGATAAAAAGCCAGGATATGCACAAGCTTTTGAGCAACCTGCACACAAACCCTTTGCTCTCACTTGACTCTTCCTGCTAATGTAAACAGACCAGGAAGGCTCAGTCCATCTTGCCTATTGTGTACAACCCAGGGACTATGGTTAATAGTTTCCAACTGAGTCAGGAAATAGAGGCTAATCGTGGTTTTTAAAGTAGCAAGCTACAGAAGAAGGGAAGAGGTGAAACCTTGATTTGTGCTCTTACCTGTAGCCTAGTCACTTGCCTCCTAACTTATTATCTCTGTCAACCAAGTTTTTATAAAAAGTCAGATCCTTAATTCATTTTGGGTCATATACACCTCATGTAGGTGCGTATATATGGCTAATAACTTTTGTGGATTTATTTGGAAGGGCAACATACCTTCTTTGGTTCGATTAAGAAGAGCAGACCATTTGGCATTCCCCCAGAGAACTCAATCAGAACTGTGTTGACATTTTATACAGTGAAGTATTTGCAACTTAGAGAAAGCAGGTATCTTTTATCAGTACAAAAATACTGTATAAGTGAAAAAGGTTAACACCCCTTCTTCCTTAATTTCTGTATTAACTCTAACATTTCTTACCATTAATGCTACAAGGAGATATATTATATTCACAAATATGGGAACAGATTCACAATACCACAGATGACCAAATCTTTGAAGTAATACAATGAGAAGCATGACTGTAACGGCACCTCACTTTATACAAACAGACTATTTCCAAGGGCTCCATTCTTGTTTATATCAGCACTTCCAGATTTCTAAACACACACACACACACACACACACACACACACACACACACAAAACAACACACACATTTGGATGGTCAGCACTTGTTCAGCGATTATTTTTGTCAGTCTTGAATTGAGCAAGGGATGTTACTAGTGGACAAGGTAAGGTTTTTAAGTATCAGTTTCATGGTATTTACATTGATGCCATTCCTTATGGGTATTGCTGTATTTAGAAGAGGGACGATTCTACTAGGGAAAGGCTACTATGGGGCCAGGAAGACCAAGTTCCAAATTAGTGTCATAAACTTTTTTCGTGGGGGTAAAGAAAAGCTCCAAGGGATTTGCAAAGCTTCAGTTTTCTTTAAACAGACATACAGAAGTCTAGACAAGTGCAGCAACAGGAAACATTAGATTTACTGAACAATAAGACATGCATTATTGGCAACAGAAACAATTCTCTCACCTCAGGAAATGTCTACCCCAGTTCATCTATGAGAGTTAATGAAATACTGTTTCTGTAGTGGAATTGTCCAACACTGATGCACTGAGTTCAATGGATTGCCTTAATGAGGTTAAATGTAGTTCGATTATCTCCCTGTGAATTGCCTCAGGCTTTGTGTACATCAGCATCAGCTTCTCTCACCACTTAAACTGGGACTACAGGAATGTAGATCAGAGTAACTCATGCTAACCTAACCAGTGTTTCAGGTGACAATTGCTTCCTGATCCATTTTCCCTCTGAATCTATATACAGTGGTGCCTTGGTTCTCAAATGCCTTGGTTCCCAAACACCTGGAAGTGTTCTGGTTTTTGAATGTTTTCTGGAAGCCGAACATCTGATGTGGCTGTCGGCTATTGTTTCAGGGGCGCCTGCACCAATCAGAAGCTGTGCCTTGGTTTTCGAACATTTTGGAAGTGAAGCAGACTTTCGGAATGGATTAAGTTTGGTGTTTTTGCTATTTATTTTGTGTTTTTGAGGCTTTTTCAGTTCCTTTGTTTTTGTGACTGTGTGGAACCCAGTTCAGCTACTGATTGATTGACTGATTGATTGTGTGATTGTGGAAATGGATAAAAGCCCCCCATCCAAACAATGACTATCAGAGCAGGTAAGAAAATATATTAATTTTAATTTTTATCATCTACAATACTGTCTTATTTATTTTACAGTTCAGTACATTGATTACTGGTATTGCTTTCATTTTATGGATCAATGGTCTCAGTAGATAGTAAAATTCATTTTAAATTGCTGTTTTAGGGGTTGTTTTTAAAAGTCTGGAACGGATAAATCCGTTCTGCATTACTTTCTATGGGAAAGTGCACCTTGGTTTTGGAATGGACTTCCGGAACCAAGGTACCACTGTATAACTGGTTCACACAACAAGACGATGTGACCGTGTAGGCTGCTGGAGAGGGCCTCATAGTCCCTTTGTTCCTCTGTGGTCCTTTTTGCTGCTGTATCATACTAAGACAAGCCAATGTGTCATCCAGATTGGGACTTGTGGTTACATTTTCTGCTCACTAATAATGAGTTGTTGCAAAGAACAAACCTTGGCTGAAACTCATGCTTAGTGGGGAGAATGCTTACCCAGGAGTCCTGGTTTGGATGCAGTGTTCAAAACTTGCATTGTTCTAGGCGCATTTTGCAACAGAGAATTTCATTAGTGCAAGCAGTTTTTGAGCTCTGGGCGCAGTACTGCACCTAAGATTTTAGATTAAAGCTGCAGAGTGGAAGGAAAGGAGGACTTTTTTTCTGCTTCCCCACTTCCAGCTACTCTCTGAAGACTGGAGAAGAGACCCTCTTAAGACTATTACGGGGGTTGGCAGGGGAGGGACTAGACCATGTGAAAAATGAGCATAATATTTCAGCTGCAGTTCATTCATTTTCAGTTTTGTATTCTTGTTATAAAAAAGTGCGCCTAGACATTCCATTGTTGTGCCCATAACCTAGGTTCAAGGTGCCATTTAGCTCCTAGCTTTCATATCTCATTTTCTAACACTATTTGGATGACACACTAAGCCAAACCTTGGCTTAGCTTGGCGTGGCAGCAAGAAAAATCAAGGAAGAGCAAAGGTTGTGTGAAATCCTCTCTGGGAGCCAGCATGTTCACATGGTCTTGCTAAGCCAACAAGTGTGTTGTGTGAATCAGGCCAGAGTGTTATTGCAAGGAGAAAGGCAACTGAAGCACTTTCTTTGATAACAATACCATATAAATGACTGCAACAATTACAACTTCATTTTTGAAAAAGCCCAAATACCAGCATTTCTAGATCAAATACAATCCAGAGCATAGATCACAACATAGTGAGGGACAATCATCCAAGCACAGTAGCTACTTGTGCTGCCTCCTCCACTTAGGGATTATTTCTGAAGACAGGTGAAATAGCATTTTTCTGTTGTGGGTATGAGAATTAGAGGTAAGGTAGGGAGCACACATGCCCATTGTGGACTATCAGAACTCAAGTGTCTTCCTCCATTCTGAGAGAACTCAGCTGCCCTGGAAATCAGACCCTAGGAGCAACCTGAAATCCCAACTGAAAACCACGTTACTACTAAATGTAGTAAAATAAAAAGCAAAATTGTGTGACTGGCAGATGTGGCATGCCATATCTAACTCCTCACTCTGCCTTCTATGAAGAGTTCATGAATCAAGTCTTGTAACCACACAGCTAACTCAAGAGCAGCAAATAGAGTGGTGTTAAAAACCCGCATTAAGATTCTTCAACTCTTTGTAATGAATGTTAGAGATTACTACATGCATTTAATTACAGCTGGCTGTGCAAAACCACCAGGAGCTAAATAGTTCTCCAGAGACCCAGACAAATAATTGGTATTGAGGAAAGAGAAGGTTTTGTGACTAAGGGATAGATGGAATGGCATTTCCAAAAACCACTCAGCATTGCTTGAGCAGCACAGATGTGATATAAATACCACCCAATCATAAGCAGAAGTGCTGTTAAGAAACAGAAGGATTCAAACATCAGCTGTTTCTTTGGCTTCCTGATGAACCCTGTGTTAAGCTTACATATCCAAATGCAACAAAAATGGCATAATAGTCACAATAGCCTTGGAACACAAGACCATCTTTGATATGTCAGCAACCAGTCCATCTAGCATATATATATATATCATAGTTGTGTATATCAGATACTACAGGAAAAGAGCTTTTAACAGTTGTAAACTATCACCTCATCTGTCTCCTGAGAAATCTCTACGTGGGAGAAGAAGCTACAGTTAGAACTGGATATGGAACAACTGATTGGATCAAAATTGGGAAAGGAGTACGACAAGGCTGTATATTTTCTCCCTGCTTATTTAACTTATATGCAGAATTCATCATGCAAAAGGCTGGACTGGATGAATCCCAAGCCGGAATTAAGATTGCCGGAAGAATATCAACAACCTCAGATATGCAGATGACACAACTTTGATGGCAGAAAGTGAGGAGGAATTAAAGAACCTATTAATGAGGGTGAAAGGAGAGCGCAAAATATGGTCTGAAGCTCAACATAAAAAAAACTAAGATCATGGCCACTGGTCCCATCGCCTCCTGGCAAATAGAAGGGGAAGAAATGGAGGCAGTGAGAGAAGAGTAGAGGTGTTTTGTTAGCTACTGAAAAATGTTCTCTTCTGCATTTTGAAAGGATAAACATCTAGGCATGTTCACCTGTAAAATTATGCTTAGATCTCATTTAAAACATGCATGCTGCCACCTTGCAATTTTTTTTCACAAATTGGGAATAAGCAGTGGTGGTTTGCCTGCACCCTCACTGTCCAAAAATCAGTGTGAAAGAGAACTTGGCCAAAAGACCAGGTGAATGTTTATTCATTAGATTCCCTTCTTCAGATTAAGTCACAGAAGTAGTTAGCTTTATGTACAAGAGATCTGAAAGCAATTTCCCTGGTAAGTTAAGGGCTTTGTTAGAATGTGCAGCATGACTATTGATCTGTCCAGTTGTATTCCATTTTGTTCCATGAGTTCATTTATAAATTGACAATAGTGCCCTGAATAAACTTCAAGAGATAAAACCTATGACTCCTTGTATCTTAGCAGCCCCTCAGTGCCATAAGATAAGGCCAAGCACTGGAAATGTAGAAGCTTACAACTATGACCTTGCTTGTGCTCTGCATATTCACAGTAATCCAAGCAGAGTATGTGTGGGCAATAATCACACACTAACATGCACTTGTGTAGTATAGTGACTAAGAGCACAAACCAGAAGTCCTGTTCAAATCTCAATCTATTAATGAACTCACTGAATGCAGGCAAACTACCACTGCTTATTCCCAGTTTGTGAAAATATTTATGTTTTCTTGGGTTGGTTCTCAAGCTCTGTGAAAGCATCCACAGATTAAGTGAATCTCTGCAATGAAATCTAGTTTGTACAGCAAACACAGAAGGGAGAAGAGTGTATGAGCCCAAGGCTTGTACTTGTAAGAAACCATTATTTTGGTTATATCTGAAGTGGGCAAAGACTTTGAATTTCAGCTCACCGCATTTCATGAACCAACAGAAACCCTTGACTTTGTGAAAGAAATTTAAGAAGCCATAATTGAGGACCATCAAGATGGATGCAACTCTACAACCTGTCTGACTTAATTCTGCATAGAAAGTTCCAAGCCTGTAAACAATGTGAATGAAATACATCCTGTTGTTTTTTTAAAAAAGGAGTAAACCAGAGTTACTTAGGTGAAGATCTATTTGTGTGGATGCAGGGTGGCTTCTATTCAGTTCAGAAGTAAAAAGTTAACTAGGTGTGATGGAGGAACACAGATGAAAATGCCACTCCAGGTAACTGGAGGTCACCAGGGGCAGGGGGCAGATTTACTCTTCATTCCAGTGCTGACCTTGTACAACCTTTTCTCTCATACAAGACAGTAGTTGTCATTCACTCATGAAGTAGGGATGGGGGCACAAATGAAATGTTGCAGAGGGAAAGTCCAGCTGTAGCCTTTTAGACCTTCAAATGGGACTGAATGCGGGGAGTCAACATTTTTCTGTGTGAAAAATATTGCAGAATCTCTGTGCGCCCCAGTCTCTGCAGTAGGCAAGTCTATCTCTATGCATACAGCACTGCTTACAAAGATGGGCACTTAGAAAAATAAGTCACTTCAATCAGATATACAGTTGAGGTGGAAAAAATACTTGGCTTCCTTACACCTGGCATTGGGTTCACCAGTGTCTGGAGTAGGTTGTAGAGTTGCATGAAAGATCGATCTGCTTCTTTCATAAACAGTTAATTTGAAGAAAAACCTCATTTACTGCTTGTAAACCGAGTTTCTCAGAGACTGCAACCGACCACCCACAAAAAATCTGCTTGGTAGACTGTTTTTCCTGTACGAGTAAGAACAAACAGGTGGAAAGACTAGGACAAGAGCCAAGAATTCAACAACAGCAAAAAGGAAAATATCGAGATGTGGAAAAGGATACAATAAATAAGTGCCTCTGATAACATAGAAACATTAGTCTAAATGTAAAGGTGCAATCTGTCTGAATTTGTTCTTAAAATCCCCAAAATAACAGAAATAAGAGGGGGTGTATGAAGGGGAAGACTACTGGGAGTTGGATGTTGGTAGTATGCTATTACTATTATTTTTGTGGGCTTCTGCACAAATGTTGTTAAGCAGTAAGAGACAATGCATGCAGAAATGTCCCCAAAATAACGCTACAGAATAATATATAGCAGGCCTGCTCACAGCAATGCCTACAAAAATATGTAGTTTTGTGCAAGCCTTAAAAAAGAAAACATGCTTGGCAGTTAGCATCAAGCATATTTTCCTCAATCTGATGAAATTATATGATCAAAGCAATTTGAAAATGGATGAGGAAATTCTGCTTAGTAACAAGGACATATTTATTGTCTTCTGTCATAACCAAAGCTATTACCACTCCTTGTCCCTCATGCCCTGAAAATGATTTTTTACAGGTTCCTTTTTGCCTCCCAGATTCCCTTCTAATTTTATCCTCTATTTCCCCATAAGAGTCCCAACCCAATTTCCTCTCCTCCCTGTTTCTCTCACTTAAGTTGCCAGCTGTGTACCCCCCCCCTTCCAGCCTAATATGTTTTAAAACGATTCTGTTTTCTTAGCTGTACCTCCAGCTTATAAAAATATACCGGTAAATGTTAAAAGTGGTCAGTTGCTGACAAGTCAACAGTCACCCACCATACTGGGCCAGCACACATCCACAAGTTCAGGTATCACTTGGGGTTAGTAAACATTGCAACCCCCTTCTTGCTTCTGTGACTCTTAAAAAGAGATACAGTGGTACCTTGGGTTAAGAACTTAATTCGTTCTGGAGGTCCGTTCTTAACTTGAAACTGTTCTTAACTTGAAGCACCACTTTAGCTAATGGGGCCGCTTGCTGCCGGAGCACGATTTCTGTTCTCATCCTGAAGCAAAGTTCTTAACCCGAGGTACTATTTCTGGGTTAGCGGAGTCTGTAACCTGAAGCATCTGTAACCTGAAGCGTCTGTAACCCGAGGTACCACTGTACTGTGATTAGGTCCTGCATGTGCAGTAAAAAGAATGTCCAGTTTATTTAGGTTGTGTACAAACACACTGATTTTTACCATACCAAAAAAACAAAAACAAAAAACACCCTTTTAAAAAAGTGATGATTTGGAGCTTACTATACATACATTGGGACGCGGGTGGCGCTGTGGGTAAAACCTCAGCGCCTAGGACTTGCCGATTGCATGGTCGGCGGTTTGAATCCCCGCGGCGGGGTGCTCTCCCGTCGTTCGGTCCCAGCACCTGCCAACCTAGCAGTTCGAAAGCACCTCCGGGTGCAAGTAGATAAATAGGGACCGCTTACCAGCGGGAAGGTAAACGGCGTTCCATGACCTGCGCTGGCTCGCCAGATGCAGCTTGTCACGCTGGCCACGTGACCCGGAAGTGTCTGCGGACAGCGCTGGCTCCCGGCCTATAGAGTGAGATGAGTGCACAACCCTAGAGTCTGGCAAGACTGGCCCGAACGGGCAGGGGTACCTTTACCTTTACCTTTTATACATACATTATGTAAGGCTGCCATGTAAGGCTACCCTTTACAAAATGGGCAGAAGCTAATTCAAGCATGTTCTCACTGAAATGAAATACAGTTTGCTTAGATATGTAAATGACTGTGTGGTGCAGGTTTTCAAAATCACAATCACAGTCATAGTCAATTTTTTTTTCTGGGGTTGTTTAGAAGGTGGGTTTCCCCCTCACTTTAGTTATCAGCATCAATTCCAAGAGCCCAGCAGCGCCAACAATAAGGCTGCCAAGTGTTTCAGGATTCAAAACTTGTGATCTTATGAAATATGAAGTAAGATCTTAAAAAAACCATCAATACATCTCTTTGCTGTAAAAAACCCCCACAGGTTCCCAGTGTGGGAAAAGAAAACCAGATAAAACTATAGCACGCATGTCAAAATAGAAGTTACTATTACTGCAGTAACTGCTCAAAGAAAGGGAAGTGTGAATGCGGCTAAGATTGCTCAATTACCAATTAAATTCAGGGCTGGAAAAAATCCTTTCCCCCACCCTACAGATATAGGCAGATTCAGAAGTCATGAGAAAAAATGGCCTAATTGGTAACTCATGGTTGGAATCAGTCTAATTAATTACAAATTCATGAATGTTTCGGAAAACATTTTCAGGGGAACATGCATTCTGAAGCGATACAACAAACATCTTAAGTCATTTCAAAATCTTAGGCCTGAGAGATACAGGCTTTTTTAAATATAATCCACAGTGCAAAGAGTATTAGGGCAAGTTTTTTTGTTTATTTAACCTATAGGATATTGGCAATTTCAAGTTGAACAGTTTAGTGCATGAGATTCATGCATCACACGATTAAGAAAAACATAAACAGGCACTTAAACATGCCTTTAAACCTAGTTTATTGTGTTTATACAACAACCACTCTGTAACTACGAACAATTCAGGCTGCTTGCAGTATCAACATCCATTCTAGAGGTAGCAACGGCTTCACTTTAGGTCAGGCTTGCCCCTCCAGATGTTTTGGGACTACAACTCCCTTCATCCCTAGCTAACAGGGCCGAGTTTGGGGATGCCTGCTTTAGAGCCTCAGCATCAGATTCCAGTTACATATTTCCCAAACTAGCAATGCCCCCCCCACACCAGATAAGTACCATTACACCCCTAATGTCACTAACCATATTTTACAGCCAGAGGGTGGGTAGAAATTTCAGCGCTCACTCTGGAAAACACACGACTAGTCAAAAGAGAAGGTAGAGATATAGCAAGGATGCCAATTATGTGGGTGGAGTTGTGTAAACAGATCCTCTATATAGTTATGTATTTGGGGAGTCCCACCGTATCAGTGGAGCTTATTTCCAGGACACCCTTCCCCTCATGCTGCAGAACCTCTTTTTTGGATTTGCCTGAAAATTCAGTGTTTTAGATGTCCCATGTCAATCTTCAGGAATCAAGATTTTGTTTTTCCATCTGTAGGAATGCAAGCTGGGCCTCTAATTCAGCCCTCAATCACCTATGGGTGGCATTCAGTTAAGTTTTACTCAGAACAGACCCACTGAAATTCAAGGCCTTAACTTAGTAATGTTTATTAATTTCAGTGGCCCTTAGTTGAACATCACCCAATACTTGTGCATAACTTTGTTTCAATGGTTTTTTAAAATTATCTCATCATTATCAGATTTCTACATACCCTGGCCTTTATGTAATGGGCTAGGATGCAACACGGGGTTGTAGCCCAACCTCAAGCAGGTGCCCCAGTTGAACCACTTTTCTTGTACCTTTGGATTTCATTTCATTTTTAAAAGAGAAGGCAAAGGGGCGCAGCAGAAATGTGGAGGTTAAGGAGGTTAGTATAGATGAAAACAACAGAAAACAGGGCATTACAACATCAGGAAGAGCTTTCTAACAGTAAGAGCTGTTCAACAGTGAAACAAACTCCTATGAGAGGTGATGGACTCTCCTTCCTTGGAGGTTTTTAAGCAGAGCTTGGATGGCCATGTACTTGAGATTCCAGCATTGCAAGGGGTTGGACTAGATGATCCCCAGAGTCATTTCCAATTCAAGGATAACAATGCCAGTCTTATCCAGTGCTGCAAGTTGGGGCTAAGATGGTGGGTCTGGAGTGTGAAAGGGATGAATACTTCTGCTTTAAGGGTCTTTCTTCCACACAATTACAAGTGACCCAATGTCTAGAAGAAAAGCTGCTGGGATTCACATCATTTGGGGAGCTTTTCCATATTTTAAAAAATATCACTTGCCCTTAATAACCCACCTTATTCCTCCACGGAGTTCAAAGCAACACACACTGTTCTCTCTCCACACCCCTTTTATCCTAACAACCACCCCGTGCAGCAGGTTAAGGCTGAGAATCTGTCACTGACCCCAATGTCACCTAGTATGCTATGGGGCTGAGTGGGGTCAATCAGACCAGGAACTCCCGAATTCTACCTTGACACCGTATTCACTGCACGCCACACACATAGACCCCAAAATGTAGACGCACAGCGAGCTCCTTGGCGGTGGCACTCTGTTCATGCTCAAGGACACTGCCCCCTTTTGTGTAAACTCTCCCACACACTCCACAAATCCATCATCTCTGGAAACTGGGAAGAGGATGAAAAACAGAAGAGGACTTCGGCTGAAATGAAACCCTGCAAGTGAGGAGACACCCCGCTCAGCCCACCCTTCCAGGGAATTCCTGTATTTCTCCCACAGTAGCTGTTCTCCACAAAAATACCTCGCGCCCCCCCCCCAACGCTAAAACGGCCGTCTCCACCTTGCCTTTGCTCCCAGCCCCCTCTCCCGGCAAGAGGTGTGGGTCGGAGGCGCCCCCCGCAGGCTGAGTGCGCCCTCGCGCCCTCCCTCCGCGTCCGGCCCCTCTTACCTCTGGCCCCACTTCAGGTACCAGCTCGTAAGACCCAGCCCGCGCAGGCGCACTTTTATACCATTCTATATCGCTCTCCTCCCTCTCGCTCGCTCGCCCCCCCCCCGCGTTTTCTCTACTCACCAACCTCACAGTTCATCCATGTACACACCTCCTTCGGGAGCCCTTTCGGCGGCCGCGAACGGAGCAGATTATAAATAGCGGGTCGAGGCGCATGCGTAGTAAGGCCGTCTCGGAGCTTACGGCCGCGCACGAGACTTTTCGGCGCAGGAGGAGGAACCTTGGCGCGTGCTCCCGTGGCGTGCGTGCGTGCACGCTCCGCTCCTACATAGCGCGCTCGCAGGCTGTGGCGTTATTCTGTCTGCATTTTCCTTTCCCCCGCCTTTTCCTTTTCCTCGTGCACGGCGACGGCCAGGAGGGGGGGCGTGGCTTATACATTTTTAAGGAGCTCTATAGCTCACAGCTGTTGCTCTGAGGGCGCGGTGAAGGCCGTTGAAAATATCCTTGCAGAGTTAGCTGTGTTTAGTCTGTTGTTTTTATCTCTTCAGATGTATCTTAGGTGCATCTTCTTTAGTTCTTATGTCTCCTTATAGGGCCTGTACGTAAAAGGCAATGTATATTAATATATTTTTTTAAACCACTTGATTATACATGTTGACATGTGAAAAACAACTACCGGTATATATAATTGCAAAAAAAGATATGTGAAAGCATATATCTTGAAATTTATTATTTCAAAACACCACAAGTAACAATGAAGCCCATATTTCTAAACATGTAATTGGTTGCTCATTACATGGCCTTTTATAATATGCAAAGGTAAACATCATTTTGTCAATCCAATCTGAAACAGGTGGCGTGCTATATCCCACACATACCCATTTTACCACCAGTGAAATTTGCCACTACTTCCATATCATGTAAAATTGTGTTTTAGCCCAAAAGTAATATTTTAGGCTCTAGTGACAGTAATCACTCATATTCCTCATTCTTAAATTTAAATATGACAGTATCATAACCAGCTGTAATGGCCGCAGAGGAGCCAAAATGGCAGTTGGTCTGTTGCTGAATGTCTTCCCCCTCAGATACAACTAGGTGGAAATGGCTGCAAGTCAACCCTCAATCCCAAATTGTGACCATTACACAAATTGATCCATTCCCTGGTTTTCCCCTCCCATCCCTCTGTAGTTTATCCCTTTGCCCATCTTAGACTGTGGGCAGTCAGGGGGATTTGCCCGCCAAGAACTGCGTCAGTTGGCCGGGTTTCACCCTGCATGGGCGGACAGGCAGCACAGCACAGCACAGCGCAGTCCCACTTGGCTCTAGTGGGGGGGGGGCGCTCCAACAGTGTTGGCAGTTTGCCTGCCCCCGGGCACTGGCAACCCATGCTACACCACTGATGCTGTGCTGAGAATGTTTCATTCCTGCTGCATTCCAGAGTACTTTCCAGTGACTATGGATAGTTGTACAATATTTTAAACACTAAGCTAGTTGAAAGCTTGCAAAAATGGCTTCTCATTTGAATGTGGTATACATAACAACATTCACAGTGCAATCCTAAGAATGGGCTGGGAGCCTATCTACACAATCCATTTAAAGTAGCACCATACCACTTTAAATAGTCATGGCTTCCCCCAAAGAATCCTGGGAGCTGTAGCCTGTTCAGGGTGTTGAGAGTTGTAAGGAGGCACTCATTCCCCTTACAGAACTAGAATTTTCAGAGTGGTGGGTGGGGTTCCCCAACAACTCTCAGCACTCAGAACCAACTACAGTTCCCAGGATTCTTTAGTAGAGACCATAGCTATTTAAAGTCCATATGATACTGCTTTAAATGTGTAGTGCAGGTTGTTGTTGTTTAGTCGTTTAGTTATGTCCAACTCTTCATGACCCCATGGACCAGAGCACGCCAGGCACTCCTGTCTTCCACTGCCTCCCGCAGTTTGTAGTGCAGGTAGCAGGACTTATTTCCAGGTGAGGATTGTAGCCTCAGTGATTCGAGGTCAGACAAACACTGAGAATATGAGACCCCTTGTGGAGATAAGAAGCAACTACCTACTAGTGTCTGGAGAAGGATGGCATACATATCTTAATAGTGTTTAAAATAGCATTAGCCTATAAGGAGAAAACAAAACTGATCCACCTGCCACAATGAAGTGGTTATTAAAATGATGGGGATGTTCAAAGTTAATTACAGATCCAAGTTAACAACCTGCTGCAATGAAGTGGTCTTTGAAGGTTTTTAAGCACCCAGGGCCAATTTACCCCTCCTAGAGTCTGTCTCTTCTTTAAGGAATGGAAGTTCTTAAATAAGATCTTAAAGAGGCAGGGACCTTGTTTGGATTCTAGCACACCTTCTCCTTTCTGACATTTTCCTGTAAGCACATGCCTTCTCTGAGAAGTTGACATGGGTATGTGGAAATACGGTAGCTGTTCATTGCTATTGTTTCTTGCTATGGAAAGCCTGAAAAGTTCAGCAGTGGTAACATCAGTGATGCATCAGAAAAGACCAGAGATTGGTGCAAGCTGAACAGGGGAAGGACAGAATTTTAAACAAAGCGTGTTCACATTCTTGTCTCAGTGACGTCTACGCTGGCTTGGTCATGCCCACAGAATGGAAGATAGCAGGATCCTTAAGGACATGCTCTATGGGGAGCTGGCTTCAGGCACCAGGCCCATTGGCAGACCAACTCTGTGTTCATGCAAATGTGACATGAAGCCTGGCAACGTCAACTCTGCTGTGTGGAAACTCCTTCCAGACACCTGCAGTGCTGGAGACAGGCAGTCAGGTCTTATATCCATAGCAGGGACCAGGGGAGGAATGATCGCTGGAAGGAACACAGAGGGAAGAAATGCCATGGTGCATCTGCAGCAGCAAAACCAGGTGCCTTCATCTGCCTGAGCTGCAACAAAACATGTCTCTCCCGTATTGAGCTCTACAGCCACCATTGTCACTGCTTCACCCTCAAAGACACACTTCACAATACAGTGGTACCTTGGGTTACAGATGCTTCTGGTTACAGACGCTTCAGATTACAGACTCCACTAACCCAGAAATAGTACCTCGGATTAAGAAATTTGCTTCAGGATGAGAACAGAAATTGCGTGGTGGTGGTGCGGCGGCAGCTGGAGGCCCCTATACCTAAAGTGGAACCTCAGGTTAAGAACAGTTTCAGGTTAAGAACAGACCTCCAGAACAAATTAAGTTCTTAACCCGAGGTACCACTGTACACTTCACAATATCAAGCGGAAGATTATTATCTTCATCATTCCAGCCAGGCAAAAACATTTGGGGCAGTGAGGGGTGTGACCCAAGGAGAACTGAGCAGGGCTGGACAGCTTGGCCTAGGCAGTCACATCTGGGCCCTGGCCCTCAGCTTCCACACCAAGACGTTACAGGCACAATCACTATAGGAAACTGCCTTATACCAAGTTAGACCACTGGCCATCAAGCTTAGCATTTGCTATGTTGCTATGCAACAACAGCTCTATAGCGTTTCAGATTTTCGCAGCATGGCCTGGAGATGCTGGGGACTGAAACTGAAAACTTTTGTGCCTAAAGCAGACCACTGAGCTAGAGCTCATCATCATCACCATCATCACCATCTAGACTTTTAGTTACAGGCTGGAATGAAAAAGGATTTCCAAATGCTAGTGCGTCCTGTGGATTGAATACAGTAATAAATTCCTCCTCCATCCTTGCTGCTGCCCAACGTCTTCTCCTCTCTTCTCCTTGACCCACCTCCTCCAGCTCTCACTATACAATTGCTGAGAGGGGTGGGGCATAGCCCACACTCCATTGTTGCTCTTGGCCAGCCTTTAACAAGGCTCCTTCCAGAAAGTGTGGTATGAATAATTGCCCAATTAACCGAAGGGACTTCCAGATGTGTGCGCTGCTTTCATACTAATGCAGACCTCCAATCCATGTGCCTGATGTCCCAGAAAGCCTTGGAGATGGGCAAGGTGGGGGGGGGGAGGAGAAGAGAGGGAGAGCAGGCCTTGGTAGGGCCAGCAGGGCTGCAGACGTACAGAGTGCCCCCCCCTTCCCTTTAGAGGGGAAATGGCTTGTTTAATGACCCAAAGGAGAATGGATTTTCGCCCGCTCTGCCAGCTGAAGGCGAAGTGTGCCAAAAAAGTGAAGCGAGCCGAGAGGAAAGTCAATCCTGTGTTTTGATTTTTATCAGGTGTATGAACAGCGACCTCTCCTAAATCAAGGTTCTTTTTTCCCGGTGCACATATTCCACAGTTTGCTCCGAGTAAAAAGTCCCTTGAGATTTGGAAAGCAAACCTGCGCTCTTAATGGATTGAGGTCATGGCAGAATTTGAGTTCTGCCCACCTGACCATAGGGGCTTAATGTTCCACTTTTCTCAGTTGGCAGGTGGCTGAAAGTCGCTGCCTTGCGCAGAGAATGTGGTGCAACACACTTCCATGAATTGAGATATTTTGACTGGACTTCTCAAATATTTGTTATCCTGCCAACTGTTTCTGTGTGGGTGTAAATGCCTGCACTGAACTGTGTTCAAGTGGGTTGTATTTCTCTGGCCCAGAGACCACAATCCTTCCTCTTCAGACACGCAAAGGCTTAGCTTACGTCCACACCTGCAAACCGCCATGGGGTTGTGTCCTGATCAGCAATTTCTTTCACAATCTGTTGTTCAAGGCAGGGCAAGGGTGACTAAGCAGGGGTGGCGAAATTTGTCAATTTCCGTTTCTCATTTTTCCAGTCTTTTACTCAGTTCTCCACATTTCCCCATTCTTTTGCAGTATATATTTTTTAAGTTCCCAAGAAAATTCACCAGCAATTTTTAGTGAATTTCTCCTCCTATAAATATTCTATACAAGTTTTTAAATGCAATTTTGTCTAATAAACACATTTTTGCAAAGCACATTTCCCCAATATAATCCATTTTTTAAATTATTTGTGCAAATATATGCCTTTATATGCACACTTTAATATATGCATTTTGTACACATGATTTGGTTGGAGAAGTGTAAATTTTGCAGGGCGGCTGTGTTTTGGTTGTTTCCAAAAGTGTGAATTAGGTAGGCTTGCCTTTAATGATGAGTGGAATCAAATTTCTCCCCCATCCCTATTGCCAAGTGACCTGCCCTAGAGAGGACAACTCCTGAGGGCCCTCTATATAAAGGGATGTCTTGGCCAAATCTGGTTTGAAGATAAAGAACCCTAAGAAGGGAAAGCAGGAAGGGCCTTGAAGATGCACATCACAGCATCTGGAGAGCAAACTGAGCCTTCATATGGGTTAAGGTAAAGATAAAGGGACCCCTGACAGTTAAGTCCAGTCGTGAACGACTCTGGGGTTGCGGTGCTCATTTCTCTTTACAGGCCGAGGGAGCCGGTGTTTGTCTGCTCTGGGTCATATGGCCAGCATGACTAAGCTGCTTCTGGCGTAACGGAACATAGACACCAGAGCAGCACATGGAAATGCCATTTACCTTCCTGCTGGAGCGCTACCTATTTATCTATTTGCACTGGCATACTTTCAAACTTCTAGGTTGGCAGGAACTGGGACTGAGCAACGGGAGCTCACCCCGTAGCAGGGATTTGAACCATCAACCTTTTGATCGGCAAGCCCAAGAGGCTCAGTGGTTTAGACCACAGCGCCACCCACGTTCCAGACATATGGGTTACCTTGTCACAAACAGTCCCTATTTTATTGAGATATATTTCTATTTAAGTTATACTAATGCCTTGTAAATTTTCATTCATTCATACAAATTAGCATATGCAAATAATATGCAAATCTGTGCCCCATTTGTCCTCTCTTTATTCTTTTTTGGGTGGCGTGTAAGCGGCCATTCCAGCACTGGGTTTTCCGTGTCTCTATAAGAAGCCTTGCATCAGGATGTATGGTCCAGCGAACACACTGGCTTTGTAATTTCCCCCCATTTACCAAGGGATCTTGTTTGCTAGCAGAAGCTGCCAGCTGCTTTGCTGTCCTAGTATCTACTATGGCTGTGTTGGTTTGAGGCTGACGGGAGTCCAAAACATCTGAAGGGCAACAGGTTGGCAAAGGCTGCTCTAGAACAAAGCTATGTCACAACACAGCTTAGCTTTGCAAGGGGCTGGGTGACATACCCACTAGCATTTTAAAGCAGCCAACAGTGGGAATGCCATTTCCTCACTTCCCAGAAAATCCCTTGTGAAATATACTCAGAGTCTAGAGTGGATTTCATGCTCTTTATTCAGTTCATAGTGGTGAGGAGGAATGAATGTTTCCCCCAAAAATCTGCTTTAGAGACATTATTTACACAATGGGCCCCACGTGATTGGCTAATTCCGGGATTCTCCTGTAGGCCAATCAGGGTGTGGATTCACTTCCACTTAGAGCTGGATTGGGTGGCTCCTGCGGACCAATCATGCTGCTGCATTGTTCTAGGACCAATCAGACTGCTGCATTCTGAATCCTATTGTTCTAGGACCAATCAGACTGCTGCATTCTGAATCCTATTGTTCTAGGACCAATCAGACTGCTGCATTTTGGATCCTATTCAACTCAGTACATAACACCTTGCGGGGTGGGGGGGGGTGGGGGAGCTATGTTGTGCTCCAGCATTATTCTGGGACATTCTGAGGCTTTAAATACTGTACAGCAGTTGGCAGCATGAAGGAGTTGGGAGAAGCATGGGTGAATTTTGCACACCTTGTGCCCCACCCTCCAAAGTTAGTATTCATTTTGCTACAGTCCTGTTTTAATTTGACTAAACTCATACAATTAATAAAGGCATAGTGTACTCCTATAAATGTCTATGCATAACAAAGCCCCCTTGAGTTCAATGGGCTTTGCTCCCAGATAAATATGCATTAGGCTTCAGTGTAAGATTTCTTAATCAGGCAACACACCTCTTTTAAAAAGCTTAAAATAAATAAATACAACGTTAAATCGTAAATAATAATGTTTCAGAACTCCCCAGTCAGCAGGTTACTACTACATGCCAAAGACACCACCAAAGCAATATGTAATCAGAACTTGAGCTATCAGAACATTTCAGCCATTGGGGAATGATATTTTTCAGATAGGTATGAAATGGGTACAGCTAGGAGTAGCTGATTTTTCCCTTTAAAAAATAAAATTCCAGGTTTTCCAAGATCCCTTGGCCTGTGAACAGGAAATTCCTTTTTATCCACGGAGGAGTTTTCAAGCCTTGGGAAAGCCATTTTTAATGCTAATCTTTGCTAATTTCTAGTCCTTGGCTATGAATTTGCCAATATACACATTTTCCTTCCATGCACATACATTTCTCATGTATGCCAAGCCAAGCTGCTTCGTTGGAAGTTTACAGAGATCTGCTTTCCTATTCCCTTGCAAAGCCCAAAGGAAGCAGACCCTTACAGAGATTTTCACAGGAAGCAAATCTTTCCCTTCAGACAGGATAGGATAGGTGAACCTCTAAGAAGAGCAACTCACCCCTTGAGCATAAGACCAAAGCCATAGTAAAACCCCAAAGATGGGCAAGATGGGCCATTTCTTTCCAGGGCGTGTTGCCACCTAGCTACATGGGATATTGCTTATGGACAATGAAAACCCAACCAGGGAATCCTACTGGGGGATGTTGCTGTGGCATACTGGAGGAGCAGGGCCAGGAGGCTAACTTTGACACCTGAGAACACAAAAAAGCAGAAACAAAACAACTACTTATTTCATTTTAAATGGAACTTCCTGCTGAGTGTAAAGCATAGACCCTCATTTTTAATGGGAAACGGGAGAGAAGGCTTCTCCCAAAGTGTTAGAATGCCACAAGTAATTTAACTATAGAACAAAATAAGATGTGTTATTTTATATGATACAGAATCCTATGTCCAACTATGTGCACTGCTACACTTGCGAATAGCCTTAAGAGGCCTGACGTGCAAGTCTCTTCGGGGTTACATAAACACCTCCAGTTACAACATCTGGGAAGGGTGGACATCAGGTTGTTTGGTGGTGCAACAATTTTAGATAAAATTATAGCTCCAAACGGGGGATTGTTATAAGAATTTTAAGGTCTCAAATGTAGAATAAATATTCATAAATGCACACGTATCTAATATATAAACCATGTGTCTGAAACAGTACAGGAGTGCAATCCTGAAGCCATTTTGACTCTCCCAATGACTTCTGCAGTAACGGGAAGCCTTCCCATTGTCTTTTCCCTTACAAATCTCGTCTTAAGGGTGCATTTGTGTATGAATAGGGTGAGCCTTCAACCTGGATTCAGGAACTAAAATATTAACCATCACAAAATAATGGCCAGGTTGCCCAGGTAATGCAACCAGCGGCCATTATCAGGTATCCTGCCAGACAGGATTTCTGCTGTAGACTGCCTCCTATGATGTATGTATGATGATTTTGGGTTGGTCTTTGGCTAAGGGGGTTGGGCAACGTCAAAAGTCTTCAAAGGTTCCTGCACACTTTTGTTCAGGGTTCTCCCACCTTGGCCTCTCCATTACCAAGGTGATGGAGTAGGCAACAGCTGCTGCTCTGAACCAGACTCAGTGCTCCTCATAAGGCTTGATTTCCCGGCCATTTATCATCTTGGTTGTCCTCCTTTGCACACCTTCCAGCTTGTCAATATCCTTCTTCATATCCAAGTCCTAAGCTGTTTAGGACCATGCAAACACTTCAAAGCAGCTATGTCACTGAGTATGTTGCTTTGGGCTCCACTGTTGTATCACTGCCAGATTTAATGATGGCCTATGGTTACAGATCAGAAGGTCAGCGGTTCGAATCCCCGCAATGGGGTGAGCTCCCGTTGCTCGGTCCCTGCTCCTGCCAACCTAGCAGTTCGAAAGCACGTCAAAGTGCAAGTAGATAAATAGGTACCGCTCCGGCGGGAAGGTAAACGGCGTTTCTGTGTGCTGCTCTAGTTCGCCAGAAGTGGCTCAGTCATGCTGGCCACATGATCCAGAAGCTGTACATCAGCTCCCTCGGCCAATAAAGCGAGATGAGCGCCGCAACCCCAGAGTTGGTCACGACTGGACCTAATGGTCAGGGGTCCCTTTACCTTTACCTTTTATGGTTACAGAAAAGAATGAAGGAATGATGTCTATCCATGGCATTCTGCTGCAATATGAAGCAGCACCCGCAATTAGTTTTTGCAAAAGTGTGAAGCAAATGAGGGCACTGTGAGCGCTCTGACCTGGAGGCTTTGGGCTCTTCCCGTGTGATTACACCTGTGCACGCAAGTGAATTGCCACTTTGTGCCAAAACTCACTTCTCCTCTGCATGCTCTTGTTTTCATTAACATGCATTCTTGGGTTCAAAACCCTTCTTGCTTTCAGCTGAGTAAACATTTTCCATTGCACATAAAATTCACCTTAACGCTAATAAGCCTTCACCCCCTCCCTGCTGCCACCTCTGTGCTTTTGGCGGGACGAAAAAAAAAAATGGCCTTATTACCTGGCTTATGATCGGCATGGGACTGCAATTTATGGGGTATGTTTGGGAAAGTGCCATGGCAAACCCCCCACATTTATAACCTACTTAAATACCTGCAGGATATTTGGAGGGAGACGGAGAAAAAGGTTTCAGGGAGGAAAGCAGTTCTTATAAGATATTGCAGCTGCTTCTGACTCCATCTTGGTTCATAGAGAATGGGGCAGAGGTACCGAATGGTTGTCCGGTGCTGAAGCTGATTAGTGTCCGAATGGGAAACTGCCAGGAATTGGAAAACTGACTGGATAAATGATCTATCCCTTCCCAGCCAAAGTAAAATAAAATAAAATAAATGAATTTTCAGGAGGGCTGAGAAATATGCAAACTGACCTGGAAGATGTGGATATTGGGAAAAATGGGAAACAAAAAAATTGAACAGTTTTGTCCATCCCTAGCAATGAATGGATCTTTATAGTTCTTTGATACTTCGGACTCTAATTGTGCAGAAATGTCCTTTGGTTTTCCCAGCACAGGTGATATGAAATATATTACTGCACTGAGAGGATGAGAGAAGGAAACCTGTTCCAGCACCGGCACCAACTACAGGAGGGCCTGGCACAACATCATGACGTCATGTTACATCACGGTTGCCATTGGGTGCCCCTAATCTGGGGCCCAAGTCAGCGCTCCTGTGTTCCAGGGTGGCGGGGAAGATAAGTATTTCTGGTCCCATCAGGTGATGACAATGAAGGCGAGACTTTCCGAATGGGAGGGTGTTAGTTTTCACATTTCCCTTGTGGACAAATTTTGTCAAATAACACACATTTTTGCAAGCAGTTTCTTTCTTTCTTTTCTTTTTTGAGGGGAAAACACTCTGGCTAGTTTATTTATTTCACTTCATTAAATTTATACATCAGTTCATTTTGGGGGGAAAAGCAGCACCTCAAAGTGGTTTACAAAAAGATAAACCAAGAGAAAAATCGCAACAGTGCTTTAAAGCACAAACACACACACGCAAAAACATTAAAACCACCTCAACTTCCTCAACATCTGAGTCGACTGAGCAAGTATGTTTTCATCAGGTGCCAAAAAGAGAACAATGAAGAAGGCGCCTCTTGGTTTCATTGGGCAGGGAGTTCCAAAGTGTACTGAAGGAGAAAAAGGAGAGGAAAACACTCCCAGGGGCCCATATTTACATGTATTTGTTTGTTTCTTTATTAAATTTGTGTACTGCCCTTCAACTGCAAGCAGTTTCTTATGATAGGAAGCATTTTTTTGGTCATTTTCACCAATATACAATTTAAATGTATTGGACGGATATGGCCAAAGACACCTAGATCTTTTTCACATGTACTGCTGCCAAGCCAGGATTCTCCCATCCTTTTCTTATGTCATTGAATTTCTCTCATCTCAGTGTGGGATAAGTGATGGAGCATATGTCGGTTAACTTCTTAATCAGGAGTCGGCAGATACTAGCCTGGTTTACCAGCCAGTCATTATTTGTGCTTGCCACCAGACTGTTCCCCTTTATCCTCTGGCATGGGAGACAGGCAGAATCTTATCTCATTTATACAGGGGTGTAGAAAGGAACAGCATGAGTCTCTCCTGCTGCTTGGAAGGGACTACTGTATTGCAGCTTCTGACCTGCTTGGAAACTGCAGTAGAAATTAGACTTCTGGGCTAGTAATCCGCACGGTACCAATTGTTCTGCTTGCCAGAGAACTGGGGGCACTCCTGGCTGCTAGCAAACCAGTGGGTGGATCTGTGTAAACTTATTCTGAATGGATAGACCTTAACAGAGGGACTGGATTTCAGGGAAACCCATAGAGCACACCACTTGTACCATGAAGGACTTCATATATCTCTTGATTATCTCACTTTAGCTTCTTTTTTTTTAATAAAAAAATACCCCTCCTCTCTTGCATCATTGAATATTTGAGAAGCAGTAATGCATATTGGTGTGAACAACAGAGTTGGCAGTGCTAAGCCACTGTACGTTTTTGCATGATGCTGGGTTTATTATTATTATTATTATTATTATTATTATTATTATTATACCACGCTATACCTGCAGGTCTCAGGGCAGTTACAACATAAAATCACAATATAAAATCTTTACTAGGTTCCCATTGCGAGCACCAGAGTGGGAGCAGGGAAATCAACATTTTTGTCTATTTACTGAATCTTTGTTGTAATACCCACCAGGAACTGAGTTAGTAGATCATGAAGTCATAAGAACAGCCTGGCTGCAGGCCCATCTAGTCCGGCCTCCTGCTTTCCCAGTGGCCAACCAGAAGCCTATGGGAAGCCCACAAGCATCACCTGAGTGCAATAACACTCTACGTTGTTTGTCTGCAGTGGCCGAGGAAGGAAGCAATGGGCTAAGAGTGGAGGACTGGAAGGAGCAGGGCACCACCCAATTGCTTGCTTCGACAATTTGGAAATATCATCAGCTACATGTCCGCTTACAGTGAATGTCTCTGTCCTTGGGGAGTTGGGGTGGATATAGAATCTTTGGCTTATGTGTTTCTTGCCTGTAATTTCTATATGATGACTGAATCCAATCGCTGACTCCTGTTGTCTCAAAATTTCCAGGTGGGACTTCCAAATGGTATCTGGCCTAGCTTTTGGCAGATTCAAACATTACATTTCGATACCATTTTCCATTGTTCCAGGTTGGAGACGCTGTCCTTTCAAAAGCTTCTTTTTCCTCCGTAAACAGCAGAGAGCGCCCTTTCTCTTCCTAAAGCCTAATGCTGTATAGGAATATCAGAAGTAGCTGTAAATTGGTGTGTGTTGTGTTAACTCAGACTATGAGGAAAACCGTTGAAATGAATGGACATGACTAATTTAGGCCTATTAATTCCAACATGTCTAGTCAAAGTAGAACTTAGAAGGATAATAGCCTGAGTTTTAAGATGCACCCTCTTAAAGAGAGGGCAAACTTCCCCATTGCAGCTTACTGGTACTGCAGAAGCGAGTTAGGGTTGCCAAAGGACCAAAATGAACATGGGGCAGAGTCCTTATAGGCTGCCTGCTGTGCAGAAAGGAACAGGCAAAGCTTTTCATAACACAGGGGTATAGGTTATCACTTGTTTAGGTCCTCAGAGTCATGGCCAGTTGGAAAGTTGCCATCCTTAACTTATATGCAAATACCTGGCTTGACCTCTTGCTCTTGGCTACCAGGTTCATTACATGAAGCCATTCCATACCTTTCTTAATGCTTATTTCCCTGATCAGCAGGATGTAAAAAGGATGTAAAAAAGGGGAAAAAACCATGATCATGTATGCCTTGAGTTGCCAACTCCACTCCCCACCCATCCCAGCAGGGCTCTTGTGCCACTACCATCTGCACAACAAAAGAAGCAATCTTTTCTCCCTGCAACTGAATGAAAAGATGTTCCTCACTCAACTTTGTGTCATGACTCCAGAGTCTGGCTTTGGGGTCAGAGGCTGTGGAGCCAGACCAGGCCTCAGGCCCTGCAAATTGAGAGACCGAGCTTGAGGCTGATGGACAGGAGCACAGAGAAGAATGTCCTGTACCACTGTGGCCTGTAGGGCCAGAGTCTTAACCCTCATGGCACCTCCCCCTGAATCTCAGGAACCAAATGCCTCACTGGTCGAATGGTTCAGGGAGCACACCAGATGAGAGGCTATGGAACAAAGTAGCGGTACCTATGTACAGACCAGAGGGCTGGCCCTTTATGAAAAGGAGGTTATCCACAAGGGGGGTGGAGCCTCGGAGAGGCAGTCGGAAGAAGGAGGGCAGAGGCTTAAAAGGGCTCAGTCTGCTCTGAACTTTTGTTGGAGCAAGTTGCTCCCCTGGAGCTATCCGTGGTCCTGACCCGCCATGCTTCAAGGGGTCCAGCAGCAGATCAGATCCTAACACTTTGCTGAATTTTTATATTTATTTTACTTAGGGTGGGATGGGATAGAGGAAAACTTGAGAAGCTGTTGGGCCAAAAGTCTTTCAGAATGGTATAAATCTTTAGAAAGAGTAATAGAATAATAGAATTGGAAGGGATTGGAAGGGAGGCCAAAGTTCATAGAGTCCAATCCCCGTCAACACAGAAATCTTAGCTAAAGAATCCCTGACAGGTGACCATCCAACCTTTGTTTAAAAACCTCCAGTGAAGGAGAGTCTGTCATCTTCCAAGGCAGTCTGTTCCACTGTCAAACAGCTCTTACCACCATAAAGTTCTTCCTAATGTTTATTTGGAATCTCCTTTTCTGCAATTTGAATCCATTGGTTCGCTCCAACTTCTCTGTGATAACTCCATCTTGCTCTGGTTCACTATGTAAGTCCACAGGCCAAGGGAGCAGCCTGTCTATCCTTGTCAGATCATGCAAGCAAGGGGAAGGGTAGGGGGCTCTCGAGTCCTATAATCTGACCTGGTACAGTGGCAGAATTGCAGGCTTATACCTGGCCCAGTCAAGTTTCCATCTTTTTATTCAGGTCTTGTTGTTTGTGGCTCTAACAGCAGCTCAATCTGCAGGCATTGCGACAGGGTCACCAATGCGGTGCCCACAGAGACTTTCCCTGGTGTCAACAAGGTCCCTTCCATCCATCCACCCCAACTGAAATTAGGCTTGGAAGAAGGACTGCACTGTAACCAGTAGAATAAGTTGCTGTTTGTGTGTTGCACCCACAACAATTTCTCTTGTGTGCAAATGGGCCCTGAAAGGTTGGTGACGTCTGCATTAGTAGTTCAGGTGCTCTACCACTGACCAGTGGCCCTTTGCAGGGCCTTTTCACTACTGGCCCCAACTTGGTGGAACGCTCTGTCACAAGATACTAGGACCCTGTGGGACTTGACATCTTTCCACAGGGCCTGCAAGAAAGAGCTGTTCCGCCTGGCCTTTGGTTTGGACTCAGTCTGACCCTTATGTTTCCCTCCCCTTATGGTTTTGACTTTTAAAATGAGGCTGCATTTTAAATTGCATTTTAACCTGTATTTAATTTTCCCCCCTTATTAAGTTTTTACTGAAATTTTATTGATCTTAGCCGCCCTGAGCCCGGCTCTGGCTGGGGAAGGCGGGGTATAAATAAAATTTATTGTTATTATTTGCCTAAACCACTGAGTGTGTTTCCCCTGCCCTGGTGGTTTCTCAGCTTTTTTTCAGGGCTGTGCTCTTGCATGAGAACATTGTGCCCCAAAACATGCATTTTGGGGTGCCGCCATTCTCTCATGTGAAAAAATAGGATGTCCCGGTTTTCCCAGGACAGTTGCAGGGTATGCACACACACACACAAGCATCACCATTCATGGGCATGCATACCTACAACCCGAAATGGTCTAGCCCAGACATAGGTTTTACCTTAATGAGAACTAAACCCATGTCTGGCCCACTCTTGCTATGCTCTCGCTCCCCTCTGGCAACCTGACCTCATCCAGAGAAGCAGGTCATAAAGACCATGAGCAGATCCTTTGCTCAGACCTTTTAAAAGGCTGCAGCCGGGCCTGGCTTTACTGCACAGAGAAAGCAACACCTTGTCCCTGGCTAACTGCCACAGTCTTTGGAGGCCAGGGCAGGTCGAAACAGAATTTAATTATCATTGGGGTTTTTTGAATGGCAGCTCCAAGAGGGCTCTGAGCAGATCAGTGCCTAGGAAGGGAATGGCTAGAAGGAGAGGGGGGGGATGAATTGTTGTATTGTCCTCTTCCTAACGGCCCTGCCAGGGCATGCCCACCCAGGCTCCTGCCCCTGCTTGCTCCTCTTCTTGGGACACAGTTGGCAGAAAGGGGATTTTCCAAGTCGTTCCAACCAAGCGTAACAGTTCCCAGGGATCCTTGGGAGGTAAGATAAAGCAAGTAATTGTGCACCAGGAAGACAGAACTCTGGGTTCGAGGCAGTGAGTAAAAGTGTTCCCAGGCTGGGAGGCAGGGAGGGTGCTGTTTATTAAAGAGGAAGAAAAGGAAAGGAATGTACAGGTCTGCAACAAGCAGTCTATAGCAGGATTTTTCTAACACACCGAAGGCTATGGGTTGCATCCAATGTTAGTTCTGATCAGAGTAGATCCATTGAAACTGATGGACAAGATATTTCAGTGAGTCTACTCTGAGTAAATGTTAGTTGATGAGGTGTTTGTTTGCCAGTGGAAGCCCTGCACAAATATTTCTGCTTGCACAATGGGGTTTCACCCCTCCAAATTGGCTCAGGGTGTGTGTCAGGAAAACCCCCAGAACAGCATTTGGGGGGGGGGGAGAGAAGGAACGGGGTGGGGGGCATTGTTCTGTCTGGCAAACAGCAATGCTTGTGCAGACAGAATGATTGGAAGAGTATGAAGTTGAATTCTACCCAAAATCTTTATTTACCTCTATGAATTTACTGGTAACTGGGAATTACAATCCGGCTGGCCACTGACAGAGACAGAAAACTAGGTTAGATGGTCTTCTGATCCAATATGACAATTCTGATGTTCATAACAATATGGCAGCCAATGGTCAGGGTTGAGTCCACAGCAAATCATCCAATAGTTTCTCAGTTGAAGGTTTGTGCTTTTGCTCTTAGGTTCCTACAACGTCACATGTTGTACAGCGAAAGAGAACATCTTTAGCAATAAAAAGTATAAAGCAAACAGTAACATTAAGAGACACTAATTAAAAAATAGCAAAACCTTTGTCCATGGTAAGAGCCATTTCTGATCAGATAAAAAGGCACTCTGCATGTGCTCAGAGGACCTGGTGGCAGGATTTTTGAAAACAAAGGCAGCCATAGGCCAAGGCTACTTTTATTCCTGCTTACACTTCCCTAGAGCAGAGGCAGATGGATTGCTTTGTAATTATCTGCATATGGTGCACCAAAAGGGCTCTGAAGTTATTAAAAAACACACACCTGGGTGCCTTTATGATGTGCAGAGTGGCTTTTCATTGCCGCTGCCGAAATAACTCTGACCTTCACATACTAAGGACTAGTAGAAAAGATTCAGAGGGCAAGAGACAGAAACCAGCACCATCTGCAGTGTTTTTCAGACATGAAGGCAGTGGTCCTGTGCTATGCAGGATTGGATCGCACTGCAGGCCTCTGAGAATTCCCAACAGCACCTTGTGGCCACTGGCTGCATGTTTTTGCTTTTGCAAAGCATAGAAGGGCACACTGTGCCCTCAGCCCCATGTCTTGACTGATCCCGCCGCTGAGTTCCTGCAGAACTTCTATCTTGATTTCTTTCTGATGCGATCTGCTTTTCATTTGGAAGGGATTAAACTGTATCTCACTCTCTGCTCTCTTGATCAACTTTAACCAATCGGTGGGTGGGTGGGTGGGGGTGGGGGTGGGGTGAATTGCCAGATTCAATCAGACATGTTTGTCCAAGCCCTTTCGGAAACTCACTGGATCCGGCCCAAATTTTCATTTCTTACATGCATTCCTTGTCGTCTGATATTTATAGTTTACTTAAAATAAACGAGTCCTGATGTTCCCCTCTTCCGTTTCCCAAGGGGATATGACAGTGGGGCTTTGCTCGACGTCTGGGGCTGCCATCTTCTTCTTTCTCCCCACAAACGCTTTGATTTCCACCCCAACCCCCCCTTCCGTGTTCTGTAAACATTTTTGACGGAACCCTACATTGTCCAGATGCAGCTGAGCTTTGAAGGACTGCTCTAATTTCCAAGGAGGATGTTTTACATTTTTACCCATTCTACCAATAAAGATGCAAAGGCAAGATTACGACAGATGGAAAAAACCGATAGCTCCGCTGCCACCCGGCTGCTCAACAAGGGACCGCGTCCTTTTTTTTTTTTTTTTTTTTTTGCAGATTTTCGCAATCATCAACTGGGGAACAAGCCGAGTGAGTTGCCAAGGCAGAATGTCTTGGGTCAGAATGTGGCCCTCCAAGCCTCTCTCCCAGGCCCTTGGAAATATTCCCCAGGGACACCCCCTCTCTGCAGACCACGCCCCTCACTGAGCCTGCTTTGCACCCTCCTGGAGTGTTCTTCCCTTATAGAGATATTAGCCAAATTCATGGAAAAGAAGGCTGTCAATGCCTACCAGCCATTATGGCTATGCTGAGCCTTTGCAGTAATGTTCCTTAATGCTAGTTGCTGGAAACTGCAGGAGGGGAGAGTGCACCTGTGTTCGAGTCCTGCCTGCGGGCTTCTGACAGCCATCAGGTTGACCATCGTGAGAATGGGAAGCCATTGGCCTCACCCAGCAGGCTCTTCTTGTGTTCTTAGTCCACTGTACAACAGTAACACTTGCACCCCATTCTCTACCCACGTTTGAAGCTGGCCCTGCCCATTGCTGGCACATAGCTCCTGGAAGGCTGCCAAGAAGGGAATGCAGAACTTGAGCTGAAATAGGTTCCCCAGCCCTGCTCTAGATCAGGTAAAGGTAAAGGGACCATTAGGCCCAGTCGCAGACGACTCTGGGGTTCCGGCGCTCATCTCGCTCTAAAGGCCGAGGAAGCCAGTGTACAGCTTCCGGGTCATGTGGCCAGCATGACTAAGCCACTTCTGGTGAACCAAAGCAGCGTACAGAAATGCTGTTTACTTTCCCGCCAGAGCGGTACCTATTTATCTACTTGCACTGGTGTGCTTTCGAACAGCTAGGTGGGCAGCAGCAGGGACCAAGCAGCAGGAGCTCACCCCATTGTGGGGATTCAAACCGCCAATCTTCTGATCGGCAAGCCCTAGGCTGAGTGGTTTAGCCCACAGTGCCATCCGCGTCCCTAGACTAGTCAGAAGATATACCCCAATAACACCTCTTGCCGTCTGGCGCTGACTACTTTAAGAGCAATATGCGGTCCAACATCCATTACAGCAGAGGTTTTCAACTTTTTTAAGTCCATGGCTCCCTTGACCAACTACATTCTTTCTGCGGCACCCCTGTGGGGCTCAGGAGCCCATTTATGCCACCCCTTGTCTGCAGAGCTGGCAGCCTCTTGCCCTTTTTCGAATAACCTTCCTTGTGCAGTGTTCCCTCAGCCTCCTCCCCTCTCCTTGGGAGTCCTTTGGGCAGCCGCTGCTGCTGCCCCTGATCTCTGAGCTTCCCCCCTTGCCCCAAAGAGAGGTGCCTCCTCCCACTTCCCCACAGGGGCCTGGGGAGAACCCCCTGGCCAGCCCCAGAGGTACCATTCACCTGCGGAGCTAGTAGCCAGGGCTGCTGCAACAAAAAGCTGTGCAAGCCATTGGGAGGCAGAGATGTGAGAGGGCATCAGAGGAGGGAGGGAGGGAAAGAAAGAGGGACAGAGGCCAGTGTTGCCCATGACACCCCTGACCATCATTCAAGGCACCCCAGGGTTCCACAGCACACTAGTTGAAAACCATTGCATTGCAGAAATCTGTTCCAATCAGCAGCTAGTCAGAAGCCTCTGGAAAGCTCACAAGCATGGTCTGAAGGCTACTGCCTGCCTTTGTTGTCTGACCCCAGCATTTGGTATTCAGAGGTAAACTGCCTCAGAAGTTGGAGGCTCCACTTATCTGCTGTCTATACGAAGAGTGAGCACAGTTCACAACGTGTTGGTCCTCATAGAGCTAAAACAGCGCCACACTTGCACCAGGGTGCCCTTCAAATAGAGGACTGTCCTCTGACCCTAGTGTTCTCGAGTGTAGCTCTAGAGGATATAATATTCTAGATATGTTAAAAGAAGGTGCCCCAATCTGGAATAAACAGCTCAGCTTTGATATATTTTAAATTCTGAAGCTCCCCATTGAGCCACAGAGCTCCATGAAGGATATTCTGTGCATCTGCACTGAGTGAATTACATGTATTATTAATCCCATGTTAGTCCTGCTCAGAGTAGACCCACTGAAATTAATGAGTAGCATATGTCAATTTAAATGCATCTAGTCTGAGTAAAAGTCACTCGCAACCACTCTATACCACTAAACTGCTAAGGTGGCAATTGCATTGCCAAAAATTACAAACACACGTCATTAAAATGCACAACAAAACAATTCCCCCAAAACCTTAAAGCATCCACAATTAAAATGTATCATAATGCAAGCCTATCCAGACAGCACATCAAAACGGTTAAGACAGCTATTAAACCAGGAGACTGTAGTTAGGGGAACAGGGAAATAAACAGGTGTGCCTTCAAGAGCTGGCAGAATGCCAATACCAAGGAGGCCTCTGGTATTTCAGCAGGGAGGGCACCCCACAGCCCTGGTGCCACCACTGAAAAAGCCTGCAAGCAGAAAAACATCAGGGGAAACCAACTGGGTTCGATTAGCTGTGAGGCTCTACCAAGGCTGGAACCAGGATCTCGAGTTTTGTGAACAGCTTCTAAAGCTGGCGCAAGACATTTTCGCCTGAGGTAGAACAGCAGACGATACCCTTCCTCTCCCACGCTTAATCTTAAGGGGTTCCCAGAGCCTGGTATGAGATGTAAGGGTTCCTGAACCAATTGAGAACAGGGGACCCACTGCTAGTCAACATATAGGCTAAGTGTACGATTGAGAAGGAAGTTTAGCATAGTCAGAATTTTCCCTAAAATGAGAGGGACTGGAGGGGGAAAAAAGTTAAAACGGAAAGTCAAGAGGGTCAAATCTCTCCAGAAAGCTTGGGGTTTGTTTAAAACCACACTCATAAAAGAAAAAGAAAAAGAAACCAGACACATTATATGCTATTTGGTGGCCGTTTATTACAGATGCCAAGACATCAGGTTTACAAAACACCGTATCATCAGCATCAGCTCAAATTTGGATGTCATGATTATGTTTCTGCTCTGAACTTTGTCCTCAGATATCTTGATCTCTTCTGGCCAATGAAAATAGTGACACATGTTCCTGGCAATACACAATGCAAGGGCCCTGCAAGAGCAATGCAGAAGATGAATTAAACAGGCAACAGTGACTATACATAAGAATATATAACCATTACTTACCTGGCTTCCACCATAGGGAGGAGGGTTTTCCGCTGTTTGCTTTTTATATCTTGTTATATTTAATTTCTGTTTTGTGACTTTATATGATATACATAGCTCATGGAAGACACCAATAAAATTATTTCAAAAACAGCAAACCACAGTAATAGAAGTTCTGCAGTAATGTATATTGCAGGTTAGAAGAGGCGTCTCTAGGCCCAGGTGGATGCCAGCGTGGTTAATGTGCAGAGTCAAGGAAGCAATTAGCTCCCTGGTTCTGGTGTGTTCCTTGCCTTTGTCCGCCCCCCCCCCCCCGCACAACAAAACTCCACATTCTTCTCTGACAACTGCCTTTTTGAGCCTCAATTGTCATAAAAACAGAATGCTATTGTATCTGATGCTCATTCCCTTGATTTAGGGGCCAATGGAACAACCTCTTGCTCCTGCTTCATCTTCGAACCCTTCCTTTAGAACAAAGGGTTAATTGCAACTTTGCTTGGTGGTCTCCAAAATATGTGAAAATTGCTATTGTTGTTCACTCACCCCCCCTCCCCAATGGTCTTTCCTTGAAGCAAAATCTGCCCAAACTCTTCATACTTTTCTCATAAGTCACGCATTCCAAACACTTTGTCATCCTTTCTCATCTTCTTTGCATCCTTTCCAGCTCCTTGGTACCCCCCCCTTTTTTTAAAAAAAAAAGAAGGACCCAAATTATAGGAAACCATTTTTTCAAAGGCCTGCTGCTAAGCAGTGGGGGGCGGGGAGGAAGTTCTGTTATCTCTCATGTTACATTCACATGGTGCTTCTGATGATGATGCAGCCTGAATCACGATTAGCTTGTGATTGTAGGAACACAAGAAAAGCCCTGCTGTTGCCCATGGGAAGTCTGCAAGCAGGACATGAGTGCAATGGCACTCTGATCACTTGTACTCCCCAGCAACTGGCATTCAGAGGCATAATGCCTCTGGCGGTGGAGGGAGAACATAACCATCAAGGTCATTTTTGTTATGTACTGAAGTTCTCACCCTGGGCCAGCAGGGGGATACTGTAGATAGTTATGCAAATAAGGGATCGAAAGTGACGTTCAGTGATTGGATAGTTTTAGAAAATTGTTACAGTTACGTTGTACTGGAGCTCTATATAAGCAGGCTGACTGAACCCTTCAGTTCAGTTCTGTTCTGGCCTGTGAATAAACAAGAGCTGTTTGAAGAATCGCTGTGTCGTCTGATATGTTCACCCACAACTTAACAATTTTTGTCCCCAGAGTGGAGCTAAAGAAACCTAGAACTGGGGTGGGAATCCTGTGGCCTTCAACCTAATTCCATACAGCCTAATTTCATTCAGGTGGCAGGGAGGAGGGTGGTCAATGGAATGGAAAGGGTGCTGGAAAGAAAAACAGACACACACAGAGAGAGGACTCAGCTACATTAGTCCAAAAACAACATTTTGAATGCGTTGTAAACATGCAACATCAGATGGCGCTGTAGAGCAGGAAACTTTTCTGTGCGATTTTACATGGCTTTTTTTCTTTTGTTCTAACGATTTAATTTCTGACTTATTATAGCGTTCCCCCCCCTGTGTGTAGATACACCAAGGGGGGGTGGCAGTAAGAGAGAAAATTAAAAAGGGAAGGTGGCAGAGGGAGAGGGAGGGAGGGAGGGAGGGAGGGAGGAAGAAAGAAAGAAAGAAAGAAAGAAAGAAAGAAAGAAAGAAAGAAAGAAAAGGGGATTAGAGAGAGAGAAATAAAAATGAAGGGGGTGGTGGAGAGAGAGAGAAGTGGTGTTCCTGCCCACTTTTGGACCAGAGGGGGGTCTTGTCGTCTGTGCAGCCCAGGACCTCCATTGACATGGCCCAGGCTTGCAGCCAGGGAAAGTCACTTTGGGCTGCTAACACAGCAGTTCAACTTCACCCCCAGAGGTCCACTCAACTGACTCTTGAGACAGATGGATGCCAGCAAGCAACACTGACTGATTCTCCTTTTATTGCAGTTTGCCCAGTGCTCAAACCAGCCTTTCTGAATATGAATCTTGTTCTTGGCATTATATGCAACTCCCCCTCTTTTCTGTCTTCTGCTAGTAAAAAAAAACAAACCCTCATAAGGCCCTGAGCCAGAAATGCTGTGTTGAGGTAGCCCGAGGGGGCCAGGAATTGTTACAAAACTGGCAGAGCATAAATACAGGGAGTCTGATATGTTGATAGCTATTTAATTGCACACAGTATTAATCAAATAAAAATTAATTTGATATAATTTTACAATAAAGGATTAGGGCTCATTAGCTTTTGCAGTCATCTGCCAGAACACCGGGAGCTTGTTTTCTTCTTAGGCCTAAACAAGAGATGATTCTTGTTGCTTGTGTGAAGGGTATTAATGTTCATGTTTTGCATTGTGCAAACAAGAGTCACAAGAAGGCCTAGACAGCCTCAGAACTGTGTGGTGTGGGGTATAGGATTAGGCTAACCCTAATCCTGGCAGGGCGAGAAAGAGTTATATGTACTCTTCTCAACCCAACCCAACCCAGTCCCAAGCTGATACAGTGATACCTCGGGTTACATACACTTCAGATTACATACGCTTCAGGTTACAGACTTTGCTAACCCAGAAATAGTACCTTGGGTTAAGAACTTTGATTCAGGATGAGAACAGAAATCGCGTGGTGGCGGCACAGCGGCAGGCCCCATTACCTAAAGTGGTGCTTCAGGTTAAGAACAGTTTCAGGTTAAGAACAGACCTCCGGAACGAATTAAGTACTTAAGCCGAGGTACCACAGTATTTACATATCAAGAGAAGCCTCCAGTGGCACCAATGAGAGATTACATTGAAATTCTAGGCAATTATGGTTGGGACCCTGGCAGGGAGAGAGTTAAACTTACCCTCCCCTCTAAGGCTGCCTAAATTTCCCCTGCATATCAATAAGCATGCGTATTAGTTGCATGAACGAAATTCTTGCCATGTTTAGTTTGGCCCTTAATAGTGGTGGCCTGGTGCCCTCTGGGAATGAAAGGGTGGAACGCCTAAGGGAGCTGGGCATGTTTAGCCTGGAGAAGAGGAGGTTAAGGGGTGATATGATAGCCATGTTCAAATATATAAAAGGATGTCACATAGAGGAGGGAGAAAGGTTGTTTTCTGCTGCTCCAGAGAAGCGGACACGGAGCAATGGATCCAAACTACAAGAAAGAAGATTCCACCTAAACATTAGGAAGAACTTCCTGACAGTAAGAGCTGTTCGACAGTGGAATTTGCTGCCAAGGAGTGTGGTGGAGTCTCCTTCTTTGGAGGTCTTTAAGCAGAGGCTTGACAACCATATGTCAGGAGTGCTCTGATGGTGTTTCCTGCTTGGCAGGGGGTTGGACTCGATGGCCCTTGTGGTCTCTTCCAACTCTATGATTCTATGATTCTAGGGTGAAAGGAAGGGAGGCTGACCAGTAGATGGCGCCAGACATACAGCCAGCCAGAAGTAACTATTTCTAGTTTGGTCCCCACCCTCCTTGCTGAGTTCTACAAGGGCCAACACTGAGACTAAGGAGGAGGAGAGTGACAGACAGACCCAGTCCCTGGGATGGTTGTAAATAAGGAGTCAAGGCAGGTGGGGCTGGCTGAGGGCAGCCTGAGTTTGGTGGGGCAGTGCCCTGTTTAGCCTAAGAAACCCAGACTCCAACTCCCATCAGCTCCAACCAGCATGGTTAATGACCAGGGGCTGTGAAAGTTGTAGTCCAGAAACATTCAGAGAGCCATAGGTAAAGGTAAAGGGACCCCTGACCATTAGGTCCAGTCGCGGACGACTCTGGGGTTGCGTGCTCATCTCGCCGAGGGAACCGGCGTACAGCTTCCGGGTCATGTGGCCAGCAAGAGTAAGCACGGAAACGCCGTTTACCTTCCCGCCGGAGTGGTACCTATTCATCTACTTGCACTTTGACGTGCTTTCGAACTGCTAGGTTGGAAGGAGCAGGGACCAAGCAACGGGAGCTCACCCCGTCGTGGGGATTTGAACCACCAACCTTCTGATTGGCAAGTCCTAGACTTTGTGGTTTGACCGACAGCGCCACCCGCGTTCCCCAGAGAGCCATAGTTCCTTACTAAAGCTCTATGCCCACCTCTCTGTCTTTCTGTACACACACACACATGTTCTAACCCAAACTCTACCTAGGACAGTCCCCTCTTGGCTGTCATGGCATCAGTCACCTCCTAGGAACTCGTAAGAAGAGCCTGTTTGATCAGGCCGATGACCCATCCAGCTAGCATCCTGTTTTCAGAGTGGACAACTAGCCTGTAGAACACCTTCATGCAGGGCCCAAGTACAAGAGCACTTTCTCTTCCTGTGGTTTCCAGCAACTGTTATTCAGAAGCATTGCAGAGCCCAGCCATTATCACTAGTAGCCATATCCTCCATGAATCTGTCCCATCCTCTTTTAAATACCTCCAAGTTCGTGGCTCTCACTGCCTCTTGTGGGAGTGAGTTCCATAGTTTAACGATGCACTATGTGAAAAAGTAACTTTCTATCTGTCCAACATTCAGTTCATGAGTTCTAGTGTTATGAGAGGGGTAGAAAAACGTTTCTCTGTCCTCTTTCTCCAAGCCACGCATAATTTTAAAAACTTGTATCATCTCACCTCTAACTTGCCTTTTCTCTAAACTAAAAGCCCCCCCCAAGTCCATTAAACAACAATATGCTAATTGCTTCTAAATGCTGCAGTCTAATTGCGTACTCCACTTTCGTGACACTTTTTATTCCATTATCTAATACTGTTGTAAGTTTGAAGAGTCAGACCAAATCCTTGATCCCAGGGAGGGATTAGAGGGAAGCCTCTGATTAGCAATCATATCCATATGCTGAAGCGGAACATTTGGATTTGTGTTTTGTCTCCACGCCTCCCCTCCCTAACTTCAGGAGCATCTCCAGGGCTCCCTGCCAATTTCACACTATCTCCTTTCCCCTTGCTTTGTCAGACGCTCTAGACTGTACTTCAGTGTAGCGGGAAAGAAAGCCAACACAGCATTGCAAAGGGTGTCATTTGGGGGTGGAGGGGGGTTCCTAACATTCTGGCCCAGAGAATGTCAGGTCTGCTCCTTGACAGAGAGGAGATTACGTTGGATAGAAATCAACACAAATAGCAGCCCGGTTCTTGCCTACATAAAGGGAAACACTTTGTTTATAATATTCTGGTTGTGATCAAAAACTCCTGGTCTTTTTTTCTTTTGCTTAAATCAGGTGTGTGTGTGTGTGTGTGTGTGTGGAATTGGACAAGAGCCGCAATACTGGATGGGATGTCTAACTCCCGCCCAATGTAATTTCTTTGATTGAAAACACACACACACACACACACACACACAGCTTCTGTTAGCTTTGTGCAATGGCGGTTGGTACCCACTGAAATTGGTTGGGTGGTAGGCAGGGAGGCCACCATTAGATGGCACCAGAGAGCACGACAGGCAGAGCCAACTCATTTGACATTTGCCCTTATCCTACAAGGAAGAGGAAGCTTACAGCTAGTGTCACCACCCAGACTGGTTGTAAGAAAGAAGACAGGCTGTAGGGTTTGAAGGAATCAAGACTGAGGTTGGTGGGCCAGTGTCCCCTTTATCCTAATGGATCAACCTCATAAGAACATAAAACAAAGAGCCTGCTGCATCTACTGGCTACCTAGTTGCTTGTGGGGAAACCTCAAGCAGGACCAGAGCCCAAGAGCACTCTCCCCTCCTGTGGTTTCCAGCAACTGGCTTTCCAAAGTACCATTGATGATGATGATGATGATGATGATCATCATCATCATCTCTGGGCGGCTTCCAAAAAAGATTAAAATACATCAAAATGTCACATATTAAAAACTTCCTTGAACAGGGCTGCCTTCAGATGTCTTCTAAATGTCAGGTAGTTGTTTATCTCTTTGACATCTGACGGGAGGACGTTCCACAGGGCGGGCGCCACTACCGAGAAGGCCCTCTGCCTGGTTTCCTGTAGCTTTGCTTCTCGCAGTGAGGGAACCGCCAGAAGGCCCTCGGCACTGGACCTCAGTGTCCGGGCAGAATGATGGGGGTGGAGACGCTGTCTGTGTGTATGTGAAGACTGATACCTATATTGTCTCTATCCCCATTCTCTACTGGAGCTAAGAGCCTTTCTAGGCACTTCTTAATAGCCATGCCGTTTGTGTAATTTAGTGATAAAACAAGCATGCACAGCATTTTGTCAGGCACTGTTTCTCAAGCAGTGGGCTGGGACTTACCTGTGGGCCTTGGTCCACTTTCAAGTGGACCTGAGTTCCACAGCCTGCCCTGGGTCTCCTCACTTACCTGCCTCACCCCCTAGCTGTGCCTGTGCCATAGGAGCATTTATTTGAGCAGGGGTGCTTGCATTTGTGAGTTCCCCTGCTTCAAGCACTTGTGCCATGGCTAGGTGTCCTATTTACAAAATGTTGTATTTGAGGCTTGCCAAAATCAAAACAAGCAAGGGATGCCGACAAGTCTAAATTGAATTTTGAGTTTAAAGATTCATATTTAAACAACGGATGGAAATAGAATGTTGCTGTGAAGTTTCTCATTCATAAAGACAAACAGTGAAACTGGAAAAATCAGCCAAAACGGAATATAGTATTAGTGAATTATTGAGTTATGGCTGTAAACCAAGGCAACAACGAACGAACCACCAGAACATTTGCAAGAGAAATGCCATTTCCTGCCTATACAAAATTCTGGACTGGATGTTGGATCCACAAAGATCAAGGAAGTTTTCTCTTGTTTTGCTTTATTCCTGTTCTAGGAAACTTCTGGCATGTGCATCCCTGGAGCACCTTCACAACAGAGAGCTGTTCCAAGACAATAAATGGAGAAGTTGATTACTTCTTGGAAAAGAAATGTATTAGAGAGACTCACGCAATGTTCCGCCAGGGCAGGCTATGCATCTATGCTCCGACATTCCTCTCCTTAGATTTAGCGGGCCCTCTCCATTTCGCTATGGTGCCTGCCTAGAAACTTTGTTTGGAGACATGCATAATCTACTGTTTCTAGTTTCACCATGGCAAAGCCATATATGCCAGGAATTTAACGAAGGAGGGGAGGGAAACTCAAGGAGAGTCTAGGCTTCTGCCTTGGATATTCAGCTGTCACTCAAACCTACTGCTACCACTGCTGCTGCTACTACAAAAGTCACTGCCTCTTCTACAGAGATATAAGAGAAATTAGGTAAGCTGTGTTCTGCCAGCTTGCTCATTAAGAAGAAGCAAAGCTCCCATTTTCTAATATTCTAGCCAGCGAACACAAAGGCACCTGTCATTCGGAAGCGGTTGGCGGGGAGGGGCTCTGCCACGGACCCAGGCATTCTGGCAGTGGTGTCCCTACTACCTAGCAGGACGGTGCAGGGCAGAGCACTCCGGTGGCAAGGTGAGGGTGATTTGGGTACCCTGGTAGAGCTAGTCTGGCACTTTTCCCTTTGCGCCTACCCTACCCCAACACAATAAGTAGTGGCAATGCTGGTCCCAGAAAGCCAGCCTGCTCCCTCTTGGCTCCTCCAGTTGCTGCTTACATTTTCACGTTATTTTAAATAAATCAATGGTTTTAATTTCAAAACATTGTATTATTTGTATTTTGACATCTGCTAGGAGTTTTTTTTATTGGGGTGTGCTTCTCAGTAGTGACATCCCTTCTAAAAAAAAGAGAGGAAAATATCTTAGTTGCTTTAATTTTGCCAGAAAATTGTTTTATTTGTACTCACACCCTTTGTGAAGCTGCCTTCTACTGAGTCTGGCCATTGGTCCATCCAGCTCTGTATTGTCCACTGCAGAGGTCTTTCCCCAACTGTTAGCTAGAGATGCTAGGGACTCTCTCTCTCTCTCTCTCTCTCTCTCTCTCTCTCTCTCTCTCTCGTGTTTGTACACCAACCTCCATACTGAGCATATGCAGATCTTATGCAAATCAGTGGCCCCTCTTCTTTTTGGTGATGGGTAAGTGGCAATCCTAAAAACAACAGTTGCCTATGTTTTAAGCATTCCTTCCTAAAACTTGGTCAAGTCATTAGAGGCCAGATAAAATTACTTTGGAGGCTGCATTCAGCCTGCCGGCCATTAGCTGGCCACCCCTGATTTAAACAATACTAGGGTTGTTGCCTCCATCGGATGGAATTCCCAGTTCCCTTAAGCAGCACAGTGACTTATTAGTTCATTCATAAATTACTTGTTATTGCTTTAGGGAATTTCGACCAGCAGAGACAACAAGCCTCATACTGTTTAAATTTAGGAGCGGCCGGCCGATGGCCTACAAGCTTGATGCAGCCTCCAAAGCGATCGTATTTGGTCCTAGCAAATTTTTGTATGTAATGCCCTGGCTGTGCCTGAGCTGTTGCCAACTTGCTTGGAGAGCCTGGCCACAGTGAGGGTGTTTGGCCTGCACCGGAGAGACACGTCTATCTCCCAGATGATATCTAGAGAGAAGAGAGCGAAACTTCCCTGCAAAAGGAGAGACACCAGGCACCCTCCCGCCCCATCCCACAGTTTAAATAATCCTAGGCTGGAAGAAAGGTACCATATTTTTTGCTCCATAAGACGCACCTAGTTTTTAGAGGGGAATGCAAGAAAAAAATATTCTTTAAAGGGAGCGTTGAGCAGAGCCTGTATGCATCCCAGGCTATCCTCAGCACTCCCTTTCAGGCTTTTCCCTGAGGAGGGAGAAGGGAAGCCCGTCGATCCCTTCCCCTACCTCCCGGAAAAGCCCCCAAGATCCGCGCTCCCTTTAAAGAGCCGCGCGGAGCGTGTGTGCGGCTCTTGGGGGCTGCCCTTCTCCCTCCTCGGGGAAAAGCCCCCAAGAGCTGCACACACGCTCCAGACGCAGTCAATATTTTTGCACTGTCAAAAGGGTATCATTGAAATTTGCATTAATGTTTATGAGAACTGATAGTGCTAGGAATGAACTAGTTCATTTAATGAAGTTCATTGAATTAGTTCAAAAATGTCTGAACTACACCTCAAAACAGCTCTCATATCAGCCAGGTGAAATGAACATGAATTTTGTTCATTTGGGGGTAGCACTTTGAAATATTTCTAGTTCAGGTTCACTCTCTAACATTTTTAAAGATGCTTTCGCCCCCTTGGGCCTTAAGCTTATAGATCATAACTGCTGGGAAAATTAAACATTTCACATTCCACTGTGTGCACGCTTTGATGTTTTCTTCTTAATATTCTGAATGTAATATTCTTTTTCATTTTAACCATTTACACACCATCTACCACAAAGAATGCTGAAATAAAATGAACATGAAGCGAATTAGTTCATTATATAAAAGGACAGATGTGAACTGGAATCATTTCCTTTTTGGACATGGTGAACTAGAACTAGTTGCCTTTAAAAAATGAGCTTTCCGAGTCCTGGAACTGACTGGCTTTCAGGTACCCTGCCAAAGAAAAAAGGCCTAGCTCTCAGCTACCTATCAGCTTCCTGTTTTAACAGGAAGCATGTGGAGAGTAGCTTGGAAGGGTTACTGTTTTGTATTCTACCACTGGGTTTGCCTAGGTTACCTTCTTCACTGGTTCTCTTAATCCTTTAAAAAATTCTGGTGAAATTTCCTCTCGTTCCTCGTAGGATTTTTGCAATTAGGCCCAATTTGTGCAACAGATTAACTCATCTTGTACATTCTGAAAGAAGTTTCCATTTTTTCTGTGAAAACGCGCTAATTAATACCACAAGTGATGTCGTGATTTTGGCCCATCTGCAGGAACGTGGGGCTTGACAGCTCCTAACAGAAACCAGCTGGCCTCTCCCGTCTCTTGATCCAAGCCATTTTCCCAATCCCTCTGCTTTTACCCCCATCAGGTTTCCAACCTCTTTACTCCCCGCTGGTCTGTTCTCCCCCTAATATGACAGCTTTGGCTGTTAAAATGGCATCTCCTCCAGCTCTCCTTTCACCTTGACTCCAGTGCATTTGGTTTGGGTTCCCTTGTGTGTGTGTTTGTGTCTGGTTCCACTCCCCTCTTTGTTTTATGTTACAGACCGTTCCCTATGATGTTCTGCTGTGTGTATCAGCTACACTCGCTTCCTCCTTCTTTACATCTGTTGCTGGAGACACTGGGGAAGAATGTTCAGGGGAGGACCACACACCTAGGTTCCACGTCAGAGAAAGGGGTTGATATTATTCGTCACCCTCTGGTTCGCCATATACTGAATAATCAAAGTCTGCTTTCATGGGGCTGGAAGAGGGACACCATTTTGGGGTTTCAGAGGTGAAATGAAGTTGTTTTGGGCCACCACAGGTACTTGAAGGCTTAACAAACCCTAGAAGCATTTATCAGTTCTCTGCCTCCCTTAGTCATCCTAAAATACACCACAAGGTTTGAAAATGCATTCTGTGAGTTAGGCCTCATTTGGGGCCTGCATGATGCTTGCAGTTTCTTGAATTAAAGGGATAGCTAGAGCAGTAGTTTTCATGTTGATGATGGGAACTGGTTCAACATCAGCTGGAGAGTCATGGTGGGGGTTTATTGGGTTGTTGTTTTTATTTTGATTATATATTTTGTGGTTTTATATTTTGATTTTGTTGTGTGAACCACCCTGAGCCCTCCGGGTACAGGACAGTATATAAATTACAACAACAACAACAACAACAACAACAACAACAACAACAACAACAACATATGTATCCACCCAACATGGATCACCTAAAAATCCTTGGCAGGTCTTAGTAGACCACTTTATAAACATTTTTTATTGCTTGACAAATCAAAACACACACAAACCCATATTTCAATAGCCTTTGTAGTGCAATGGATGTTCCTGTTTATTTTTTTGAGGGGGAGAGTAGAAATAGTACTTTCCACAAGGCAGCAACGGAACCAAGTCATGGGAGCTCAGGATCAGTTATGCCGACTTAGTCCCCACACTCACCTTTTAATTAATAACTACAAATTTGTACTTGCATCATACACTGTATTCACATGGCTTCACTTCTACATTCGTCCATTGGATCAGGCCAGTGGCCCACGTAGACCTGCTTCCTGTTCTCACGGTGGCCAACCAGATGCCTATGAGAAGCCCACAAGCTGGACATGAGCATAACGGCCGTCTGCCCAACTGCGATTCCCAGCAACTGTTCGTATATTTCATAAAAGGCACACAATAACAAAGGGTGACCAATCAAGGGATCCGGTGTGCGTTGCACCACTTCCTCATGCAGTTGCCAGCAGCATGTGTGAAGCAGCTGCCTAGGCATGCCTCTGAACAAATGGCACAGAAACCCATTCTGTGCCTTGTTATCCTCATGCTGGGAGGCCTGTAGCTAACCTGATCGTATTGACTCCTTCCCACAAGTATTTCCATTGGCCGCGATTCTTTCCTGCACTTCTACATGTGCCCTGGGAGGAGGGTGGGCTGACCAGTGGAATGTCTGCTCCATGGCCTGGCCACCCCCTTTCCCCTACCCACCTTTTCATTTGTTTGTTCTCTTCCTCTGACTTGGTCAAAGACATAAGAAACAACAACAGTTACTCTGGGCGATGCGTGCCGTCGGGCCTTCTGCCTTTCCCCCAAGTCCCACTGGCACGCAGCCTCCTCAAGGGGGAACCTAGCCAAGCAGGCATGCCCAGAATCTTGAGCCTTAATTGGGTTAATTACAGCACATAGCACTATGGCTCTTGTGTGTGTGCGCGTCCTCCCCCCTTTCTCAAAAGGACAAAATATTTGAGATGATGAATGAGCAATCAAGGATGTTTTTCTTTCTTTGCCTCACTCTGCTTGCCAAAGAACCCAACGCAGAGAGAGGAGAGAGTGAGAGCTCTAGAAAGTCTTCGACTACAGTTCCTTCTGCCAAGTACCCACCCTGGGTATTAATCCTGTCAAACATGTGTTTGCCCTTGGGGGGGGCTCCCTTCTATTCCTTAGCTGTGTTGCTGGTAAACAAATTGCTCTTAAAGCCATTTGCTTAACTTTATTCCTTCCTGGACTTGAGTCACGCACCATTTTCTGCTCTTTCGCACTCAGTTCCAAGTAACTCTATACCCTACTCTTTTTTAATTATTATTTCCTCTGCACCCCTCGCCATGAAATATTATTTTTGGTACACTTCCCTCCATGCCACATTGTGCTTAATAGGTCACAGAAAGGAAAGCTGCACCAAACAGCAAGATCAAGATCAACATTGTGCATCCATGTAAATGTGCTCGCACCAAGAAAATTGAAATGGGTCTTGATAAGCCAGATCCAAAGAGATCTGAGCGCAGGGGAAACAGCCGCCAAGCTGTTCTGCAAACACTTGCGCAAGAGTCTACTACGCCATGCTTAGGGATGCTGACAGCTGTTGTTCCGCATGCCCAGATGCTCAGAAAGAACCGCTTGCAAAATCCACCAGGGATGGGTTTTCTAGTTTTACAGCAGCCCTACAGTTTGCTCATGCAAGGAGCCACGAGGGGGATGCACAGAGTTGCCTTTAAGAACGTATATGTGCATAAGAAGAGACTGCTGGATCAGACAAATGGTCCATCAAGTCAAGCTTCCCATTCTCATAGTGGTCATCCAGATTCTTGTAGGAAACCTGCAAGCAGGAGCCGAGCACAAGAAAATCCTCCCCTCCTGTACTGTCTAGCAACTGATATTCAGAAGCATTACTGTCTCTGTGGAGGCAGAACATAGACATCATGGCTAGTATCCTCCATGAATTTGTTTGATCCTCAAGTTCTGACTTCCAACATTCAGCTTCCTTGTGCCAGAATCTATCTATCTATCTATCTATCTATCTATCTATCTATCTATCTATCTATCTATCTATCTTTCTATCTACGTTTCCGAGCACAATTCAAAGTGCTGGTGTTGACCTTTAAAGCCCTAAACGGCCTCGGCCAAGTATACCTGAAGGAGCGTCTCCACCCCCATCGTTCTGCCCGGACGCTGAGGTCCAGCGCCGAGGGCCTTCTGGCGGTTCCCTCATTGCGAGAAGCAAAGCTACAGGGAACCAGGCAGAGGGCCTTCTCGGTCATGGTGCCTGCCCTGTGGAACGCCCTCCCATCAGATGTCAAAGCGATAAATAACTACCTGACATTCAGAAGACATCTTAAGGCAGCCCTGTTCAGGGAAGTTTTTAATCTGTGATATTTTAGTGTATTTTTGGTTTTTATGGAAGCCGCCCAGAGTGGCTGGGGAAACTCAGCCAGATGGGCGGGGTACAAATAATAAATTATTATTATTATTATTATTATTATTATTATTATTATTATCTATCATCTATCTATCATCTATCTATCATCTATCTATCTATCTATCATCTATCTATCTATCTATCTATCTATCTATCATCTATCTATCATCTATCTATCTATCATCTACCTGTCTCATAGTTTGGGTACTAAAATCTGAAAATGCAGTTTATACCATTCCACTGGGACCTGGTGACTTGGTACTGAGAATAATTTTAATTACTGTTTGCATTTCTTCTAATTACAGGGTTTGCAAGAGACATTTTCTTTGTGTTTCTGAAAGATGAGGTAGTTTGCAATCTCTGTGTCAGCTGGGTTAATCTCTTTGCAGTAAACTTTAGAACAAAACTCTAGGAATGGCAAATTAATGTCTGATGGAGTGATACGAATTTGTTTTGTGAATCCTTAATAGAGTGAGTGTAAAATTCAGATGTCTCTAACAATGTGTCAGAAACTTGTTAATAAAAAATTAAATAACACACACACACACACACACACACACACACACACAAGAGAGAGATTAGTCAAGACCAAAGCATGGGGAAAGCAGCAAATTAGAGGAGCCTATAGGCATGACGTTTGAGGAAGGTGCAGCATTCATTGATGGCGCAACACCTAGGGAAGCACCTTCCTGCTGTAGAAAGGAGTGCTCTAAGCTTTCAATGCCATTGACTATATGGCAATTTTGTATGCATTTATAGACACATTAATCCTGAAACACACATATTCCTTACATTCTGGTATATTTTTTGAGCCAAGAACTGTATCGCAAAATTTGGAGAAGTTTGAAATCTGATATATAATTGTATTCTGATGCCCACATTAGTCTAAGAGAAGGGGTTCAGGTCAGTTTGCATGGGAATCCACAGAAATGGAATTCTGGAAACACCTCATGTCTAGAGCTCTCTTAATCTTATCCCTGAAGCATGGGGAAGGCAAATGAGATGCCATTTGCGATGCCATCTGCCGGCCAGCCATGGAACAAACGTTTTTGTTTCCTGCTGGGTAGACAGATATTGGCACATACCAGAAGAACATCTGGCAACCAGTACTCATTCTAGTGTGGCAAAATATTTCCTCAAAGGCGCCATCCCAAGCACAGTCGTTCGGGCAAGTTGCTCTAGCATCTGCTCAGCTGAAATTGTTGTGGTTCCTTGTGCTAAACAGAGTTCACCATTTGATGAGATTCACCTCCCCAGCAGTGGTGGCTGGTCCATTCAGCAAACAGGGAGCTACTTCAGACTGCCCTCAGCTAGCTCCCACTTCCCTGACTCTTTTCTTACAACCATCAGGAGGTGACTCTGCCTGCCACCGATTCCACCTTCTGTTGGCCTCCCTGCCTCCCACCCTACCAGGTCCAAAGGGTACCAGCCATCACTGGTCCTTAGTGCCATCAGAGACAAAGCCTAGTTTGCTCAGTCAAGAAGCATCACGATGTCACACCATCGTGAGGCTCTGAAGTGTGGGAGCCTGCATGTGTGTGGCAGAGGCCTCTCTACCTAGTGATCTTCCACTTCTAAGGCCATCTCTACAACCCACAAGGAGCTTTGAAGAAAAGCCCCAAAGTATGCCTTTCATTAAGATTTAATAAAGCGGCGGAGTGTGTTTGGAGTGCAAACTGATTATCAGAGCCTTTATTGAGGATTAATAGCAATGTAATCGGTGCCTATCTGGATCCGAAAGGCATCCATTACAGAGCTTCAAAACCTCCACCGAACTGTGTTTCTAACTGGCCTTTAAGAGCATGCTGTTGCTTTATTAAACCCTAATTAAACACACATTGCGTCGATGCAATTCAAAGTGGTTGCCATAAGCTACTTGTCATTAATATGCAGCCTAATGTGTTTTTCAGCTTGGTTGCTCGGCTAATTATTATTAGTTTATTTCCCTTGCCTGGCCTTTGTTGTCTTCGTAATTTGGGGAGGCGTATATTGTTTTCTTCATGGTTCAAGTGGTGTTTTCTTGGGAGGAAGGCAGGGGGAGTGCAAGCTACTGCCATGGCGGTAGGTGAGTTGAAATGAAACCAGGATGTTCTTACAACAGAGGCACTTTGGAGCTATATCACTTGATTATGATAAGCTGCGTTGTGATATTTATTGGGTGCGTGTCTGTACTTTGACTATATTTAGGGGATCTTGTATGATCTAGAGCAGGAGTGGGGAATTCCAGGCCTCTCTGTCTAGGCCTCAGGATGTTCCTAGGCCACACCCACTTCCTTGGCCACACGCCTCGCTGGCTTAGCTCCATGCCCTCAAGTGCTCTTGGCTGGCTTGGATGCATCTCTGAGCTGTCACAGTGCCTCTTGGTCACCTGCATGGAGGGCAGCAAAGTTTGGGTTGGATAAATGAACCAATAGCTCTTGCATCTGGGTAGCCCCAGCCTTGCCCAGGGAAGCTGCAGTGGCACCAATCATTGGAGGGTGGCTTTGTGGCTCTGCCCCAACTCTCCAGTTGCTACTGCAAGTCCACCTCAAAATCTGGAGCTAAGACTATTTCTCAGCTGTATGATCATTAGCTCATTCTGCTATAATGCGTTTTGTTAAAAGGCACAAAGAGGTCGAAATGAATGACTAAGGGTTCATCCACACTTACTTTTTGCCCTGCGCTTTCTAGGCACTGGTCCATGCTCTCCCAGTCCATGTCTGAGCAATTTCCCCTCTTTTTTTGATGATGCAGCGTATTCTTGTTTTGAGTGATTTTGTTTCCTACACCTGTTTCCTAATAGTCTGCAGTTTTCACCTCCATACTTGTAGAAGCATTGTTTTGAGTATAGAATGTGATTATTGTTTTGTTGATATCTAGTGAGTTGAGTTCCCACCTTTTTCGTTCTGTAAGTTTCAGGAGGTTTTCTAGCTCCTGTTTGTGTGTAGCATGATGAGAGGGCCGTGATGTCTTGTTCTATTTTGCTAATTTTTGAGGTTTGTTTTTTAAGGGATGCTTTCTCTTTTATGCAAGCTCCTCTGGTGACCACTTTCATTGTGTCCTAAAGGAGGGGTTGTTGTTGTATTGTCTACATCATTTTTTTTTGGGGGGGGAAGTAGTTTTGGAGAGTTTTTGCGAGACTTTCTCTAATTAGTTTATTTGTGGTTGGGATGGGACTGAAGGACCATGATGGGGTGGTTCATGTTTCTTCTCCTATATTAAAGGTAGCTTCTACTGGGGCATAGTCTGTGATTTGGTTCATGTTTCTTCTCCTATATTAAAGGTAGCTTCTACTGGGGCGTGGTCTGTGATTTTAATGTTACCCATGTTTGTTGATTCAACCAAGGGGATCAGGCCTTGTGTGAGCAGAATGCTGTCTAGTCTGGACACTGTGCCGTAGCGCCCGGACTGGAATGCGTGGCTAGTGTCTCCTGGGTTTACTTTGCCCCAAATGCCATAGAGACTGCTGTTTTTTTTTTTTAAAAAAGCATCTTTAGCAGTTTGTAAGAGCCCCTAATTGTTTGGGGTTTCCTTCGGAGGAAGGTTGCCCATGGGGTTGTAGGGTGGATGTCTTTCAGGGAGATGCCTCTCATATTCACTATATGCATTTTAAAAAAAACTTTTATTTTGCTTTAAACAAATACAGATAAATATAAACAAGCAAAATTACAAAAGAAGAAACCTCAATAATAATAATGAAAAAAACTAGAAAACTACAAAAAATATCCAAGTACATAGAACACAAGCCATTATGGGAAAGAAAAAAGAAAAAGGAAAAAGGAAAGAAGGAGGAGGAGGAGGAGGAAAAAAGGGAAAAAAGAAGGAAAAAAGAAAGAAAAAAAGAGGTAAATGAGCCAAAACACAAGAAGTCTCATCTATTGTACGCTTCCGTCAAGATCACAGCAGATCATTATTCTTATCAGTTCTCTCTATCTGCATTTCATAGAATCCCTCATCTTGGTATCAGGGAACAATATGCATTTTTGTACAAATTCTGCATCAAAAAATTTGAATAAGGGCAAATTTTGCAAGATATACCCGTATTTTTCGCCCTATAGGACGCACTTTTTCCCCTCCAAAAATGAAGGGGAAATGTGTGTGCGTCCTATGGGGTGAATGCAGGCTTTCGCTGAAGCCTGGAGAGCGAGAGGTGTCGTATCCTTGATTAATTTATGAGCAGAGGGCGATGTTTAGGTTACAAATTTATTGTAATGTATGATGGTGGTCCTTGTTTTTGTTTTGCTTTGGTTCCCGTTTGTCTTTTGTAAGTTTTGGCGGTTTTAAATTTGGAGGTTTAAGTATATTATGTTGGTATGGGAAACTGTCGTGTGACGGGCCAATGGCCGTAATAAAGATCAATCCAATCCAATCTCCAGGCTCCAGGAAGCTATCCACAAGTCTTGCGCGCCCGGGGGGAACTCCCCCCGGGCACGCATGGCTTGCGGGCGGCAGCCGGCAGCGCGGAGCATGGGGCGCCCTCCGGAGGACGCCTCGTGCTTCGCGCAGGTGTCCGCAAGCCTTGCGCACCCGGGGGAACTCCCCCCGGCGCGCAGGGCTTGCGGGCGGCAGCCGGCAGCGCGGAGCACGGGGCGCCCTTTGGAGGACGCCCCGTGCTTCGCGCAGGTGTCCGCAGCCTGCCGCCCGGTGGGCGGGGCGCCCTGAAGCAGAGCACCCCGTGCGCCGGACAGACATCCGCAGTGTGGGGAGCCCTGCAGGAGTTCCCCGCAGGGCTCCCCACGCTGCGGATAGCAGCCTGCTGCCCGGCGCGCGTGGCGCCCTGAAGCAGAGTGTCCCGCGCGCCGGACAGACATCGGCCAGCCCCACAAGCTCGGGGGACAGCGGGGAGGCGCAGCGCCGCCATCCCACTGTTCCCCAACCTGGTTTTGGGGGGGAAATAAAGGAAAATTTTTTTTCCTTTATTTCCCCCCCCCCAAAAAAGTAGGTGCATCCTATGGGACGAAAAATACGGTATGTGCTTTGCTTCACATGGTGTTTTGAGAAGCGTAAATTAGGTAGATTCGCCTTTAAAAGTGAACTGAATCAAAATTCTCTCCTATCCTTAATCGTGGGGAGATTTTTTTGTATTCTACAAAAGCCCATGCTTTAAAAGTGAAACCAGTTAGTCTTTAAGATGTGACAAACTCCAAATCTTTTCTTTCTTAAGGTCATACAGAGGTGACAATTAATGGTGCAGTGAAATTGACATCGCTGGGGTTGGGTGGCTGTCACCTAAGCATTCTTTAAGGACCCGCAACATGAAATAGCTAATCTATTAACTACAAAATGTGACATCCTTGAAAGCAGCCAGAGGCTTAGCAAGTGGTAATTTTAACACAAATCGTTAAAAAACAATCCAGGCTGGTTTGGGCTTGGGGGAGATTCAGAAAAAGACAGATGTCAGCCTAAATTCTGTCCTGGGCAAATTGATTGAAAGCATTATTACCACTCAGATTGTGAAATACATAGAACAACAAGCTTTGCTGAGAGGGGGAATCAGCGTGGCACTGACAGAGATAAGTTTTGGCTCATTAAACTTTTAAGATGCTGCTGCCCCAGATTGGCAGTTTTAAAAATGAAATCTGCTACTAATATCCCTGCAAGGATGCTTGTGGTTCACAGTGCGTTCCAGGATCTTTGCCACTACTCATTATGAGCTACTTCCTGGGTCTTTTTCCAAAAAGGAGATGGTAACATTCATCTTAGTACTCAGCAGTACTGTGGGGTGCTGTCTTTGTGGGTGTGTGTATGCATATACTTTATCTCTTTCTTTCCTAGCTCAGGCTCTGTGAGGGACATTATGTGGGAAGATGGGGGAGGGGAGAATGGGTACCATCCATGACACTTGCTCATAAATCCAAATATGCCATAGGCCTGAAATGGTTGGTATCCCCTGATTTAGAAGATTTGTTTTTGAAGATTTGCCTTCAGCAAATCTATCAGGGCAGTGCACAGTGGGGACAGTCAGACATAAATATGCAAATCACACATAGGCTCCCTGTTCTTCCCCCTTTTCTTCGTATTTATGTTGGCCTTACTGGCATTGGCAGTAGTCAGCAGCTCTCTGATCTGCGCCAGGTAGAAATGAACTGCCTGCCATTTTGAGGAATTACAAGTAGAGATGCTCAAGAGGTTTGGTCAGCTTGCATTCAGAAGCGAACCAACTGGATTCTCACATCCTGAGATGCAAAATGGGAAGCAGATAGCTTCCAAATTTCACAATTCTCTGGATTTTTTAAAAATGCAGTTTGCATCTTAAAAATGTAACAAAAATGAATCTAAAACCTGCATTTTATGTAAAAGTGGTATATAAATGCACTTTGCATTTAAATATGTATATTTTGCACATGTGCACACACATTTTCATGTGGATTCCCCACACCAGAGATAAATACACATTAATGCGCAAGTAGGAAATGCATTAAGAATCAACACATTTGAAACTGATATGAATTGACAATGGGCTGATGCACTGCGGGTCATTAAAATGAGTGTTGGCTTGCAGAACCAGTGCAGAGAAGGGGATGGTCAATGTCAGTGGTAGACCCTGGCATGGTGCTGGGACCATGGTATCTGCCTGAGGATGCTGAGTGCTGCCACCAGCCCTGGTGGAAAAGCTACAACCATCACAACTTTCTCTTTAAAAATAAATTGAATTTAGAGAACTTAAATCTTGAATAGTCCTGACCTGGTGGGGGAAAAAAAAACCTTCCAACTTGGTAAGTTTGCTTTTATTGACAAAAAATTCCTGTACTTTTCCAGTCAGTTTCTGTCCCATTTTTGTCTCGTTGCTAGAGTGACTGCGTACTTCTGTTGTAATAAGCAGAGGTGGACACACTATGGAATAAGTAACCCAGGCTGAACTTTCACCTCAAAACTGAACTGGACCCAAATCAAACTTTCTACCGTTTGAGAAAATTTGGTTCTGATTTTCCTCTCCTATTATTTTTTAGGTTTTGCAGCCTTTGTAGTTTCTTGATTCCTGCTGAGAGCAGAGAGGCCAAAATACTTCAACGCTGGCAGGCCTTGCATTGTTTCCAAGAATCTCTCTCAATAGGAAATGGTGGGAGAAGGAGAGACTCGGTAAGATTTGCAAGGCAGTTCAGCTGAGCATTAGGGTCAGTCGCTGTTCATGAGTTGACTTTTCCCTGTTTGCCGCCTCCCTGTCTGCTCCCAGCCATTTGCCTGCCCTTGTACCCAGCCACCTGACTATATGCAAATATGGAAAGAGGGAACAAATCTTTAAAGCTGTGGTCTGAGTCAAAATGGCACCCCAAAGTTCTCCACCTTGCAGGCAGAAAATAGAGGATGGGGGTGGTGGAAAGAGCTTTTGTTAAATATTACTGGGACAGGAGGATGTCACAACAGCTCATAGGAGAGGGCCTCACTATTAGGAGCATTGGTGTGGCTTTGTTCTCTCTGCCCCACCTTAGGATGTTATCCTATGGTATTCCAGGGGCCACAAGATGCACAGGAATGTCCTCTCCAAGGACAGAGAGAACGCTCTGACCTCAGAGAGGGAGATCTGATGTTGGATTTCCCCTTCCCTGCCCCTGCAGGGAGATGACTGTACCCCTGGATTGTCTGTGTTTCAACTGTTGGCATACGAAGCAACAACCACATCAGAAGAGGTCTTGTGTTAGTTCAGTTTAGTATGCTTCATAGCGTCCCAGATGTAGTGTCATTTAAGGGTGAGATGAAAATCACACACACTTAAAAAGTGGAGAATATTCAGCACTCCCTTCTTCTTTTTTGGGTGGTGGTGGTGGGGAAGAATGTAATCATAACATTTTCCAGAAGATTCTGCTTATTTCCAGCCCCTTACAAGTTAGCTCATTTCCTCAGTAATAAAAAGGATCCCCACCTTACTTCCTTCTAACAAAAGTTCCTGATGCTGGGAGAGATTTCACTCCATCTAGGTTCACTGAGGTGAATCTCCACATTTCAGCTGGAATTCTTTCCTTCTGAGATGTTTCTGCTAATGATAATCTCAAAGGTGGTGGGGTAGTTTCAGACTCATCAGTCTGCCAGCAAAGACCCCCTAGAGAATAATCAGGCTGCAAAGATAATGATGGACCCATTAGAGTCAAAGGCAGTTTATAAACATCAGAGAAGAACTATGGGGGGGGGAGGGGGAGAAAAATCTTCTCAGAGAAGTCGCATGCAAAGAACCTGCGTTTTCAACCAAAACTCGGTCAGTGTATGTAAGATACTGTAAGATTGGTTGGCCCAGTTCCAATTAAGGCAATATGTACATCCACTTGGACCACCTATTCTCTACACTGACTAGGAATGGCTTTCCAGAATTTCAGACAGCCCTAAGCAGAGATGTTGGAGATTGTCTACACTGAATGGCAGGAATTCTGGAGAAATTAGGATCAGTTCACATTTAAAGGCATGCCTACTTAATTTGCACTTCTTGAAACAGTACCCAAACCGAAACACAGCCACCTTTCAACATTCACTTCACACTTCTCTAAATTTTGCAGTGCTGTTCTCCAGCCCAGTAAGGTGTACAAAAATGCACATGTGTATTTTTGTAACGTGTGCACAAAATGCACACGTTGGTGAAAACAACATACAAAAATGCATTCTGTCACAGGGAAATAATAGGCAAAATTGTGCACGACCATATGTATCGGGAGAAATCCACGCTGACATTCCGACAAATTCTCAGGATGAAATTTATTGTTGTTATTCTTGAAAACCAATGCAAAAATGTGAAGAACCCAATTTTAAGATTGGAAAAAAGGAGAAGGTGAGAGAAACTGAAATGGACAGATCCGCCCACGCCTGATTTTCCAGGGTTTTAGACATGAGTCTCTCTCAGCCCTGCCTATAGATCCATGCAAGGCAGATGCTCTACCACAGCACTACAGCTCTTCCCCAATGGTTCTGTGACCACTGAGCATGCTCAGAGTTCATGCGTTTTTGGTATCCCCCCACCTTAGCCTTTCCCCAACATTTTTGTATTTCTGCAAACCTTTGGATTATCCTGAGCCTGCTGATAGTTTGTGTGTGTGTGTGGGGGGGGGTATTGGTTTTGGATACAGAAGGACCTACCCTTTGAGATAGGCACCCTCGCTTTGAAGGGCTGTCCATCCAAGGCTGCTTTAAAGTTAAAGAACCTGAAGGAAAGAGAACAGGAGGGGCCTTGAACCTCCCCATCAACAATTAACGCATGAGCAGCAGACTGAGCAGGTGCACACATCCCGCCTGCACGCACATTCTTCCCCACAACGCTGAGATGCATTTTCATTCAGAGTATAACAGTTCACATAAATGCAATTCAAATTAGCACTGAGCAAATTCTATGTAAATAGAAGTCCTCTTTTGGAGTGAGTCCTCTTTCTCTGGTAATGTGTGAGTGCCCACCTCCTCAATGTGGAGTGTGGGTTCACTTTTAGTATATTGGGTTTATTATCTAGTCCTGGATTAGGGATAGGTAAAGGAAAAGGGACCCCTGACCATTAGGTCCAGTCGTGGCTGATTCTTGGGTTGCGGCGCTCATCTCGCTTTATTGGCCGAGGGAGCCGGCGTACAGCTTCCGGGTCATGTGGCCAGCATGACTAAGCCGCTTCTGGTGAACCAGAGCAGCGCACGGAAATGCCGTTTACCTTCCCCCTGGAGCGGTACCTATTTATCTACTTGCACTTTGATGTGCTTTCGAACTGCTAGGTTGGCAGGAGCTTGGACCGAGCAACGGGAGCTCACCCCATCACGGGGATTTGAACTGCCGACCTTCTGATCAGCAAGTCCTAGGCTCTGTGGTTTAACCCACAGCGCCACCCGCGTCCCTCGGATCAGGGATAAGGAGTGCTTATTTTGCTGCTAGGCAGTCAGGGAGGAGGTGCTTTTGCCTCCACGAGAGCACAACTACTGGCACTTTGGTCCAGTAGAGACTAGGCAGCTGTTTCAAAGTCATGCAAAGCTGTTTCCAACACACACACACACACACACGCACGCACACACACACACCTTGAGTTGCCAGGTTGTCAGTTCCGGATGAAGTTCCTGAAGCCCTTCTGTTCCTGGGAGGCTTCACAAAGTGCAAATTATCCCACAGGACTGAGATGACATTTTCACTGGGCGGCTTTAAACCCCTTTAAAAACAAAATGGGTTTCTGAAATGAGCCACTAGTTTGAGATGCTGATGAGAAAACTCTCCTGCTTTTTTGTGGCAATTAGGGAGAGGGAGGGGCTGGAATATGTGGAGACCTGCTGCTTGCTGGTGTATCCAAATCACATAAAGTTTATCACAATCCCCCTTCCTTGCACAGTGATTGTGCTGTCAGCAAGTCTTTCTTTACTCTGTCCAGACATTTGCTCACAGCTGTGGCGTCCCAAAAGATGTGGCTGTTTCCACTATATCCCATCCTCTGTGGGGCTAGGAAATATATATATATATATAAATTTTTTTCTTGGCTGCCTCGCCTTCCAGATTTATAACAGATCTCCCAATGCTGCCTGCTGCTTAGCATGTGGTTGGAGTGATCTGAATCAGGAGGAACTGGATATGTGTTTCCTTTTAAAGCCATGAGCCAGCAGTGCTCTCTGTTGCATTACCTGGTCCCATTGATTTCAGTGAAACTGACAACAAAATAAGCACATATAGACTTGCAGACTGGCACCTTTTTGGGGGCCTTAGAATTGACAATCTTCCTGCATTGCCAACAACTTGCATTGGGCCTGAGCGGTGCATAAGTTATGGTTGGGGGAAAATTGGGCTGAAGGGCAAGTCAAGACTGGAGGATAAGCCAGCAGGCAAGGTCATAGAGCAAATCAGAAGTCAAGGCTGAAGAGCACGGCTCAGGTGACAGGGTTAAGGAACCAGTCAGGAGTTAGAACTGAAAAGCTATTCAGAACTGGAGGGCAAACCAGGGCAGAAGAATAGCCAATGAAACATGGCACATATCAGAGACTCAACTGGTACAACAATAATAATTATACTCTTTCCTGTCCAAGTGGTTCTAATAGAAGGTGGTTGGGAGGGGTCAGCCCTGAGGCTGAGGGTATTTCACGGAAATGCTGCCTTCTGCAGCTGAAAAGGTTCACCACATGGAGGAGCTGCTCACAAACCTAGCAGTTCTTGACAGTTGCACACATCACACTACATTTCAGAGGCTGCAGAAGCTGTTCAGCCTCTCTTGCTAAAAATGGTGACTTTCTGGGAACCTCAGTGGGTAGCAATACCCCTTTGTGCCTGCAGGAGGTGATGCAAGAAGGGAGGCACACTGGAATATTTGGGTGTCTCTTGTTCAACAGCTCTGTGTTTGCTGATGCTTGCTGCTTGCTCACTGCCTTCATTGTTTCCTATCCAAATGTCTCATTCTCTGCAAAAACAGAACTCTTGAAAGTAAGATAAGGGAGACAATTTATAACAATATTTTCGTGAACTTTGGGAACTAACTTTGCAGCTAGATTTTCCAGACCACACAGGCAGAAGTTACACTGTCCAAAAAGAAAAGAAAAAAAATGTGTGTGTGTGTGTAAATATATAAAATTTAGAAAGGAGAAAAGATGATTTCCAAGAATTAAGTATCACGGGAATGTCCAAAAGATGATGTGGGGAATATTCTCAACTGCTTGCACATCTGTAGTTAATTTTGGAGATGAGCTGAATTGTTTTTTAAAAGGAAGAATAAACACTGGCATCAAAAGTGTAAATAAAGTTACCAGACAAAACTTACGTTCAAAGGAACTTGGCTCGACTGTATTAGCTGGGCAGACTTTAATGGGCTGCCTGGAAATGGCAGATGATAAAGGACTATCTATGCTGATTAGCGTTGTGTAACTAATTGTGTTTCTCTGTTTGTATGTGTGCTACTAACCCTTACTTTTCAGGGACCTGAAAACAGCACTATCCAGCCCCTTGGACCAGCATTATCATGGGTTTCTTCCATAACAGGCAAAACCTCATTCCTCTGCAAGCCGAACCCCAAGTCTTTGTATCAACATCCGGACCAACATGGCCCCATCCCTTGGTTGGTGAAGGGCCTCCTGCAGGAAACTTGCTTCCCAGCTCTCTGTCCAAAAGGGGGAAGGGCCAAAGCTCGATGGTAGAGCAGTTACTTTGCATGCAGAAGGTCCCAGGTTCAGTTCCCAGCATCTGCAGGTAGAGCTGGGAATCTACCCTGTCTGAAACCCTGGAGAGAAGCTATACATGATACTGGGGTAGGTGGATTGGTGGTCTGACAGTTTATGTGAGAACAGGATGCTGGACTAGATGGGCCCTTGGCCTGATCCAGTAGTCTCTTCTTAAGTCCTTATAGATCAGGCTGGTGGGGTCCCCAGTAATTTGGGAGCATGTCATCTGGCCCTCTCTGGCCTCCAGTGGCCTCCAGTGCTTTGGGGGATCCAATCATAGAGCCCCAACACCAGAGGGCATATTTGTCTTCAGAAGGACCAGGTAATTATGAGCGTTGCTGTTGTGTGGCTATTCCCTCCCCCCCACAGGTGGAATAAATGAAGACAACGGACACAGAGTTTTAGGTTAATGGGCGAAAAATGGCCACAACTTTATTGATTACAGGAAAGAAGGGTATTGGCTTTAGGCATTGGCCCTAACCGACTATCCGGTCTGACCGGGAAGGGTTAAACACCAACAGGGGGAGCCACCCGAGATGCATATCCCTAGGCGCTCCCCAAGGGGTTACCGCTCGGGGGCGCGCTTTAGGCCCTAGCCTCCGTAGGTTTCGGACGAGGCGTCGCCCCTCGGAGTCCTTTAACGAACTACCCTTCAAGCATTGGGGGAGGTGATGGCGTTCCTCCCCCCCAACCTCATCTGCATGATAATACCCCGGCCAATGCCTACCGCCAAAACCGAGGGAGTTGTGACGATTTGCTACGAGGTAGGCGAAAAAACCAAGTGGCTCACAAAACCAGCCAATTAGCCAAATGGAAAAACTCCTACCAGGCCCCTTGCGGCGACCAGCCGAAGCCCATAGCAAGGTCAGTGGCAAAACCTAAAGGGCGGGTGGGTGGGAAACTGCGTCGTCTCCAGGGAAGAAAGGGGGTGAGCCAGGGGCTGCCCTGACCTTAAGTGGCCCTAGGAAGGCCCGCCCCTGCCGCCAGCCAATTGGCTGGCGCCACAGGGTATGCTAATTGGGTGAATCCCTGTCTCCTGCGAGGCTGACGCCAGCCTCGCAGAGTGTGGGCGGGGTCGTGATCCCACAACCCCCCCTCCTCCTGAAGGTCGGAAGGGGCATTGTGTGGCTATTCCCTCCCCCCCACAGGTGGAATAAATGAAGACAACGGACACAGAGTTTTAGGTTAATGGGCGAAAAATGGCCACAACTTTATTGATTACAGGAAAGAAGGGTATTGGCTTTAGGCATTGGCCCTAACCGACTATCCGGTCTGACCGGGAAGGGTTAAACACCAACAGGGGGAGCCACCCGAGATGCATATCCCTAGGCGCTCCCCAAGGGGTTACCGCTCGGGGGCGCGCTTTAGGCCCTAGCCTCCGTAGGTTTCGGACGAGGCGTCGCCCCTCGGAGTCCTTTAACGAACTACCCTTCAAGCATTGGGGGAGGTGATGGCGTTCCTCCCCCCCAACCTCATCTGCATGATAATACCCCGGCCAATGCCTACCGCCACCGAGCCGCAAGCCGGCTCGCCGCCAATACCCTCAGACCTGTAACCAATCCCTAACGCCTTGAAAATTATCTGCCAACCAAATAACATTGCCAGCATCAGATAGATGCACGCCATCCCAGTGATAAAGCATTTCCTTGTCAAACCGTATGCACGCCATCCCAGTGATAAAGCATTTCCTTGTCAAACCGTATGCATGGGTGCTGAATGACCCGACCGCCCCATGCGGCCACTCTACGAGCCACCGTGCGCTCCACAATCCTCCTAGCTTTGTTCACAGCCACGGGTTTTTCTGCATCCCTTTCCAACATCGCCTTTCCAGCAAAGATGACCAGATTATTGTAATGTTTTCATGGGATGCCCTCAACAATTCCAAGTCATTGATAATGTTCCATATCAATTCCACCCCTTTCCTATACGCCAAGTCGTTCTCGCTCAGCTGGATGACCATGGCACTGGGTGGGCCCTCAATGCCACTCCCACCCAGGGCTGCCACTCTACGCACCACCGCCCAATGCCAGGCTTTCCTAGCCCTGTTTATGGCTATCGGGCACCTGCAATCTCTCCAAACCCGCCTCTCCATCCACGAGGTCCCAAATAAACTAGTAGTGACGTTTGGGTAAGAGGCCTTAAGTTCCTCCAAGTCACTAAAGATATGCCACATCAAGTCGACTGCCTTTCTGTAAGCTAACACTTTTCGCCTAATTGGATAACTAAAGCATCTGGGGGCCCCTCCGCCGCCTCTCTGGCCCTAATAGCGGGCAACATTTTTTGGCCCAGCGCATTCTCCTTCGAGAGATCCAAGATATATTTATGTAGCTAAGGTGCGGCCCAAGACCGGAATTGATGGCGCGGACCCTGGCCCAATGCACCATGCTGTGCCCGATTATCCAGATGCGCGCCCTCGTAGCTCCTGCACCCTAGGTCCCCATTAGCGGCATGGTTTATATCCCAGTGGACGGTGCAGGGCCTATACTCCAAATATGCATCACAACGTCACAATTTGGCCCTTGGCACACACCCGTGTTGTACTCCCAGCAAACCTCATGGTGAGGGACTCGCTTGGCTTCAAATTTTCTGACTTTCCTTTTCCCACATAGGGACCCATATGCTCCATCCAGTAATTCTGGTCGCTCGGAACACAGCAGGTGGTGGGCAGCAGGAAGCTTTTCTGAATCGTCCTCGGCATCAGAAGGCTTAATTCTTTTGCTCTTCTTGGCCGAATGCTTCTTCTTACTTAGACTTCTTTCTCCCTTCCACAGCATTCCCTGTGGAATACTGGGAAAGTCTGGGGTATACTGAGAGGCAGAAAGGTTATAATTGTAAGCATGAGCCCTACCTCCCGAGGATCTGTCATTGGAAACCCAGGGACACGTAGACTGTAATTATGTGTGAGGATGCATAAATGGATTGCTACCCGAATGTGGAACCCTAAATAAGGAGGCCAAAGTGCAAAGGAGCTCCTCACTATTTCGGAAGAGGCCGTAGTGACCATGGGCCTGAATTGTTGGTAAAAGGTTTCCAAAGCAGAGGAAACACTGACTAGGCCTGTGGGTTGCAGGGCACAGGAGGCTACCCTAACCCATCTTGGACACAGGACTCACTGTTGAATCATTGGCTGCTCTCAGCACTGCTGCGGTGGCCGCGGAGGTACCAGGGCGGTCCACAACGTTAGGTGGCGTATCCGGGATGCATTCTTGGGTGAGCGCAAGAGGTGCCGCTGCCACCTGGCCTGCGGGCCTATATTGCCTATAAAATGTCTAAGAGCATTGAAAAACTGTGCCAAAGTATGTGGGTTACTAGGCACTACGAAGGCCTGAGGCCCCTCTTGGTTCCCTTATGCCCCCCCCCCCCCGATACAGTAGGCATTACAAAGCCTGGGACCCCTCCTGGTTCCCTTGTGCCACCCCAGATATAGCGGCATTTTGAGCAGACATAGTTTGATACCCTTAATTAGCCTGGTTCAGTAAAATCAACGCCAACTAGCTTGGATTATATGGGTGAGGTGCGAGCAATATCACAGTAGTTCAGTATTGTCTGCACTGGTGAGTTTAAAGGAATCAAAGATGCCTAACTAATCTCCAACAAATTGTATTTAGCTGCAAACAATATCACCGTAGCTCATTATTATCTGCACTGGATAGCAAACCAAAATACCAGCCCACACCTCAAGCAATGTATTTAGAGGAATACTGAGTCTATAATAAACAGAAGAGCACCTTTGATAATGTCAGCAGCTATGCAGCAAGCTAGAGGTAGAATTATACATTGTAACCCAGCAATACAGCAGTGAAAGATGATAAGTTGACTTATGCAACAAACCTATAAGCAAAGCAAAGCTCCCAAAAGCCCTTAAGCACTATTATCAAAATCAACCAAATGATTTAAAATTGCCAGATTAAATATATACTTATAAACTAACTGATGAAATACCAGAAAGAGATGAACGTAAAAGAGGCATGAGCTATTTGCTTTAGATTCCCTATAACCTGTATGCGAAGCTCGCAAGAGATTGCAGGCGAAGAAACCCTTTAATAAATCAAATGATGTAAAACCTGGATCTCTTTTCCTTATAACTATGAATTGACTATACCAAATTATAAAATTAAAGCCTAGGCAGAGAGTAAATGACACAGCTCCACAGAGCACCGCAAGCTGAATGAAATAATTTGAATTCCAATATACTATGCACTAATGCTTCAATTTGATTTAAATGTGTTTCCTAAATTCCCAGAATGAAATTCTCGAGAGTGTAAGTATAAACAAAAGCAGTCAAATTAATTAGAGGATATTAATTCTAAGATTAGCCTAGCCAGAGACGCTGTAGCCAGCTCTATGCAAGCTTATGCACCAAGAGGAGGGGCTCCCTGCAGCCCCTTGCATGCTCATATTTAAGCTAGGCTCTATTAATAGTTGCGCTATCATCCTTTGTTTATATTGCTTGTGTTTATTTCCTTTGTTTATATTGTTTATATTGCTTTTGAATTTAAAACCAAATAGAAAGTGAGGGGCAGTCAAAAAGTAGATCCCACGTGGTTTTGCCTCTCCTAAAATGGCCGCCGCCGCAAGGCCACGTGGGCAATCAAAATGGCGGCCGTAATGCGTTCCCACTGCCTAGCGGCAAGGAACATGTGCGGAAACACTTAACGCTAGCCCTTTAACACTGAAAAAATTCCACAACCGCAAGAGCAAAACCTGCAGGCATTCCCCACGTACCCCTTATGAACATTAATTATTTCCCTGGTTTTTCCGCCGGTTAGGCTTAAAAGGTAGGGTTTTTAAAATTACTTCCTACGTGGAGTGCCTATAGTAAAATGGCAACCGCCCGGAAGGCCATGTGGGTGGATGAAATGGCGGCAGGGGCACGGTGGTTGCCCGGCAACGGCACAGCTGCTTCCGATGCTTTCCAAGTCTAAACTTTCGCGCGAAAATAAAACAGCCTGTAGAACTCACCCCCTCAAGAATGCTGCTGAAATGATTATTTGACAAGAAATTCTGCCCCCTCACCCCAGCAGGAAAATGAAACACAACCGGCACCAAATGCAGCCCGCTCTCCTCCCGCAGCTGCCATCCACCTAGCAAGGTCAGTGGCAAAACCTAAAGGGCGGGTGGGTGGGAAACTGCGTCGTCTCCAGGGAAGAAAGGGGGTGAGCCAGGGGCTGCCCTGACCTTAAGTGGCCCTAGGAAGGCCCGCCCCTGCCGCCAGCCAATTGGCTGGCGCCACAGGGTATGCTAATTGGGTGAATCCCTGTCTCCTGCGAGGCTGACGCCAGCCTCGCAGAGTGTGGGCGGGGTCGTGATCCCACAACCCCCCCTCCTCCTGAAGGTCGGAAGGGGCATTGTCACTCCTTGTAATCAAGTGGAAAGGCAGGTCCTATAGCAGAAAGGCGGACAGTACAAAATCTGGCATCCCCCAAGTTATGCTCCCATTACCATGTGTGCGCATGCATCCATGGGCCTGAGTTTCTCCCTCTCTGCATTGGAGGTTGCTCCAGGGTCGCCTCTCAGAAAGTGGACAATATCGTTAAGACGGTCATGTGACAGTTGCCCTAGCAACCCGGTACATTAGGAAACACTGGCCTGGGTCCTACTTTTGTAAACTATTATGAGAAAGGTCAGAGGTTAAATGCAGCACATGTGTGGCATTAATTAACAGGATTTCAAGGGCTCTGCTGGAGTGTCTCTCCAACGTCTTACAACAGGGTCCTCCTTTTAACCCCTTGGATGCTGTTTGTTTAGCATTGCAGACGAGGTGTTGCCATTTGATCCCAAATGATTAGCAAACCCGGTTCAGGACATGCTAATGTCAAGAGGTCAATTTGAGTGCCAAAGATCTTTGGCTTTCTGAAGTGGGAGCGGGGTGGGTGGAGTGGGCAATCACTGGCAGCTTTAATGCACTGGAGCTCAGCAAAACACATTTGCGGCAGTCTCCACCATACTCGCCCTCCAGTATTTCAGGGGTGGAAATAGGGATACTTCTATGGACTTGTACAACCTCTGCTCAAGGGTCCGCTGTATACTTTCCTGAAAAAGCATAGTCTATCCAAGCTTCTGAAGCAGGTGTGTAAGGACCAGCACTCAATGACAGCTCCTGTGCTGGTCCCGTGGGTTAACTGTAAGGCGAGGTCCAAGTCCAGTCCGAGACCGATGGTGCAGTATGGAGGCAGTCCGTCAAAGCTGAAGCTGGGTGCAGGGCAGGGAGTCGGGTAAGGTCAGGAGCTCCAGCAGGAAAGCAGGACAGGGTTCAAGCAAGAACTGGCTACCAACCATGTTGCTCCCACAACTTGGGACTGGGGCTGGCTGGCTTTTATCTGCCCCGAGGCATAGGGCAGCCCCAATCCTCAGGTGACTTGCCTCTCCTGGCCTGGAGGCGAGCACTCTTCCTGCAGGAGCTTAGTTCCCTCCGCCTCTCTGCCCTGAGCCTCTGTAGCTCAGGAGAGGCTGGAGGGTTACCGGACCCAGAGGCAACCTCAGCTTCCTCTGACGGGGCTGAGAGTGGAGCACCTGCAGGCAATGGGTCCTCCATCAGCTCAGGAGCCAGAGCAAACTCAGTTGGTGCCTGCAGCTGGCTCAGCTGGTTCTGGAGGTGGGGAATCCTGTGCAGGCTGGGATTCCTCAGGTTCAGCATCCGAGTCCGAATCCCAGGCCATCACAGCTCCCATGTTTCTGTACTGGTGGCCATATTTTTCTGTACACAATGCCCCACAAATCAACTCAACTTCTGGTCCTCATGTGGAACGACTGCAACTCACAGGTAGAGCATCTGTTTTGCATGCAGAAGGTCTCAGGCTCAATCCTCAGCATGTCCATGTAAGGCTGAGAACCCACTCCCACAAGTCTGAAACCCTGGAGAGTCATGGCCAGGCAGTGTAGGCAATATTGATTGAGATGGACCAATGGCAGCTTCTTATGTTCCTGTGTACCATTGTGATCACAGAATCTTAGAGTTGGAAGGGACCCAAGGGACATCAAGCGCAACCCCCTGCAATGTGGGAGATAAAGCATCCATGACAGATTGCCTTCCAACCTCTGCTTAATAACCTCCAAGGAAGGAGAGTCCACCATCTCTGAGTCCCACTGCTGAACAGCTCTTACTGTCAGAAACTTCCTCCTAATCCTAGTTGGAATCTCCTTTCTTGTAAAGTATTGCTTCAAGTCTTAATCTCAAGAGCAGGAGAAAACAAGCATGCTTCCTCTACCATGTGACAGCCCTTAGGATACTTGAAGATGGCTATCTTCAAATGTGCCCCAGATGATGAAGTCTGGTGCAAAACCCCTGAATTATTCCCTATGAATTCTGATGGAGTTGCAGAACAATCCAAATTCCCTTTGGGCTGGGCTGACTGGTGGTGCTTAGGATTGCTCCCTTAACTCTGCTTTACATTGAAGCCTGATTCTGCCTGATTATTATTCAGGTATAATTTGTGTTAATGGGCTCAAAAATCCAAGTGGGTCCAGCAATGCCCTTCCTACTGTGGCCTGACAGTCCATAATAACACTATCTTTTTTTGCGGGGGGGGGGGGGGACAAAGCACACAACAAATTAAGAATAAAACATTTGATCTCACAGTGGATTTATTTTATTCATTTACTTTTCTTGTTTTATGGTTGTAAATATTTTGTTTTATGATTGTGTATTTTACTGTTGTAACTCCCACACCCTAGAGACTTCATGACAGAGGGTGGGTAAGAAGTCTAATAAAATAAGTAAACAAATACATTCATACACTGCCAGCGCATAAGGAAAGTATTGTAGCGGATTACACCAATGCACAATAAAACATTACAGAATCATGAAAATCACAGCATCAAAATGGATCCGGATGCACTTGCTACAGAATCACTGTATATGACTCAAATGTATTGTAACAATGGCTGTAGCTCTGTAGTAGAGCATGGAGAGCAAAAGCAGCCAGGGTGAGCATAGACCTTGGCCAAGAAAAAGGTTAGGCCCTGCTGCTGTATGGAGTCCTAATGATAAGTGTCTGCTTATGCTGTGAGTGAGGGCCTGACAGGTCCCATACATAAACCTTTAGAGCTTGGGAAATCACTGTTGCCATGGAAACCCTCTGGCCCACAAGAAGTCCCCAGCCCCAAGGCCCAGGAGAAGTTCACAGAGCTGTAACTTGAATGGCAACAGCCATTTGGAAAGAACACATTTTATCTGCTCCTCTGTTAGGGTTAAACGGGGAATCATTCCTCTTTTTTGTATCCCGTCCAGCAATGTTAAAAAAAAAAAAAGTACTGCAAGATGCTCTGGGGATAGATTTGGACAGTCCCTTCCAAAACGAGATGCTTAATACAGATTCTGTACTGCGCTCCTCTAGGGTCGCCATATTTCAAAAAGTAAAAACCAGAACACCCCAAAAGTTGTTCAGCTATTTATTTATTTTTTACAAAAACACACACAAAAACCCCACCTTGATTTTTTTGATTGACTTGCCTAAGATCCAGGACAAAGCAACGCCTAGATTCTGCTGGAAAGTTGGGGCTGAGGGGCTAAATGTCAGTCTAGAAGACCTCCAGTATGCCTGATGTCAGCTCTCAGTGGCCTCATATGAATGGGGGATGAGATGAAACCCTGCTCTACACCACAGGAAAGCTTCAATTTGATGGTGGTCTTTTTTGGGGTGCTGCTGCTGTTTTGCAAATTCAAGAGAATACATGCTAATTCTGCTGGATCCAGCTTTTACCCAGATTCCTTGGAAAAGCAAAGACGTGTATGTGTGCTTTCTCCCAAAATTTCTCTATATTTCTTGATGATCAAGGGAAGGGGAAGAGAAGCAGCCAGAGAGGGATGCCTGTAGCACTTGCTCAAAACTCTAGATGCACCCATGGGCCCAGATAGGGTGGTGATCCCTGCTATGTACGGTTTAGCTCATGATTGAATGTGCCGACTGAAATGCGGAATCCAGTTTCCATATTTTCCCACGCTCCCAGGTGTGCTGTTTCAGTGGACCTGCTCACCTCCATCCTGCATTCATTGCCCCCAAACAACAATAGCACCTCTTGCCTTGCCTAATCCACCTCTTGCCCTCAGCTTTCTCAGTCTGCCTCACCCCCAGCAGCTAAATGTAAAACAAGACTTCTCTTGGGGGATGACCCCAACCGTGTGAACTCACTCCATACTCTGTTTTGGTTTTATATATATTTGCTTCCCATCTCTCTGGGGTGTGTGTCTGACGCGACTTTTACCTCTACGTTTCGGTTTGGATTTTCCCACCAACATTCCTTGCTCCCTCCCTGCCTGTTTCCCCCATCGCTGCCAGTTCTGCTAGCTCCGACCCCTGTTGAACTCAACGGCTGCTGGCAAAGGTGTTGATTTTTACTTTGGTTTCTGGAGGACCTTCCCTGCCTTTGCCATGTACAGAGGAGGACTGTCTCATATTAGGAGGAAGGGATTTAGCTCAGCACTGGAGAATTTGCTTTGTATGCAAACCCTGGCATCTCCAGGTAGGGCTGGGAATATCCCCTGTCTGAAACCCCGCAGAACTGCTGCCTGTGCATGTAGACAATACTGAGCTAGCTGGGTTCTGTTATAGATCCCATGGTGCCAGCCAGGGTGGGGCAGGGATGGCAAGATAAGTCAGAGGAGGAGAGGGAACGAGAGGTTGAAGGTGGGATGAGCTCAACGGAGATGGAGGGGTTTTTGCCCCATGGTTGCTAGACGTCACAGAAGGAGCAGGAGGCTATCTGAGTCAGTCTCCTCTCTGCCCCTTGAGAGTTATGTTCCTATGGTAACTGTTAAGTTGTGAGCAAACATATCAGACGACACAGCAATTCTTCAAACAGCTCTTGTTTATTCAAAGGCCAGAACAGAACTGAACTGAAGAGCTCAGTCAGCCTGCTTATATAGAGCTCCAGAACAATGTAACTGTAGCAACTTTCTAAAACTATCCAATCACTGAACATCACTTTCGATCCTTCATTTGCATAACTATCTACAGTATCCCCCTGCTGGCCCAGGGTGAGAAATTCAGTACATAACACCAACCAAGGAGGTGGCTGGCAAACCAGCAGGACCAGTTGAATTAGTTGGAGGGTTGGACTCAGGTCCCATTGCAAAAGCATACACCCTAAGTGTCCCAGAAGAAAACAGGACACCCCATTCTTTGTCACAAGAGAACAGCGGCCATTTCAGTTGCCACGATATTCCATGATTTTGCAGTGCAATTCCCCTCCCCCAAGCACTTTTTTGGGGCTGTGATCTTGCCCCATTGGAGCAACGCTTTGAAAAAAAGTGCTTTTGGTGGGAGGGGAACTGTGGGGTAAAATCGTGTTAGATGATGGCAACCAAAATGGCCGCCATGTTCTAGTGATAAAATACAGGAAGATGGCACCTGGGAAGATGGCGTCCTGGATTTTTTGCTTCAAAGTGTTGGAGGGTATGTGCCAGTGCTAACAGACCCAGACTTCTCCCTGTAGCAGCACACATTTGCCAGCACAGTTTTTCGGGACAAGAATCATACAAATGACTGGTCCTGGCCTACAGCAGGGGCATGTCAAGGGTCAAGGACAATGTCTTAGCTAATGCCTAGCCACGTATCTTAGAACTTTGCCTGCAGGCCTTTGAATCGAGCCAAGAGTCTAAGGACCATGTCTGAGAGTGGAAGCCAGGACAAGTTCCCAGGTTCATCCACCCCAGAGTAAAATGATCAGTGAGGCCCCATTCCAACAAGTTACTCTCTGATTGAGAAATTCTTGCAACTGTGAATTTCTCCATGTATTGCAGCAATAGATTCCTCATAGCAGAACTCTTTCCAGGCTCACATGTACATTTCTGGCAGTGGATCTGGGGTCAGTCTAGCAAAACCAAGATGAAGAGAGGAGGAGGGAAGAAAGAAAGAAAGAAAGAAAGAAAGAAAGAAAGAAAGAAAGAAAGAAATGCCACATTCTAAGGGATTGCAGATGTCTGGATGTTGGCAGGACTTTGGTAGCGGTGGCTGATACAACAGTTCATAACATGCTGAACAGGGAAAAAATGTTAAAAGGGAAACGTGCCCTTTTAAAGGGTCCATCGAACCATCAAAGCCAGTTAGTGTAGGCTGGATATTGGAGCCAGCCTTGTCTTATAACTAAGAATGAAGCAAGCCTCTCCGTTCCTTCATTGAAAAAGTCCCAAGTTGCTGAAAGAGCCAAACAGGAGGAACAGGATGTGTGGGCGTAGGCCACGGACTTGGCATAGTTCTGAATGAGGTGGACTATTAGGAGTTCTGTATATATTTTTCTTTTTGAGAGATTTTCTGCTCCCTATTGCCCAGAATGCAAAAAGAAAGTCCAAGACAACACATAGAAGCAGCAACAGCAGCTTGGCTATTCCATAAGAACACATAGAGGAGCCCTGCTGGATCAGACCAAGGGCCCATCTAGTCCTGCATATTGCATACCCCACAACTGTCCTGGGAAATCAGGGCATCCAGTATTTTCCCACAAGAGCACAGCATTCATTTTGGGTGCCATGATCCTGTGTGATTTCCACAATCTCATGCACATTACATGACTTGCTCTGGGGTATGTCCTAGAAGATGTACATCTCGGTATTTGGCCTGGACATGTTGGAGGGTATAATATTGTTGTCACAGTGGGAAGCCTGCGAATAGGATTTGAATGCAGCAGCACCCTCCCTGCTTGTGATTCCCAGCTCAGAGGCATACTGCCTCCAACTGTGGAGGAAGAACATAGTCATTCTTAGCCAGTGACTGTCATATCCTCCATGGATTTGTAATCTACGGAAGCCATCTGAAGAGCCGCTTCCTACTGGGGCCTTGATAACTGTTATTCTCCACTCTTAATAAAGGCTAGATCTATAGCCAAAGTCTCTGCCACCCCCCATTACTCTGGTTTAGGCTATGCAATTAATTCAGGATTTACTCCATTCTCTTTCTCTCTTTCCTTGATTGGACTATAGGCTCTCTACCCACAAGGCAATGCTTCAAGTTATGTGTGCAAGTAACATGTTTTTCTGTGTGTGGCGTATCTGTATCCTGGGACGGGAGCAGCGGCCACATTTAAAACACTCTTGCACAGAAGGAATTTTGCATCATGAATGGAAAAAACCTTTACTTTTCAGCGTAAGGGAAGAAGCAAGCCGTTTCTCTAAGGAGGCACTTCCCATGGTGTCTAACAGCTGGAAGGCTTGTGGCGAAGGAGACTGAGGGTTGCGGCTCTGCAAAGCTGCTCCTCTGGCCACATAATGGCATCTGCTTTCACCACACGCCGCCGTCTGTGCGTCCAGGCATAAACACGCCCATGTAAATGCATGTCCGCAAACTGCATTAGAAACCACAGGAACCTACACTTCAACTGGCTCTGTTTAGCCCTGCGGCTGGGCTGAAAATTCAGAGTGAAAGCCAAGCTCTGGCAGCTGCTGGCTAGCAGATTATTTTGGAGCAGCCTCTCTTCTGACGGTGATTATTCGCCTAGTGGGAGGACAGTGGTGGTGGTGGGAGACTTTTTAAAGGATGTTCTCCTGGGAGTCACCAGGTGGTGCTCTTGAACATCATCAGTTTGTTTCACTTCCTACTTTTACTATTCCAAAGACCATGGGAGCATGGCGCCTTCCCATTCTCTATGGTTAAACCAAAAGCATGAAATGAGCATGGGGTAAAACAGTTTATATAGAAGGAATCTTCTTTCCCTGTTTCATAGTTAGAATACTAGCTGATCTGCTTCTACACAGCTTTGCACAGGAGCGTTAGAGAGCTCCAACAGAAACAGAGTGGAAATTGCCAAGGTTTACTTATTCATTCCATGTCCTGAAGAGAAATCAGTCCAGTGAAGATAATCGGTATTCCCTGTTGTTTTCAGTCTGCAAATGATACTAAATTCAGACATTCCTCCCTTCTTGGCATTGTGTTTTCTTTGCATTGAAATAAATGGGGTGGAATAATGGAATGATAATTAATTACATAAAATTCAGCCACAGCGGACAGCAATCCAAATAATGTAGTTTTGTTGGAAGCTGAACTGCAGCAGAATGGAAACAGTGCAGCATGTGACGAACAAGGGTTGGAATGGGAATCCAAATCTCACATTCCTATTTCTACAGTGCAGGAGTTGACTGCCAAATGAATTTCTGAGTTCTTTAGACATTGACCAGTTAACAGCCCTGACCATCCATTGACGCAGCTGGATGAGACAGCAGAAGATATGGAGGCACAATAAAGATGCAGGTACTTCTCATTGGATAAGTGTGGAGGAATGCAATCAGTTCCTGTACATGGATCTTTCATGCTGTATTGATTTCAGTTAAATCAAGCATGCTCAAGTCTGTGTTCAGTGGTGGCCCGAATGCTGGAGCAGAAGAAATCTGCTTGTCATCTTCCCAGAACACTATAAATGGGGCAATACCAAGAAATGTACATAGCAGTTGAGATCCCTGTCCAGGAAGAGCATTTGAGGGATGCCTGTTTTTTGGAGGCTATTGGGAAGTACCATTCTGTAGATTCCCCCCTGTTCTTAAGTGGTGGGATGGGCTCTCTACTGTTATCGTGGGAGCCCAGGGGAGGGTTTCCCTTTGTTGAGTTGGCTCCTGGGGAGGTGACCATATTTTTTCATACCATGAACCAAAGTTGAGTCTATTATAAAACAACTATGGCAGCAGTGGAGGCTGGTCCATTAGGACACATGGGGCACTGCCGCACCAGTCTCATTCTACATTCACGGAGCACCCACATGCCTGCCTTCGTATTTACAACCTGCCCAGGATGGTGGCACTGCCCATCCTCCTCCTCTTCCTTAGTCTCAGTGTTGCCTTTCTAGAATTCAGCAGGGGGACAAAACAAGAATTAGTTAGCTCTGCCTGTCATTGGCTCTGAGTTCCCTACTCTTGGGCTCCCTGCCTTTCACCCCAACAGCCCCAATGGGTAGCAGCCACTACTGCATGACAGCCACTATGTTTTTGAACTGGGGGCCACGTTTTTCTGCACACGGTGCCTTGGAAATCAACTCAACTTCCAGTCCTCATGTGGAAGAGCTGTAATTCAGTGGCAAAGCATCTGCTTTGCATGCAGGAAGCCCCAGGTTCCATCCTTGGCATATCCAGGTCGCGAGATACCCCAGTCTGTTTCTGGTCAGTGTAGACAATATGGAGCTAGATGGACCATCAGCGTAGATTGAGAATCAGCTTGTTATTTGCTTCCGTGATCATGTCTTGAATGGCTATTGAAATGTGTGTGGGCAAAAGCCAAAATGAGTTTGCAACGCCATTAAGAAACTGAAAACACCCTTCCTGAAAATTCTCTCCTAGGCTCACTTTGATGATGGTGAATAATATGCTCCAAATGTTCTCTGCTCGCATGACATTTGCAATCAGTGTGCCATATGACGATTTTGGGACAGTCTCACAAAAGCATTTTACATATTGTTCACTACTGGCTTCAGTCATTAACTGAACCACTCAGGAATATCCCTGCGAATAAGGGGCAAAACCAACAAGGATGGGTATCTTTCTGCCCAAGTGAATTGGTGACGGAGGGAGGAATCCACGTGAACTGGACATGAGTGTGGATGAATAAGCACACGCCCAAGGCCCAGAATTAAAATCTTCCATGGGTTAGCAACACCCTTAATTAGTAAATAGCTAGAGACTATAAACAATGGAAAGAACAGCAGTGGTGTCTTTTAGCCGCAGCATTTTGAAGGGAAGGTCTTCAAGCAATCTTGTTTGTCTCTGCATGAGAAGCTGGATTATGTCTCCACTGAGGTTGGCCTCCTTCGAGAAATAAGGACAAGCTGTGGGGGCCTGTGTGCAGCACACAAGGCGTTTTGGAAGGAACAAACTGGGACGGTGTCTGGCGGCTTTAAATTGTTCACAGTTTCCTTGGCTTCAAGTTTTGTCTTTTTGTGAACATTCTTGACATGTTGTACCCCGTGTTTTGACCGGCTCTCTGGGGAGAAGCATTTTGTGTACACTTTAAAAACAGAAGAAAAGAAGCAATGTGTAAGAGAGCAAGAGAAAGGAAGGCAGAGAGGAAGTGAAAAAGAGAATTATCCTCGTTTTAAAACTGGCACCAAACTTTGTAGCTTCCCCAACCCACCCCTGTTCAAAGATGCATTTTAGGAATGTCCGTTGTTATACCCTGTCTTTCTAGTGATCCAAGACCAAAACTTCAAAAATCAATCAATCAATCAATCAAGGAACAATGCAGAATTTATAATGCCAGACCTATACTTTCCAAGAGTGCACAAGTTTCCTGAAGTAAGTTAGAACTATGCGATAGATTCTGTGGGGCTTTGATGTTCTGGGATATGGGAGAGACTCTAAAATAAGGGACATCTGGCAAACCTTAAGTCATATCAACACACACGTTTTCAAGAGTCTTCTGTTTTCTCTACCATTTTGAATTTCACAGTTTCCAATCCCATATGTTCAAGATTAGTCAGGCACCATAAATCTTTGAGAGTTTTTTCTTTTTGTTTAATTTAGAGTGGAAAGAGAAAAATCCCAAGGTGATCCAGGATGACCCTATATCAGAAGCACATAGCCAAGAAAGTTAAATCTCCAAAATGCTTATAAGGTCTGTACGTGTGTGGTGCACTTAAGAGCATCATGGAGCTGTAGTAACCTACCAATTACTGCAAGGGAGCTCAGTACCCATTGCACCATCACAAAGACGATCTGGAGCTGTAGGATGCAATGGTAATTGCGCTCTCTGGCTACCTTCACCGGTCCCTTTTGCCACTTAGAAGGCCAACACTTCTGTTGGAATATGTGTGCCAGTTCTGTGGATAAGATAGACCCATAAGCACCTGGTGCCATCAGCAATAAGCCTGAATGGAGGATCAAACTGTTCTCATTTTTTAAAGTTCATTACAGAGACTTTAGGGTAACAGCTGCATCTTCCATGTCATTATATTTTGGGAAATCTTCCCCTAATGGTGGCTACGAGATTGATGCTGATGAACTGGAAGAATAGAGATATGATTCCCCTTAATCAATGGCTTGACAAGTTGACAATATTAGCAACATATGAATGGACTGTCTATAGATTCAGACTTTCTTTGGATAAATATAATGATATTTGGAACAACTTTACATAGAATATAATAGGCTATTGTTAAAGATATTTGTGCTTGGATAATAAGGCTATACACATCTGTATACTAATGTATGGATATATAATTGAGTAATTTCCTTTTATTTCCATTATCATTCACATTTTTCTTTTTTATCACTCTTCATAAATGAAATTCTTTTAATAACATATTTTTTTAAAAAAAATATTCTGGGAAATCTTACTAATATGTGTAGAATTCTAACTTTTCTGATTTATTCATAATGACTAATACTCCCTTGCTACCTAATGGTCTCTAGTCGTAATAGGACATAGGAATATAGGAAACGGTTTTATACTGAGTCAGACCATTGGTCTATGTAGCTTAGCACTGTCTAACACTGAACCGGCAGTGGTTCTTCAAGGTTTCAGTCTGGGGTCATTCCTAGCCTTAACTGGAGAAACCAAGAATTGAACCAGCGGCCTTCTGAACACAACACAGTTGATCCATCACAAGAGTCACAGCCCTTCCCTAAATATACATGTTGCTCACAACTTAATGGCATACATGGCTATTGGGTGGTCACTTGCACATCACCAAAAAAGAGAAGACCTAATACAAAAATAGGATTAATATTTGCAAAAACCCAAAACCCTTTCGCATACTAAATGTTATATATAGGTGGGCATTTAGAAATAATGACTATAGTTTAAGTAGAAGGACAGTCTATCTCAACACAGTGGGGAAGATAGTGATCAGGTGACCTGTGTGCCTGGCCCAGTCTGCTGTCCATCCAGGCACTGCTAACTGTTGATGGCCACTTTTGAGTCCCTCTTCCCCACTCTTCCTTCTTAGGGTTTTTATTTCTCCCCTGGAACAGGACCACATTCACAGCACACATTTAAAGTGCTATGGGACCACTTTAAACAGTCATGGCTTCTCCCAAGGAATTCTGGGAGCTGCTGGTTGCCCTATTCCCTCCAGAGAGCGACAATTCCCAGAGTGGCTTAAGAATCGATCTCTTTACAAAGGGAGTTCTTGGAATTGTAGTTCTGGGAGGGCAAGAGGGGTTTCCTAACAGCTCCCAGCACCCTTAACTAATAAAGTTCCCATCATTCTTTGGGGAAGCCATGGCTGTTTAAAGTGGTACAATAGTGTTTTAAATGTATGGTGTGAATGTGGCATTGGACTGGACAACCATTCAAAGATGGGCACTTTAGCTGTGACTCCTGCATTGTAGGGTCTAGATAACTCTTGGGTTTCCTTCTATGAATTTTGGACTGAAGATTTGGACATAAGGGTGCCCTGAAAATAAATGACATTTGCCTTTCAGGCATTATACTGCCCATCTGCAGAAAAATATAACTAAACTCATTTTTTTCTGGAGTCATTCCTCCTTGGGTGCGTTTCTGCAGTGGACTGAGAGGTGGCAGCAAAGCCTCTTGGAAAGAAGGGGCAGATGAGCTGTGGGCATGAGTGTGAGTGAGAGAGATTGTGACAGTCTGAAACGCATCTTTTCAAAGTATCCCTGGAAATGCCCGTACAAGGTTATTTCAGATGCCCTTCCATCCCTTGTAAGCTGTACTCCGTTTGGAAACAGGAGCATGGTTGAGAGAAGGGATTCCAGTTCTCTTGGGAATTCCAGTGGGAAAGAAGTAAAAAGAAAGAAAGAAAAGCTTCAGAAAACAAGGTGCCTGGAATTAGGAAAGAGGGTGATGCAAAGCGATATGCTCTCTGCAGTGCCGGTTGGTTTGCACATAGCTTTACATTTATTAGCTAAGTTCCAGCTACAACATGTAGCATTCGTATTGCATGCAGATCAGCAGCTTGGCACATGGAACATCTATCTACATGCAACTATGCATTAACTGGCAATGCGCTATTGGGCTCATTTGAAGTCATAAATTCTATGGCTCCTTCTGAAATTATAGCTTGAAACTGCTAGAGCCCCATAGCCTCATGATTTCCTTAGCAATGTAGCTAGGGCTAAAAAAGAGGAAGAGGATTTTATGAATTCACAAAGATAGGAAATATCAGTTATATGGGTGAGGCATACATTTTCTTTTGGTATGTGGCAGCGTATTGCTTATGCAGCATGATATTTACTGGAGACTAGAGAGCTCTCCAGTTGGTATAGATGAGGGGTCTCCAACCTGGTATTACGAAGGCTTCCAGTGGTGCTCTGGGTAGGTGCATCAGATACTGAACTTCTTTAAAATAGTCCACAGTTGTCCATACTTCTTCTTGTCCCATGCCTATTGAGAAGAGGGCTTCCGAAACATGAATTGTGCTTATGAATTACGAACAGAGGTGGAAACGCTATTACCCTATTCTGGTGGCAAAGGTTGAGGGATTGGACATTATCTGGAACCTGTTGGATTCACATGGCACTGGCAGTGGCAGCAGCAAGAAGCAACATCACTTAGAGGGAGCCACCATTTACATTTCCCACAATGCCCTGGAGTGATGTTCCATTAGGGGAATAGTGGAAAATTTAAATGGCAGCACCCAGCCACCTGACGGTCATTAGAGTGCCAGAAAAAGTGGTTTAAAACAGGGGGTGGGCAAGGCATATGTCAGCACTGGTGGGTCCTGCTGGGGCAGTGGGGACTTACGAGTTGCCAGGGAATGTCTCATGTTGGTGCTGCGCTTGGCTAGATAGACGTGAGCCTCCCCTGCTTTGATTTCAATGGCAACAACAAAAGAAAGCCAGCTGCCTGTCACTGGAAAATAATTTGCCTCAAATTTAGTATGCCCCCCTTCCTCGGTCTCCTGTCAGCGAGTCACTTCAGGTGCCTAGAAAGCTCTCTTTCCACACACTGAACAGCGAAGACTGGATGAGCTGATATCAGAGACCAGCTGGGGAGGACTGAGTCACTCCTGAAGGCTCATTGACAGGGCTCTGGCCATCCCACCGATGGAATGCCTCTCAGCTAACTGAGGAGAATCCCAGGGAGAGCTGCAGGTGTGCTCAAGGCATATGGGATCCTTGGTGGTGAAAGGAAATCCAGGAGTTATCTCTTTCTTTCTCACACATGCTCCCTTATAGGGTGGCCAAGTGTCCTCATTTACTGAGGACAGTCCACTACTTGAAGGGCTGTGAGACAACAGTCCTTAATTTGATGGCATTCTTGGTTGGGCTATCCAGTCCAAGGCCAGAGTCATGGCTCCCTCCAAAGAATTATGGGGACTATTCATGGGCATAGCCAAGGGGGGGGGGGTCAGGGGTCAGGGGGGCAGCTGCCCCCTCCTAGGTCAATACGAAACTTAACTAACTGAGGTTTCCCCCTAACATGAAGCCTGGTTCCCCCAACATAATCCTGGCTATGCCCATGGAACTTGTTTTTTCAGTATGCTGAAAGTAGACCCTCTCACAGAACGAAAGTTCCCAGAGGGAACTTCTGGGTTCAACCACTTCAGACATTGTAGCTCTGGGAGGGGAACAAGGTCTCCTAACAACTCTCAGCACCCTTAACAAACTACAGCTCCCAGAATTCTTTGGGGGAAGCCACAACTGTTTAAATTGGCACTATAGAACTTTAAATATATGGTGTGATGGTAGCCATAGTCTGGTTTATATAAAAATAACCCAAACAGGGAGAGCAGGGGCCTCTTGATGTTGCCAGTCAGCCATAAGCACCTGAGCAGCAAATTAAGGAAGCATCCACTTCATCTGGTCACTATGCAGTGGTGTTCTCTTTCCTCTCCCTTTTTGGGAATGTGAAAATAACCACCGTGAGGCTACCTTTGCAGACCCCACCTTCAAACTTTGCAGGGCACTGGCAGTGGGGAAAGTCACTCACAAAGTAAGAGAATAAGATGCCCAATGCTTTATTGAAGGGCAGGGTGAGATGGCTAATATGCATTTTGAAAAGTTTGTTTGTCTGTCTGTTTGTGATGCATTTGGTTATCATTACCAAATTTTGCACGATGGATGCCATTTTGAGCCAAGGTTTCAGACTGAACCTTTGAAAACTGTGCTGATTTTAACCTAATTTTGCATGGTGGTTCCTGAGATCAGGGGGGCAGGTTTTTGTATAAATTTGGATACAGCTGGACATTGTTTTTTAATCATAATGGTGAACTGAACCGTTCAACGCTGTACAGTGGTACCTCAGGTTACATATGCTTCAGGTTACATACGCTTCAGGTTGCAGACTCCGCTAGCCCAGAAATAGTGCTTCAGGTTAAGAACTTTGCTTCAGGATGAGAACAGAAATCGTGCTCTGGCGGCGCAGCGGCAGCAGGAGGCCCCATTAGCTAAAGTGGTGCTTCAGGTTAAGAACAGTTTCAGGTTAAGTACGGACCTCTGGAACGAATTAAGTACTTAACCTGAGGTACCACTGTACTGTTATTTGGGTTTCTTAGAATTCCTGAGCAAAGCTGAGTGTGTCTATGTTCAATGCTGATTAACCAAGTGTGGTCACTTCCTGCTCCAACACCTTCATGGATCTCCTGCCTGAGGTCACCAAGATACAGCAGTGTAACCCTACGGGGTTCAGCGCAGAATGCAACCAGCTCTTATTTCAGGACTGCTCCATGTCTTGGTTGATCCTTATTTATCCATTGCAGTCCTGGGCTTCCCCTTTGTATTCTTCCCTTTTGTTTTCACACAGACGAGCAGGGGAATGTTTTTTATTTCCTTTCTTTAAAACGTTGGCTGCTTTCCCCAACACCTCCCCCCACCTCTCATCACCCAAGAAAATGGTTTTGATTTTGTCCAGACGAGGTTTTACAGGTGGGAGGATCACGCTCTGAATCACAACTTTTTGGGTGGGATGAAGGGAGTTAATTTTTTTTAAAAAAATAAAATAACCGCAGCTCTTTTGAAAGAAAACAGATGGGCCAGTGATTCTCTTCGCATACAAGCGAAGACCAGATCCAAGGTCAGTGAAGCAGAAAATGATTACAGCTCTGGAGAAAGGATGGGTTTGTGGTTCATGCACAAGCAGTCATTTGGGTTGGGTCAAGGTTTTACCTCTGCCCCACTGGAAAATGTAGCTGAACTTGAGAGATGAACATTTGAGATTCCCTCCAGAAACAAACTGCTTGAAGGGAGTGAATGTCTCTTCCCATCAAGAAAATTAAAAGAGAATGTTGTATTCTTTGGGTGGATGCAAGTTCTTGATAGGTTTCCATGTAACCTTTTCTTGCTTTGTCACCGTGTTTCGGGTGACATTAAGCAGGGGTAGTCAACATGGTGCTCTCTAGGTATTGTTGGACTACAATTCCCATCAGCCCCAGCCAGTATTGTCAATGGTCAGGTGTGACCCAACTTATTCTCAGTTTTTGTTAGATTGTGAGACGTTTTAAAAAGTTGGACAAAAACCCATTTCCATTGACTTTTAAAAACACTCCTTTTGGTTTGCCTAGAGGTGCATAAAAAATGTTGCCGCCCCCCATTGAAGGACATGCCCTTCTGACAGGTATTGTTGAGCCTGCACAGATGCTCAGAAAGAGCCGCTTGCAAGATTCACCAGAGGTGCATTTTCTTCTTTTACAGCAGCCCTGCACTTTGGTCAGGCAAAGAATTATGAGCAGAATGTGATTCAGTTCACATTGACAGGTGGATCTAACTAATTTATACTGCTCAACACAATATGCAGATTGAAACACTACCACCCCTTGAAATTCACCCTTCTTCAGATTTTGCAGCGGAGTGTTCTTCTCCCAAACAGTGTGTGTGTGTGTGTGTGTGTGTGTGTGTGTGAGGAATTGTGCATAAATGAACTTATGAGTGAAATTAACATACAAAATGCTTTATATTAGGTTAAATTGCTTGCAAAAATATGTATTAGGCAAAATTGTATATGAAAATGTATTCCCAGTTGCTGGGAATTTTAAGTGAGCAGAGTGCTGTTGCCCTCAGGTAGGCCACTGTGAGATCAGAATGCTGAACTGGATGGGCCTTTGACCTGATCTAGCAGAGCTCTTCTTAAGTTCTTATCAAGAGGAAACTGCCCCTCCCTGCACATCCAATGAGCAGGGAGGGGATTATTTTCTTCTGTATGGCGTCACTGGGCTGGGCTTTCTTTGCTAGGGCACTAGACAAAGAGCGTTTTGGCACTACCAGCCATTTGCAGTCCAGGTGCTGGGTTGGGAAAGATAGTAACAGGACTTCCTGCATTCTTGAAGCTCCCATCCTGTTTCTCATCTTCTATTCTTCCTCCCTAAAGCCATTTTTGGGTGATTTTTTAAGAAAGAAATCTGAACAGCAGCATCAGATTGCCCCGCTGAGGAAATCCTTTCCCTTCATAGTAATCTCTCTGGCAGGGAGAACACAGTGGCCCCTTTGAAGTTGCACTTGGTCACAACTAACCCAAGAAGACTGAGCAAGGAAATACCTCTCCTCTTTGCTCTCTGATCACTGGAAAAGCATTGCAGCAGATCCTTACTCCGTACCTTCAATACTGCTGCTCTCAATGGTGGAAAAAAGGACTTTGCGCAGAGTGCTGCTAGCTCTGATGCCACTGCTGCAGCTCTAAAGCCCTGCTCTAAATCTTGTCTCTAAAGACCCTTGAAGAATATGACTGAGAAGCAGGAAGGGGTGATGGTGGGATGGGTGCATAGGTACCAATTGGTTGTTGTCATGGACTGGTTGGATGCAGAGGAATGGTGGGAGGGATCAGCTGGGGAACCACCAAAGGAAGAAGGCTCAGAGCCCAGGGAGTGGTGGCGGGACAACAATGGGTGGAGTTCACACAGGACTGGAGAAAGTTTACGATTTATCTGGAAAATATCTGTGATGAACAGACAACGCTAGTTGGATTTAAAGAGGCTTTGTGAGGAGAAAGGGTATTGTAAGAGGGAAAAGAGCTGTAAAGATTTATTAACTGGCAATACAATTACAAAGGAAATGTGAACCAAATTTAAAATTATGAGGATTGTGGAGGGAGCGGGGGGAAGTCCAAAAGAATTTTGTATTATAGTGGATAAGAATGTGTTATTTAAATTTGTAAAAGAAAAAAATTATTAAAAAAAACCAAAAACAACAACAACAACAATGGGTGGTCACAGGGAGGAGAGGGAGAAGATTGGGAAGAGGAGGTGTCAGAAGCTGCAGGAGCAACAGGGCTTAGTGAGCTGGGAGAGTCTGTGCCAGAGAGAAGTCCAGAATCAGAGGCAGAAGCTGAAGCAGGAGGGTGGCAGGAGCAAGGCTAAGAGGCAGAGATGAGTCAGGCTGGTGAAGACTCATAGGTGTGTCCCCCTTTCGCTGCAACAAGCTCCCCTCTGCCTTTGTCTCCCAGAACCAGAAGAGGCATGAAAAGGGTGAAGGAGAGGTTGGCTGCATACAGGTACAGTCTCCAATTGCTTGGGGAAAGGCAGGGACTTGGCAGCTGATTTTCATGGAGGATGACCACTGGGAATCATCTGCTCTTCTAGCCTCAATCATTTTGATTGTTTCTAATATTTGGCATGCTATAAGTAAGCAGCTGTTCCCATGTTGTGTCCCACCTAATGTTAATACTGGGAACAAAACTACTTCTATGGGGAATTCAACAAACGTAAATGGGCTAGAAGTTTCCACTGTATGTTTTGTTAAAGTTACCACCCTTAAAACAAAGCCAAGAAAACAGAATAATTGGTGACTTGATTGGTTTTGAGCACTTATCACTTGTCTTTCAACTATAGAGCCTCCCATGAGGTTTATTATATAAATCCGAATTACAATTAAATGCCTTTAAAACATCTAACCAGCAAGAGAGAAAACCACAGCTAAAAATAAAACAAATAAACATCACAGCAAATTAAGCAGCAAAATAACAGTTAGAGCGACAAATCAGCCATTAAAAGGCTGGGGGATTAGAGAGTTTCAACTTGGTTCCTGAAAGATAATAATGTTCTTGGCACTATGCAACTCTTTGTGGAAAGGGTTTTCCCTGTTTGAATTCATCCGAGAGAAGAAATGAATTTCCTTCCAAAGATTTCTCCTCAAAACCCTCTTTAATGAGTTTTATTTCAAATGCTATGTGAATATTCTTGGTCACAGTATGGGGAACCTTTGGCCCTCCAGATGTTTGTTGGACTACCATTCTTGTCATTCCTGGCCATTGGCCATGCTTGCGGGAGCTGATGGGAGTTGTAGTTCAGCAACATCTGGAGAGCCAATGGTTCACCAAACTGTACACACACACACACACACACACACACACACACAGAGCACAGCAGTGCACATAACACTTTCAGATGGCTGGGGTGGTGAAGGTGAACAATCAAAAGCCATAAGAAGGTGCATGTTGGGTTGGGGAGTAGGATAGCTAAATATTTGATAATAGTAATTGTGATCATGGTAATTCTTAGTCATAAAACAAATTTATTGATCCAGCCATCAGACCACACAATAAAATCTATTCACCATACAAGACAGAATACAAAATTACTGAATATCTCTGTTAACAGATAGGAATTGATTATTATATTGATGTTGATAATTGATATCCAGCTGCCCCTTGACAGCTGGCCTGGAATGGTGTTAAATTTTGGTATTAGCATGCAGTGCTACCCAATATTTTACTATGTTTGGTAGCTGTCATGGTTTTTCAATATGCCTCTTTTTCACAATGAAATGTGCCCAAAGTGGCTTAGACAAACATTCAAAACATCAAAATACAAAGCGATGGGGGGGGGGAGTCTGTTTACCCAACATATCAATAAATTAAAATATGTAAAAAAATAATAATCTGGCACTCACTATCTGAATTAAACATTAGGGGGAATTAAATAGAATCTCTGCAGTGCTGTAGGCAGGTTCAGCATATCCAGGTTCAGCTGCTGCATAGGTGCTACTGCAAAATGACTTTAGTGTGGTACTTTTTATTTTACCATGTGTTATGTCCTGATGACACTGCAGACACATCCCTGGACCTATAGCAAGCACTGATATGAATGCACCCACTTGACCCTCCTTAACAGAAAGCTTGTTCACACATTATACTGACAGAGGTACAATCTCTCTCTGCATGGGTACAAGCGTTTGGATGAAATAGTGTATGCCTGTTGATTTGCCAAGCCCAGCCGTTCTGTACAAAGGTACACAGGCTGTACACTTGTTGAACGCAATGTGCGAACACCCCTTGTGTAAAAGAGAGTACACGTGTTGAGTCGCACAGCTCAACTACAGGCACACAGACTGTACACTCGTTGCACATTACATGTGAATAATTGTGTGAGTATAAAGCTCACCCATTTATGTACACAGGTACACATATTGTAGATACTTTGTATGTAACATGTGAACACCCCTAGGGTCACAGTTGTTGATACTGCCATGTGGGATCCCACCCCCACCATTCAGTGCTGCCCCACCTCAGTAAAAACAAAACCAACCTCTCATTAGCAGGCCAGGTAAAAAGGTGTTAGCTTCCCCCCAACTTAATATTTTTTATTTGCAGGGGGTGGTGATCATTAAATGGTCAGCCATTCCCCTTGCACCCTGACATATTAAGGACACAGAAAAGCTCGATCACCAGGATCTACTGCCTTCGGGCCCCTCAGGTTTCGGCGAAGTGCAACTGAGCGCCAAAATGAACACAGTCTAAAGCCCTTTAACTGTAAGAAAGAAAGAAAGAAAGAAAGAAAGAAAGAAAGAAAGAAAGAAAGAAAACCATTTCCTCAGCAGTCAAACCCCACTCACTTCCCCCTGCCCTGCCCCCCTTCCTCTGGCTTCTTCCACATCTTCATTTATTACCCCATAGGGATTCTTGAAGCTCAACAGATGCCTTCCACAGAGAGGCCTACTGTGATCGATAACTGAAGACAATGAGCCTGAGGAGGAGCAAGCCGGGCCGCCTTATGAATAAACATCAGGCGGTTTGGAAGACACAGCTTCCTCTCTTCACAAAACCAGGCCAATTGTGTGGCAACCGCTTAAAATTCAGCCTCGGTCGGGACCCGTCTTCCCAAGCCACCAACCTGCCCCTCGAAAAACCAATTGGGTGGCAGTGGCGGCGGCGGCTGGGTGGCTCCTTTATTTATTTATTTTCTCTCTCTCCGATTTGAAATGACAAACCTGATTCTTTTCACCCCTTTACTCCCCGCCACCCCACTTCTGCCGCCTCCTCCCAACCCACCCAGTCCCTCTTCTTCCTTCCTTTTTCCTTTACCCCCCCCTTGTTTCGTTCTCTCCCTTGCTTTTGTGAGTTGGGCCATGACGAATGGCAGAAAAAGGAGGGTGCTGTGAGAAACTGGAGTGGGCCATTGAGAGGGTGGGTGGTTGAATGCTTTCTCCATCTACTTAGGGGGTGGGTTGTGTGTTGTTGTTTTTTTTGTGTGCGCCTATATATATATATATATATATATATATATATATATATATAGTCTGGCGGCTCAAAAGCTGGAAAGAGGGGCAGAGAAATGGACCCAAAGTTGGGCCATATAGGACGGGACGGGCTCTTCTGTTTTGTTTTGGTGGCCAGAGGGGTGTGTTTGGGAAGAAAACCAGCGGTGAAACAATGGGGAATGTTTTAATACTAGCATGTTTCCACCCCGACCCCCCCCCGCTTCCAAAGCAGGGGGTATTGACTTGTTAGAGGGAATAGAGCTTGCCAAGCTGAGAACTGACACTCCTTTCCACCCTGTTCCTTTTCCTTGCACAGGAAAATCAGAGTTTTCACTTGCTGTTGAGCCACTTAGTACAAGCCGCTATGTTGTTCTTAGTCATCTTGCTCAGTATTGTCTATACTGAGTGGCAGTGACTCTAGAGGATTTCCCTGTCCTATCTGGAGATTGCAAGGATTGAACCCGAGGCCTTTACACGCGAGGCAGATGCTCTACCACTGCAATGCTTGTCCAACTTCCCTGTTGGGATTGTGCTCCAGCTGTTTGCATCTGGAAAAGGGCAGGGTGGCACTTTGAGATGGTGCTTATATGATCTATGGATGGGGGAGAAACTTGATTCCATTCGCATTTCAAGGGGAACCTACTGAATCCAAAATGCAGCCTTCCTTTGAAATTCACATTTCTCCAAATTTTGCAGTGCGGTTTTCCAGCCCAGTAATGTGTACAAAGAGGCATACACTAGGGGCAAAATGGGCATTTAAATGAAAACAGCATCCAAAATTGCATTGGGTTAGGGGGAACCGCTTTGAAAAAATATGTATGTTAGAAATTCACATTGAAACAACGAATTTTCACGAGAGCTCAAAAAGTAAATTGCAAACTGATGTGGGAATGTGGAGAACCAAACTTTAGGTTGGAAAAAATAGAAAGTGGGAGAAACCAAAGTAGGCAGTTTCAGTCATTCCTAATAGGAGCAAATGGGGTTCAATAAAAACCTAGACGATAGGAAAACTTTGAAGGCAAATGCATCTGCAACTGTTTTGTATGTGCCAAGTGTTCCCATTTACAGGGATGGTTCACATTTCAGGTGCATCCCAGTTGTTGAGTCCGAAGGGACCCTGAGACCATCTAGTCCAACCCCCTGCAATGCTGGAATATGCAGCTGTCCCATATGGGGATCGAACCTGCAACCTTGGGGTTATCAGCACCACACTCTAACCAACATATTTTGTCACCATAATGGCATGGGGACCTCAGTCCCTCTTTGGTGTGAAAACAGAGGCATACACAAGAATGTCCCCACTTTCTGTTGTGTTGAAGGGTCACACCAATCTGAGACCCAGATCCTACTGTCTGCGGAAGATTGAGGGCTGCAGGATCAGTGCGAGGGCATCATCCGTTCCAGCATTCAAGCAGCACCAAGCTGGACGCTCCTGAGCAGAGTGGGAAGGTGCTTGCTATCCACTCTTGTTCCTTGGTCCGCTCAACATCTGGTAATTGGTAACAAGCTCATCTTGAGACACACCTCTTGTATTTCAGATGCCGCATAAGCCTCCCTTATCTACCTCTATTAAAGAGTGAATATGACCCCCAGCAATACAGTCTGAGCGAGTGCTTGATTGGAAGCACCTGGTGGAAGCAATGGCTTAGTTGGAGGCAAGTTCTGTTGAAATGTGTTAGACTAAATTCCAAATAAGCATGTAAGAGGCACCAGCTGCAGATTGTAAGATCTCTGGACACAGCAGCCCTTCTGATGCATCTTAGGGTCATATTAGATGAGACCTGTGATATCTCTCTCTCTCTCTCTCTCTCTCTCTCTCTCTCTCTCTCTCTCTCTCTCATAGGAGCAGCAGAGGGCCATGAATCGGATGGGGGCCACTGCCTTGCTTGTTTCCCCAAATAAACCCCTGTCCTCAAAGTCACGCATGGGAAGCAGATAGCTAGCCCTCCTTGCTTCATGCCATGTCCCTGATATGATGAAGGGCCTGCCCACATCTGCTATTCACATTTTAAATAAAAATTGACAAGAGATTCCGAACACAAATTTTATGCAGTATCTTGCTCCAGGTGTGGCTGTTGCTGCTGCTGCAAAAAAGAAAAGAAAAAAGAAAAAAAGGAACTGGGAGGATGGAAGGCAGGGAGGTCAACAGTAGGTGGCGCCAGAACCAATGACAGAGAAATCTCGTTATTGTTTCCTCTCCATCCTTCCCTCTGCTGAGTTTTACAGGTGCAACACTAAGAGTAAGGAAGGGGAGGAAGCTGACAGGCAGTGCCAGCCACTGGGCAGGTTGTGAGTGAGAAGGCAGGCAGGTGGGGTCTGGTCGAGGGCAGAGGGAGGTTGGTGGGGCAGAGCCCCATGCACCCTTAATGGACCAGCCTCCACCATCTTGCGCCTGACTGGTGGGAATGCAGTGATGAAGCAGTGTCCCTTTAAAGGTAAAGGTAAAGGTACCCCTGCCCGTACGGGCCAGTCTTGACAGACTCTGGGGTTGTGCGCCCATCTCACTTAAGAGGCCAGGGGCCAGCGCTGTCCGGAGACACTTCCGGGTCACGTGGCCAGCGTGACATCGCTGCTCTGGCCAGAGCCAGAGCCGCACACGGAAACGCCGTTTACCTTCCCGCTGGTAAGCGTTCCCTATTTATCTACTTGCACCTGGAGGTGCTTTCGAACTGCTAGGTTGGCAGGCGCTGGGACCGAGCAGCGGGAGCGCACCCCGCCGCAGGGATTCGAACCGCCGACCTTTCGATCGGTAAGTCCTAGGCGCTGAGGCTTTAACCCACAGCGCCACCTGCGTCCCTAAAAATTTCTGCCCCATGTGGGCCTCAAACCCACTACCCTGAGATTATGAGTCTCATGCTCTACCAACTGAGCTATCCAGCAGCAGTGTCCCTTTATTTCTCCATAAAACTGTATACTGCAAATATCATTGCTATCATAGGATGACAAAAAGAAGTTCTCCTCATCAGAATTTAGCTCTTCTTCCCAGATCTACAGCTTTCAATCTTTTCAGATTTGGCGCCCACTTTTAGAACCCTCTCTAAACCCCCACCCTGGGGTGGGCACTCCCAGTCAGTGTAGACAGTCCTGAGGTGGATGGGTGAATGGTCTGACTCTGTATATGGCAGGTTCCTATGGTTGGGAACTCCTGCTCCCGGTCATCCCCAGCTAGCATGGCCAGGGGTCAGGAAGGTTGGGACTTGTAGCAACATCATTCCCTGTTGCAGGTTTTCATTGCATGTGTCCATTTTGCAAGCCCCCCACCCCTCCCAAAAATCTTCTCACTGTGACTGCAGGTTAAAAGCCTGGAGGAGGGCCGGTGTATTACAAATTCCCATACGAGCTCCCCAGCCTCAGCCCCAGCCCCCGCCACCCACTTCCCCTGCCACTCAGTGCCCATCAATAGGGGGAAACAGCTACTGTTTAATCCTGTTTGACAGCTCTTTCATCATCGAGCTCCTTCCCTCCAGCCTTGCTGTGTCTCATCCAAGACTCCTTTGTGGCAATAATCAAAGCCTGGTGAGTGATGGCCTTTGCGGAGGGGGAAGGGGAGGAAGAGATGTCAGGGGAACACAAGGAAGACCCTCCTCGTTCTTTGGGGCTGTGACCAGGACTTGCTCGTGGGACAGCAAAAAGCATCGGCATGGAGCTTGCAAAGAGGGTGGTGCTGGAGCAGCAGGAGGGATGTGGCGTCCCTTTGTTCTGGGCCCCTCCCACCCATTCAGAACTCCACAGGTGCACATTGTGGGTGGCAGCCTGGCTTGGGAGCAGGATCAGGCCTGTGACTCTCCCCCCCCTGGTTTGGAGGCAGGGGGCCAGCCTGCTTCCCTTCCCTCACACTGTGAATATTCATGGTTCCTGGGTAAGCAGATGCTCTGTTTGGACAGGAAATGGGTGGAAACAGCAGGCCATGGTCACTATCCTTGGGGGCATCATTTGTTTAGCTCTGCTGACACTCTGCTGCCACTGCAGACCTGTGCACTTATTCTCCCTCCTCCTTTCCAGTTGCTGTGTGGTCAATGGGGTGTGTGTATGAGTGCTTGTGTATGGGATGCTGCCGCCCCACTTTTCATCCCTCTTACAAAGGATAATAATAATAATATAATAATAATAATTTATTATTTGTACCCCGCCCATCTGGCTGGGTTTCCCCAGCCACTCTTGGGGCTTCCACAAAGACCAACAATGCACTAAGATGTCACACGTTAAAAACTTCCCTGAACAGGGCTGCCTTAAGATGTCTTCTGAATGTCAGGTAGTTGTTTATCTCTTTGACATCTGATGGGAGGGTGTTCCACAGGGCGGGCACCACTACCGAGAAGGCCCTCTGCCTGGTTTCCTGTAGCTTTGCTTCTCACAATGAGGGAAGTGCCAGAAGGCCCTCGGCGCTGGACCTCAGCGTCCGGGCAGAATGATGGGGGTGGAGACGCTCCTTCAGGATCATAGAATCATAGAATCATAGAGTTGGAAGAGACCACAAGGGCCATCGAGTCCAACCCTCTGCCAAGCAGGAAACACCATCAGAGCACTCCTGACATATGGTTGTCAAGCCTCTGCTTAAAGACCTCCAAAGAAGGAGACTCCACCACACTCCTTGGCAGCAAATTCCACTGTCGAACAGCTCTTCCTAATGTTTTAGGTGGAATCTTCTTTCTTGTAGTTTGGATCCATTGCTCCAAACTAAATAAAGCCTCTGGTTTTGCATGGCTCTTAGGTAGCCTACTGTAAGTCACATCCATTGCTCTGCCCACTTTCTGGACCCTATCCACCACTGGGGTGTAGGCCTAGAAGGCTGTCCACAAGGGATTATGCCCCTTGGACTGGAAACTATTCACTCCCCTGCTTATAAATCTGTTGTATTTATGCAAGTCTCAAGTCACTTATTAGGTCTGAACTTGTGAAAGGTCTGAAATGTGCAACAAACAAGCTAACCAGGCCATTCTCCATGTTCACCTTTAAATTTAAATTAGCAATTCTCTTCTAGGATAAGAAATTCAGTATTCACAGTACCATAGCCTCTTACCTTAGCTCCTTCTAGAATATGAGTGTCTTTCTGCAAAGTATTTTTAAGACCTTCTTCTGTAGAAAATCCAACCCAGCCAAAACCTTTGTGGAATCCCGTTTCTTTATCAAATGGCACCCACTCCCCTTAGGGTGGATCAAGAGATAGCAGGAAAGGCGGCTCTCTTAGAATTTTAGAAATTGATGTGGAGGGGAAGCATATTTGTTTGGGGCCAGCGACTAGCAACTTGGACAGCCAACTTTGCATTGTTGTGCACCCCAAATGTCAACCTTAGCATAGTGGTGAAGCATATGCCCACGCTGCCCAGGGTGGGTGTGCTCCTGAGGGAGGTGGGGGCACGCTCCTGGGGGGGCGGAGCATGGAGAGTTCAGGGTAAGAGAGGGGCGGGGCGGGGAAGTTGTTGCTCACTCTCCTGTTGCTCTCTGCGGCCAGGTCAGACATGATCCAGCAATCGAGCTTCTGCGACCGGGTGTGCTTCGCCATGGCTGAGGAGGGCTGCTCTCTGCCACTGACTTAGAAGAGCTGCTGCCACCGGGCGCAAGGTGTGCCGCCCACTCGCCTGCCATTTTGTCACCCCCTCAGTCATGACACCCAGGGCGGACTGCACCCACCACACCCTCCTTCCTAAGCCTCTGCCTTAGCAGGAAGGGACTCTGCAATGTCCTGAGGTGGGATTGATAGTTAAAGCATCCTTTAAAAGGCTTGAAGCAACAGAACAGGAAAGTTAAAGAAAAGAAGGAAGAGAAAAGACTGTAGAGGAATGCAAACACGATGCATCAGGGTTTCTTGAGGTCCATTTTGCATTACAGGGTGCTTCCAGCCTGATGCTGTTTTGGGGTAGGTGTCAGTCACATGCCAGCAGATTCAGGCTGCACAATTAAGAGTTGATTTGGAGGTCATCTGCGACAAATTAGCTTTCCCCAAAGATTAGGCTTTATGCAATAAGGAAAGTGAAAGGGGAAATGCACTGGGAAGTGTGGGATAACAATGTCATTTAACCTCCCCACAAACAAATAATAATGAAGGTTCAATTCATAGCTGATATTGTCTAACCTCTTGAAAATAAATGAGGATGAATGCTCAGTAAGTTGTTTGAAAGTGGCCACAATTTCATAGGCTGCTTACACAGCATACATTTAAAGCAAAGCACATTATTTTCCCCAAAGAATCCTGGGAACTGTTAATGGAGCTGTAGCTTCGTGAGGGGTAAACTACAGTTCCCAGGATTTAATTGTGCTTTACATGTATGGTGCCTATGCTCCCTATGCCAGTTGAGAGGGATGTGGTCTGACTTTTTCTTCTCTTCTCTGGCCATGTGGTACACCACAAGATCACCGCTGAGTAGCAAGCAAGCTAGCAAGCTTATGTGTTTTAAGGAACATGTATGCTTTTATATTCATACAACAAGAACATATTTCTGCAGAGTCCCTTGCCACTGGAGCAGAGTAGATCCAAGAAGTATGGCTGCTTTTCAGGAATCAAACCTCTTGTCTCATGCATCATTCAGCTGTGTGTGGACCAGGTTGATCTGAAGAAAATCCTGGAGCAGATTTCTGGGTTTTCTAGTTGATAGCAACTCCTTGGGTTGTCAAACATATTGAAACACAGCTCCTCAACATCCTAAGAACACATGTTAGCTCATAAACCTGGGATTCTCTTATCTCCAAAGGGCACATCCGACAATTAGCTTATCTGCGCTGCAAGTGAGGAACAGCAACTCTTATCTAGATGACTTCCTTATGTTGGAGAGGTTTGCAGTCCTCTGGGTAAACTGGTCACAGTCTTGGTATTGACATAGATAAAGCAGATGACTAGGCTGTTGTAAAATGGGCCATATGCAACAATTGTGGCCCTGGAACAAATATGTTGCAGCATGAAGTGCATCTACTCAAGGTTCGAGTCACTCCAGTTTTGCCCAGTTTTTGCAAAGCGACATTCCCTAATAGAATGCATATTTGTGTGCTATTTTCAATAATGCATTTTTTGCATGCATTACATGTCTGGAGAACTGCATTGCAAAAGAGGCATGAATCGCAGAGGATGGCCATGCTTTGGCTTGTGTATTGGTTTGGAAAGTGCAGATTAAACATGAACTGAATCAAATCCATACACCCCAATACCAACACCCAGGTGAGTGTGTGCAAGACTGCATCCTTCATATGCATGTAAATGTGTTGGCATGGATATGGGCTTGGGAGAAAGATACATCCATTCCTTCTTCATTCGTTTAACATCTTGCGACTCCAGGACAGGAGCTGCTGAACCCTCAAGAAGGAAGAAAAATTTCGAGGTATATCCTCGAAAGATAAAAAGAGGGATAAAATCTTTTTTCACCTGGGACCTGTATTGAAAATAGTGGCAGTTCCTGGTATAAAAGGAGAACTGGAGTCAAGCCTGGCACCAGTATGGAACACAGTGAAGAAGACCCATCAGTGTCAATTAGTGCAATTAAAGCAAAACCAATTCTGCAGTACTAGAACTCAATGGGGCCATCCAATGAAGCTGTAGGGGGGGGGGCAGACAAAAAGTCTGGTTTTAATGTAAAGAACCATCCAAAGGGAGCACAAGAGCCTTGAAGTAGCCCATCACCAGTTAGCATCTCCTGGTCAGCAAACTGAGTGGCCAAACACATGTCCTGTTGTCTTCCCCACTATGGTGAGATCCATTGCATTTCTATCAATATTATAGTAATTATTTCTATTTTTTTGTCTATACATGTACATTACCATGTGAAAATTTTGTGCTAATTTGTGTCTTCATTTTTTTTTTTTTTTTTTTTTGGTGATGCAAATCCTCCTTTTTGGCAATACCTAATGATGAGAGCCTACGTGAATGGCAGGATGACTGAAATGACCCCTGCCTAGGATGGATGGATTTCTGCCACAGCTTTGCACAATTCTGTTATGGCTGTTGAAAGATTCCCCATTCTTCAAACGAAACCTCCCCCCCCCCATCTCCCACCCTGCTTGCTCTGAAGCAGGCCTCCTTGCCCCACCAAACTCCTCTGCCTTTGATCTTCCCTGTGTCCCGTAACTGAAGGTGATTTTGCCAACTTGTCCAAAACGATGTTTTGCCTGGATTGCTGCAACAATAAAGTCCTTCCTCTGGCCCAGGCCACATCTGCACTGCAGCTTGTTTGGCCCCCAAACCCTTCTCAGGGTCAGTGATTTCAAAGGAACCATAAAACCCAACCCAGGCCTCCGCCTTGTGATACAGCTTCTCTCCCTGGTCACACCAGGATTGCCACAGCTGGGGAGATCTGGCCTCCGGGAAGCACATGCTCTGTGTTGGGACTTACTTATTTATTTGAGGGGGTGGGGAGGAAGCGAGGTGGTCAGGAGAGGCAGGCCTTGCAATGCTCCTCCTGATCATGTCAGGCAAGGAAATACGATTCAGAGCAGGGCATTTCCATGCTGACTGAAGAGTTCTTCTGGACGTGCAGGTAGATGGGTCTGTGGTGCTGAAGTACATAAGCAGTTTCTATTTGCAATAAGTAAAGAGAAGAGTCAAAACAAAATAAAAAGATTCCTTTCAGTAGCACCTTAAAGACCAACTAGGTTAGTACTTGGTATGAGCTTTCGTGTGCATGCATACGAAAGCTCATACCAAGTACTAACCTAGTTGGTCTTTAAGGTGCTACTGGAAGGAATATTTTTATTTTGTTTTGACTATGGCAGACCAACACGGCTACCTATCTGTAAAGAGAAGAGAATATTCTGAAGAGAGAAGGCTGTGCTCTGCCAGGGAGATTCGGGATTCAGTTTGTTTTCTGCTTTCATTCATTTAGGTTTTATGAAATTTCATTCTAGGTTTGTAAACATTCATTCTATTTCAACCCAGATTACGTCATTTTAAGTTGCACTTTAATATTTGTTGAAAGAGGGCCATTCCCCTCCCTCCTATTAAAGGAGCATGCTCAGAATGTAAGGACCATCCCAGGTAAATTCGGGACGGCTGATGCGTGCGGGGATATAAAACCTTGGAACTGAGTTTCCACTGCCAGGATCCCAGATTCGCTTGGCATAGGGCTTGTGTGGCACCGTTGCTCTTTCCATGCCCTTGCCTGCCAAGTAAACTTGTTTTCCAGAATACTCGAGTCAATCAAATGCCATGAATCAGAATTCAAATAAATATCCCCAATAATATTTACTTGGCAGCTCCTCGCTCCCATCTCCGTACCTTGCTCTCTTTCCATTTGTTAGGGTGGAGTCAGACAACACGATTGATGGTTTTTGCAGTCACCAAGGAGGTTGCTTGAAGGGCCCAGGGGCATGGGTGTAGCCAGGATTTTTGTTGGGGGGGGAGACCTTTTGTTAGGGGGGCAGAACCTCAGTTAGCTATGTATTGTCATTGATTTTCAATGATTTTTTTGGGGGGGCAGCTGCCCCTCCCTGACTCCCCTTGGCCACGCCCATGCCCAGGGGGAGCAGCCTTTGTTGCCATCACAGGCCACACCTGCACCTTGCATTTAAAGTACACTTGCACCATGGTATACAGTCATGGCTCCCCCCAAAAAAGCATCCCAGAAGCGGTAGTTTTGTTAAGAGTGCAGAGAGCTGTTAGGAGACCCCTATTGCCCTCACAGAGCTGTAATTCCCTGAAGTCCATGGGAGGAGGAACTGATCATTAAATCGCTACTCTGCCATCTGGCAATACCTGTGGCTTTAAGCCAGCAACTTAAATTGGTCCTGGAAATATGCCACTGTAGCTGTCCAGTACTAATGTAATATGATCACTTTATCCACCAGGCCTGCCAGGTCTCAAGTTTGTGGTTCTGAGATGAGTAGCAACAGGTGGAATGGGTTGGGGTGCCGCTGCTTAACTTGCTTCCCAATGTGGAGGTCACTGTTTGTGACTGAGAGGTAGAGGGGAGAGGTGGTGGGGAGGTCAGCATGGTGTGGGTGCAATGGCAGGAATGTCAGATTGGCTCCATCACTGCACCTGCACTGTACCAACCTCATTGCCACCTTGCACATTTTCATTTGGGTTACTGGCAAGGACTTCCATGTTGGGAAGGCAGGAAATCAAGACCACACCAACCCACCGGTTTCCACTTCTTGAAATACAGGTTTGGGTGTCCATTCTCTGGACCTCAGAGTGGCAAGGTTAAATCTCATGTGCTTCAGCTAGTCTCCCAATGTAAACCTTGGGGCTCAGAGTGTCACCAGGGTATTATTTTAAAAAGTTTCTTTGAAACAAAGGTTCACTTATCATAAGTGAAATAAGAAAATAAGAAATAAGAACAATATTTTTGTTCAATACCTTTGCAAACTTCCAGTTTCTCCAGGGACACTAAGGATGCTTTCAGTCTGCTAGTATTTTCCGAGAGAGATTCAAGTGCATAACCAGAACTTTTTTGTTGTTGTTTAGTCGTTTAGTTGTGTCCGACCATGGACCAGAGCACACCAGGCACTCCTGTCTTCCACTGCCTCCCGCAGTTTGGTCAAACTCATGCTGGTAGCTTCGAGAACACTGTCCAACCATCTCATCCTCTGTCATCCCCTTCTCCTTGTGCTCTCCATCTTTCCCAACATCAGGGTCTTTTCCAGGGAGTCTTCTCTTCTCATGAGGTGGCTGAAGTATTGGAGCCTCAGCTTCAGGTTCTGTCCTTCCAGTGAGCTGATTTCCTCAGGGTTGATTTCCTTCAGAATGGAGAGGTTTAATCTTCTTGCAGTCCGTGGGACTCCCAAGAGTCTTCTCCAGCACCATAATTCAAAAGCATCAATTCTTTGGCGATTAGCCTTCTTTATGGTCCAGCTCTCACTTCCATACATCACTACTGGGAAAACCATAGCTTTAACTATACGGAACTTTGTTGGCAAGAATATGTCTTAGGTTTACACAATTAAAGTGGATAAAAGTGTTCTGTCATCCAGTTGCAACAAATTCACTTAAGCAAATAAAACAAAACAGACTTTTTGCAGTTAGGAGAGTGATGGGCGGAATGTGGGATGAATGACTGACTAACTAACTGACTGACTGACTAACTAACTAACAAATTAACAGCAAAATGCATAAATACCTTGTAAGCAAATCAGGATGAAAACTCAGTATCATATACAGCAGCTGCCCTATAAACAAATCAGAATGAATTCTCTGTAAAGACTTGATATCATCTAACTGTTGGAATTCTGCCTGGGTCAGAGGAATGTGCCACAGCGTAGGCACCGGCAGATATTCCTTGGCGACCTCCCGGCTGCTACTCCCGGCAGATAAGCTGGCGAGGTCTCGGCGATTTTTCTCAGGCTGTAAGAAAAACACACTGTTCCTTCCTCTCTCCCCTTTGGTGTCCCCAGGGAGGGGAAAGAAGCAGACAGAAAGCTATTTACATCCTTTATTTCTGTCTTTCACTTCAGTACAGAGAAAACATGTCTGCTCTCAACAGCAGTAAGAATAAACTCCACCCATGTACATCCTGTACAGGTCATATGACACACACTGAGCTCACATCCTGTGCTCAATAAGGAGAATGGACTGCCCCTTTGTTTCCATGGCAACAGTCACACACATCCTGTTTGGCTTTCTTGCCACAAGCAGCTGACTTGGCTGCTATAGCCTTTGCTTGCTGCTGCATTGCTGCTTTAGAATAACACTAACAACCATGTAAGCTTTGTGCAAGCAAAGCTGAATGAATGCTCAATAAAGTGATAGTCTAGAGGAATCCTTAGCCAAGCTAGAGACATCTGGTTGGCCACTCTGATAACAAGTTTCTGGACTAGGTGGGCCACTGGTCTGATCCAGCAGGGTTCTTAAGTCAAGTCTCCTTTATTTAAATATGACAATAGCAGCCAAAGGATGATAAAATTTGAACTGGGACCTTTGCACTGTGGAAGGTGTTTAAATAATTTTTTATTTTTAATTCACAATGCCATTTTCCTGATTAAAATTCTCCCCTCTCATCCTGAAACTATTTGCTCCCCAAAATGTGCATTTACCCATACGATACTTTTTTTTTCCTAGTGAAGGGGGCCTCCCCGCTTTGGAAAACTTGAAGAACTCCTGTGTGAGTGCCTTGTGTCAATGCCCATTCCTGTTGTAACAATAAGCATGGCTCCAATCTCTTGGTCTGAATGGATAGCTTCTCATCCACCCATTCAAAGTCCCAGCAGATTTATGAATGCATTGCTCCTTGACCCTCTGGTTCAGGAAAACATTCCAAAGGCAGACAAATCTAAGATTTCTTGGGAGCAGCTGTGTTTCCCTCTTGAACTTATTTTTGCAGCTTTTCGTTTCCAAACCTTCCTGGTCAGCGAGAGGCTGGAGGGAAGAACTCTGATCTTCACCCTCCACACCTGTTTGCATAGGATGCTTCTGTACATCAAATCAGGCCATTTGTCCATCTAGCTGAAAATTGTCTGTGCTGGCTGGCAGTGGCTCTTCAGGGAGTCTTTAACAGTCCTAGCAGGAAGGCTCAGAGATTGAACCTGGGACCTTCTGTGCGCAGTGCATGTGCTCTACTACTAGGGGTGGGAGAACCAATCAATTCCAGTTTATCATATTTCCGGTCTCCATGTTTGCACATCAGTTTGTAATATTTTTTTACATGAAAATCAGTTGGCATCTTAGTGCAAAATTCTCCTAATATATGTTTGCATGCGGTTCCGCTGAATATATATATTTTCTGCAATGCAATTTGTCTAACAAAATGCATTGTGCCTGTTATTTTCACTAATATAGGCATTTAGATGCACACTTTACTTAGTAAATAATAATAATAATAATAATAATAATAATAATAATAATAATTTATTATTTGTACCCTGCCCATTGGGCTGGGTTTCCCTAGCCACTCTGGGCGGCTTCCACAGAAACCAAAAATACACTAAAATCATACATTAAAAGCTTCCCTGAACAGGGCTGCCTTAAGATGTCTTCTGAATGTCAGGTAGTTGTTTATCACTTTGACATCTGATGGGAGGGCGTTCCACAGGGCGGGCGCCACTACCGAGAAGGCCCTCAGCCTGGTTCCCTGTAGCTTTGCTTCTCGCAATGAGGGAACCGCCAGAAGGCCCTCGGCGCTGGATCTCAGCGTCCGGGCAGAACAATGGGGGTGGAGACGCTCCTTCAGGTATACTGGGCCGAGGCCGTTTAGGGCTTTAAAGGTCAACTCCATCACTTTGAATTGTGCTCGGAAACGTACTGGGACCCAATGTAGGTCTTTCAAGACTGGTGTTATGTGGTCTCGGCGGCCACCCCCAGTCACCAATCTAGCTGCCGCATTCTGGATTAGTTGTAGTTTCCGGGTCACCTTCAAAGGTAGCCCCACGTAGAGCGCATTGCAGTAGTCCAAGCGGGAGATAACCAGAGCATGCACCACTCTGGCAAGACAGTCCGCGGGCAGGTAGGGTCTCAGCCTGTGTACCAGGTGGAGTTGGTAGACAGCTGCCCTGGATACAGAATTGACCTGCGCCTCCATGGACAGCTGTGAGTCCAAAATGACTCCCAGGCTGCAAACCTGGTCCTTCAGGGGCACAGTTACCCCATTCAGGACCAGGGAGTCCTCCACACCAGCCCGCCTCCTGTCCCCCAAAAACAGTACTTCTGTCTTGTCAGAATTCAACCTCAGTCCATTAGCCGCCATCCATCCTCCAACCACCTCTAAGCACTCACACAGGACCTTCACCGCCTTCACTGGTTCTGATTTGAAAGAGAAGTAGAGCTGGGTATCATCTGCATATTGATGGGCACCCAGCCCAAACCCCCTGATGATCTCTCCCAGCGGCTTCATATAGATGTTAAGAAGCACGGGGGAGAGGACGGAACCCTGAGGCACCCCACAAGTGAGGGTCCAGGGGTCTGAACACTCATCCCCCCCCCACTTTCTGAACACGGCCCAGGAGGAAGGAGTGAAACCACTGTATGACAGTACCCCCAGCTCCCAGCCCCTCTAGACGGTCCAGAAGGATGTTATGGTTGATTGTATCAAAGGCCGCTGAGAGATCCAGCAGAACTAGGAAACAGCTCTCACCTTTGTCCCTAGCTCGCCGGAGATCATCAACCAGCGCGACAAAGGCAGTTTCAGTCCCATGATGAGGCCTGAATCCCGAATGGAAGGGATCCGAATGGTCCACATCCTCCAGGCGTGCCTGGAGTTGTTCAGCAACCACTCGCTCAATCACCTTGCCCAAGAATGGAAGATTTGAGACTGGGCGATAGTTGGCCATACTGGCCGGGTCTAAAGATGGTTTTTTAAGAAGCGGTTTAATGACCGCCTCTTTCAGCGGATCTGGGAGTGTTCCCTCACAGAGGGAAGCATTCACCACCCCGCAGAGCCCATCGCCCAGCCCTTCCCGGCTTGCTTTTATTAGCCAGGATGGGCAAGGATCAAGGAGACAGATGTTGGTTTCTGCTCTCTTCACTGTGCAGCGAAAGGCTTGTCACAAGACAATGTTTACATTCCACAGACAGCATTGCTGTTATGTTTCCCACGGGAAAGGGGAGGCTGGATGTGACGTACACTGGTTTCCTGTTTTTCACTGTTCTCACACAGTGTGATTCTCTCCGAGCTTCAGAGGAGAGAGGATGCAGTTTTCTGCTCCGGCAGAGACAAGATGGTTTTCTGTAATCTACCAGCTTTGAAATGTAAATAAAGCGATATAGAGCATGTTGGCACGTATTCCTCATCATTCCGCTGTGCACTTGGATGCTACAAATCAACATTTTGGTTATGGGCCCAGAAGACGCAGTCATTGGAATTCCGGAAAAAGGATCGGAATGCAGAGGGACGGATCGGACGGTATCTGCGCGTCAAGATGATTGATGAGGTATGTGCTACTGCTCCGGGCAGCCTGCCAGCTTCTATTTAATGGCTTTATGGCTGGACTTTGAACTTTTATGTCCGTTTGCCGGAAACAGGCAGCGGCTATGGCTATGCTGGCGAAATCGAAAGTAACTTTTACAAGGGCTGAAGCAGCTGTAGAAGTGACGCAGCATGTTTTAAAGGCAGCAGAGAGAAAGCTGTTTTGAACTCGCCTTTGGAATGAGGCTTGAAGCAGCACAGACGCAGCTTGTATAAAGCAGCTTGTTTAAAGCAGCAGAGATGACGCAGAAGGCTAATGCCAGAGACATGATGGCCCTTCAGGATGCTTGTGGGATTCCCAAGCTCAATAAGAAAAATTATACGGACTGGGTTATCTATGCAGAGGCTATTCTGCGGAAAGAGGGTCTGTTTGAAGTTATTACAGACACCCCCCCAGCTCCAGTTACAGATGCATGGGAAGCTAAAGATTCCAAAGCAAGGGGAACTCTTACATTGATAGTATCCCCAGAAGAGCTCTGTCTATTGCGTGATAAGACCTCAGCCAGAGAAATTTGGGACGCTTTGAGGGAGGCACACTTGATGGCAGAAGCTGGATCTACTATGTTTTATTTTAACAAGCTGCATAATATGATGGCTAGTTGCAGAAGGCTGGCTGATGCAAGTGGGGAATCTGATGCCAATCAGCCACATGCTCAGCTCAGAGTAGCTTGTGATACTGCCATGATTCAAAATGAAGCAGATTGCCAGGGTGATAGCTGCATGGGTAAGGGGGAGTCTTCACAGACGTCATCCCTGAGTGCAGTGGAACCACCAGATGGCGCCAAAGCTTTGAAGGCAGTGAAATGCTACTCCTGTGGACGTCTAGGCCATATGAAGAGGGAATGCAAATATCCCAGGGCCAAGACAGAGCAGCGCAGCGGAAGCTCATCGCGTGGAAAAGGCCAAAGCAGAGGCAAAGGTCCGGTGTCCAGGACAACGCAGCCCAAGGCAATGGTCTCACGCTTCACTCCAAAAGTTGCAGAGGTCCAGAAGACGTCTAGATCTTTCTTCGTTGTTGATTCAGCGGCAACCCACCACATGTGCAACGATAAGCGACTGTTCGTGTCTTTTACACCGCAGGAAGGTGCGATTCACCAGGCGGATGACCACACAATTCCCAGTAAAGGCTACGGAACTGTTGTTCTTCACAGTTTGAACTTATCGATACAGAATGTACTTTATGTTCCAGATGCCAAACATAATCTGCTCAGCGTCGGACAGCTGAATGAGCGGAACATTGACGTTTCCTTTAAGAACAAAAGGTGCATCATCACAAAGAAAAATGATTATGTATTGTATGCTGAATATGTTGATCGTTTGTATGTTTTGTATTATGATGATGTTGTGCAGGATGACACTTGTTGCATTGCAGGTTCTAACAAATGTTTGCATGCAGAATGCATTCATGATTTTCATCGAAAATTTGGACATTTGGGTTTTGAGGCAGTGTCTAAAATGCCTGCCTTGGTTGAAGGTATGACTATTAAACCCTGCAGGTACCACATGAAGTGCAAGGCATGCGCAGCAAACAAGGTGAAAATGGCTGCGAAAGGTAAGGTGTCTAGTAGGCAAGCTACAGAACCATACCAAATTGTTCATGCTGATTTGGTTGGACCACTAGCGCCCTCTTTGGGTGGAAATAGGTACTTCATGGTTCTCATTGATGCATTTTCCAGGTATATTTATGTGTACAATCTCAAGCAGAAATCAGAGGCTTTTCCTAGGTTCAAGGAATTCTGTGCTTGGTTGGAAAATGTGCATGGTAAGAAGGTAAAAATTCTTTTCACTGATCGCGGGGGAGAATTCACTTCTCAGCAGTTTGAAGCTTTTCTGACTGAGAAAGGAATTCAACACGATTTGTCTAGTCCTCGCTCGCCATGGCAGAATGGACTTGCAGAACGAGCAAATCAGACATTGCTTCAAGGGTTAAAAACCTTGCTGCATGATGCAAATCTTCCAGAGAGTTATTGGGCCGAAGCTCTCTCATGTTTCACTTACAGTTATAATCGCAGGTTATCTTCAGCGATTGGTTGTACCCCCTATGAGAAGATGTTTGGCAAGAAGCCATACATCAAACACATGAAAATTTTTGGTTCTGACATGTGGGTTCACTCACCACAAAACTCCAAGTTAGACAAGCGTGGTTTGCATGGTATCTTTCTAGGTTATGAGAAAGGTTCTTACAGAATAAGGATGACTGATTCTAAGACCATTAAGCTCACAAGAAGTGTTGAGTACAATGCCAAGTGGGGGGAGAATGTGGGAATTTTCCAATGTTACCCTGATGACAGTGATGAGACTGAGGATAGTCAAAAGCAACCACAACCACCCACACCCACTGATGAAAGTTCTGATTCTGAGACTGAAACTGATTCTGAGTCTGAAACTGAATCGGGTGATTCAGAGGATTTCAAGAGTGCGAAAGCCTCTATGCGACCCTCTGAAAGCTCTGATCAAGAATTGGAGGAACCATTGTTCACAATAGGTCGCTTTTCTCCTAAGAAGGAAGAGGAGAGTGTTGAAGACCTAAGGCTAATTCGCAGGTCACAGAGAGCCACAAAAGGTAGACCTCCAAAGAGATTTGCTGATGAGTTTGCCAAGATAGCAGTAACAGCTGTTAAAAGCTCCAAGAAGGTATTTGAACCTTCAAGTTTCCAAGAAATCCAGGATTTTGATTCAAAGGAAGCTGAACCATGGTTAAATGCCATGAAGGCTGAGCTTGATTCCTTGGAAAGGAACAAAACATGGGAACTTGTTCCAATAGTTCCAGGAATGAAACTGCTTGGAAGCAAATGGGTCTTCAAAGCGAAGACTGATCAAAATGGCAAGGTAGTCAGACACAAAGCCAGATTGGTAGCCAGAGGTTTTGCACAGGTACCAGGTGAAGACTATCACGAGACCTACTCACCCACAGTAAGGTATGAGAGCATTAGGCTTATGCTCAAGCTAGCTGCAGAGGAGAATCTACACATTAGTCACCATGATGTGAATACAGCTTTTCTGTACGGATCTCTAAATGAATCACTTTATATGCTTCCACCTGATGGCGTACAGGTAAAACAGGGATTTGTTTGTGCTCTGAAAAAGTCCCTTTATGGTCTCAAACAAAGTGCACGGTGTTGGCACACAAAACTCACTGAAGTATTGTTTTCTCTAGGTTTTAAGCAAGGGAAAGCTGATCCATGTGTATTTGTCAAAGAGGAGGGGCAAAAGAAACTGTATTGTTTGTTTTATGTTGATGATTTATTATTCTTTTGGGATGATGTCACAATGTACAATAACGCCCTAGCTCAACTGAAAGAACACTTTGACATGAAAGATCTTGGTGAGGTAAACAACTACCTATCTCTGGAAATAGAGAGAGATCAAGATGGTAACATTCTAGTACACCAGTCACGGAAAATTGCTGATGTGTTAAGCAAACTAAACCTGATGGATGCTAACCCTGTAGACACACCGATGACAACAGGTTATCAGGTAGATGACACTGAAGAAGCATTTTCTGACACTACACTGTACAGAAGTGTGCTAGGCAAGCTAAACTTCATTGCCAGATGTTCAAGACCAGACATTGCTGTTAGCTGTAATTTGCTAAGCAGACAAGTCAACAATCCTACTGTTAAGGATTGGAAAGCTCTGAAACGCATAGCGCGGTATTTGAAAGGCACTATGCATTACAGGCTGAGATTTAACAATCAGAAGTCTGGTGGTCTTGAGATATTTGCAGATGCAAGTTTTGGAAGTGACACTACAGACAGGAAAAGCACGTCTGGAGTTTGCTATATGTACAATCAGGGTCTATTTGATTGGTCATGCAAGAAGCAAACAACAGTTAGCTTAAGTACTTGTGAAGCTGAACTGAATGCACTGTCTTATTCACTTAAAGATTGTGAATGGTTGTTACAATTGTGCAAAGACATGAAAATTCCTGTCAAATGTCCAATCCAGGTTAACCAGGACAACAAAGCATGTTTGGCTTTGCTGAATTCTGATGGTTGTAAGCAAAGCACGAAGCACTTGCAATTGAAGTTGCAACATGCTAGGGAACGTATTCAGAAGGGACTCGTAACGGTGTCCTATATGCCAGGTAATGAAATTCCTGCTGATGTATTGTCCAAGATTGTATCAAGGGATCAACACTGTACCTATGTGCAGAAGTTGGGTTTGTACTGATATTGTACGAACACGCTGCCCAGTGGTGTTCACAGAAAGGGGGAGGATGTTGGTTTCTGCTCTCTTCACTGTGCAGCGAAAGGCTTGTCACAAGACAATGTTTACATTCCACAGACAGCATTGCTGTTATGTTTCCCACGGGAAAGGGGAGGCTGGATGTGACGTACACTGGTTTCCTGTTTTTCACTGTTCTCACACAGTGTGATTCTCTCCGAGCTTCAGAGGAGAGAGGATGCAGTTTTCTGCTCCGGCAGAGACAAGATGGTTTTCTGTAATCTACCAGCTTTGAAATGTAAATAAAGCGATATAGAGCATGTTGGCACGTATTCCTCATCATTCCGCTGTGCACTTGGATGCTACAAATCAACAGGTTTCACACGTCCAAGCAGCCTGTCCACATCCTCGGAGGTAACGGATTGAAATTGATTCCATGCAACTTGACCAGACAGGGCTCTAGCACTCTCCCGCCCCAGCCCTGCTCCCACGGTGGTGTCTACCTCCTTCCGAATACGAGTGATTTTATCTGCAAAAAACTTTGCAAAATTGTTGCAGGAGATCTTGGGGTCTTTACAAGGCCCCGGTGGTAAAGGTGGTTCCGTTAAATTGCGGACCACCTGAAAGAGTCTCCTGCTACTATTTTCTGCAGATGCAATAGAGGCAGTGAAGAAAGTCTTCTTCGCCGTCGCTATCGCCACTTGGTAGGCTCGACGTTGAGCTCTAACCTGTGTCCGGTCAGATTCGGAATGAGTTTTCTGCCACCGACGCTCTAGCCGTCTCAGCGATTGTTTCATCGCCCTCAGCTCCGAAGAAAACCACGGGGCTGTCTGGGCTCCATGCAATCGGAGAGGGCGCTTCGGAGCCAGACAGTCGATGCATTTATATGCATTTTTGTATGCATTATTCGGATGGAGAGCTGCATTGCAAAATTCAGAGCACTGCCTTTCAGTTCACGTATTATTTTTGGAAAGTACAGATTAAGTAAGTTCACCTTTGATTTCAAACTGAATTTAATTTCTCCTCCATTCCTATACTGAGTTATAGTGCTTCTCCCTCTTCCTCCTCCTCCCCACTTTGGATGAGCAGCATTTCCCAGGCAGGCTGAAGCTCCTTTTAGGTGGAAAGGGAATGAACAAGCAACATCTACCTTCTTTGTTATTTTTTTATGCAGCCCCCTCTACCCAATCAAGAGGGAAATGGCCATAGCTCAGTGGTAGAGCATCTGCTTTGCACACAAAAGGTCCCAAGTTCAATCCCTGGCATCTCCAGGTAGGACTGGGAGAGCATCCTGCCTGAAATCTGGGGAAAGCTGCTTAGATAATACTGAGAAAGATGGACCAATGGTCTGACTCAGTATAAGGCAGCTTCTTACAAAGAGAGTTTTGGGTGGGATGGAGGCCAGATTGCCCTGGGTCTCCCACGTTCTTTTTGCTCAAGGACCAAACTTTACACTGGAGAAAAAGGAGAGGTGGAAAGCGGCAGAGCCATTTGCTTTCAATTGTTTATTCAGTTGGGCTCTGCATTAAAAAATGCTTATGCCTTCTCTTTATAGCTTTTCTCATGGGCTTCGTGCCAGTAGGTGTGCTGGGACAGGGTACTGTATACATTGCAATGTCATTAAACTGGGAATGAGAAGAGGACTGGAGCTAAGGGGGATGGGGAGAGAACTGCATCTGGAGAAAACTGTGCCTTTTATTTTTTTAAGAAAGCTCTCTCCAGGGTGAGCTGGCACCTGTCTTGCCTGTCCTAAGGTAACTAACCATTTCCCTTGACCTAGAGGAGGCACATAGGTCCAGGGAAACTGGACATCCAGGCTGTTCTTCCAAAATTCCCAGTTAAGGCCCACAATAATTTCCCTTTTTATGTATTGGGGGATCTCATCATGTCACTGCAGTCACGTAGCTTCCTTTCCTTTTTCCATTCCATTCCATTTCTGTCTTTCAAGATTCACAAAGTCTTCTGCTAATAGTATAATGCCCTTATACTCAGTGGAGGCTGCTAGTTGAGGGCAAATGGGGCACTGCACCACCAATATCAGTCTGCCCTCAGCCAGGCCTCTTCCGCCTGCCTTCTTATTACAACCAGTCCGGGGTACGTGCCTTTTAAACCCCCCCCCCCATTTCTGTGTTGCTGTTCTGGGACTCAGAGCAGTGATGGACTTTGGGCTCTCAAATTTCAGCAGCGCCTTGTGCAACACTGAAATTCAGCACCCCCCACCTCTTCAGCTTTGTTCTACAGCGTTGTTGTGGGACCTCATGCATCATGGTGCCCAGTGTGGCCAAACTGGTTGAGCTACCCTAAACTGCCTCTGCTCAGAGGAAGGTGGAGACAAAACTAGAATTAGCTGGTTTCACAGGTCTTTCACTCTAACTCCACCTATGTTTGGGTTTCCTGGCTCCCACCCTCCCACTCCCAATGGGCACCAGTTACCATTGCTATGCTAGGGATGGAGAACATGTGGCCTTCTAGATGTTGTTACACTACAGGAGGCGTGAGTGGGGGAATCTTAGGCCTGGAAGTGAATGATGGTGCCCTTGGCCACACCTCCCCAGACCACACCTTCACCCTAGCCACACACCCTTCCCAGTGTTAGTGAAAACAGCATACAAAAATAGCATACTTTGAGAAATAAATGATATGCATTATAACCTATAAATAAAAAAATACACTATTTTAAGGACAATATAAATACGAGAGGAAATATGCTTTGCAAAAAATATGCATGTTAGGCAAAATGGCATATAAATGTATATTTTAGGAGAAATTCACACCAAAATGCTGATGGATTTTCATGAGAACTTAAAATCACACACATGCAAACTGACATGGCAATATGGACAACTGAACTTAAGATTGGAACTATGAGAAGCTAAGAAAAACTGCAGTTGACCTGTTCTCCTAGCCCTACTTTGACCCCACATTAGTTCTTTATAAGTCCTCCCTCTTGCTCTCAGCGACGGAGGGTCGCTCATCTGGATTTTAACCATTGTTGTTCACAAACTGAAAGATGATTTTCCCCCAGTGAAAGTTTTACAAGAGGAAGAGGTTTCAAAATGAAAAGGAATGGGACCTGACAAGCCTCTGTCCAAATTCATTGACTTTCTGTGTTCACATCTGAATCCAAATGTTATAGCTTAGACCTTTCTGTGTTTCATTGTGGTCCATATGTTTCAAGAAAACAAATACCTGAGCTCCTGTGGGGTAGACAGGGTTGTCCGCCATCTGTAAAATAATTTATGGCTCATCCATAAAAATAAAAACATCCATAAAAATACAAGAAGAGGAGAAAACTGTCCTAAAAGTCTGTAAAATATAGATTTTATTTTATTAATTAATTTACTTTTTAAATCTATCTATATATATAGAGAGAGAGATTCATAATTTTCAACCACAGGCAAATGTTTAACATTCCTAAGCACTGAGGCCATTTTTTTTTTATTGCCTTCATTGTTCTCAATGAGCTGGAACCGTGAAAATGAATATCTGCCCTGACCCCATTAGTTAAAAAACTGAAATGGAAAGAAGACAGGGAAAAGGCCGAGAGAAAACAAAGTTGTTCAGAGCAATGATTGAATGCAAAAATAACAAAAGAGAGTGCGGAAATAAATTTGCCCACCTTGAAATCTTTTTTTTAAGTGATATTTTAATGTAGTCATAATAGCAATGAATCATCACTCAGCACTTTGCCAGGGGCTGCTTTTTATTACTACTACTACTATTATTACTATTACTATTATTATTGACTTGCAAACTACTGTCATTGTTGAAATCAAGGAGGGTATCCTGCATCCGCTCTGCCACTCCCGCACGATGAGGTCAGTAACGTGGCTTAGTTTGGCAGCAAGTAAAAGGGAACGGGGGGGGGGGGGGGAGGTGGAGGAGGTGGAAGGAGAAAGGATCCAACTTGCAAGTGGAGGCCTGACTCCAATCAAGCTATCTCCAGGCTCAGTAACAAACACAGACCACACAGGCGCTTGCTGAAATAACTTTTACTGGTTCCGCAATATAACCTCCAGCACTGGCAGTCTGGTAACCAGAAGAGAAATTACAGCCGGCTGCTTGTCTCTAGAAGGGTTGGCAAGCATGTAACTCAGCCAATGCACTGAGGAATGTGGTGGGGTTTTTTTTTTCCGGGGGGGGGGGAAATCCTCCGTAGAATGAGCATGTTAAAAAATACAGAGAAAATACAGGGGGAAGAGTGTGAGAAGGTGTACACGTGCCCTTATCCATATTGCAATGCTCATCAATACAGAAGGGCTGCAGGGGCAAATAGCTCCCCCTTTTTGTGTTCAGACCCAGAACCCCCCCCCTTAAATAAATTCACACTTGACTCAAATTTTAGTTTTGTTTTTGGCAGAATTTAGGCCACAACTTTATTGATTACAGAAAGTGACTGGTTGCATAGGCTCTGGTTTGACTAGCTCCCTGCCATGCAGGTAGCACTGACCCAGGGCACCAGCAAAGGTCAGCCAAGGGTGAACACCTGGATAAGCGGAAAGCCGGGAACAGGCTATCTCTGCCACCCAAATGCACCCCTGGACTCAGGCACGGGAACAACCCCCTATAAGGGGCTGACAAAACCATCGAGTCCCTGGATTCCTTTAACGAAATACCCTTCACATAGGGATGGCGAGAGCATTCTCCCATCCCTATCACCTGAACCAGAGCCTATCCGCAACCTTACAAGTTGTGATGATTTGCTACGTGGCAGGCGAAACCCAAATGGCCAACCAACCAAGTGGGAAAAATTCCTACCGTGCCCCTGTCCCAACGACAGCCGACACACGACGGCATAGCAAGGTCAAGCGCAAAGCCCTAAAAGTAGGGAGAGGTGAGTGGGTGTTCTGAATGCACACGCTGAAAGAAGAAGCTCTGGGTCACGTGCATGGGTATAAATAGGTCCCTTGAACCATTTGGATTGCATCCCATTGGCCAGATTACACCTAGCTACGAGGGACCTACCAATCGGGTGTTGTGGCTGACCATTCGTACCCACCCACAACACAGGGTGTTGGTTTTCCAGGTCTCACCGCGATACGTGCCCTCTTTAAGGGAGGACCCGGTTTATCTTTTTCTGATAGCTTCCTTAGGTGTTATTTTTTTGGAAGGCTGCGGGTACGATTTGTCTTAAATTGGGGGGAGCCCAAGGGATGAGGTTGTGAATTTTGTTGTTTTGTTATGTTTCCATCCCAACTTCAAGGTGGCATATATTTCCCAGCTGTTTATCTAGGCTCAGAACAGCCGAAGAAGGAGGGATGTGATTGTGGGGAGCAGGCAGAGCAAGGGTTAAATGTGCTTCCCTGGAGTGGGGGGCGGGGGCTCTGAGGTCACTGGTTCACAGGTGACAGGATCAAATGTTGCTGTGGCAAGGAGGCCGGGGCGGTGGGATCCTCTGTGGCCTCCCCGCAGTTCTTTCTGTGTCCCAGGCTTCCAGCTTGACCCAGTTCGCCACTGGCCAGATTGCCTCCTACTAATCATCACCCGACATAATTGAAAAGCTCCCGAGCCCTCTCCAAGGGATGTCAACGATGGCAGCGAAGCAAAGGCTGCAGGTGTGCGCACATGTGTGTGTGTGTGTGGATGGGGTGTGTGTGGAGAGATGAAGGAGGCAGTGGCACCCTTTCTGCTGTTCTTTTTTCCAGCCTGGCCTGATGGGGGGGGGGGGGAGGGAGGCTTTTAACTGGCATAAGGTTACAGCCAGGCAGCCCAGCGATGCTAAGGATGCGAGGAATCTGCTCTCAACCTCAAAAGGATGCATTCTTTTTATCGTCTAATTAAAAAATGTAAAAATAAAAGGGGGCAGGGAGGGGGGCTTCGTCGGTGAATTGCTGCACACCTGCTCATCTGACAAGCCAGACAGAGAGAGAGAGAGAGAGGCTGTGGAGAAGCCAAAGAGGGAGGGTGACAAAGGGGAGGGGAAAGGGGTGAGGAAAGAAAAGTGAATGAGGGGTGAATGTCAGAGAGGGCAGCCAGCGGCTTTTTTCTCATGACAGGGCACAAAGCACGTTTCAGAAACGAAAAGAAAGGTGGCAGAGCGGCGTCCCTGGATTTGGTTGCCCAGTCCATTAAGGCAGGCTGGTGGTTAGTGTTTTGGGGTGAAAGGCAGGGCTTGGGGGACCCTTTTCAGCCCCACATTCCTTTCTGGGGCAGCCTTCCAAGGGCTGCATACTAGTGATGGGTGGGATCCCATCAAGCAAAATATGATGCCATTGGGCCAGAACCGGATCCGCTCACTGGCACAGGGAGCAGACCCAAATGTCATGCCCTTCAGACACTGTTGAAGTGAGTGGCCAGGCTGCACACGCAGCAGTTGCTCCAAAGCTTTGCTGGTGATATTGTGGGGGCCAGATTTCACCCTAAGAAGGGAGAGCAGGGATCTTGAGGTTGTCCATCAACAGTTAGTAGCACCTAGGCAGCAGAGTAGGCACATCTGGTCACAGACTGCCCCATAATGGAGAGATAAGAACAGAAGAAGAGCCCTGCTGGATCAGATCAAAGGGGACCCATCTAGTCCAGTGCCCAAGCAGCTGTCCATACAAAACCCACAAGCAGAACCTTAGTATTCTTCCCTCCTATGGTTTCAAACATCTGGCTTTCAGAAGCATAGAGTTCCAATAGTAGAGGTATTCTATGTCTCAGATTTATATTCAAATCAAAGCAATTATTTCTAAATTTGCATATATACAGACAAACAAGCACTTGCTAATGTCATGAAAATCTGTGCTCTTCAATCTTAGTGTGTCTCCTTTCTTCATTTGGAGATGTCTGAGTGGTTGCCTTAGCTATCGGTAGTGCAATCTGTTTCACTGTGTTGTGGCAACAGAACACTTGTAGTGTTTTCTACGCCTCTTGCTATTATTATTGCAGTGTTGTTGTTTATTGTAGTTTGGACTGTGTGTTACTCCCACAGTGTTTTTTAAAATTGATTTTAACTTCTGAACTATTTTGGGGTTGTCTTTCGGAGGTGGAAAGCAGGCCTGAATTATTTAATACATAAACAGTTAAAAATATGTTGTGTTTGCACTGCACCCTCTAAGCACCCAAATCACTCCATACACATTCACTCATCAATCCTTACAACAACCATGTAAGGTAGGACAGAATTTGGATCTCCATATGTGCAGGGCCGGGGCTGAGAGATAATGGCTTGCTGAAAGCCACCTACCCAGTTTATAGCTGAGCTGAAATTTGAACAAGGAGCTTCCCATATCTCACACTCCTTAACCACTATGGTACAAACAGTTGTTGTGACCACAGTGCCTAAACAGCCACCAAATGTTTTGATGCTTTGTCATTATAGCCTAACACAGCTGTTGTTCTGGATATGACCTTACAGTGGTTCTAAATGGGGACAGATGTACAGTGAACACACAACAAAAAACCCAGAGCTGCACATGTGTCAAAGCTTGGGAAAGCACCCAGTGTGCATTGATCTCATTATGGAGGCTCAACATATGTAACCCACAAGTGGCAGGGCTGTGGGACTAGCAATAGCCACACAGTGTGCATTTTCAAACACAAAAATTCAGAGCTTGGGTAGTTTATTATGATGATTATGATTGTCGGAACAAAAATGCCTCCAATTCTTTCCAGAAAGTGCAGGTAACAGGTTCCTGTTGTAGCTTGACAAGAATGCCATCCCACAGAACAATGGCAGCAACACTGAACGCTCTGCTGGGTGGGGCTGATGGAAATTGTTGCTCAAAACATCTGGAGGGTGCCGGGTTGAGGAAAATGGTGCTATAGCAGCATGTGGGAAAGTTGAGGTGCCTGAGACACCATCGTCGCAGTGCGAGAAATCAGAGCGTAAGCGGAATTTTTTTTTAAAATGTAGCATCAAATTCTTTGGGAATTTCTTTGAGAGTTGGTCTTTGCCATGATGACCGAGAAATCTCCCCACATATGTGGTGTTGTTACTGATGTTCTTTTATAGCTGATGTTCTTTTCTAACTCCAGTTAGTTTTATTGAGTGGATGAGGCCCAGTCACAGAAGGCAGCTCTCCAGGCGAGTTGATGTGTGTAGTGGATGTTTGGCAAAATAAATCAAACAAGCTGCCATCATCTTAAAGGCTGTTGAGAAACTACGCTTAATACAGCACATTCTCTAGATTGATTATGAGGCCCCCAGTCAAGAGAGTATCTAAGGAACCTCAAGCATGCTGTGGTCTTGGATCAGAATCCACAAATGCTGCAATTGTTACTCAGACACAGTTGTGATGAAAACCCCTTCTCTGTTCTGAGCTGCCCCCACCTTACAAATGACTTCCTGCACACCTGTTCCCACATTAACAGATAAACATACATTTAAGGAACTTGTTTGATGGTGTATCATACAGAATTGCCCAGAGAGATGCAAATCTGAAGCTCTGATCCAAAATAATCTTTAGAAGGATGTGCCTGTCATTAGATCCCCTATAGAAGTAGCTTTTATGACAATGGTTGCTCTGTACCCCACAATAAGGAGATATTTTCTCATACCATGTAAACCAAGGCTGGGGAAGAGGTATATACGAAGCAAGAAGAGGAAAATTTGATTTCTTTCTCTGTGGAGGTACTTGAGTAGTACACATTGCCCCTCAAAAAGAAGGCAAGAGGGAACACCAGTTTCTATAAAATTTGCAGGTGTCAATTGATATGTACAGGTGCAAATGTAGAAATGAGGACTACAGTTCAAATAGAAATGCAGTGCATCTCACCACAGTGGGGATCAGAAGAGTGACCAGGTGACCTGTCTTTGCCTGCTCAGCTTGCCGTGCTGCTCACAGTGGATGGGCAAATCTGAGGCCCCTCCTGCTCTCTCTTTCTGAAGGTTCTTTATCTTTAAACCAGGCTTCTAAATAGAAGATTGTCACCCATCAAGCGGGACATGTGATTAACCCAGAGTGGAGCTGGAGAAAAGGTCTCCCCACCCACTTAAAGCACTAGTGGTGTGCTCAGTAAGTTGACCCCGCCACACACACCTGCCTAGGAGCTGGGACATAGTTAGCATTCTTGGCTGCTGGAACCCACTTCCTGCCTTCCTGCCTCCCCCCCCCTCTCTCCCCCCCCCCACTGGAGAGCGGTTCATTGCTGCCCAGAGTTTGTTTTCTTAGAAGGTGGGTTGTGGGCTTGCGAAGCCGAACAATTTCCTGCCCTAAAAGAACATAGTCCCTTCCTCTCCTTTTTTGGGGTGGGGGCAGTGCTTTTTTCTGGGGGGACACAGGGGTACACATACTCCTAAACATTTTGTGAATCTAAGTTTGGCCTCACTGAGTGGCAGTATTTCAATGAGAGTACCCCATAAACATTTTTTTAAGGGAAAACAAACAAACAAACACTGGGTGGGGGTGCCTATCATTCACCTCCTTCAGCCCTGCTCACAATTTCGCACTACATACCCCGTTTTGCAGTGCACAGCCTGTTTTTAGAGTAGCTGCCCAAGTTAGGGGTGGAGCTGTCAGACTAGATGGCAGCCTTTGCTGGGATGCTTAAGGGAAACATTTCTCTGGACCTGCTAAGTCCACTGTCCAGGGACTCACTGTGGGTGGCCCCTCCTGGTCTCCCTTCTCGGGTTTTTTTTTTTGGGGGGGAAATCTTTTTATCTTTAAATTGGACTTATCTTTATCTTTAAACTAGAGAGCCCTTCAACAGAGGACACCTTCAAATAGAGGACTATCCACTGACAGCTCTTCAAAGAGAGGACTTAAACAGGACACATGTCTACCCTAAATTGATATGTATGGATACAACTTATGAAAAAGGAAAGGTGACTCAGTCTGTTGTCCAGCTCCTCACTGCTGATGGGCAACATCAAGGCCCCTCTTGCTCTCCATTAAGGGCATAAGAGACTAGATGGATTAGGCCAACCAACCAACTAACCAATGATTTACTATACAGTCACAGACTCCCTAAAAGGAAGCATTCCAAGAATAAAAGGAAGAGCATTAAAACGGGCTGTCTTCTGACAGTTTTTCAAATAAGTGGCTATTCTCTCTACTGCAGGACATATCACCACGCTGCAGCAGAAGACACAAGAGGTAAAATCACAGCTTTCCTTGGCACCAGTTATGCCTCAGGCCAGAATAATATTGTATCCAGCTTGGATCACCACATTTCTGTAGGCCTTGAAATGCAAACATTAAATGGGGATGTTTCAGAGGAAAGTGACAGAAATGAGAAAGGTTTTGGATGGAAAGCATGAGGGAAGACAGGAGATGGAAAGAGCTATCCTTATTTAGCTTGGAGCAGAGATGGGCAGCTCCTATGCTGGGGGGGAGGGGATGTTCCCTGAATGTGGCGTCATTGCTGGGCTCAAAGTGCCAGGAAGGATGTAAGAGCTGGAAGTGCTTTGGTGGCAGACCAGCTCCTGTTGAGTTCAAGACAGGATGAATGCGTCCATAGCCAGCAGTGAGCACCAGCAGCAGTTGCTGGAAGTCTTTTCAAGTGTCAAGAAGTTCTACCTAACCTGTTCTGGCAGGTTATTATATTAACTTAGAGGTATGCAAGGATTCCCCACCTCCACCCCATTTGAAAAGTTGATATGTTTCTCTTATTAAGACCTCTTTGTTTACTTATTCACCCATTCATTTATTTTTTGTTGAATTTACGTCCTGCCCTTTGTCAAATGCATGATCTGACAATTGAGAAATGTGTTGCTGCACTCATGCAAATTGTTGAGAGGGGGATGGATGATGTTTGTCAGGGTTCCTTTGCATGGCAAGCCAACCCTTCACAAAGGTTGTGTGTGATTCATTCTGAGGTTCCTTCCCATTTTATAACCTGTGGTTGGAAATCATGAAGTAATGTGCCATGCGCAAAGAGGAAGACCATGGGCTGGAAATGCTGGCGTTGCAATAGGTAACCAATCTACCAGCAGATCATTAATAGATGAGAAGGCAATGCTGAAGTACAAAATATGAGTCCAAACAAAGCTATTTGGGCTCCATCACACATAAATAGGACTGTGCATTTTGCCTGTCGGCAATCATGTTTTATCTGATTCAGATATCAGTATGCTTGGCCTCTTGACATTCTTCCAAAAACAAACAATAAAGTTTCCAGTCCTCATGACTAACAAAGTTATTGTCTGGTGAAATCTAAGAACCTTGTGCAGGGCTTCCAGCTGTCAGTTTCTGGACATTGCTTAGACTTTCCAACCAGCTAGCAAAAGCAGTCAAAATCATGTAAAAATAATAAGTAGATGTATGCAGATTTGATCTATCTGCATGTGCATTTCAACCTGGTGCAGAATTTGGAACTTGTAGCTAAGGATATTCAACAAGGTGGTGCCCATCCCCTCACAATGCCTTGGACTACATCTTCCATCAGCCCCAGCCAGTGATGGCTGTAAGAGTATCTATAGCCCTGGTCACCCTGTGCCCTCCACATTGCTGACACGTGCTTAGAGGTTATCACTTCCAAGTTAAAACTTGAAAATTGCACTCCAGTCCTTCAAAGGAGCTAAACTGTTGACAGCTAGGAAGTTGTCTTGTCCCCCCCCACAAACGGTTGATTCCCTTCAGAGACCTGTTTGAAATCTGTGTTTCAGGGAACCTTGAGTGCACTGACGAAAACCTTCTGTGGTGGGCCCCTCTCCCAGCCGCTCCAAATATTCTTCCCAACGCCCTTTTCCTTTCCCATAAGAAACCCTTAAAAATGACACGCCTATCAGGAAACCTCAAATCAGGGCCAATGTTTTTGAAAGACTTTGGGGGGAGGGGAAAAGAAAAAAGAAAAATACACATCTGCCAATATAATCTGACTTTTCCAAATAAATAAAACCGGCTCTCTCCAACTTTGATCCGGTGTTCTAGCCTTTTTTATTTACTTAATTGTCCCATCCAAGTTCTGAACGGGCTGGTTGCCCACAGCTGCTGAGCCTGCATTCCTCGGGGCTTATCACGGGCTGCCTCACCTGTTTATTATTACCCCAGCAGGCTCCGGTAACTGAGGTCTGTCTGAACATTGCACCCCTGCCTAAGCACTCACCACAGGGGTTCCACCTGCCTTGGCTTCTCACAGCACACTCCATATTTGTTACCTGCTGGCCTCGCTGCTGTGCAGAGGTGGCTGTTGCCTGTTGGAACTAGTGGGACAGAGGGCAGGGAGGCCAGCATCAAGTGGGGCCAATGATTGGCAGAGCCAGAGCCAATGACAAGCAGAGGCAAATAATTCTGGTTTTCTCCCTATCCTCCTCCCTGCTGAGTTCTACAAGGGCATCAAGGAGACTAAGGAGGAGGAAAGTGACAGGTAATGGTACCCCATACTGGTTGCAAGCAGAAAGGCCAGAAAGTGGGGACTGGCTTGAGGTGATGGGGTAGAGCCCCCTTTCCCCCAATGGACCAGTCTCCACTGCTGCTCTGACACAACTGATAGAAAGGGGTGTGTTGTTGTATGAGAACACAGACCCACCATGTCTTGGGGCACCTTGGCATCTCCAACTGGACAACAACACATTGAGCACAAACTGGGCATAGGGCCAGGCAGGGGGAAGCAAGGTAAATTCTGAAAGAGAGGAAGCTACCTTCCAGCAGGTCAGACTAGTCCAGTCTTGCCTACTAAGACCAGCAGTACTTCTCTAGGATCTCAGGCAAAGAAGGTTCTCTCCCATCACCTGCTATCCCAACCTTCACCAATGTTTTGACCATCAGCTCCAGCCACACATGGAAATGCATCAGAAACTGTGGAATGAACCAAGGATGAATGGGAAGGCATAGAAAAAGCACAGCACTACTACAGGTGCCATATAATGCCCATTCTGCATTTGCAAGAACTTGATTGATTCGTGTGGCAGCGCCTGCACTTTGGAACTCCCTGCCTATTGAGATGAAGTGGGCGCCTTCACTATACTCTTCTTGGTACCAGATTTCATAGAAAACTGGCATATGGGGAGAGACCTAGGCTTTTTCTTCCTTTTCTATATGCAGGGTTGATGTGTGTATGTGTGTGTTTAATCCAAGGTATATTCATTTTGTATCCCACCGTTCCACTCAAGGAGCTCAGAGCAGTATTTTAGCCTCATAACATAAGAACCTAAGAGCCTGCTGGATCAGGCCAATGGCCCATGTCGTCCAGCATCCTTTTCTCACAGTGACTAACCAAATGCCTATGGGGAGCCCCAGGCAACACCTGAGTCCTCTCCCCACTTGTGACTCCCAGCATCTGGTACTTAGGGGTACATTGCCTCCAACAGTTGGGGCAGAACATAGTAATTTTGTGGCTAGTAATGACATCTTTATTCTCCATGAATTTGTCTAATCCCCCTTTTAATCCATCCCCGTTGGTAGCCATCACTACCTCTCGAGGAAGTGAATTCCATCATCTAGCTATGCATTGTGTGAATAAGCACTTTCTTTTGTCTGTCTTGAATCATCCCGCATTCAGCTTCATTGGATGTCCAGCTTGACAAAATGGCTCCCGCCCTCCTTGAGGCACCTGACAATTCCAGGCCTACATCTGTATCAACTGACTTCAGAGAGATGAGGGGGGAGGAGTTGCAGGGCTAATAATTCCTTTCCTGACAGAGGTTTCCTGGGCCTTGAAACCATAAAACAGCTGCTTTTCATTTCGGCTGGGATATTTTATATTCTTTTTAAACCGATTGCCTTCAGGATGAGGCGAGCTGCAGGGTTAAGTAAAGAAATAAAATAAAACAACAGGGAAACAGTCGACTGCTGCAGTTTTTCCCGTCATGGAGCTGTCATGAGGAGAAAAATGGCACCTGTTGATCTCCTGGCTACTGCGCAGCCACAAAAAGGCAAAGAAGCTAATTTTGAGGCTGAGTTTTATTGCTCTTTGTCCAAGTAAATGCGTGACTTTACAGACAAGTTTCTCATTAAAGTCCCCAAAATATCAGAACTTTGCAGGAATGGTGGAGGAAGTCGATTTTGTTTGCATTTTAATGAGAAACTACCTAATTTTTACTTCTCAAACCAATATGTGAACCAAAATACACCTGTCCTTCAAAATTTGCACTGTGGTGGAGCTGTCTAACCAAACAATGTGTACAAAAATTGATATATCAGGAGAAGTTCCTTGCAAAGATGTGTATTTTTGTCAAAATGTCATACAAAAATGAGCCCTAAAATGCCAGAAAATTTCCATGAATTTAAAACTGGAAAAACTACAAACTCAGGAGAACTGCAGTGGGCAGATTCTTTCAGTCTTAATCAGAAGTCCGCTCCATAGCAATTTGCGGCAGGGGTCTCATTGGGGCTACCCTGTTCTGTGGAACAACATCCCTGTTGAGATATGGTAGGTGCCCACTGTTTGAACTTTCCAGAAACAACAGATGGCATTTTTGTTTTGACATGTTTTCCGGAGACTTCACCAGGTGCAAAATTCAGTGGCCAGGTACCTTACTGGGACAAGACAATTTGAACATATAACACCAACACTTCACTGGCTGCCAATTTGTTTCCAGGACCAGTTCAAAGGGCTGGTTTTGACCTATAAAGCCTTAAACAGCTCAGGAACACAATACCTCAAGGACACCTCTTCTCACATGAACTGAGCCAGATCCTTCAATCACCATTTGATGCCCTTCTTCATGTGCCTCCCCCATGAGAGGTCCAGAGGATGGCAACATGAGAACAGGCCTTTATTGTGGTGGCTCCTTGCTTGTGAACCAGGCAGAGGGCCTTCTTGGTAGTGGCGCCCGCCCTGTGGAACGCCCTCCCATCAGATGTCAAAGCGATAAACAACTACCTGACATTCAGAAGACATCTGAAGGCAGCCCTGTTCAGGGAGGTTTTTAATATGTGACATTTTAGTGTATTTTTCATCTTTGTTGGAAGCCGCCCAGAGTGGCTGGGGAAACCCAGCCAGATGGGCGGGGTACAAATAATAAATTATTATTATTATTATTATTATTATTATTATTATTATTATGGAACGCTCTCCCCAGGGAAGCTCGCCTGGTCCCTTCGTTATATATATTTCGGTGCCAGACGAAAAGGTTCTTCTTCTTCCAGACTTTTGGCTAATTAAATATTCTATGGCTTTTTAAACTATACGGAGGATATTGTTTTTGTTTGTTACTATGGTATGCATTTTTATATTGTAAACTGCCCTCTGCTCCTTGTATAGAAATTTAATAAATAAAATAATAATAAATTAGGTGTTCATTCTGTATCATTTTAAAATCTATCATGAGCTGTATTTTTTGGTACAGTGGTACCTCGGTTCTCGAACATCTCTGTTGACGAAAGTTTCAGTTTTCAAATGCCGTAAACCCGGAAGCAAATGCTTCCATTTCTGAACACGCCTCAGAAGTCGAATGGCTTCCGCTGAGTGTATTTATTTTTCTCAATTTTCTCTATTAAATTTGCAGGCCGCCCTTTGCGCCTCAGTTTCCGAACCTTTTGGAACTCGAATGGTCTTCTGGAACAGATTACGTTCGACAACCGAGGTACCACTGTACTGTTTTCAAAGCTTTCTTTCAAGTTTTAAAGTGGCTGTAAGTCAGTAGTACCCCATCTGCTTTGCATGCAAAAGATTCCAGGTTCAATCCCTGGCATCTTCAGGTAGGGCTGGAAGAATGAACCCCAGAGAGCTTCTGCCAGTCCATGTAGATAATACTGAGCTAAATAGACAGATCTTGGTCTGACTCGATATAAAGCTGCTTTCTACGTTCCTGTGTTTTAATTGTTTTTATGTAGGTCGCCTCGGGACTCACATGGAAGGGGATGCGTAAATGAATAAGTAATAAAGAGGCTGGCAGGTAACCGAAAAATTATTTTGTTGTTGTTATATCAGCCTTAAAAAAAGAAATCCGGGACATTTTTGCTCATGTGTGTGTTTTATTGAAGAACATTGCTGGACAGTCCAGACAAGAATCAGGAGAGCTGGCGCTGCTGAAAGGAAAGGAGGAAACAGCCAAGTCGAATGGGAGTTGCTGAGGCAGGCAAAGCATTTAGCAGGGCTGAAAGTCAGGTTCCCTGGGGATCCTGCTTTCTTGGAGGCTGCTCTTGTGTGCTTTGGATCTTCCTCATAAGAGATGGCTGCTCCTGCGGTTTTCCTGACTGGGATACAGCTGACGAAAGACACAGGTGAGGAAAATAAATGAATGGAACTAACCAAATAAATGGGAAGCAAATTGGCTGGGGCCTTACCTTTGGAAACAGCAACGGTGGCCACACCTAAAGACCCTTCCTCTCCTGTTTTCGAAGACTTGGGCATTGGATGTGCTGTGCTTAGAGGCACAGAAATCTGAAGAGTCGAAGGAACAGCCCAGGCTTATTATCCCCCCACCCCTCTTATAGGTAAAGAAATTATAGCCCAGGGCCAGTGAAAAACAACAACAAAAGCAGTTCCTGTGACACACCACAGACAGTGTGATATTTCTCCCTCTTCAGAGTGACTCAGCCAATTGCCACTTACAGTAATAGATGGATTGCTGATAAGATCTGCACCAAAGTTCTGCAGTATATCTCCACCTACTAAGTGGAGTGGTCCAGTTCTGCAGAACGGTAGAGCTGACCCTGCAGGAGGTGGTGCAGTGAGTCAGTGCATCAGGCTGTTAACCAGAAGGTTGGTGGTTCAAACCCACCCAGGGACTGGGGGCAGGACTCTGTCCTGCATTGCAGGGGTTTAGTCTATATGGCCCTTGGGATCCCTTCCAACTCTATGATTCTATCATTTCTACGACTTCTACTGTCTGACATTTCAGTTGGTCCTAATGAAGATATTAGTTTGACATTACTTTTTTGTATCTCAAGCAAAGTCTTACAATGGTAGTGAAACTTCTGAACTGCTGGTAGAGCCCACCAGATCTTGGGAGCTTTAGGTCACTTTGGACCACTTCTTTTATGAATGGATTCACAAATCTACTGGTGGAGCCCATTTATTACTCAAATTCAGTAGCACATATCTGCATGACACCACAATGCAAATCTTTTAATTGCTGGAAGTGCAGCAGCAGGGATCATTCAGTTTGTAACTTAAGAGTTAATTCTATTAATGTTTAGTCAACTAGCCAAGAGAAGGATGCGTGGAGGTGCGGCTTAGCAACAAGATAGAATGGTATAATGTTTGCTGAGGTAGCACATGCTCTGATTGGCTATATAATTCCGAGGGAGCTTTTCCTCATTATGTTTGGTTGACTATCTCCCTGCTATGTGCAGGGCCTGAAGCAAGAAAGACAAACTTCTCTGTTATTCTCTTATTATATATATTTTTTGCTTCAATTTCCTGAGTAAAGTGTTATCAGGATTTCTTTTCTCTCTGGACTCCATATGCATTACTGACTTTGCTAAGTTCTTGCACAACTCCTTTTTATTTCAATAGAGCTTGCACCAGAGACTCCCTACCTGACTGCCTCATACTTCTTGCTCATTGCCTCACAAACATGAGGAGGTGATCCTTCTTTCTTAATGCAAAGCACATGTACCTATTTTTATCTGAGCTGCATTGGAGGCCATCCATTGGGTACAGATATTCATGTTTAGTTAATCCTTTCCTACTCTTGAAAATATGGGCCTTCTTGCAGAGGAAGATAAATGCAATGGGTGAGGAAGGAGCATTTATTGCAGGATGATAAACAGATGCATCTCAGGGCATAACTATGCATGATGTTAATTATGTGATTAGCGATCACACCATGTGTTTTAAAAAATTAAATACCAGGCATTGCTGGGAGATGTTATCAAGAAAGCAGCTTGCATGGAGGAAAAGTTTATGATGCCCCTCCCCAGTTGCAATGTCCATGAAATCTCCTCTTTCTGCAGTGCAGAAAACAGCATCTGGGGCAGCACTGACACAAATGGGAGCTTTGTTTCAAAATGATAATTGCTGCACGTTGAGAGGGGTGACTTTGATGGAGGTTGTTGCTGGGGAAGGAAGGCTTCAAGAGCCCCTAGTTACACAATGCAATCTTGATTATAGTTCCCACCCACAACATCTATCATTTAATACACACTGCATTATTGCTGATCATGTCATCATTAATGGCACTTGAAGTTAGGGCCTCAGACATAAATGTCTAATCTCTGGGCATCCTGTTATTATTGTCCCCTTTTCATCTACAGCATATAGGCAGCATGCAGGTGTACAGGTATAATCATAGGAAAGCCTCCAGTACACATGCCCCAAAGGAAATCAGGAGCTCCACTCTCATTTTCAACCAACCACAGTTACTTGTTTAATCCAAACTGAGAGCTGAGGTTAGTGGTAATGATGGTTTAGGGAAACAAGCCAGCATCGTAAACCATAGTTTGAAACTAAACCACAGTTAATGCTAACTACAGTTTGTCCCGGTTTGGATGTAATGAGAAACTATGGTTTAGTTGAAAGTCTTTTGATTTCCCTGCAGCTACACAGAAGAGCAATGAAGATGGGGGCGGGGGCTAGAGCAGAGGCTCCCCCACGTTTATTCCGCTAACCTCTGATCTTCTTGCAACAGTGCCAGTGGAGGGTAGTGGGAGGGCTAGTTCAGTGTTACATACTGTCTAGGCTGTAGTTTATCTTTTGTAGCTGCCTTCCTCCTCATCCACAATTACCCTCTGCAATCTATTTAACTGTCCCTTTGATGAACACTCCTATATTCACCTTTTTTAGTGGCTCATAATTTATCTGCACAGCACACTTATGTGTGAGGAAAGGTGGGTGGAGAGAGAGAGAGAGAGAACGAACACCACACATTTCACTCACAGGCAGTTCTTGTGATGTTCCTGGGTGTGCCTATGCTAGATGATTGATGGGCACCATGTTGGGGGCAGATGGAGTGTGCCGGGGGATCGCCAAGAGCGCTGAGCTGTCCAATATGCTGACGGATGAAGCGTGTCCAGACCATGAGGGATGACACCTCCAGCGGCCTAGCCTCCTTTTGCATCTCTCCCGCCCCCCTCGGCTGCTGTCACGCTGGGGCGGTGAAGGTGATGGAGCGTATCCGCTCTGCAAAGGACGTCATTGCCTGTGCTATGCAGGAGTTTTTGCTGATGGACCATCTTTCTTCCACTCCCAGAATCTTTTCCACTCTCTGGGCCAGATCCACAGTAAGATGTAAATCATCTTTGCACACTCCGGTTGAAGGAAGTGAAGCTGCGCCAGTCTACAGGGACTTTGCAGTTTACCCCTGTGATTCTTTATTCCTGTCAAAATGTGATTCAGTGAAGCTGAGCTGCGCCATGATGTGTTATCTCAGAGATGCCAGCTGTGCTGCGGGAGTCACCCTGCAAGGCAGGCAGCCTGATCCTGTTCATAAACCTATGTTGAAGCAGGCCATTAAATGCTTTCTTTAGAATGGGCATGAGGAAACTTGGGTCCCCTAGATTTTGTTGGACTCCAACTCCACCAGCCCCAGCCACTGTAGCCAGTGGCCAAGGATGATGGACATTGTAGTTCAATGTTCAGGGATGATGGGAAATATAGTCCAACAACATCTGCAGGACCGTGGGGTTGGAGCCAGTACTAGTCATTTTCATGACTTAGGTCTAGTAATTTCAGTTGGTCTACTGTGAGTATAACTTTGTTGTTGTTGTTTAGTCATTTAGTCGTGTCCAACTCCTCATGACCCCATGGACCAGAGCATGTCAGTATAACTTAGTTGGATTCAACTCACAGATTTTGCACCCCTGCTGTAAACTCCATTAAGCAGGGTTGAGGAACGTACAATCTTCCAGATGTTGCTGGACCCCAACTCCCATCATCCTTGATCATTGGTCATATTGACTGGTGCTGATGGCAGCAACATCTGGAGGGGCACAGGTATATTGAGTAATATAAGAGGACAGTCTTCTTCAAAGGCTTATAAGCCTTTTTGAATGAATGAAATTACACCCACCCCCAACTTTGGAAGGTGCCAATCAAGTGGCCAAGATAGGTCAGGCAAAAAAAAGAGGAATAAAAGTGGTGTGAATGGAATTCTACATTTTGACATGTTCACAAGCAGAAGGCCGTCTCCCAACATCTGGGCTGGGATATTGCACATTGCCTAAGAGCAACTCCAGATGTTCCAAAAGCCTTTTATTCATTGCCTTTTATTCATTACATTTTCTTCCTTTCCTCCTTTTCTTTCCCCGCCACTATTGGCTCACTAAATCAAGGGAGACAGGCTTTTTAAAGAAAAGCTGGCCAGGGGAAATAAATAAATAAATGGCCCAATGGCAAGATGAAATGAATTCTCTGGAACCAAATAAGCAGATGTGCCTCCCCCCCCCCGCCAAATGAGGTGAGAGAGGAATGGCAGGGTGCTTCTGAACCTTTGAGCAAGGTTGATTAGCCATGAGCTGAAAGGAAAAAAACCGCAATCCTGATACTCCTGAGAAGTGATGGAAAGGAAAGGCTGGTGCTTGGGCAAGAGAGATGGAGAAAAAGATACAGTGGTACCTCGTGTTACAGACGCTTCAGGTTACAGATGCTTCAGGTTACAGACTCCGCTAACCCAGAAATAGTACCCGGGGTTAAGAACTTTGCTTCAGGATGAGAACAGAAATCGTGGTCCAGCGGCACGGCAGCAGCAGGAGGCCCCATTAGCTAAAGTGGTACCTCAGGTTAAGAACAGTTTCAGGTTAAGAACGGACCTCCAGAATGAATTAAGTTCTTAACCCATGGTACCACTATATTCAGAAAAGTGGCCAGCTGATGCCTGGCTGGCTTCAGTGCATATTCCCCACCTTGTCTGCTATTTCTTCCCAACTCTACTTGGTTCAGAGGTGGAAATGGTAAAGAGGAGGGGATTTTGCTTGTACATAGAACATTCCTAGGAAGGTGTGTGGGAGGCATTTCTTAAACTGATGCAAAAGCGTTGTTGAGTTATCGCTTAAAAAGAATAATGCTGCCGTGCTTTATTCCAGGGATCAGGAACCTCAGGCCCAGGGCTGAATGTGACCCTCCAGTCATGGTTGCTCATACTAGTGGCTCCTGCACTCAGGCAGTGGCCAGAAAGGTGCCTCAGTAAAGGTTCACAAGCAGACAGTGATGGTGAGTTCCAGAGCTCAGGAATCTTAAGGCTGAGCATTTCATAGTTGGAGATTGTGAGTACTCTTGGGTTGGGGAATAAAATATTCCAAGTGGTTAACTGGAAATCCTGCTCAGCCCAATTCACAAGCTTCTGCAAATAGCAGGCCTAGAAACTTTAGTCACATCTGCACCATATATTTGAAACACATTTAATGCACATTTAGAACTCATGGGTTCCCCAAAGAATCTTGGGAACTGTCATTTGTTAGGGGTGCTTGGAATTGTGGCTCAGATTGTCCTTAACGTACTGGAAGGCCAAGTTGTTTAGGGCTCTGTGCATCAACAAAAGGACCTTGAACCTCGCCTGGTAGGAAATTGGCAATTTGTGATTATTGGTTTTGCAGCAAATGCTCAGAAGCAGACCTTTTAATAATAATAAATAAATTAATAATAATAATAATAATAATAATAATAATAATAATAATAATAATAAATTCTCAGCACATCCAAAGCTGAGCCCTTGCATTGAAAAGCCCAAGGCTAAGTCCTGGGGAACTATGGCACAAATGAAACACCGGATTTAATCCTGAGTCATCTATATCCAAAACCAACAGATTATCATCCATGATCCCATGCTGACTGATGACACAAATCTTTCAGTTTGCTGTCATTGGGCAATTTGACAATCCTTGACATCCAAGTTCTTCCATGAGATCCAAGTCCTCTGCAAAAACGCTGGACATGGAAAGACACAGGCCCACAAAGCAGGCAGGTGGAGACTGGCTAAGAGCAGACTCAAGTTGGTGGGGCAGTGCCCCATTTGCCCTAACAGATGAGTCCTTCACTGCAATTCTTGGGTATGGGCATTTTCTCTGTAAGCCTTTTCTGGCCAATTGCTTATGGAACCTCTTTCTGGCCTCCTCTTAGCAATACACAAAAGTAAGCACAGCAGAAAGTAAAATTCACAACTATGTGACAACCTTTCGTAGAATTCTAGAAGACGAGATATAATGTTAACATTAATTGCTTTGTCACAATTTAATATTAAATGCTTGTTACAGTGTTAAAATGCAGATGTTTTGATTAAACGAACATCTTTCTTAATTTGTACTGTTTATTTCAATTGTATTATTATGAAGTTGTACACAGGGTTCTGCGTCTTTGATGAACTTATCTCCTGTAGATTATATCTATATCTACATACCCACTAGGTACTGCCACCCCTTGCTTGCTCTGTTTACCAACCCTGTCTACCCCTTTGTACTTCTCCCATACCTGACAGAAACTACCCCTTTTTAAACCTCACCCACCCTGGTACCCATCCCCACCACAGTTTTTCCCCCTCCCCTCCCCTTCAGCATTCCAATGTGGGCAGGTCTATTAGGGTAAATAGGGCACAGCCCCACCAGTCTTGGCCCAATCCCAGCCAGCTCCCACCTGTCCTCTTACTTACACCCAATCATTGGGCGGCACCGGCTGCCAGCTTCCTCCTCCTCAGTCTAAGCGTTGACCTTGTAGAACCTGATACTACAGAGGATGGAGACACAACTAGAACTAGGCCCCATTTGCAGTATAGATTTAAAGCAATATTACACACTTTTAAGCAGCCATGGTTTCCCCACAAAGAATCCTGGGAACTGTGGTTTGTTAAGGGTGCTGGGAGTTGTTAGGAGACCCCTGTTCCCCTCACAGAGCTACAGTGCTCAGAATGGCTTGGTGGTCCATCGCTCTTCCCAGGAAACTCTGTCAATGGTAGCTCTATGAGGGGAATAAGGGTGTCCTAAAAACTCTGAGCACCCTTAACAAATTACCCTTCCCAGGATTTTTTTTCAAGAAGCCATGAATTTTTAAAGTGATGTGATACTGCTTTAAATATATAGTGCAAAGGGGGACTTACTTGGCTCTGTGTCTGCCTACTGTTGATATTTCTGCATTTCCATTCTCAATGGGGACCAGATACACCTGCTAAATAAATGTCATTCTCTCCAAGCAGCCAGAGCAAATCTTTGCTGATTTCAGAACCAGAGTAAAAAGCTGTTGTGAAAGTGGTGGTGGAAAGAACCTGTTGCAAGACATAGTTTTCAATGGGCCATAAGCCATCCCTTGTTTGGCTCAGCCTAGCCCATCACTGTTTGCATTGGCCATTTGCAACATAGTCTGACTCAGCTCTGGGCAGAGCTTTCCAGAATCTTGTAGGTGTGGGAGGAAGGATGAACTTGTGGTCAAATCACATCATCATATTACTGGCATATCTGAAGAACGTCTTTAAAGAAACAAGAAAAGGGCCGGATTTTCAACTGACTAGTTGTTGCACAAGTGTTGTGGATGGCTATATTTTGGAAAAACTTGCCCCAGTTCCGTCTTTTGATCATTGGTTGTTTAAGATTTGGGAGATTGCATTACGAAGCTGAATTAAAGTACCTTCTCAATTCCGAGAGAATGCCATTTCTTTATATTTGAATTGATATCTAATTATATTGTAGCTAACAGGACCAGTTATAGGGACATGGGTGGCGCTGTGGGTTAAACCACAGAGCCTAGGACTTGCCCATCAGAAGGTTGGCGATTTGAATCCCCGCGACGGGGTGAGCTCCCGTTGCTCAGTCCCTGCTCCTACCAACCTAGCAGTTCAAAAGCATGTCAAAGTGCAAGTAGATAAATAGGTACCGCTCCGGCGGGAAGGTAAACAGCGTTTCCATGCGCTGCTCTGGTTCGCCAGAAGCGGCATAGTCATGCTGGCCACATGACCCAGAAGCTGTATGCCGGCTCCGTCGGCCAATAAAGCGAGATGAGCACCCCAGAGTCAGCCACGACTGGGCCTAATGGTCAGGGGTCCCTTTACCTTTACTTAACAGGACTAGTGGTCAGGGATGATGGGAATTGTAGTCTTAAAACATCTGGAGGGCCGAGTTTGCCTATACCTAGTCCAAACTTTATTTATTTACTTTTCCACTGGTCCTTTGCATCCTGCCTCCCCCAGAACTGATGGCTACATAAATCCCACTTCTTTGGAGATTGCTACATTCAGATGCATATATTCTCTCTCTGTGTGTGTATGGGTTTCCCTCTGGTTATATTTCAGAGAAGGAGCAGGGTCTCAACCACCCACCTCCTTTGAAAACAAAGATGACAAAGTATAAAAGGTATTTAGTGCACAGCTGGTTCAGTCTCCCTTCCCCAAGGTTCAAAATATATGAAGCACGATCAGATCCTAATTTCGGGCTGCTCCTAAAATTCACAGCCACCTATTTTAAATGCCGTTAAAACTGGCTCAGCTTCCCCCATGCATGTTCTGCATGTCGCCACATGCGTTTGAAAGCAATGGTCAATGTGCTTTATGGCACATTGGGACGTATCTCCCACCCCTCCCTGACCTGCTTTTCCAGATGGGAGTTTATGAGATCTCCTCATCCAGAATATTAATAACGGGACTTGGAGGAAATGTACAAACAGAGTCACTGGGGTTTATAGCCAAAGAGGATGCCAGTGGAGATGTATGGGAAAAGGTGAGCACACCAGATGTTTATCTCTGGTAGCTGTTCTAAGCAAAAGGGAAGTCGAGGTTATGCAGGGCTGTAACCCTACGGCTGATGGGGTGACTTAAATGAGTCGGGCTTCTCAGAAATGTAATGAATTCATTAATTTAGTTTAATTTACATCCTATCCCTTCAGTTTTCAATAAAATTTTCAGCCTGCAGAATAAAATGAAATAACAGGGAAAAAATGTGCTACCCTGTCTCCCAACTGTTAGTTTTGTTGTTGTTTAAGTTTCTAGACCCTTTGCTTGTAAAGATATAAGGCAGAAATGGACAGGAATATGCCACCCAATTGCTCCTTACAAAACAACCCATGGATATTGAACACAACCACTCCCTCCTTCTAATATTCTGGTCAATTATTGTCTGATTGATTGATTACATTTATATCTCATTCAAGGAACTCAAAGTGGCACACAATCCCCAGTTTTATCCTGACAACCACCCTGTGAGGTAGATTAGACTGAAATCCTATGATTGACCCAACGCCACCTAGTGAACTACATGGCTGAGTGGGGATTTGAACCCTGCTCTCCCAGCCCTTGGTCTAATGCTCTAACCACTACACCATGAATATCATCATCATCATCATCATCATCATCATCATCATCATCATCATGCCATTTATTTGTTGCTTGCTGTACAACTTTTTCTCTCAAACCAACTTACAGATCCATAAAAGACACAGAAGCTTACAAACATTTAAACACACATATAAAGAAAATACAATAAAACCCTTTGACTCAATCTGTAGAGATAGACTATGGAAAAAATTATATGAAACGGACATTGATAGACGACTTTTAAAAATTCTCAGAGAGTTACACACAGATACTACAGTTAAAATCAGAACTGGGTCATCGGGAATTCTTACGGACCCACTGCCATTGGGGAAAGGGGTCAAACAGGGATGCCTACTAGCCCCATTTCTTTTTAACTTTTATATAAATGATATTGTTCAGTACATGGCAAAGTACAAGTCATCGGCTCCAGCCCTCGAAGGTAAACGTCTGAATATATTGTTATATGCCGATGACATAGCTTTAATGGCACTCACCCGAAGAGGCTTACGCAGCATGTTGGAGGGGATCGCAGCCTACTGTTCCCATAACTCACTAAAGATAAACTATGACAAAACAAAAATTGTGGTGTTCACTAGAGCTCGCCACACTTTTAGATGGTCTTTAGACGAACATGTGATTGAACAGTGCCCTTTTTAAAAATATCTGGGTGTTACATCCCAGGCTACATCTAGTTGGTTAGCCCACTTTAAGGCTGTAACCATCCTAACACGAAGAACAATTGGTGTCCTGCTTAGTTTCTTCCATACCCGGGGAGGACAATTGGTGATCCCGGCATTAAGAGCTTTTGTTGGGAAAGCTATTCCCCAGATGTTATATGGGATAGAACTCTGGGGGTGGAACCAGAGGCTGTTGGAACGGCTTGAAATTTTGCAAAACTATTATCTCAAGAGGATTCTAGGCCTTCCTCAAGGAACCCCAGCAGCTTTCTTGAGGGTGGAGGTTGGATTACCCTCTGTGTCTGCCAGGGCCCACTTAAGATTCCTACGATTTTACATCAACCTTGCAAACACTTCAAACACCTTATTGGCCAAACAAGCCTTTGTATCTCTTCAAAAGAACACCACTTGGCGTCAAAACCTATCTGAGATCCTGGTTAGATACACCCTACCGGAGTTTAATACTCTTAAACAGTGGAGCCCGGACAAAGTTCGGGAATGGATCCTGGAGAGAGACGCCCTGTTAGACATCACAAAAATACAGAACCCTGGGTCCTCCCACTGGTTTCCCCAACTAAAAACAGTCAAAATCTGTGCCAATTACTTGGCAAATGTCACCAATCCCACCCTTCGGAGAGCCTTCACCATGGCCCGTTTTCAAACCATTCCTACGGCCTATCTGTCAGGCAGATATGCAAAAATCCCAGTAGAGCAGCGTATATGTCCTTGTCATATGAGAACCAAAGAGGATCTCACACATTACATGTTGTATTGTCCCATCTATTCGGCCTTCAGGGATGCGATGTTACAAACTATTCCCATATCAATAGTCAACTCTGAGGACAAAGTAAAGTTTTTACTGGTGGACGCTGATCCACGGATTTCTCACGTGGTAGCGGTTTTTGTGGTGAAGGCTATGAAAACTAGGGTATGGTTCCTGGATGAAATGGTGAGGTCCCTCCCATTGCTCTCCTAACCTGTTGCTGTATCTTCTTTCCTGAATGGTGGGTTTTTTTTGGGTAGTTTCCTTTGCTGGGACAGCATGGCATGAATTTTAGCTTATTTTTATAATTTTATTGTTTATTTTTTAATAATGTTTTATGGCATTTTGTGTAAAGGCATGGACCTCACAAATTTAATAAACTTGTGTGTGTGTAATAAAACATGGTGTGTGTGTGTGTGTGTGTGTGTGTGTGTGTGCATGTCTAAAACTGCTCACCCAACCATCCTATAAGAAGTACAAATCATACCCCACCATAATCAAAGATGAACAACACAAACAGACTGGAAATGATCCCAAATCAATAAAGAGGACAAGAGCACTATAATAACTGATAAGCAGTAGGTCCTTATTTTTATATCTTATAAAATTAAAATGTTATTAACATTGAATGCAATCAAAAAAATTAAAGATATTAGGTATCTGTATTTTTGTTTTGCAATGATTTCTGCCTCCTTCCTTGGCAACTGGTCCTCCTTACTACAAAAATTTTGGCTACAGGCCTCTTGGCATATGCCTTCACTAAGACAATTTATTGGTTTGAAGATGGCCTCCAAACACTTTAATAAGTACAGTAAACTGAGTAGGTGGCTGGTTATGCATTGCAAAGGGGGGACAGAGGATACATTTGCAAGTTCTAATTTATATGTACAGATGCAAATTGAGGAATAATTACTATAACATTTAATATGGCAGGAAGATGGCATAGTGGGGGTGAAGCTGTATCTGACCTCCCGGAAGGGAAGTCTTGGCTTATTACTGAGAGAGGAAGGGGAGAGGTAGCAGTGAGGTCACTGCAGTACAAATGCACCAGTGCAGCCACCCTCTTTGCTGTCTTTCCCATTTCTCCCCCTTCGAATTCTGCAGCAGCTCACTTGCCAGGAGATCATAGAATCGTAGAGTTGGAAGCGACTTTGAGGACCATCTAGTCCAACCCCTGACAATGCAGGAATCTCAGCTAAAGCCTCAATGACAGATGTTCATCCAACCTCGGCTTAGAAACCTCCAAGGAAGGAGAGTCCTCCACCTTCTGAGGGAGTCCGTTCCACTGTCAAACAGCTCTTACTGTCACAAAGTTCTTCCTGATGTTTAGTAAAAAAACAACTCCTTTCTTAGTTGGTCTTTAAGGTGCTACTGGAAGGAATTTTTTTATTTTGTTTTAACTCCTTTCTTGTAACTTGAAGCCTTTGGTTCAGGTCCTACCCTCTGGAGCAGGAGAAAACAAGCTTGTTCCATCTTCCATGTGACAGTCCTTTATATATTTGAGATGGCTACCATATTTCCTCTCAGTCTCTTCTTATCCATGCTAAACATAGCCAACTCCCTCAACCATTCATCATAAGGCTTGGTTTCCAAACCCTTGGTCATCTTGGTCACCCTCCTTTGCACAAGCTCCAGCTTGTCAATATTCTTCTTAAATTGTGGTGCCCGGAACTGGACACTAAACTTCTGTTGATGCAGCCTAGAATAACATTAGCTTCTTTTTGTTGCTGCATCACACTGTTGACTCATGTTAAGACTGTGATCTACTCAGACACCTACAACCTTTTCACATGTACTACTAGCAAGCCAGGTGTCCCCCATCTTATATTTGTGCAGCTGATTCTCCCTGCCTAAGTGTAGAACCTCACATTTGTCCCTGTTGAAATTCATTTTGTTAGTTTTGTCCCAGTTCTCCAACCTGTTAAGGTCATCTTGAATCCTGATTCTGTGGTGTTAGCTACTTCTCCCAGTTGGGTGTTATCTGCAAATCTGATAAGCATCCCCTTAATTCCTTCATCCAAGTTGTTTATACAGATGTTGAATAACAATGAGCCTTGTAGCACTCCACTTGTCAGGTAAGTGTCTCTGTTCCACCATGCCATTCCCTGTTAGTGACCTGTGCTAATTCTTGATAACCAACTTCAAGGTCCTTGTTCTCCCTTCTTAGGGTTCTTTATCCTTAAACTGGACAGGCCTTCAAACAGAAGACTCATTCTGCCCATGCAAAACGGAAATGGACTGAAAATAGACTGATCCTCTCATTTCTACACAAGGAGGCTACTGCTTCCAACTCTCTTTATGGGCTTCCTAGAGTTAGCCAGTCTTGGAACCAGGAAGACGGCTTAGAGCAGAGGTGGGGAACCTTTGGGCCTCCCGGTGTTGCTGAACTACAGCTCCCATCAACCTCAGCTTGCATTTCCAATGGGCAGGGATAGCGGGAGTTGTACTTCAGTGACCTATGGAGGGCAATATTTCCTTACTGCTAGATTAGATCTTTGGCTCTTCTTCCATTCTTCTTATGACTATCTTCCTCAAGATGTGATCTGCGGCACCCATTGAAGAACATACAGCTTAGCGGACTGTGTTGTGACATTGAACAGAAAAGTCTTACTACTGTGGAGGTCCATGCCATTGTCTCAGGAAGAAATATTTGGCTGGGTTTGGCTCTGTTCTTTGGAAGAGTTTTCATTTTTACTAATGAGATGAAATTGGCAACCGGGTTGTCTCTGAAAGCTGTGGCATTCAGGCATTCAAAATCATTAGCCATTTGGAGGGGGAAATTAGGTCATGGAATAAGAGTGGACAAGAAGGGCAGACACAATAATGAAGTGAATCCAATAAGCAAAGTGCTTCCATTTGTCTTGGACCCCACAATGCTTTATTACCATTAACTTTCCTCCCTACGTGCTGTGCATCTGGTAGGCCGAAGCCATTTATTTTGCACTGCGTGGGTTCTTGAAAGGGGTGGGGGAACAGGCTAGTGTTTATTTTGACAACAGAAAGCTCTGCTTCTTGGAGTTTCTGGATAATGTGATTTGTCCAAGATGAAGGAATAAATGGTTTATTTTAATCCCTTGTATACATGGGCTGTTGTATAAATACAGAATGTGCTCTTACAAAGGCATTGTGGTTTATTACACTATTAGAGGGGCCAGGTTTGCCAGCCCCAGTCAGGGGGTCTTCAAGGGAAGATGGAAAATTTCACACGTTGAGAGGCGACTCACTGAATCCACCTTGTGGGACGATGTCAGGCTTGTCCCAAGCACCCGTCAATCCATGGGTTGTATCTTTCTCCAACTGCAGGAGAATCCAGGATTATACTTGATTATACTTGAGATACTGCTGGACTACAACTCCCATTTTCCCTCACTATTTGCCCATGCTGGCTCAGGCTGATGTGAGTTAGGAGTCCAGAAATATTTTGAGGGCCACATTTTTAGGCCGGGGTGGCTAAGCTTTCGGCCTCCAAATGCTGCTGAACTACATCTCCCATAATCCTTGGCTATTGGCCATGCTGGCTCAGACTGATGGGAAATACAGGTCCAGTAAAATCTGGTTAGGCCCCTTTGCCTCTGTTAGGCTGTCAGTGACACTTCAGTTTGGTGATGTGCAGAATCATAAGAGATCAGTCTCAAATCCAGATTTCTGGAGGGGAAGGGGAAGAGGGGTAATGAAACCAGGGCCTGGAGCTGCAGGCCAGCTCTACCAATTAGAAGGGAAGGAGAAGCCCTGTTTTAATTGGACTGAAATTCACTGCACACAGAATTGCATTCTGTCACAGGGAACCAGCCCTGTAGGCTCTTGCTCCCACCTGTGTTGCCTCACCCACACCTTGTGAAATGTGGAACACTCTGTCAGCATCTCTTCTGTGTCCTCAAAAGCTCAACTGTCATATGTTCGCACAGATGCAGCTTCTTGTAAGCCTTGGTGCTCTTGAGGAAGTATGTAAGAGCAGGGAGAGGTCAACAGTGTGCAAGTTGAGGGACAGGGAAGCATAGCTGAGCCGTGAGGTAGTGTCAACTGGGACAAGCTGAGGTCCTATAGCCTTGGTCCCTTTAACCTCATTCTCTCCATCACCACAGCACTGGGAAAACACTCACAGAAGGAAGCCAGCAGGTTTTGCCAGATGGCTGACCGCGCTGACCCCAACCATTCCCCCACCTTTAACTCTTCCTTAAGAAAACAAGGAGCGGGCCAGCCAATCAGTTTATGGCTTCCTCTTGTTCAACCATGTTCTTTGGCTGTAAACTCCGTCTTGCTTGGCCAGCATCCTCTATTTTGGCTGGACTGAGGGTAGAGTATTGCTTTTATAGGTGCCTGTAAAACAGCCGGTAGAATTTGGATTATTCATGGAGATGGTGCAAAAAGAAAAATTATGAAAACAGGAAGAAGAAGAAGAAGAAGAAGAAGAAGAAGAAGAAGAAGAATCATAGAACCATAGAATCATAGAGTTGGAAGAGACCACAAGGGCCATCGAGTCCAACCCCCTGCCAAGCAGGAAAGAAGAAGAAGAAGAAGAAGAAGAAGAAGAAGAAGAAGAAGAAAATACCAAACTCTTTCCTTGATCCTACAGCTGTGGAGGTAAAGAAAATACAGTATGTGTGGAAACCTCAACAGGTGGCTGGTCCATGTAGAGCAACAGCCATAACCACCCTCAGTTTTGCCCATAATTAGTAAATGGAGAAACAGGAGAATATTCAGTAATGCTTGCTGTCCTTCAGTTTCTCAAAAGTTTTCTTCCCCCTACGAAAGAGGCCTCTGTTTTCTGCCTAAATGGCAGGGCACTTCAGAATTTCTTTCAAATTTCAGTAGGTTTGGGGTAGGAAATGGGCGACTCTCTCAATTTCTGTTTCTCTCAGTTCCTAATTTTTCCAGTCTTTAGTTCCATTCTCCACATTTCCACATCCGTTTGCATTTGTTTAAAAAAGCCCTAATGAAAATTCATCAGCATGTTAGTGCATTTTTTTCCCATGGGACACATTTTTATATGCAACTTTGTCCAACAAATGCATTTTTTGCAAAGCAATTTCCCCAAACGCCACACTTTCCCTTAATGCCATGTTATTTCCACTAATATTTCCACTAATATCTTAATGCAATCTTTACCCTAGCATTTGTGTTTTTGTACACATTGCTTGTTTGGAGAATACTGTATACATTGCTGAATTCAGAGGAACTCAAATATTGAAGGAAGGCTATGTTTCAGTTTGCATATTGTTTCAGAAAGTCTGAATTAGGTTTGCCTTTAAATGCAAACTGAAATACATGTTGCAAGCCTTGGATGTTTAATTATCCAAGTTACCAGTTAGTTGGAAGAAGGAAATTCAGGCAAGTCAAGTGAGGCTATTAACATCACAGACCAGAATGTGGTTGGTTCACTGGTGCCTTCAGAGCAGGTCTTTGGTATAACCACGCAAGGCCACAGTCAGCAGAATGACTCTTAAGACTATAAAGCCTTACTTCTGAGTTTCACTGGGGCCTGGTAATCAGATCAGACTACTGTGTAGCTCCAATGACTACCCCATGTTAGGGTATGTTCTCTCGCCCTCTCTCAACTGGTTATTTTTTATTTAACAGGTCTACATCCTTGAGAAAAGGAGAAAAAGCAAGGGGAAGGGAAAATACACAACATGGTAAGTATATAGAAAAGGTGGCATGACTACAGATTTTACAATATTTTTGATATTGATGATCCATGGGATATTCTCTAATTAAACATTGGATATTTGATACAATTCTTAGCCCCCCTCAACACACCCTCTCTCTCTTATACATGTACACACCTTGTTGGAACAAATGTGTTATAACGTACGCTTATTAAAGGTAAAGGTACCCCTGTTATTCTAAAGCAGCAATGCTGCAGCAAGCAAAGGCACCAGCAGCTCAGTCAGCTGCTTGTGGCTGCAAAGCCAGACAGGATGTATGTGACTGTTGCCATGGAAACAAAGGGGCAGTCCATTCTCCTTATTGAGCACAGGATGTGAGCTCAGTGTGTGTCATATGACCTGTACAGGATGTACATGGGTGGAGTTTGGAGTTTCTCTCTGTTTGTTGAAGAGAGCAGACATGTTTTCTCTGTACTGAAGTAAAGACAGGAATAAAAGAATGTAGATACATTTCTGTCTGTGTCTGATTCCCCTCCCTGGGGATATGCTGGAGAGCAGGGAGGAGGAGAGCAGTTGGTGTGTTTTTCTCACAGCCTGAGGAAAATCGCCGGAACGGACCTCGTGTGTTATTCCTGCCGGGAGTCGCCGGAGGGAGGTCAAAAGAATTCAGCCGGTGCCTGGAGAGATAGGCACATACCTCTGACCGGCCCTGAATTCTGACATTGGTAGCAGTTGACGGTTGCTACGATCCATGGGAGTCTGCATCAAGGAGACTGTATTCATCCCTCTCCATGGAAGCCTGAGATGGAAGCTGATTCTCTGCAGCTAGAAGCTGACCAGAAGAAGCTGAAAGCCAAGCTACGGAGCCCAGGTATGAGATTTTCGGGCTTAGAAGTGTGAATGCAGATGGATTAATTCTCTGCTTCATGGGAGCAACGTTTGGGAAAAACAGCTCCGAGAGAGAAGAGTCTGCATTCCAAACATTCCTGTGGTTTTTCCTGTCCAAGGAAAGGAATGTGGTTGCTTAGCAACGCAGATAAGGGCTGGAAGTCAGGCTATGCCCAGAGAGGTTAAAACAGCTCGTGTTTTGACTAGGCCCTTACAAAGGAACTGTGAAAGGGGACTTTCCAAGCAGCCAGTGTTATTGCTGCCAGGTGCACAGAGTGTAAACAAGCCAGCTATTGGATTTTAGAGGCTTGTGTTTGAGAGTCAATGCAAGGACTCAAAATGGATGCCAAGAAAGGGGGGGGCCTGCCTTCTCCAACCCTTTTGACCAGTGACAATTATGCATCTTGGTCTATTAAGATGAAGGCCTTGCTGCAGAATCAGAGACTGTTTAGGGTGATTGAGAACCCCATCCCTGCAGCACCAACGCCTGTTTGGGAGTCACAGGATATGAAGGCCAGAACTGCTATAATTCTGTGCGTGTCAGACTCTCAGCTTATTCATATACAAGATTTACCGCACGCGAAAGATGTTTGGGACACGCTGAGAAGGACACATCAAAGAGATGCAGGTTCTTCAGCGTTGCTGTATTTTGAAAAGCTGACTAACCTGAGGCTTGCGCCTGATGGAGATGTTCAAGCGCACCTGACGGAAATGAAATTTCTGCGTCAGCAGATGGTGGAACGCAATTTCCGTCTGCAGGAGGAAGTGTTTTGCTTCATGGTGATCAACAGCCTGAATCGGACTTACAAAACGGTTGCCAGTCAGCTGGGGTCTCTCCCAGCGCAAGATCTAACGTCGGACAGGGTCTTTGCCGTGGTTCTGAACGAACATGACAGACTTGCCGCCCTGGAAGTCAAGGACAGGGGGAGACAAGAACGGAGTTCTAACACCCCCCACTGCTGTAGCTACTGGAGGAAACGCTGTAGCTTTGAACGTTGTCCGATGCCACAATTGTGGGCAGACTGGGCATCTTCAGCGGTACTGCAGGAAGCCACGTCAGAACAAAGGAGCCAAGGGAAGCTCCACGAAGTCTGAGGCGTCAGGCAGAAGTCATGCCAAGTCACAGGCGAAGCCTGCAAAGGCTTTGATGTCCCTAAAAGCCACACCACAAGTGGGGAATTCCTTCGTTTTAGACACGGGAGCGACGGTTCACATGACCCATCGCAGGGATTTGTTTTCGTCGTTTAAGAAGCAAAGCTTCGTTGTACAACAAGCCAACGGTCGAGAGCTGGAAGCCACCGGAATTGGGACTGTGTATCTTAAAAGTCTGAACTTGACTATAAACAATGTTTATTTGGTTCCAGAGTTGAAGTACAATCTGCTCAGCGTTTCGCAGATTGCCAAGAAGGGACTAAAACTGTCCTATGATGATCAGAACTGTGAGATCTACAAAGATGGAGAGTTGTATCTTTCTGCCAAAGAGAAAGATGGACTGTATTTGTTGACTTTTAATCAAAGTGATTACATGGAATGTAATTCTTGTGATTCTAACATGATTTCTTTTGCAGGTGTAGCCAAGAAGAACGCCAAGCAAGTCACCTCGAGGGTCGACAAGGCATTTCAGCGGGTGTATGCTGATGTGATTGGTCCTTTAGCACCATCTAGAGGCAATGCAAAGTATTACCTAATATGTGTTGATTCTTTCACAGGTTTTGTCTGGATTTATCTTTTGGAGAGACCGAAAGAAGCCTTAGAAAGGTTTAAAGAGTTTTGTGACAAGGTTAAAAATATGCATGATGCTGACATAGATTGTCTTTGCACAGATGAGAAGCCAATTTTTCTCTTACAGGATTTCCAGAGGTTCCTGAAGAAGAAAGGGATAAGACACAAAATTGCAGCTTCCGAAGAAGCTTGGAAGAGATGTGTCTGTGTTAGAGTGAACAAAGAATTGCAAAAGGGAATGCATGCGCAATTGCTTAGTTCGCATCTGCCACATGAGTACTGGGCTGAGTCGCTAATGTCATTTTGTTACACGTGGTTGAGAAAGGTTTCAAAAGAGTTGGGAAGTTCTCCTTTTGAGAAACTGTTCCACAGAAAACCTTCTGTTGCCCATTTCAAGGTTTTTGGGTCTCATGTGAGGACAGAAGCTCCGGGTGGAGTAAAGAATGCCAGAGGCATTTTTGTGGGTTATGAAAAGGGCCTCTACAGAGTAATTTTGTCTGAATCTGGTAAGGTGATTCTCACAAAATTTCTAGAGAGTGCTCCTGAACAGGAGCGAGTGATTGTTCACACATTTCCCACAGGAGATGATGATGATTCTGATGATGATGATGATGAGTTTGATCTTATTGAGTTCAGTAGTACTGATGATGACAGCGATAGCTCAGACAGCTCAGTTGTCACAGTCATTGAGAAGAAATCTCACACAATGACTAGACCCTCAGAAGAGGAGGATGAACCACTGATTAAGCTTAGTACTGGTTCTCCAGAGAGTTCAAAGGCTGAACCAGAAAGCAAAGAAGAGCAGCACCTCTTACGTAGGTCTGAGAGAGCAACGAAGGGTGTACCACCCAAGAGGTATTCAAAAGAGTTTGCCAACCAAGCTATTGCATGTGTTGCTGTTGTAAACGACCAAGGTCGAATTGAAGCTGTGTCTGAGTCAGAGACAAAGGCACAACAGAGAGTTGCTAACCAAGGTAATGCAGAAGCACTCATTCCTTGGAAGTCACACAACCAGAGAGGTACATTGGTAAAACCAGTGGCGGGTAGTTCCAAGGGTGGAACTGAAACAACAGGGGAGTGTTATACATATAACAACTGTTTGTTTTCTTCTCTGGATGACGCTTTGCTCGCAGCACGCATTGATACTTTAGGGGGAGTATGTTATTCTAAAGCAGCAATGCTGCAGCAAGCAAAGGCACCAGCAGCTCAGTCAGCTGCTTGTGGCTGCAAAGCCAGACAGGATGTATGTGACTGTTGCCATGGAAACAAAGGGGCAGTCCATTCTCCTTATTGAGCACAGGATGTGAGCTCAGTGTGTGTCATATGACCTGTACAGGATGTACATGGGTGGAGTTTGGAGTTTCTCTCTGTTTGTTGAAGAGAGCAGACATGTTTTCTCTGTACTGAAGTAAAGACAGGAATAAAAGAATGTAGATACATTTCTGTCTGTGTCTGATTCCCCTCCCTGGGGATATGCTGGAGAGCAGGGAGGAGGAGAGCAGTTGGTGTGTTTTTCTCACAGCCTGAGGAAAATCGCCGGAACGGACCTCGTGTGTTATTCCTGCCGGGAGTCGCCGGAGGGAGGTCAAAAGAATTCAGCCGGTGCCTGGAGAGATAGGCACATACCTCTGACCGGCCCTGAATTCTGACAACCCCTGCCCGTACGGGCCAGTCTTGACAGACTCTGGGGTTGTGCGCCCATCTCACTTAAGAGGCCAGGGGCCAGCGCTGTCCGGAGACACTTCCGGGTCACGTGGCCAGCGTGACATCGCTGCTCTGGCGAGCCAGAGCCGCACACGGAAACGCCGTTTACCTTCCCGCTGGTAAGCGGTCCCTATTTATCTACTTGCACCCGGAGGTGCTTTCGAACTGCTAGGTTGGCAGGTGCTGGGAACGAGCAGCGGGAGCGCACCCCGCCACAGGGATTCGAACTGCCGACCTTTCGATCGGCAAGCCCTAGGCGCTGAGGCTTTAACCCACAGCGCCACCTGCGTCCCTTAACGTACGCTTATTAGGCTCTTATAAACTGATCACCTGGAAAAACCCATTAACTATTTTTTTGCATTTCAGATTGAAACATGAAGGAGTTTTTATTTCAGTTATTAAAAAAAAGTTTTTATTTATTTAATTCTCATAAACAAAGCAGGAGTTCTTTGCAAATGTACAATTACAAACCAGCACTCAACCTCATCAGTAAGCTAATAACATTAGCTCGCGGCCTGTTATTGGAAAGCACTGTTTGTTTTTCTCCATCTACTCTTTTGCTGATGGTTCATTCAAATGATGAAATGGTTACTCCCACAGTAACTTGTCCCATAATTACTGTACTCTTGAAGTGTGTGACCCCTGGATCTTGTGATAGAAGGATATATGTTTCCGTGCAGAGAGAGGTGGTTTGCAAATGGTTGCATTAACAACCATGGAACACATTCTCAAGAACGCATTGTCCTAGATGCTCTCAAATGCGGATTCCGTCCACATGAACTGCTGGAGTAAACACATCACTATAAATGTCCTAATTCTGCTGCTCAAAATGTATTGTCTTTTCTGGAATGGATATTCAAGCACAAAAGACATGTCTACCCTATAAGTTCTGAAGGATGCATTCATGTTTCAAGTATGGCTTCTCTGTATAATAGTGACTGTTTTAGTTGCAGTATAACCAGCAAAGAGTCTTGTAGCATCAGCTTTATTGTAGAATAAACTTTTCAGGGACTTATATCCCACTTCATTGGATGCATGAAGTGTTACCTGTGTGCATCAACTACACAAAAAGCAAAAAAGGTGGTATGATACGCAAAAAAGGTGGTATGATACGATCCATTACGATCCATGGATCCGATCCATGGATCCATTACGATCCATACGCAAAAAAGGTGGTATGATACGATCCATTAGAACATCATGCACAAGCAGTGGCGGCTGGTGCCCATTGGGACTGGTGGGGCAGAATGCAGGGAGCCCAACACTAGGTGGAGCCAGAGCCAATGATAGGTGGGGCCAACTAATTCTAGATTTGCTCCCATCCTCCTTCGTTCTTCCAAGGGCAACCATGTGATTAAAGAGGAGGAGGAAGCTGACAGGTACCACTGCCACCTGCTGGACTGGTTGTAAGAAGGCAGGAAGGTGGGGGCAGGCTGGGGGCAGATTGGGATTGGTGTAGCAGCGCCTCATCTGCCCTAATGGATCAGCCTCCACTGTGTGCAAGTCGAACAATATCATATACAGTGGTACCTTGGGTTAAGTACTTAATTCGTTCCGGAGGTCTGTTCTTAACCTGAAACTGTTCTTAACCTGAAGCACCACTTTAGCTAATGGGGCCTCCCATTGCTGCTGTGCCGCCGGAGCCCCATTTCTGTTCTTATCCTGAAGCAAAGTTCTTAACCTGAAGCACTATTTCTGGGTTAGCGGAGTCTGTAACCTGAAGCGTATGTAACCTGAAGCGTATGTAACCCGAGGTACCACTGTATACTGAATGCAAACATTCTGGGTGTGACATCTGGTATGCTGGAACAATAGGGCTTTGTAGATGATTTAGAACCCACAAAGAAATAATCCTTGACAAAGAAGCTCCAACAATCTATTTCAAAATATTTCAATTTTGATGGCTGCCACCTCGTTGACTTGGAAAAATGTCCCTCTAAACAATCAACAAATCTGGAGGTATTTGAAGAGAGGGAAGACCTCTGGGCAGGGATAGAGGAATTAGTCTACTACACTCAGTCCATGCCATTTTCACGTGTGCCATTTCCACAAGGACTTTTGATCCTGTTATTTGCATTAATCTGCAACATTTAAAAAAAACAACTTACAAAAGTTTGTGTTTAAAATTGTAAATATTTTTGAATGTATTTGCTCTCAAAATACACATTTCAAAATGTTAAATTTACCTCAAAATCTACATTTTAAAATGCTTGTGGGATGGGAGTGGGATTTGAGCCAAGGACTGTGTGACAATATTTGGGGAAATGTAAAATCTGATCATTCAAATCTGCACGTTTGATTGGGTGACTTAGTTATCGGATTCCTTAGTTATCGGATTCCAAAAGCGTCCATACTTCTGGATCTATAGACTTAACACACTAAGGCTGTAATCCTATATACAATCTTCCTGGGAGTAAGATCCCTTGAACCCAATGGGACTTCCTTCTGAGTAGACAGGTTCAGGATTGCACTTTAACTTAATTTGAAAGCTGACATTTAATTATTTCCTTAAAACAAAAAACCCTCTCATATAAGCTACCCTTCTTAATAAGACTTTTCCCATCCTGACTGTGTTCTTAAGACTGTCACCTTAGCATCCACTGCTCATTTGAAAACCTAGCTGGATTACCAAGGAAGGCTTAAACCAAAGCTTTGAAATAAATAGCCTTACTATTTTATCTCTACTGGGCTACCCTCTTATTTGCCTTTAACAGTATGCTTCTTAGATCTACAGCCTATATACAGCGCTGGATTTAGGTGGTGTGGGAGGTTGCCGAGCTGAGGGGATGCAAATAAGAAATATTTAGGAGGCATGCCAATTTTTGTCCTAGCTCAGGGCACCATATTACCAAAGTCCACCCCTGCTGTATGCCACAGTCAATCTATTACGGTACTCTTTGTTCCATTTCTCATTGGCACGGTAAGAATACTCTTGCTGGATTCAACCGCAATTTTAATCTTGTCTAGAGGTGGCTCTCCAGATATTTTAGACTACAACTCCCACCATTCCAGACCAGTGGCTAAGCTAGCTGGGGCTGATGGGAGTTTGAGTCCAGCATCATCCTAGACCTACTCCAACATTCTATTTACAACAGAGAGAAAGCCAATGTGTCTTGACGTAAAGGAAATCCTCCTCCCCTAGTTGTTCGTTCTGCTGAGTATTGAGTATTCATAGGTATATTGCTGCTGTACATTTAAAGTGAAGAAGGGTAAGCTATCCTTCTTGCTTTCATGCATTGCAAAGAGGAAATTGTGCCTGAAACACACATTATCATAAGCAAGTGAACATCAACAACATCTCATGAGAAGTAGCATTTATGGTTCTTCAAACAGTGATGCTTTACGGATCATAAAAAAATTATCCAATCTGGCATGGGGGTGAGTAGTAGCAGTGGGCTTTTTTTTGCTGCGTAGGGTGGGCTTTCAATCTCAGGAGGTTCTTCCACAGTTGTGAAAGGATATCCTTCCAAGCAGGGGAAGCTGGCTGACTGAGCTACAAGTATGAGCAAGATGAAAATATGAAGGAGGATGTCACTGCAATTATTCCCACTAACCAGGGGACTTGGCAACAGGTGTGAGAGGGCTATGAACAAGAACCACCTTGGTGGAGACCACATAACTGATCTGGTGTGGTGTCTGCCCATTAAACCTACCAGGGGGTAGACAAGCTACCGCCATCTTAATTTCGTTAGAATGCCTCTAGACTGTATGTTGAGGCCCAGAGGCATTCCTGGAAAATTAAGGTGGTGGTATCTGCAGCTGCTTGGCTTGATGTTTCTTCAAAAATGTGTATGAAAGCAGTTTTTAAAAAATTCCCACACACCAAAGGGAGGTGTTGGCATTTGGGCCCTCTAAGATTTGGATGCCGTCTCCCTGAACCTCCACTTGCCCCTGCAGCTGACAAAATGGTGGCCTAAGGTGCTTCAGTCAGTCCAGATGGGAAATGAGGAGATATGCTCTTCAAGGAAAAAGCTTGGGCAGACCAGACATGACAATGTTGTGGCCTTATGTACCCTGGCTGGACCTGCCTTGCAAGTCATGTGGGCAAAACAACAATGAAAGTGCTTAGACTATGCTGAAACGGCAGCCAGATGGCTTTTGAAACTGCTGCTAAAAAGAATTAACATTGGCACTGAGCCAAGGTGCTCATCATCTCATCATGCACTTGTTCAAGCGGATGAAATCATCATTCTTTGCACCAAACAGATGGCAGGATAACCTTGTGTACCTACAAACCCTCTGCAGTGATCTGTTGGTGACTTTAAATAGCAGCTGTTTTTAAACCAAAGTACTAAAAACAATGATAAGGCTGGCTTTAAGAATTGAAAGCTATTGCTATACATGTGATACACTGTTTGGTTTAAGTGTCTCTGGGCTCCAGAGTTCATATGTCACTATTTCCCCCACTTTCCATAAGCAGTTAAATGTTTGGACCTAAGTGTGCAAACCCTCTGTGACATTGGAGCAACTGGGTCAATGGCAGCCATGACACCCCAGGCAGTCCACTTTCTGTGATGTCAGAAAAGCTGAGCCAATGGCAACCAGTAGGCAGTCATGGTGACACTTCAGGAAAAGCCTTCGGTGACATCAGAACCATTGAGCCAATGGAATCCAGAAGGCAGATGTGAGATTGTTCAAGCAAGTCAATGACAGACATAATGCCTTAGACATTCTTTGGGGCTTCTGATATCACAAACAGCTTGCAAGTATAGGACTGGCTGGCAATTTGTTAGTCACAGTATGAGAAGTTTACTGTCTAATCAGAGCAGATGAGTTAAGCATCTAGTAAGATACAAACATTCATTAAAAGATCCTTAGCTTGTTTGTGTCATAGCTGTCAACTTTTCCCCTTTTTAAAGGGAAATTCCCTTATTCTGAATAGGATTCCTTGCAAGAAAAGGGAAAAGTTGACAGCTATGGTTTGTGTGCATCTCTGTGGGTAGGTCTATCTTCTGTCCAGTATTTGGTGGGAATGAGCCATGCAGCTTACATGTTTTTCAACCCACCCAAATTTATATGGCAGTTAGATACAAGATGTGGACATTCCTTGACACCCAGAAGAGCTAAAAAAAGAGAAGGTTTTGTTGAGGCTGTCATGTTACCCCCAAGTGGTTCCTCAACCAACAAGGCCAGCTCTACAATTAGGCAGAGCTTAGTCAAGTCATATTAGGTGCTGGGTGCTGGGATAGGGGCAGAGGGTGGCGGCAAGGTGTTGAAGTACAACCTGCCCTGTGTCCCCTAAGCCAGCCTGCTCCTCTCAGGAAGACACTGTCCCTCTGTCAGTGTCAAAATAAGGCTCAGCTGCTAGTTCAAACAGCTTCTGTATGTTAAAGAGGGTCCACCACCTTGTTGTTTGCTTCAGGTGGCAAATGTCTTGGGGTGGCGCTGACCACCAAGAAATGCAAACTTTACAAGGGCAGGCAGCTCAGGTTCCCAGTAAAAGAACGACGCCAACTGGCAGTCCTGAAGGCCAGGAGGCAGCAAGGTGAGCTTGGGAGATGAGCATCAGCCCACCTCACAATTTGCATGTTAGGATGGCCTCCAACTAAGTTCTACAGTGGTACCTCAGGTTAAGTACTTAATTCGTTCCGGAGGGCTGTACTTAACCTGAAACTGTTCTTAACCTGAAGCACCACTTTAGCTAATGGGGCCTCCTGCTTCTGCCGCGACGCCGGAGCACGATTTCTGTTCTCATCCTGAAGCAAAGTTCTTAACCTGAAGCACTATTTCTGCGTTAGCAGAGTCTGTAATCTGAAGCATATGTAACCTGAAGCGTATGTAACCTGAGGTACCACAGTACTCAGAGAACCAGTAAAGTGAATGAGCCTAAGTTAGCCGTGTCCAATGATTTCAATGGGTCTACTCTGATTAGGACTAGCACTCGATGCAACCCTGAGGGAAAACCAGAGCACAAAAGCGGGAAGGAGTCTTGTTTCACTTTAAAGACTAGCAGACTTATTGTGGCTTTAAGTGTTTATGGACCAGAGACCAATACATCAGGTGGAAAATACAAGCACATACACAAGAGATACCCACACAGAGACACAGAGGTATAAAGGGTGGCAGTGGTGGTCCACAGTGAAGCCCAAGGTTGGTGGAAGGCAAAAGGTAGAGTCTCTGACACATTTGCCCCATGCTTACAACCTATTTTCTCTGTTCTAACAGTAGATAGCAAAATTGGAGTAAGGTGCATTATGGGTATTGGAGGAGGGATCCAAAAGGGCACAAAATGGAGATCTTCCCATTACTGCTTTTTTCAATGACCAATGACTGTCACAGCTGCTCCCTGTAGAGATGTGGAATGGGGTGAGCACTTGTCCCCATGCCCCTCCCAGCCTTCCCAAATTCAAACTGAAATTTCTCCATTGAGAACTCTGGGTTCAGCCTTAATCTTAGTCATCTGACAGCTTAAATCAGTCTTCCCTCAACCTACTGCTCTCCAGATTCTTCTTTGTTGCCTTCTTTACTTCAATGCTTAACAGTCCCAGCCAACATAGTCACTGGTCTGGAATGATGAGAGCTGTAGTCCAGCCACATGCAGGCAACCAGGTAAGGCTGCGTTAGAGACATGAATCAACTGAAAATACGCTGAGCATCTGAAAAGGTGCCTATATCACTTGTAAAAGCAGTGCTAAACCCTGCAGATAGAAAATGCGACCTTACATTTCTTCATGTGAGAATGAATGAGAAAGGACTGTTCTAAAAAGGAAACCCACTGTGACACATGGGCACCACCTGTATTCAATATTTCAGCTTCACTTTATTTTTAACTTTTAAGTCCCACCCACTTAGCCTCTGACCTTGTCCATTTGGAGTCTTGGCCAGGTCTGAAGCCTGCCCTCAGGTTGAAAGAGGTTCCCCACCCTTGATCTCTGAAGAAAGTTTATTTAGGACAATTGCTTTTCTCGTAAGCGATTTTGTGCAGATTGAATTGATGGCTCAATTAAAACTTATCTGATTAATTAAGCAAGGGAACATTTATCGGTGTATGTGTGTCAGAGAGACAGAGAGAGCAATGAGGCAATACTTCTCAGCAGACCATCTTCATTTTTGCCCGTCTCTCCCAACGGAGGGCCATTTTGATTAAAATTCTCTGTCGCTATTTCATGAGGGCCTCCACACCCCCCACTGTTGCCCCAAACCACAAAACTCTGGGACAATGAGACCATCTGGGGCATTATGAGGGGGTACCAGGATGCCATCACAGAAGCTCTGCTCTTGATGCTTTTGCTGCTTGCAGAACAAAAGAAGGAACCCCCCTCCCAAAAAGACTATTGGTGAATCCCAAGCCCCCCGTGAGAATGTTTGAGGAAACACCCCATTTTCTGCCTCTGTGAACAGGGTGGAGCTTTTTTGGAAGCCATCCCAAACTGATAACACCACCTCAGGCACCTCTGAGTTCCTGCCACAATCCTACCACAGATCTGTTTAAGGTGTCCCAAGGTGGGTTTTCTGTGGGGGTGGGGTGGGGTACATTCACAACATACCTTTAAAGCACTATGATACTACTTTAAATCATTATGTCTCTCCCCCCCAAGAATTATGGAAGCTGTAGTTTCTAAGGGTGCTGGGAGTTGTTAGGAGACATCTAGTTCTCTCACAGAGCTACATTTCCAGAGTGGTTTAGCAGTCAATCCCTTTTCACAGGAAACTCAGGGAATTGCAGCACTTGGCAGGGGGACAGAGGCCTCCTAACGATACTCAGCACCCATAACAAACTACAGCTCCAAGATTTCTTGGGGGAAAGCCATGGCTGTTTAAAGTGGCATGGTAGTGCTTTAAATGTATGTTGTGAATGTGGCCTGTGTATGTGTGCGTGTGTGTTAGAGAGAGAGAGAGAGAGATTACTGTTAACAGACTTAATATGACTACCTAGGAGTGATTAGTGGGAAGGGGCATCACTTTCCGGAAACAGGAAGCATAACGTGGCAGTAAGGTCAACGTTTTGTGGGTGTGCAGATGGGAACACCAGATTGGCTCTGTCGGTGCACATGTGCCGTCCTGACCTCCCCACCACCTCGCCCCTTCCCAGTAAGTGACAGCTCCTGTGGTTGCCCCTCTGGAATTTGGCAGGATCAGAGAAACACTGTCATTGTTTTGTTTTGTTTTTTTAAAAAGAAAAACAGGGTGGGAATTTTGCTCCTGCTCAGAGACATTCTGAGCTGTCTTCTTCCAAGTCTCTTCAGTTCACCAGCCTTCTCCTTCACTTCGCTCCTTGTTAAAGGTTTGTCATTACTGTGTTACTCTTAATAAACTTTTTTTTAAAAAAGGACCCATGCACGCAACCCCCACCCCCAAGGAATCATTGCCAAAATATACACTATACACAGGCGAGTCCATCCATTCACATGATATGTATATGTACAGAGTCTCTAGGAACAGTCTGCTGGGTGCAGTGCACAGGGGACCAGAGAGAAGGGAGGCATGTATTAACAGACACGAGCCTAAACCAATCATGGTTTCAAGCACTTCCCCTTTTTCTCCCGCCTCTGCAGTTTCCTGAGCCGCCGAGTCCAGGCATCCCTCCACTGGATCACCAAGCTGTTCTTGTCAGCCATTAGTCCTGGCCGGTCAGAGGGGTTTTCGCTGATTCCCATGACCAAGTACTTCCTGCTGATTTGGATCTTGGGGCATTTGCACGCCAGGTCTTTCATGTGGATCCACAAGAAGTTGTCGCCCCTTTTCACCCGTTCGTCTCTGCACTTGTAGACCGAGAGGATGTTGACAGTGAACTTGGCCCAGTTGGCCACCGTCTCCATGTCTAAGACGTTGACTTGGACAACTGCAGGGCAAGAAAGGAAAAAAAGTGAGGTCACAGGTGGCAAGGAACTGATGCTGAATATGTGAAGCTATGTATTAGAATTAAACTTACAAATAGTTGTTGAGCAATCATGAGATTTCATAGTCATGCCCCATGCATCAGTTTCTTATGCTGTTTCTGAACAAGCTGCACTTGCTGCCAATATTTTACCAAGTGATGTTGAAAGTCTTACTGTTAGTGCATAAACCCTTAATGGCCTAGGACCAGCTTGTCTGAAGGTTACCTGCCTTGTCCCTTCTAACCTGGCCAGACCACTGCAATAATTAGGAGAAGCCTTCCTGACTGTCTCACAGTTATCTCTTTATTTGTTTAGCTTCTACACGAATCAAAGCTTTTAGCAGCATAGGGGCACAAGTAAAGATGCAACTCTGTTCCTACTGAAGTCAGACAGGTGTGTAAAATCCAGATATCTCATTGCTCGCCAAAACTGCATTTGTTTTTAGAGAATTAGTTTGAATCAATTATTCTGGATTTTATGATTTTATAGTTTGTGGGTGGGACTCAGCTGAGTTCCATCAGCAGAAGATCTGAGTGAGAGGAAATGTCCACCTAGCCCACCTTCTTGTTCTCACAGTGCCCAAGCAGATGCCTCAGTGGGAAGCCCTACTGATGGCTCTTCAACTTTAAACAGGGTTTGCACTGACCAGCCCCTTAAAGCACTTCTTAACAGAGGTGGTCAACGATGCAATAGCATAGCAACCTGCAATTCGTGGCAACTTGTTTTTACTCCATTCATAGTCATATCAGAGGCAAGCATTACAGGTTTCTGAGATTTGCACTCTGAGTCAAGGAATGCAGCTTTGGGTGACCTTCTCAAGGCGGTAGATCATCTGTTATCATCTCCATGTCTCTACGCCAAACCCTCCAAGCATCCCTATTTTCCAGGGACAGTCACGGATTTACAGAAGCCATCCTGGAATGTCCGACTTTTCCTTAAAGGTAAAGGTCAAGGTACCCCTGCCCGTACGGGCCAGTCTTGACAGACTCTGGGGTTGTGCGCCCATCTCACTTAAGAGGCCAGGGGCCAGTGCTGTCCGGAGACACTTCCGGGTCACGTGGCCAGCGTGACATCGCTGCTCTGGCGAGCCAGAGCCGCACACGGAAACGCCGTTTACCTTCCCGCTGGTAAGCGGTCCCTATTTATCTACTTGCACCCGGAGGTGCTTTCGAACTGCTAGGTTGGCAGGCGCTGGGACCGAGCAGTGGGAGCGCACCCCGCCGCAGGGATTCGAACCGCCGACCTTTCGATCGGCAAGCCCTAGGCGCTGAGGCTTTAACCCACAGCGCCACCTGCGTCCCGACTTTTCCTTAGGTCATCCTTATTTTCACTGGAGAAATGTTGGAGTTATGCAACCCCTGAGCCAAGCAGATAAGTACTATACAACCTTTAGAAGACATCTGAAGGCAGCCGTGTATAGGGAAGTTTTTTAATGTTCAGTTTTTTATTCTGGTCTTATACAGGTTGGAAGCTGCCCAGAGTGGCTGCAGCAACCCAGTCAGATGGGTGGGGTATAAATATTATTACTGTTGATATTATTATTATGGAATAGGACATTCATTGGAGAAATGTTGGGGGGTATGCTACACTACTGTTGTTACTAACTTTTTTTTTGTGCTACAGCATTGATTTTTTTGAAATTATAGGATTCATATGTTTTGTTTATATTGATGTCTTGTACATCCTGATAGACCGAAAAGCAGGGAACACAAATGTATTTAAATAAACGATCTCTGATCACAATTATCTGCAAGGCTAACTGCCTTTGCAGAAGATATCATTTAAAAGCCAAAACACTTCTCGGCTGCCACCCCGTCTCACGTCCATCTTCCCGTTCCCTTCCACCTTGCCAAAAAGATCTTTTCTGTCTGAGCCAAGGAGTTCCTGTGGGAGATCAATCACAAACCACAGCCTCTTTTAGGGATCCTCCCTCTGCTCCAAAGAGTGAATGTGCTTGTGTCAGGGTGATTTACAACCTGCCGTCAGGATGTCCTGAGTCCAAACTTCACACACATCCCATCCCATTCAAACCCTCTCACCCCACACACCTTGCAAAACAAGGGAAGAAGAGAGGGTACTTTTTAACATATTTGGCAGACAGGGAGTGACTGTGGGTTTAAGCAAGAAGGGGAGAGGGTCCAGCAAGTTTTCATAGTGTTGTGTGTGTGTGTGTGTGTGTGTGAGAGAGAGAGAGAGAGAGAGAGAGAGAGAGAGAATTTCAAAGTGGAGAAATAGGGCAGGATCGGCAGCCCCTGAAGCCAGGAGCATGTAACAAGCACAGGAAACATGGGGAAGCCGTCCCGTACTAATTTTTTTGTCATCTTTGCTATGCCACTCTTGTTTTGTCAATCCCTGTTTGGAATCTGATCACTGGGAATCAGCAAAACAACTTTGCTCGTGTCACATTGCTTGTGTAACAAACAGCAGGGCACGGGTAGGTTTGGATCCACTGAATTCAGTGCAGATCCCACTGGGAGGTGGATAATCTCCAGGGCCCAATCCTCAGAGCCCTGGAGTTGCTGTAGCAACCATCCCTCCTCTGCCACAACTCTCCACCATAGTCAGCTTGAGCCAGCAGGGATATATGGGGAGGAGGGGAGAGTAATGGAAGAGCTGGGTGGCCTTTGATGTCAGCATTCTGAGCACCCAAAGGCCATATCTGAGCTTGAGATATAGTCCGCATTTGCACGATACATTCGAAACAGTCATACCACATTAAACAGTCATGGCTCCCCAAAAATAATTCCGAGAATTATAGTTTGTTATGGGTCCTGTGAGCTGTGAGGATACCCCTAGTTCCCTCACAGAGCTACAGTTCCCAAAGTAGCTTAACAGCCAATCTTCTTCTCAGAGAATTTAGCTCTGTGTGGGGGAATAACACAACTCTCAGCACTCTTAACAAACTACAGTTTCCAGGTTGGGGGGGGGGGTCATGATTGCTTAAAGTGGTATAATACCATTCTAAATGCAGATGGAATCTAACATATCTAGTGAAAATGACCTCACAAAGCAAAAGGTAGATTTCAGTGATCTGGTTATTAGTGCCCCCACCTCCACCACAGAGGTTTGATCAGCAGCTTGTTCAAAGACCTGAATCAGAAGCCAAATTAGTACTGTATATGATAATCTGGGCTCTTTCTGGCCTACTTAAGGCAGTAGAAGCCAGTCCATTATAGCCTGCCTTCCTGCTTAGAACCAGTCCATCAGATGGCACTGCCTATCATCTTCCTCCTCTTTAGTCTCACTGTTGCTGCTGTAGAACTCAGCAGGGAGAAGGATGGAGAGAAAACAAGAATTATCTGGATCTGCCTGCCTGCCGTTGGCTCTGGCGCCACCTACTGTTGACCTCCCTGCTTTCCACCCTCTCACTGCCAATGGGCAACAGCAATCACCTGTGCAAGATACTGCCTAAAATTTGTGCTCAGGATCTCCTGTAGCTTTTATTTAAAATTTTAATAGTGGCTGTAGGCCCCCTGAATAGGATCAGGGACATGGCACCAGGCAAGAAGGGTTATCTGTCTGTTTTGTCTGTGGGGTGTTGAGGGCATGGGTTTGTTTGGGAAAACAGTGTTGTGCTGTGGCCCCAATCTGATTAATGACCCTTTGCTGCTTCTATTTAGGTAAGAGAGATCGAGGTCCTGATCTCATCTAAAGTGACTCTAACATGTATCAGGAGGACTTCTCAGAGGCGGAGCTAACTGTTCCAGCCCCTGGAGAGGCACACATGCTGTGCACCTGTGGGGGCGTGGCTAGCTGCCCACAGGGGCGCCACCCGTGGCGAGCATCCCAGGGGGGTGCTGCCAGCAGTGAGTGTCTGGGGGTGGGGCGGCGATGTCACCCCCCTCAGGGATGACACCCAGGGTGGGCCGCCTCCACCGCACCTCCCTTCTTCTACCACTGGGACTTCTGAGCCCAGAAATCTTACAGTCTGCAGCTGGTGCTTCTTAAATACTTATTTGGAAACCACTGACCAGAAGGTAGGGCAAGTTCCCAGATAGGAAATTCCTGGTTTGACCTTTACATTCTGAGAAACCTTTTTGCATTAGAGAAAGGAGAGCTGCTCCTTACCGTAATCTTTCTTGCAGTACTTTTTCATGTTAATTTTGTAGTTGCCTTTGGCTGGCTTGCAGTAGGAGTCACAGTCTGCAGGAAAATACAAGGGGGAAATACAATTAGGATGACAACTAAGAAGTCAGCAGGGTGGCAGCAACATCATAGTGAGGGATGCACAAAATTATCAATTTCTGTTTCTCATTCTTTCTAGTCATTTCCACAGTTCTCTGTATTGCTGCATCAGTTGCCAATGCCCCCCAGCCCCCCCCGACCATTCCCCATTCCCTCAGCACCCATGTGGTTGGGAGTACAGTGGTACCTTGGTTTACAACCATAATCCATTCCGGAGGTCCGTTTGTAAACCAAAACAGGTTGTAACCCAAGGCGCGCTTTTGCCAATGGGGCCTCCCCAAAAAATTTGTTCGTAATCTCAAAAAAAATGGGTTGTAATCCAAAAAAAGGTTGCAAACCGGGACACGCACTTCCGGGTTTGACATGTTTGTAATCCAAAACGTAGGCAAACCAAGACATATGCAAACCAAGGTACCACTGTAAAAGGAAATTTCTGCTTTGGACCCTAGTCATGCTAGGTCAAATGCCCTTGTAGTTGAGACTACACAGTATTAAATAAACAAGCAAGCAAGCAAGCAAGCAAGCAAGCAAGCAAGCAAACAAACGATATTTGAAGGAGACATTATTATTTAGAAGTTCAGCTTGTAAAACCCATTGAGGTTCAACAAAAGCTCTTCAAACCACCGAAATTCAGCCTTTAGGGTGATGTTCAACTAAGTTTTTCTTCAGAGTAGACCCAATGAAACATGACTAAGTTAGCTCCGTTTATTTCAGTTGGTCTACTTATTTGAAAACCACCCTTAGTTTTTAGTTAGAAAAGCAAACAATCTTAAATTGTTGGCATGAAGTAGGAGCCAAAGAAAATGAAAGAAGTGCCCAGCTTTTGCTTGATTTTAAATCATTCTCTTGACTTCCTGCACTAAACTTTCATTAAAAATAGTATAATTTGAAAGCCTTGCCATCAGCTCATTCCCTTGCCATAGCAAGGATAGTTCATCAGTTGCTCTGGTGTTTTGATAGACAACATCACCTCTGAATAAAGTTCCACAATGGCAGTCCATCACAATGCATATAGCTAAGTGCTTCTAAGCTGGAGCTCATTTGGGAAAACAAGCTTGTGGAACACCTCTCTGCCTCTCTGCCTTGACAATAGAAGAGCAAGGAAAATTTAGCATGCTGCTGCTTGCATCAGCCTTCCTGGTGTGGGCCCTGCTGCCTCACCCCCAAAGAGGAAGTTAAGGAGGCAGTGGTTTCGGTCCCATCCTATGTTTGTCGCAACCAGTGCTGCTTCTGTTCTGCTGCAGTTCAGCTTCTGCTAAAACCTACATTACTCTATTCACTATCCACTATGGCCGAAATGAATTATGTCATTAACTTCGGTGCATTTCAGTGGAAGGAATGTATCAAAAGCAAAGTAGAAAATGATCTAATTATTTATGCAACATTTGTGGACTAAAAAAAAAAATCCCACCACAAAGTGACTATTGCTTGTATTCACTTGCGGGGTTTCTGTTTCAGTCCTTGGGCGAATGTGTGAAATGCTGCATTTTCTGCTCCTGTTTCTGATGGAATTTCACAAAATCCCTACCCACAAGCAACACAGGCACCTGGCATTAAACAGCCTGTCTAAGTCAGGATCCAAACTCCCCTCCTTTCTTGGCCAACCCCAAACCTCCCCTCCCTCCCTTCCCCCATAAACATTATTTTAGTAATAAAAAGCAGAGCGACAGAGACATTTCCTCCCCCTTGTCCTCCCCCCACAATTCCCTGTCGCCTATCCTTTGAACGTCTCAATTTGCCTCTCTTCAAAGGTTCCGCTTTTTTGGCTGTGCTTCACCCCCCCATCTTTTTTCTAAACCCCATTTTTCTTCCTTCTTTTCTTCCTCTCTCTCGTGTTCCTTGGCCAGCTTGGCTGTGGCTGGCACAACCTCCTCTGGCACGGCTGGCACCATCTCCTCTGGGATGGGGCACACAGTCAATGAAGTTCCCTTTTGGGGTTTTCTTTTTCTTTTCTTTTCTTGGTGCTTGTGAATTGCCAGAGGCTTTGGAGAAAGAAAGTTTGCGGGGGATGGCGGGGTGGGGGTGGGGACAGAGAAAATACACTTATCTACATACCCACAACCTCTTGGGCATGCCAACTTTGTTGAGGAGAAAGGGCAGGGTCCCAGAAAGAAATGCGGCCCCAGCTGGGCCTCGGCTGCTCTTGCCATTTCCACTTTGCTCCCTTTTTTCATGCCGGTTTTTATGCTGCCTGCTCCAAATTTGTCTTTGCTAAAAACCACTCAGCATGGAGCTAATTCTGCCCCAAAGCAGAATGAGTAAAGCTATACAATCCAGACTGCCCCTTTCCCACCTCGGCCAGGCCTGCAATGGCCGGCCCTTTGTTGGCTTTGTTTTTCACTCCCAGCTCCTGTTTTCATGGGGCAAAAGTGCCGAGCCAAACGCCAGTGAGCTGGATGACGGCAGCTGGGTCAGTGCACTGCCTTTTCTCCCTCCCTCGTTCTCTCATAGCACTTTCCCCCTCTTGCCTCTTTTCAGGGCTGTAGCTGAGTGGCAGAGCAACTGCTTTGCATGCACAAGGTTCCAGGTTCAATTCCCAGCATCTCCTGGTAGGGCAGGGAAAAGACCCACATAAAAAATCCTGGAGCTGCTGCCATTCAGCATAGATGATGCTGAACTAGACGGTCCAAAAAGTTGACTGCCCCCTCCCCACAATCCACTTGTCACCATCAAGATCTTCTGAAGTGGTGCTCAGAGATTTGGAAAGTCAGATTAAAAAAAGAGGGGGAGGAAGGTGGGGAGATAGAAAGATGAGGGGGGACAAAATGTTTTCTTTTAAAAGCATTAATTGGGGCAGTCCAAAAGTCATAATCCTCCAATCACACACACTCATCCTCCTGTCATTCTCAAGACCGTTTGAAGAAGTGCTCAGAGATTTGGAATATCTGATTGACAGAGAGATGGGGGAGTTGAGGCACAGAATCCTGTGAGGCTGACAACAACAACAACAACAACAACAACATTTATTATTTATACCCGCCTATCTGGCTGGGCTTCCCCAGCCACTCTGGGCAGCTTCCAAAAAAATATTAAAATACTGTAATACATCAAACATTAAAAGCTTCCCTAAACAGGGCTGCCTTCAGATGTCTTCTAAAAGTCTGGTAGTTGTTGTTCTCTTTGACATCTGGTGGGAGGGCGTTCCACAGGGCGGGTGCCACTACCAAGAAGGCCCTCTGCCTGGTTCCCTGTAACTTGGCCTCTCGCAGTGAGGGAACCGCCAGAAGGCCCTCGGTGCTGGACCTCAGTGTCTGGGTAGAACGATGAGGGTGGAGATGCTCTTTCAGATATACTGACCGAGGCCATTTAGGGCTTTGAAGGTCAGCACCAACACTTTGAATTGTGCTCGGAAACGTACTGGGAGCCAATGTAGGTCTTTCAAGACCGGTGTTATATGGTCTCGGGGGCCGCTCCCAGTCACCAGTCTTTCAGCAGGCCCACCTACAGTAGCTTCAAAGTTGTGCAAGCTTTCCAGGTTCTACAGAACTCTTTGTACAGCAAAGCGACAACTTAGGGCACAAGCTGTTGACGTCTTTGAAACTCCTGGTTGGGACAATGAGCTATCAGCTCCTTGCTTCAGACTTTGGCTGTTTCTTTGATGTGGCCAGAAAAGAAAGATTGGCTGAGTTCAAGTTCCTGTTGTCCTACTCCATGAGATTCTCACAGTCCCTGAATAGAGCTGATTGCTGCTGCTTACTCAGCCACTATGCCAAACTCCTCGTTCTAGCCCAGCCACTGCACGTAGTGCTCCTTTGATATGGTCAGTCTTAGCTGGAGTGAAAAAAAGCTTTGGGATGACCCAACAAGGAGGGCCTCATGACCCACCTGTGGGTCCCAACCCAGTGGTTGAATACCTATGTTCTAGAGAAGCTCACAGGTCATTTTCAGGCCTGTTAAAACCAACAATAATATCATTTCCCCTTTTGATTAAAAAACTTAATGCTGTTGCCTGCATAGAGAGTCCCCCAAGAATCTAGAATAAACTTGGTCTTTTAAATGGCCCCGAAGCAGGGATTCCCATTCGAATTAGAAGACTCCTTCATAAGAGGACTGTCCTCCATAATGTAAGGGGGCCTGCCCACACTGCCCCACAACAGGGTGTTCTTCTGACGGGGCAGGAGAATGAGACGGTTTATGGAAGACAGTAAATGCAGCATCAGAATCATTTTGTCGGGGAGAAGTTAACTTGCCACAGAAAGGATCCACGTTATCACAAATGAGAATACGTCTATTCATATCCACCAAGTCATTGATAAATGAGTTGATGCATTCGTGGCGCCCTCGAGCTGTGGGCTGCTACAGCATGATCAGGACAAGGGAACGTGTCTAGCATAAATAAAGCCTAAGTGAAGAGCATAAGAAAGGAGTTGTAGGCACTGCAAAGGCGAGGTTATGTTTTGTTGAGTCTCCATTTGCTATGACTAAAATTTTTCTTCCAAACGGCTGACTATATTTGGAGTTACGAAGATAGTTGCTTAGTCTAGTTTTGCAGGGAGAGGGAGAGGTTCCGAGCCAAAGACGCCCAGATAGAGAAACCATTTTTCATCGTTTTCATCTGAAGCGTCAGAAGACGTGGGTGTCATCAAACAGATTTCAGAGCCCACAGCAGCAATGGGGTGGGGGGCACCTTTTGAAACCTGAGGGCTCCCTTCCTTTCTGGGCAAACTCCAGGGGTGGCACATGCCAGAGGCAGAAGTAGGCAGAGCAACACGTTCACTCTCACAACTCTCTCTGTCCACACAAGCAAGAAGCACCACCAGAGTTCAAGGACACATTATAGCCCAGGAGAAACACACCAGTTGCCCTCCATGAACAGATATCTCATAAACTAAAAGTATCTAAAAGATGGATTTTACTTCTAGTATGAACATTGAGGCACATGGTCAGTACCACCTGCATATGCAAACATGTGGCTCATCGAATACCTTATGGAACCTTTATTCTCAATAAAGATGGAATTCCCAGGTGAATAAGGCAAAGGTAAAGGACTCCTGGATGATTACGTACAGTCAACGGTGACTATGGGGTTGTGGCGCTCATCTCGCTTTCAGGCCGAGGGAGCCAGCGTTTGTCTACAGACAGCTTTCCAGGTCATGTGGCCAGCATGACTAAACCGCTTCTGGTGCAACGGAACACCGTGACGGAACCCAGAGCGCATGGAAATGCCGTTTACCTTCCCACTGCAGTGGTACCTATTTATCTACATGCACTGGCATGCTTTCGAACTGCTAGGTTGGCAGGAGCTGGGCAGAGCAACGGGAGCTCACCCTGTTGTGGGGATTCGAACCGCCGACCTTCTGATTGGCAAGATTTACACCACAGTGCCACCCGCGTCCCTAGTGAATAATGCATTTATTTCTATAGATCTTTATTCTTTGTAAAGACAATATTTGTATGAGTTAATATTTTATTATCTCTTTGGAGCTGAACTGTATCTTCGTACTTTCGTCCTTCAGGCTGTGATGCTTTGTGTTTTATATTTCTGGATCTTTGTTTTATTTCCTTTTGTTATGTTTTCACTTTTTAAACACACACACACACACACACACACAAATAGGTGAAGTATTAAATAGATAAAAAAGACACAAGGAGGGTGCAAAGCAGGGCTGGTGCGTGGTGTGGGCTGAGGCTGGGATAGGGGCTTGGGGAGAGTCCCAAAAGCCAGACAAAAAGGAGTGGAGGGCCACATCTAGCCGCAGGACCTGAGATTCTCCATCTCTTCTTTATCCAGATGGAGACAATAACATACAGCAGGTTCCTAGGACCACAGCAAACTGTGACCTAAATCACCTCCTTTTGGATTTGCCAAAGCTGGAAAGTGTGCACAGGTACTGTCAGAACTCCCTGCTTGATGGAAGATGTGCAGAAGGTTAAAAAGAGGGAGCAGGAGAAAGACAGACCTGGCAGTTGAAATGGTTCTTTCAGAAACCAAAAAGACCAAGCCAAACTGAGTTGCCAAGCAATCCAAATTGAAGAGATGCTGCCAGAACTCTTTGCGACCATAAATCTTTGTCCCTGTTTTGTATAATTTTTTTTAAGTGCCACAAGATGTAAACTAATCTGCTCAGTTAGAAAAACATGGGTTTTTAATATATATATATATATATATATATATATATATATATATATATATATATATAAGGGGGGGATTGGGGCAATCTTTGGCAAGGGGTTTCAGTAGGGGGGGAAAGTTCTTAAAAGGACTGGAAATTATTACGATGATTATTTATAAAAGCTATAAAAATCCCCCTGTGAGTGTAAAGTCTGCACCACCCCCTCCTCTCCCCCAATCCAGAGCTCTGCATTGCCTTCCTATTCACACCCTCTCACCAGAAATGAGCGAGTCTTCCCAACAGACAGAAGGAACGTGACAGCGAAGAACATAGACGGTTCTGACAAGAAGGATGACTACAATCACAAGGACAGCTGAGGCAGTGGGGATCAGGATGGGTGAATTACTTTCACCTGCTACAAGAAAACCAGGGCTTCACTTGAGCCTACCAGCACCAAGGTAGGCTCTCCAAACCTACTTTCAGTATGAGACCTTTGCCCCTGAACTTCTTGTGTCAGATTTTCACGTAGTTCAGGAACAGCTCTCAAGTTATCTGTCAGACTCCAACTCTCATCAGCTCCAGTCTGCATGACAGATGGTCAGAGATGATGGCACTTGTAGTCCAGCAACATTTGGAAGCACCATGTTGGCTGTCCCTGATGCATTTCTATCTAACTCTCCTGCAGAAGAAGACTGTACAACTGAATACTAGTCTTCCATGCAGGCAAGTCTCCCGTGCACCTGTCAATTGCCTTCTGTGCCACCATTCAATAAAGATAATGGTGGAACATAGAGCCCCTGTGGATGTTGCTGGACTACAGCACCTATCAGCTCTAGCCAGCAAGGCCAATGGTCAGGGATGGCAGGAGTTAAACTCCAGTGGTATCTGGAGGAGCACAGATCCTGCATCCCAGCAATATACCAAGCTCCAGTGGCAAAGGTCACAACTGAGTGGGTTTTGTGATTCTACAACTGCACTGTGCAGCCACAGAATTTGGTAACTGGTGCTATATAGCATATAGTCAAAGGCCCATACATAAACTATCAAGCACTGCAACATACACTGAGATTTCCTTGTGAAGAAGGATTGTCTCCCTAGGTACTAACTTTGGAAGGTCAACTTCAGGTATCTTGACAGACAGGAGACAAGCCACACCATCAAATTTCTGCTGTAGACTGCCTCTTTCTGTGACGCTTGCTCGTATGAGGCTTTGGGGTGACCTTTGGCTACGGGGTTGGGAAATTTCTGAAGCCTTTAAAAGTTGTTACACACTTTTGTTCTGGGTCATCACTCTGTTGCAACAGAAAATAAAGACCTGCCTTGCATTCTTCAATTGGTTCCTGCCTCTACTCATTCTTCTCCGACTGATAATGAACTTTGGGGATACTGGGCTGTAAAAGCCAACTCCATTTGCCCTTTCTTATATCAGTATCAATCTTTGGCTCTCAGGTTCTGTATTGTGTTCTTAGAACGCAAGAGCCCTGCTGGGTGAGGCTAAAAGACTCATCTAGTCCAGCATCCTGTTCTCAATGACGTTCAGCAACTAGTATTCAATATCATACCTTTACTTCATTTAAGTGTTAAAAAGCAGCTCCGTGTGTTTGTGTGTGTTTGTGTGCAGTGGGGGGGGGGGAGGCAACAGAGACCAGGAAAATCACATGGGGGAGAAAGGGTTAACCCCCCCTTCCCTGGTTGCAAAGATCTAGATGGGTGGCGTCAGCTCCGGTTTCATTTACTATTAAAAACAATGACCCATGGATCTCTTAATGTCATCTCTTGTGGGTTTAGTCCCAAGGCCCTCCTTTTTAGGAAGAGCTTTTTTGAGCAGCTTACTAGAGCTGGCTACGTCTTATAGCGATACTTCAAGCTGTTGTTTTATTTGTCTTTGGTGGCTGTTCCATTTCTCTGTTTATAAAGTTTGTATGTATTTTATCTTAGTGGACTGTAATAAGCCTTTGGCTGGGAATCAGGATCTAAAAATGAACAGGATCTAAAAATGAATAATAAAATATAAATTAAAGATATGGGAGCCCTGCTCTCCCCCCATCTACCTCTCTCCCTCTGTGTGGGCCTATGTCCACATGTAGACTAACCATAGAAGACCATCTTCCAAACTGGGTTGCTTGCAAACTGACTTGATTTGTTTTGAGATAAAACAGGTGCCAAAATAATGTGATCTTTGTGTGTATTTTTAAAAAAGGTATATTGCTGTGGAATTGGGATGGAAAAGACTCGTGAATGAACAGAGATGGTATGTTTCTGAATATGGTGGTATCTCAGGTTACATATGCTTCAGGTTACATACGCTTCAGGTTATAGACTCCACTAACCCAGAAATAGTGCTTCAAGTTAAGAACTTTGCTTCAGGTTGAGAACAGAAATTGTGCTCTGGCGGCGCGGCAGCAGTGGGAGCCCCCATTAGCTAAAGTGGTGCTTCAGGTTAAGAACAGTTTCAGGTTAAGTACAGACCTCTGGAACGAATTAAGTACTTAACCTGAGGTACCACTGTACCAGTTGCTGGGGGGTCACAAGTGGGGTAGATGCAGGGCCTTTTTTCCCAGCCGGAGCTCACCGAAGCTCAGTTTCGGCACCTCTCAGGTGGGTGCCATTACCAGTGCTTTTTTTCCTTTAAAAATGTTTAGGGGTACTCTCATTTTCCTACTCATATTGAAATACTGTCCCTCAATGAGGCCAAACTTAGATTCACAAAATGTTTAGGGGTATGTGTACCCCTGCGTGCCCCCAGAAAAAAAGCACTGGCCATTACCATTCTAAGAGAACAAGAAAGGAGTTTATGGTGAGTTTTTTTTTCTTGAAAAACAGAACTGGGTAGAAGGTTGTTGCATTCAGATCCTGTTTGCAGATTTCCCATTAGGGCATCTGGCTGGCCACCGTTAAAACACGATGCTGGACTCTCTCCTTTTTTGTGCTCCAGAGCTTTCCCTGTGAAAACCTGCTCTTTACCACTGAATCGAAGCAAACGGAAATCCGTGGAAAACACAAATTGCCATTTGTTCCAATTCAGCAGTAAAGAGCGGGTTTTCATGGGGAAATCTCCATAGCAAAAAGAAAGAGCTTCAAAGGCTGAACCTGTGCCTGGAAAGCATGGGACAAAATGTAAGTGTGGATAAGCCCTGCCTCTTGCATGCCTGGAAGGAGGACGGAGATGTATGGTATGTTCAGAAACCTCTGCTTTTTGTATGACTGGAATGCAACCTACTGTACAAAGCTAAAGGTTGCAGCCATTGGCTCTGTGCACTCTTGAACCTGGCTCCACCCACCACTGGGATGCAGCCCCCAGAAATTTGTCCATGAGGAAATGTTCCCCACTTTTGTGCTGTAGAGATGAGAGCTAGGAAGGAAAGAGAAGGATGAGGGAGGGAGAAATGGTCTGGGATTTGGAAAGGAGGAAGGAAGAAAAGGGGGAATGGAAAAATGGAAAGAATGTGATCAAAGGGGAAGGAAGGAAGGAATTCAATCCAGGATTTGGAAAGGAAGGATGTTGAAAAGGAAGGAAAGAAGACTATGAGAGCAAAAGAAGGGGGGAGGAAAGAAAGAAAGGAAAAGGCCTAATGATTTTCAAGACTCAGTTAATAAAAATATGCCTATGAAAGGCAGGAAATAGTTTGGGGAATTAGTAACGTAAGGAACTTTTTTTTTTTTTAAGAAGGCTCAGTTTTGTGCAACGTACCCTTCTCAGACTGTAAAATTAATTTCACTCCACATTTCTGTGAAGTGCAGAAAGAGAAAATGGAAAAAGAGCAACCAAAATTCATCTGATGTGGCCGGAGGTTGAGGGTAGTAATAGTTTTCCATGCAAGACAGTTTGAGGCTGGTGTGTTCACATGTATTCCAAGTATTCCAAGTTCCAAGTACTATATGGAATCCCTTGATCCTTGGGTATTTGAAAATACTTGCTCAACCATACATCTGAAAAATGCTCCCTAAATTGTTTTGGGGATGAATCCAGGGTGAGGTGGGTTAATTGCCCTGTTTCAGGGGCCACATTTCAAGGCAATGGAATCCCCAGAGAATGCTGTGCTTTACCAGGGAGATTCAGAATTTTAAGTTTTCTCTGGTTTTACATACTTTTATTCAGACTTCTATAATTTCTATTTTGTTTTCTTATGAGATTTTATTTCATTTTAGTCACTCTAATATTTGTTAAGAGCAATAACCCCTCCCTCTTAAGGGGCAAGGTGTGATCTGCCCAGGAAATTCAGCTTTCTATGTTTGGTTATTTTGTAGTTTTTCTGGCGCCCTCCTTGTGGAATGCACTCCCATCAGATGTCATGGAGATAAAGAACTACGCAACTTTTAGAAGACATCTGAAGGCAGCCCTGTATCGAACAATTTTTTAATGTTTGGTGTTATATCATGCTTTTAGACATGTTGGAAGCTGCTCAGATTGGCTGGGGCAACTGAGCCAGATGGGCGGGGTATAAATAATAAAATTATTATATTTATTTCTGCTACCTTGTCTCACTGTTATATTGTTAAACTCTGCATTGCAGTGCTCTAAGGACTAGAAACAAAGGAATCTGAATGTCTCTCATACAAGTCAATTCCGAAAGAAGGAGAAGGACCTGCGATTGTGTAAACCAGGGATGTGGAACTTCTGGTCCTCCAGATGTGGTTGGGCTTCCACTCCCATCAGCTTTAGCCAGCATGGCCAATGGTTAGCAAGTGGGCAGGGCCGGATTAACCATTAAGCAAAATAAGCATGTGCCTAGGGTATCAAGGGAAGGGGGGCACCACAGAATTTTTCAGTTGCCGGATTGTTAACATTGATGGTCACGAATTGCTCGGTTGAGTATTCATTTTCTCAGCAGAAATATATTAAAAAACCCCAACAGAACAACTATGCAACAAGGCTGGCTGGCTGCCTTATCGCTACTGAGTATAGAAGCAGATGGGATACATAAGATTAGTTTTGAGGATCTGATCAAAGACTTTTGTATGGTTTCATTTCAAAAAATAAAATTTTATTTCACGGCTTATTATTGTTTATATTTTGAATTAGAAATGATATGGGGGCACCAAAATCCTTTAAGTGCTTAGGGCCTCTAAAGGTCTTAATCCAGCACAGGGGTAGCCAACATGGTGCCTTCTGGGAAGTTGTTCAGACTAGAGCTTCCATAATCCCTGGTCATTGGCCATGCTGGCTGCGGCTCATGAGAGTTAACAGTGTCCAATGACACCTGAAGGGCACAACATTGACGACTCTTCTCTTAGCATAGACACACATGGCTCTGTTTACAAGCTGCTTTGCTGCTTTCAGGTATGATGGATTGACTCACCGCTGTGTGCCACTAGCTTACTGGGTTGCCAACCTAATCAAACAGCTTGCTAACGACACAGAGGATTTGTTCCTTTCATTCCCTCTGGCAATTTCACTTTGGCCACCTTGGATCTTGGTGGGTGGCAAAGGTGCTGCTACTGTAAGAACTATACCTGAAGCAATGCAGGAACACCAAGCCCAGGGGATGGAGATGAGGATGAGTTCTCCTACTGCCTTGTCTAGGAGCAGCAGGAGACAGATGCCCGCCTCTGTGCTAAATGAGGCAGAAAGTTGTTTTGGGGTTTTTTGCACCAGCATGGTAGGCCTAAGACTGCTTGAATGTGAAGGGAAAGGAGAAGAGCAAGAGTCTATAAATTAAAAGCAGAGTCCATAAATGAGCTAAAGGGGCAAAGCGATGAGATTGCAAAGAGAAAGCTCAAATCAAACAGATTTCCAAATGCGGAAAGCTGAGGATCAGCTCACTCACGCTAGTGTATCCATCATGAGGTACAACCCTATAAAAGTGTCAAATGGGGTTGGACGGGCATCAGAGAAGCTGCTTCGTAAGCACCATGATCCCTTGCCAGCTGCTGGCCTGGCAAATTTCCCCTCCCTGCCCCCATCCATGATTCTTTCAAACTTTCAGAAAACCATACCATTGCTTCAATTCTACAGATTCTATCCTGCCCATTTGCGGCAATTCCCATGCAATGGTTGCCCGGCTGGAACATTAAGAAAACTGATTCATTCAAGGTGATCTGATATTGGGCTCGTCCAAACGTCCACTTGTCTTGCTGTCCCCTCCCCCCGGGAAAACCCCTTCTTTACCACAGAATTGGAGGAAATGTCAAGCTGGGTTTTTCGTGGTTTGACGTTTGCTCCGATTCAGCAGTAAAGAGTGGATTTTCCTGGTGAAAGCAGCGTAGCAAACAGAAAACCACTCAGACTTGGGCCTAGCAAACACAAGAAAAGGAGAAAACCTCTTGGACCCATGCTTTCTAGGACAAGCAGAAGTGTGGACACGCTCATTGCTGGCTAATTTAAAGCTGTCTTCTTGGTTCCAAAGGATAACAAAGCATTGTGGGCATCACCTTCAACTCCTGATGTTATGGCCTGGCTATCTGAAGCATCAACAACTTCTATAGGGTCCTTTTTGAAGACTCGGATCATTAACTGAGTCCCTGCTCAGATCCCGTGGCCTTAGGAACATAGAAAGCTGCCTTATACTGAGTCAGACCCTTGGTCCATCTAGCTCAGTACTCCCCACACTGACCAGCAGTGACTCTCGGGGATGTCAACCATGGTTCATTCCCAGTCCTACCCAGAGATGCCAGGGGTTGAACCTGGGACCTTCTGCATGCAAGGCAGATGTTTTACCACTGAGCTATGTTTCTTTCCCAACCTTGCAAGACAAAGCAAGTGTTAAGTAGGCTTCTGCGCAATGCCCTGCCAAGCAAGGTGGACTTCAGGCACTTGGTGAAGACATGACTCTTTAATAAGGGTGATTAAACAACATTTATGCTGCTGTAGGTTGTGTTTGCTTTAATGACTGCTCAATATGTTAATCTGTGTTTTATTGAGGTGCCTTTTTTTGTATACGGCAACTAACAAATGTAATAAGTGTTAATCATGATGATGAATCTGTCAATTTTGATTTTACACAGTTTCTCGTTTTTTCTAATCTTAAATCCAGTTTACCCTATTTCTGCTCATGAATATATTTGCACTAGCTTTTTAAAAAAACTTTGCATAAAAATTATTTCTGCCTATTTATATGCATTTTTGCAAGCAATTTCCCCTTAGCAGCACCCATTTTTTAATGTTATTTCTATTAATACACACTTTTTTTTTGCAAGCATTTCCCATCAATATACACATTTCTGTGCTCACTCTTTGGTGAGAGAAGTGCATTGCAAATTTCAGAGAAGTGTGGGTTTTGAAAGAGAGCTGTGTTTTGGCTTGTGAATTGCTTTGCAAAGTGGAAATCTGAACAGTAGCACTGGGGACAACATGCCATCAGATTATATTCTGGGCTCCTATAGAATTCGTCTGACGTTCAAGGTGCCCTGTTCATTTTTTCCTCTTCAGGGAGGGAACCCCCCCCCCAGCACACATCAGAGAGGTTGCATTGGGGGGTGGGGGGAGCTCTTTAACATTTGCTAAGTCTGTGCTGCTCACCTGTATTGTAACATAAAAGCTTTATTGGAGCAGAAGGGGAAAATAAGATTAGAAACAGACGTCAATAAAACGGCTGCCCTCCCCCACCTCACCCCGCCGCCCCAACTCTTTCCTCCGTGAACCTACTGCCAAAGCAAGCCTCTCCCAAATTGCCTTTTTCTCTCCTAAAAAAACATGCTCTCCACATCTGCGTCTCTCCCCTACAACCTGCCTAGCACCTTTATTCCATAGCACCCAAACTCCTTTTTCCACTTAAGCAAATCTCAGTGGCCTAGCTAGGCACCTTCACCACTACCAGACGAATGATATGAATGCAGCACTGCGCTTGGCGGGGGGAACCCATTTTGTGGCATGCATCCAGGTGGGCACTGAAAGGAAATAGGTGCCATTTGGTGTCAGGGTGTATGAGCAAGGAAAAGACACAGGCAGAAGACTGGTGTGTGTGTGTGTGTACACTTTCTTTTTTTCTTTTTCACACATAAAGCCTGTGTGAGTGTGCAAGCTGGTGCTTGAGAATGAGATGGTGTGTGAGATTGGGTGCAAGAGAGAGAAACTGTGCACCTTTCTTTTCTTTTCTTTTCTTTTCTTTTCTTTTCTTTTCTTTTCTTTTCTTTTCTTAGGGAGGTGTCCTACCTATGGCTTTCCTGCAGATTTTAAACGTGTCTCTATTGTGCGTTTGTGTGTGAGCCGTTCAACAAGATAGAATGAGGTGGCAAACTGAGGCGGCGATTGCAGCTACAGCCTCTAGTAATTTCTGGACTTTGGTTTGCGGGGGACTTCTGAAAAATTCAGGTTCCTAAGCAAGCCTTCATCTGTGGAAAAAGTGTGTGCTGGCTCAACAATCGGCAAATTAGTAGCATGCCCAAGTGAGCATACATGCAGGTGGGGCAGACTGAAAAGGCGAGAGGTGGAGAGGCCTAGCATGTGTATATCAGCGGCAGCTGAGTAAGTGTGGATGTGAAAGAGAAAGTGGAAGAGATCCATAGTTGGCATAACAGGAAGGCTGCTGGGCTCCACTTCCATTAACTTTCATGAAATGTTTTTCACTCTTTGAACTTGGCACCGGCTCTCTATGTGTGTCTCTCCTCTGCTTGTATAATATGAAAGAAGAAAGTCCGAGTGAGTTTGCACATCTGGTTTATTTCTCCTGCCTTTTTTCTTTTAAAGGAATATTTTGTTTTAAAAAGAGATGTAACTTAATTAGGTGTTATGGCTGCAAATCTTTTTACTGCCGAATTCCTTCAAGAGCCATACACGGTAGAATTGTGGGCATAACAAAGCATTGAGAACTGTGTGTGCGTGTGTGTGAGTGAGAGATCCCCATCTGAAATCCTGGAGAGCTGCTGCCCTTCAGTGTAGACACTACTGAGCTAGACAGAGCCAATGATCTGACTCAGTAATTGGTAGAGCCGTGGGTTCAAGCCCCACATAGGGCAAAAGATTCCTACATTGCAGGGGGCTGAACTGGATGATCCTTCCAGCTCTACAATTCTATGATTCTAAGACGGCTTCCTATGTTTCTATGAAATGTGCCCCTGGTCATCCAATTTGGGCTGATGCAGATAGTTCATGCAAATTTTACTCCCTGTTTAACAACATCAACTTCTTCTTTCTATTGTTGTTGTTGTGGTGGTTGTTGTTGTTGCTGCTGCTGTTGTTGTTGTTACAATATTCAGTTTCTTAGTTGCCTTATAAGGGAAGTCTCTAAGTGACTTTTCATACCTACCTGCCCTTGTGAAATGGGAGTTCTTACTTCTATTTGTGGTTTATATTAGACAGAAGTGTCAGGAATCAGAGAGAGAAAGAGACAAAGCTGGAGAATGCAACGGAGGATGGTCCATTAGGGTGAAATGGGGCACTGCCCCACCAATCTCAGGTTGCTTTCTTGCTTTCAACCAGTCGTGTCAGCTTCCTCTTCCTTGGTCTAAGTACTGCCCTTGCAGAACTCAGCAGGGAGAAGTATGGTGATAAAACTGGAATTAATTGTCTCCACCTGTCATTGGTTCCTGCGCCATGTACTGTTAGCTCCCTGCCTTCTGCCCTACGAGTCCCAAAGGGCACCAGCTGCCAACGCTGGAGATTGGAGGTGGGGATATATTGTTGGACCCCAACTCCCAACAACCCCATCAACGTTTAGAGGTCCACAAATTCCCCATCCCCGATGTAGATGAATATAGGAGATGGGATAGGAGAGTGACAGATGGCGGTGGAAATAGATAAAAGAAACTGCAGCAGCAATAAGGTAACAGCAATTAAGTGGGGGTGGGAGGAAAGGTTATCTATCTCTAGAAGATAAAACAGTTTTGAGTTGGCATGGGCAGAGCCATCTAAATCCCTGGCTGGCAGCAGCAGGGTTTAATGAAACAGCGTAGCCACATCTGCATCCATCGTTCTGGCTAGAGTGAAAGTCAGGGGGCAGGTGGAAGCTGCAATTCCACTGTGCCAGTTCCCAAACGGACACAGTGAGGAGGCCTGGATGGGGCTGGTGGCTGTCATGTGAGGGCAGTGGGCTCAGCTGAGAATCCAGGGGATCCCTTGCTGGCCCAGGTCTGCCCCTCCCCACCGTGAAAGACCCAGCAGCAGTGGTTTGTGCACACTATATGGGCAGGTGCACTGAGGTACCTTTTGGCAGCAGAGCTTGCTGTAGTGGCAGAGGTGGTGGATGCAGGCAGGGCTGGGTGGAGGGACCCTACTCTTTCTAGCCTGGCAGACTGGAGGTTTGAGTAACAGCCTAAGAGACAAAAGGGCACTGTCCTTAACTAATCCCAGAATTGCAGAGCCACCACACAAAAGGTCATGTCCTGGCTCTCAACCTGCTTAACACCTGATGGGGGAAACGGATGGTGACCTGATGGAAGAGGTTCCTATGGAAGATGGTGGATAGGCATGAACATCCCTCTGCTCACTGTGAAAGTAGTATAATCTTCTGTGTGCCCTATGTGTTTAGAAAGGATTCCTCCTCTGTACACACTGCTCACTTGTGATCAAAGTGACCCTGCCACTGCCTCCCACAAAGGGCCCAGAAGGGCAGGCAGCAGAGACACCCCACAACTCCTCAGGGGAGCATTCTTCCACACCAGGAAGGAGACAGGGACTGCATAAGCTATGGAGGACCATAGCTCAGTGGCAGAGCATCAGCCTTGCCTTCAGAAAGTCCAAGGTTCAATCTCTAGTATCTCTAGGTACAGCTGGAAGAGACCCCTGCCTGAACCCTTGGAGGGCTGCTGCCAGTCAGTGTAGACAATACAGAGCTAGGTGGACCAATGACCTGACTAAGGCAGCTTCCTATGTTCCTAAGCCCCAGCATTGCCGGTGGGGAAATGATGCTCTTTTCATCATTTTCCATGGGGGAGAAGCACCTCCCTTTTCTCTAATTGAGGGACAGCCGCCATGGTGCCAGCCCTGCCCTGTAACTTGACATTTACAGAGCAGGAACTAGACGTGCAGCTTCCATTTTCAGCCATAAACATTTATAGTCAGATGGGGCCTGAGCCTGAATAGAAGCCAAGGTGGGTGGTGTTGGTATTGGGAGCCCAAATCATTCCTCTTCATCTGTGCAGCCCTTTCCCCTTATTAAAAACCAAAAAAACAAAACAAAATACCAGTTATTTCATCTCTAAAGGCTTTCTAAACATACAGCAGGTGCGTCAGATTCTTTGAGGTGTCTGGTAACAGTGCTCTATTTGTTTCAGTCCCCTTGCCTTTCAGGTGTTCAACTCTCCCCCTCCCACTCCCTTTACTAGCCCCCCACTCCACATAGACCAGCCCAAGCAACAGCTTTCTCCCTCCCCCTCTCCTTATGTTGAGAGAGAGAGAGAGAGAGAGAGAGAGAGAGAGAAAGAAAGAAAGAAAGAAAGAAAGAAAGAAAGAAAGAAAGATCCTAAGTTCAGACAGCTCTTGCTTGTCATTTTTTTTTTGTTGGTTGTTCCAGTCACTCTCTCTCCAGATTTAGGCCACATTCACACCATACTTTAAAGCACTATGATATCACCTTAAAATTAATTAATTTGTTAAGGGTGCTGAGAGTTCTTAGGAGACCCCCTATTCCTCTCCCAGGGCTACAGTTCCTACAGTAGTTGCTAACAGTCAGTCCCTCATCAGAAGGAAGCCAGCTGATTTGTGCAAAACCAAAAAATGATTGCATCCTGCGATCTGGTGCGAGCCAGCTGACTAGCGCCAGAGCAAAAAACTGGACATTCCAGGTTCTAATCAGAAGCAGGGATGGCTTCTGTAATTCCCGGATGTCCTGCTTAAAATACTGCGGGTTATAGCCAATATTAATCTGCCTCAGAGTAGACCTGTTGCAGCTAACCGACAGGCCTAACTTAGGTTCTTTCATTTCCCTGTACATAGCTTTTCATTTCTGTATATAGCTCAGGATACAACCCTGTATTTTTATTTATAATTATTATCTCTAAATATGAATATGAATCAGCAGCATATGGAAATCTTGCAGAGCCAAGTTTACGAAGAGACTTTTAAAGGATTATGCCTTTGGCTGGATTTTTAAAAAACTAATAATATGGATTTTATTGTCAACACTTGTATTCTGGTTGGTCAGATACTGCAAATGCTTGGTAAATAAATAAACAGTTCCCAGTTCGAGCCTGAGGAAAAGGAGCATGGAAGTGGAAACGGTTCAGCCTTAATATCTAGGTGATCTCAGGCCTCAAAGAAAGGCCCCAAATATGATGATGAAACTCAGCATCAAAGAGGCTCCCCCAAGTCACCTAGAGAAATTCCACCTCCATCTTTGGGAAATGAGTATCACACTCTCGGGATTCTGTTCATATTAGATGTTTTGGCAATAATTCAGCACAGCAGAGGCAAGGCAATGTTCTTGGGGGGTTGGCCTAGATGACCAGCCTTAGGGTCCCTTTCAACTCTACAGTTCTATGATTCAACTCTGCTGCTTCCTCCAAGGACCTCAAGATGGTATATACATAGTTGTCCTCCTCCCCACTTTTTTCTCACATCAACCCTGTGAGGTTGGTTAGGGTAAAACTGAGTGACTGGCCCAAATCTACCCAATGATTTTCATGGCTGAGTGGGGATTTGACCCCTGTTCTCCCAGATCGTAGCCCAACAATCTAACCTCTGCACCTCTGATATCAACAATCTTATTAAGTACACTGCTTAGTTTTGTGATTAAGTAGTCTCTATACCTTTCTAAGTGGGATGCGGGTGGCGCTGTGGGTTAAACCACAGAGCCTAGGACTTGCTGATCAGAAGGTCGGCAGTTCGAATCCCCACGACGGGGTGAGCTCCCGTTGCTCGGTCCCTGCTTCTGCCAACCTAGCAGTTTGAAAGCATGTCAAAGTGCAAGTAGATAAATAGGTACCGCTCCGGCGGGAAGGTAAACGGCGTTCCTGTGCACTGCTCTGGTTTTGCCAGAAGCAGCTTAGTCATGCTGGCCACATGACCCGGAAGCTGTACGCCAGCTCCCTCGGCCAATAAAGCAAGATGAGCGCCACAACCCCAGAGTCGGTCAGGGGTCCCTTTACCTTTTTTATACCTTTCTAAAAATAAACAAATGACAACACACATACACACATACACACACCTTCCCAGCACAGAGTGAGGCTGCAACCCAGTTACTTGCGAGTAAGCCCCATTGGATCCAATAGGTCTTACTTCTGCATAGACATGGTTAGGAATACAGTGTTAACTCAGTTACTGCATATCTCAGGAGAGTGGGCACTCAGTGCCTTTTCTGAAAGCAACCTTGCTTAAAATTTCTTCAAGAAGCAGCTCCCCACCCCTGCCTTGGTTTTCCTGTCCCAAGTACCCAGGTTCTCCCAGGGTGGACCCGGAATATGGCTCTTCAAAGTGTATTCTGGGAAGCAGCAACATACTCTGCACATATTTGAACTAGAAGCAGGCGTTTATAAAAAGAAAACCACAGATAATTCTATGGACCACTTAAGCAGACTTCCTCTGCTGAAAAGTAAAAATAAAGAGCCGAGGTTTTTCATCAAGTTCCTTTTATATTTTTCCAACTAAAACTTTTCATAAGAGCCCTCAATATATTTTAAACAAAATCTGAATCTTTCCTTCCCAAATGTATCTTGGAATGAAGATATACAGAAACTCGGTCCACACCTCCACCCCCTTTCCTGAAGTGTCCCTTCTTTGATGTGCCTAATTAAGAGGCCTAACAGCCAAAAAGTGGCGGGGGAAGGAGAGAGGAGTTTCGTTTTGGAGGAAAGTAGGGAGTTGCCATGATTTTATTCCCCATATTTTATTCCATCAGGGCATAGGACATGCAATGCAAATGGGGGGGGAATGTAGTCAATTACATATCATTTGCAGACTGAAAGCAACCACAACTGGATCGATTTGCTTTCTGGACATAGGATGAATACACAGACATTAGCAATTTCTGCCCCCGTGGCCATTTTCATTGGAATTCTCTGACATTTCTGTTCTGGGGTGACGACGAACTCCCTTCCTTTGTATCAAGCTGGGAGGGGCAGGCAGGAAGAGCAGAAGAGAATGGCAAAGGGAAAGTTTTCGAAAGTGATTCAGCAAGAAGTCCACGTAATGGGGCAAAGCGAAAGAACCTTCCCACTGAATTCCTAGCACAAAAGAGCAATTGTGCTAAAGGGTTGGAGAGAAGGGGTGGAGGATAAGGAGAGATTGCTAAACGCAAGTGGTGGTTTTGGTTTGTTTGGCAGTTGTTGTTGTTCTAGGTAGGATGCGGGGCTGTACATGTGCCCACATTGGACAAATGGGGCATGAGCAGGTGGCCTAATTCAGAAGGACTGCAGGTCTTTTAGAGCTCTGCAACCCTGCTTCTCACCGCGTCTCACCCACCACATTGTTCCAGCTGCACCCTCCACCTGCAGTTTCTACGCACAGGTCTGATTACATGTCCAAAGTCCCAGACAAAGAGGCCCCCATGGCGCATCATTCTGCTCTGTGGCTGGGGAGTGGGGGGTGGGGGAGATGTCTGATTCAGTTCATATGTGAAAGCCAATCGACCTAATTCACACTTTCTGAAAACAATATGCAAACTGAAACATAGCTATCCTATGAAATTCACACTTCTCTGAAATTTTTGCAGTGCAGTTCTCCGTTCGATTAACGGGCACAAAAATGCACATAGTAAGGTAAAGCACGCCTTAATAATAATCATAATAATGATTGCATTAGTGAAAATAGCATAGAAAAATGCATGCTGTGTTTTTGCAAATGTATAGTTTGCAGCAATCCGCCTGATAGGAGCCGAACAGCATAAAATTTAACTTGGAAACTTTGAGGCACAGAACAGAGAAACGAGGATCCAGCCATCCCTAGTAGCAGCAGAATTTTGAGACAGAAATATTTTCCCACAGGTAACTAATGTGACAGCCAAGAACAAAGAAGAGGAATCTCTTGTGCCTGGGAAGAAGAAATGGGGATGATGGACAACACTTGATCCCCAGAAATGCAGCAGGAGGCAGTGGATTTAGAACCACATTTGCACCTACGGCCTGCAATTTAGCTGGTGGAAACCTGGTCACTTTTGCCCTCGAGCAAACTCTGAGGCCAGGAGCAGTTTTGGCATCAAAATTCCAGCTGACAACCTGAGAAAGGGACAGAGAGCCTGTGGCTCTCTAGATACTTTTTGGTCTCCAACTCCCTTTAGCCCCAGCCAGCCTCACCGACACAGGAAGTGGCCCCATGCTGAGTCTGACCATTGTTCCATCTAGTTCAATAGTGTCTAAAAATGCAATAAATACATAGTTTACGTGGAGGCGGTGATGGAAAGATACAAAGGGAGCAAAGGAACAGATGAAGTGAATGGCTGCAGTTGCACGGAAGATCATCTGCCTTGCATGCAGAAGGTCCCAGGCTCAGTCCCCAGCATCTCCAGCTGGGGATGGGAATGTACCGTCTGAAATCTGGGAGAGCTGCTGCCAGTCAGTGTAGGCAATGCTGAGCTAGATGGACCAATGTGTCTGACTCCATATAAAGCAGGTAGCTTTCTACGTTCCATAACTGAAAGCTATAGGAAGTTTTGGACACACATTTGGAGAGAGAAAACGATGGAAGAGCTCTGAGTGCATCAGTTGCACTTCAGAAACAAATCCAGGTTGTTCTCCGAAATCTGGGCAGACATTCATGCAAGCATAATTTTTTTTTTGAAGCATCCCCTAAAGTTAGGCAAAAATAAAAAGTTTACAAAGCCAGGGCAGTCTTCCCATTTTTGCGTTTCAACAGAATAAACACTCACCTGCTGGTTCTTCTGTGCTAGTGACCACAGAGGTGGGGTTGATGGCAGGAATCTCTGGAAAAGAAAAGGTGAAATTTCTTAGTTGGCTTGAGCATGTGTGTGCTCGCCTGGCCACTGTCCCTTCCCACTTCCAGCAGACAGGTTTGAGAACTACATCTGCAGAATCTAGAGGAGTGTGGCTCTTGAAGGATAGCTGTGTTTCAGTTTGCAAATTTGCACATTAGCTGTGAGCTGATCCAAATTTCTCCTGTATCTCTAGGAACCGCACAGTCCCCTAGGCAGGCTCCAGACCTCAGGATGAAGGGGACCCATGCAAAGGAAATGTCGAGGAGGATGCTGAAAACAAAAACAAGTCCAAAGGCAGATGATGATACAGCCACCACCTTGTTGAAGCTAAGCAGATGTAGGTCTGGTCAGTTCTGAGATAGAAGGCTGTCTGAGGACCGTTTTTTGCTTTGTTGCTACTGTGGGTAAGGGGTGGGAATTTCTTGTTGTGGATGCTTGTGAGTAGCAATTTAGGCCCCTCAGACTGAGAGTCTGGGTGGTTTGAAGGGTGGGGGTGAACAGAGTGAGAGTCTGTTGGCATAGAGTGGGGGCCTCTCTGCCTCTCACACAAAGAGCACCCCACTCTAGTGGACTACCGTAAATGAAAAATGGGTCAGATACGGTTGTTAAGATCACTGGTTGTTTAGCTGTTTCTATATGTTTGAATGTTTCATTTGGTTTTCCTAGGTATTTGGTTCGATTGGAAATATTAATTTTTGTTGCTGCAGTTTTGCTTGTTTACCTTACGATGGAGTTGTTTATTGGACATGTTTATATGATTTCGTAATTTTAGTAGATTGCTTTTCACTGTTTATTTTTATTACTTTGTTCCTTGCTCGGGGATTGGAAACATTCATTGGAGAGTGGGCATTAAATATAAATTATAATAAAATAAATGTATGCCACCTTGAGTTCCATGATAGAAGAAAGGTGGGCTATAAACATCTGAAATAAATAGCTCTAAAATGTCACTTTTTGGTTGAATGCTTATCTTCAATAACAAACTGTCAGTCTCTATTACATTCTTCTGGGATTCATTGGCTGCCAATTAGCTAACAGGCTACGTTCAAGTTGCTGGTACAGTGGTACCTTGGAAGTCGAACAGAATCCGTTCTGGAAGTCCGTTTGACTTCCAAAATGTTCAAAAACCAAACTGCTTCTGATTGGCTACAGGAAACCGTGGAAGCCCCATCAGACGTTCAGCTTCCAAAAATAGTTCGCAAATCAGAACAGTCACTTCCAGGTTTGCGGCGTTCGGGAAACAAAACATTCAAAAACTAAGCTGTTCGAAAACCAAGGTATGACTGTATTGGTGTACACAGTGATATAGAGCTTGGGACTTGGCTACCTAAAAGATCACCTCATCCCTTACATACCCAACCAATCACTTCATTCTGCAGGAGAGGTCATCCTGCAGAATCTATCCTATCAGAAGGCTCATGCCACACAATGTTGGCTTTAAGCCAGGGGTCAGCAAACTTTTTCAGCAGGGGGCTGGTCCACTGTCCCTCAGACCTTGTGGGAGGCCAACTATATTTTCAAGGGGGGGGAAATGAACAAATTCCTATGCCCCACAAATAACCCAGAGATGCATTTTAAATAAAAGGATACATTCTACTCATGTAAAAACATGCTGATTCCCAGATCGTCCGTGGGCCGGATTGAGAAGGCGACTGGGCCGGATCTGGCCCCCGGGCCTTAGTTTGCCTACCCATGCTTTAAGCGTTGCAACACCTGCCTTCTCATGCTTCCTCCCATTGCACAGACACTTTCTATTGTTTTTTCAACACCTGCTAAAGTCTCTCCTTCAACAAGCCTTCTAAAAACTTTATCCCAGTTGGTATCTGTCTTGGATTTTAACAGATTTTATATATGCCCTGTTGCTTTAAACCATATAATAGGCAATCAGTTCAACTGTTTTATAGATGTAACTTTTTTATATACATGCTATTACATTGTAAATCACATTGGCATAACTGATGGAATGTGATTCATAAACAAAATAAATAATGGCGATGCTAATTATCATCCTTTTAATGTGTTTGTGTGTTTTTAATGCTCTTAAAATGTTTTTAACTTTTACATTTTATTTTCACTTTCTTTTTAACTGCATTGTTTTATCACCAATGCATTTAATGCCATGTGTGGGATAGGCATCCAATTGATTAATTTGTCAGCATCGTCCGAGCTGCAGAAGCTGTCATTGCCATCAGAGAAGCCCATGACAACAAAGCACGAGAAGTTTGGTGGCGGTACTCACTGATGCATGGTGCCACTGGTGACCGACTCTGTTGGTAACCTTTGGCACAGCGGTTGCAGGTCAACCCGGTCACGCCGTCTTTGCACGGGCATTGTCCAGTGGTCTGGTTGCAAGTTTTTCCAGCTGCGCCAACAGGGTGGCAGTCGCAGGCTAAAAAGGTGGGGGAGGAGTGGAGGAGAGCAGAGAGAAAGAGGAGAAAAGGTTAAAAGTTGCAAGTTGCAAACACACAAATACATTTCATAATACGACATGCCAGGGGAAGCAGAACTATGCATGGACAAAATGGCAATTCAAAACACATGTAACAATGAGCAAAAACTCTTCCAGATTCTCCAGACCTAGCTCAAACTGCTGTGGCACAACAGGGCAGTTATATGCTACAGGGCAAGAGTTATGATCCCAGCCCATCAGAGATCTCACATAACACCACATAGCCGATCACCTGAGGACAGACACAGCCTATTCCAATTGATAACAGGGCTTCCTGAATAAATAATCCTGAATAAGCAATCCCTGAAAAAAATCGCTAAAAGGAGACGTATCTTTCAAATTGTTTGCAAAATCATTCCCCCTCCTCACTTTCAGCTCAGTCCTGAACATGAATACAATGCAAGGGCTAAATATCTGTTTGTGGATCAAATGCAAAATACTAAATTATTACCATGGCACTGAATAGACTGCAGAACCAAATGGGAGACAATAGCTTTTTGTAATAAAGGAAGCTGCTCTAATCCTGCAAAATACAGTTAGATTTATTAGCAAGCTCCAACTCTGTTACCCTCTTTCTCCAAAAGCTTTCTCTTTTCTCTCTCTCTCTCTTCCTATATAATTGCACTATCACACATACCGTAATTTGGCTTAATACTCAACTCATCCCCCAAGGAGTTCTGCAAACTTGTGTTTTTGTGACCCAGTTTTAGTCACACACAGTAATTTGCAACATTTGCATTTACCAGAGTTTAATGCTGCATTTTATGGATGCCTTTAATAATGCAGTGTTGAGTATATTAACTTCATAAAGTTTTGTTTCTGTCTTTTCTGAACACAGTTTAATGTGGGAGCTCAGAATTCTTTAAGAAGGATCCTTCGCCCAGGAGTAGCCAACATGGCACTCTCCAGAAGTGGTCAGGCTGGAACTCCCATCATCTCTGACCATGGGCGTAGCTAGGAGTTTTGTTGAGGGGGCAGAACCGACGTGATTGGTCAGTCAGTTAAGTATTACTATTGTTTTACTTGATCTAGGGCAGGGGTAGGCAAGGTTTACCGGCCATGGGCTGGATCACTCCCACAGAGATTGTCCGTGGGCTGGACTGGAGCAGCACGATGCCGGGAAATCGCGTCTGCGCATGTCCACAGCGCCAGAAATCACTTCTGCGCATGCCCAGATGCCGAAAATCATGCCTGCACTGAAGCAATTTTCAGCGTTTGGACATGAACAGACATGATTTCTGGTATCTGCGCATGTGCAGAACCATTTTTGGCGCCACTCGACGATTCCCCGCGCTACACTGTGCTGGTTTAGCGCAGCGCACGGGGAACTCACAGAGCGGTTGGCTCGTGGGCCAGTAAAACGGTCTTTGTGGGCTGCATCCGGCCCATGGGCCGTACGTTGCCGACCCCTGATCTAGGGGGAAGCAGCTGCCCTAGCCCCCCCTGGCTATGCCCATTGGCCAACACCATCTGGAGTGCTTCAAGCTGCAGAAGTCTGCATAGACTAAGCTGAGATAGATGGACAGGTTCATATATTTATGACAAAGGCGGAGCCATAGTATAAGGCTTGGGTTTGGAGAAGGGAGGTTGGCCAAGGAGGAACAAATGGTCCTTCTTGAAAGCTTAGAAGTTCCAGCTTGGGTACTAATCATGCCCTGTGGACATAACCTCTAGTTGTTTATGAGATAGCTGTCCTATTTCAGTCCTTTTGCCTTGGGGGAGGGAGGCAGAGACAACTTTTTAAAGTTCTAAGCATTCAAGAGTATCTGCAAAACTTGGTAGCAAGCCATAAACAAACTTCACTCAAAGCACCCAAGTCAGACTTAATGGGTAATCCGAACCCGAGTTCTGCCGGGATGAGCAGAGTTTGCAAAAGGCAGATCTCCAGCTGAGCCTGCGCTAAACCAGCTTATGTCACTCATCCCAGTTCATCTGCAGCTGGCTGAACTGAGGCCACAGTAAGTCCCCCCAAAGGAGAACATGGTGAGGTCTGGGGGAGACTGGCCCCTATTCTAAACTCCTTGCATCTCAGATAGGTGACTAGCAATCCAGTGAAACTTACACTGGCACTAAGCTATGCTATGCTAACATCATTCCTATTGTCTTCAATGGGTCTTCCGGTCTGCTCAGGCTATTTCTTGTATCTGCTAAACTTCACTGTCGCTTGTGAGTCTCTTGCAGAAGCTGGCCCTTAAGGAATCACCCAACTATAGACCAACACGCAGCTGTTCCTTGGGAATGTAAATCTGCCATAATGTGACAATACAAACCATGGGAAGCTCTTCTTCCTTTCTCTTCCCCTTTCAGTTGCAAACCAGCCTTGATGTTTGGGTCCCCCACTCCCCTTCCCTTGCTCGTTTTCAAAAAGCTTGACAATTCCTGCAGGAGGATTGCATGCAGCCTATCTGTGATATGTTTTCAGTTACACAATTTACATCTGACTCTGCGCTCTTTGAAAGCAGGAGAATAATGGATAATACATGGCAAAGAGTAAACTGATGAATAACATACAGGAGCAGGCAGTGGGGGGGGTTGAGGAGGGGGGAAGAAGAACAGCCACCCTCTGAGTTGAAACACTCAAGGGCACATAGAAGCCTGTTTGTGCAAATGAGGACTTCTGTGGGACTTGCAAGTGGGCTGGAGCAGGAGCCGGCGTGATGGTAACAGCACCAAGGAGCAAGCAGCTTCTCCTTATATGTTGCCACTTTGGGCAGCACTTATAGCAGCCGTGGTTGGTGCCCATCGAGACCTATGGGGTGGAAGGCAGGGAGCCCAACAGTGGGTGGCGCCAGAGCCAATGACAGGGGGAACCAATTAATACTAGACTTGTCACATCCTTTCTCCCTGCTGAGCTCTACAAGGGGCAGCACTGAGACTATGGGATGGGTTGTAGGTCAGGCAAGCAGGTGGGTGGGAGGGCTGGCTGATAGCACACTGGAGTTGGTGGGGCACTGCCACATTTGCCCAAGTGTATTGGCAAGTCACTGGCAGTTTGATCACATGCAGGTGTGTTGGCACAGCCATGCCTGTTTCACTATCACTGGGAAGTGAGGAGGTTGCTGCCATGGGGCAAGGGTATGCGAAGATGAGGTCTGGCAAAAGCACCCAGCAATCCTGGGCATCTGCTTGAGGCATTTTGGGGTATCCCTGGGTCTTTTGTAGTGGGCCTCGGGCCCCATTTGCACCATACACTTAAAGTTGCATTATACCACTTAAAACAGAATGGTTTAACAGGGAACTCTGGAAATCGTAGCTCAGTTAGGAGAATAGGGATCACACCACCCTTAGCAAGCTAGAGTTCCTAGGATTCAATGGGGAAGCCCAAGGCTGTTTAGAGTTGTATGATACTGCTTTAAATATATGGTTTATATAAGGCCTCAGATGTCCTGCCTCTTCTCCCACTTAAAAAACCCCCCTATACAGTGGTACCTTGGGTTAAGTACTTAATTCGTTCTGGAGGTCCATTTTTAACCTGAAACTGTTCTTAACCTGAAGCACCACTTTGGCTCATGGGGCCTCCTGCTGCTGCCGCACCACCGGAGCACGATTTCTGTTCCCATCCTGAAGCAAAGTTCTTAACCCGAGGTACTATTTCTGGGTTAGCAGAGTCTGTAACCTGAAGCGTATGTAACCTGAAGCGTATGTAACCCGAGGTACCACTGTATTATTTTTAGTTTATATTTATTCACACTCACACTTTGCCCTGCCTGAGCCTCAGCTCCTTGGGTTAAGCTCCTGGAGATCAGACTGTTTGAAACCAGCACTCACAGCTGCCTTCCAGCATTAAGCTCTGGGCACCCAGAAACAGCCAACTTTCCTTTCTGCCACCCCAGGGCTAAGTAAGCTGCATCAGGGGGACAGTCTGTCTCCTACGGAAACTGGAAGGAATTTCCACGCTGCTCTCAGCAGTCTGCCGATCATGAGCAAGTGACAGGGCAGAGTGGAAGGGAAAGTGCGTTAAGGCTCATTAAAGGTAACGAATTGCAACCTTGAGAGAGACAGAGAGGGAGAGGGAGGTAATCCAGAAAGAACTACAGAGTGTAGCTTCCAGTGGGGATTCTTTAAATTTGGAAAAAACGTGTAGTGAAGGAGATCTGGTTTATGTCAGGGGGGAAAGGGGCTAAATTTATTTACAATGCTTTGCTCATTTTTATTGTCAGAAATGCAAACAGTGAGGGTGGTTTGCACAACCAAGTTGCTGGGGCCAATTAACCAATCTTGACGGTCTTTGGCCCGAAAGGAATCAAGAGCCTTGGCTTCTTCCCGCCATGAAAAATTGCGCATTAAATAAGATTCATGTTAACCATGTAACTGCAGATTAATAAAATGGAGAAATATTATTAAGACCACATTTATTACACTGCAATTGTGGTGGACATTTCTGTCAGCCCTGTAAATATATAATCTGCAGTTTGCAACCACCAGGGGCTCTTAAAGCGGAACAGTCAAAATTAGGTCAAAATGTGACGGAGGTATGTCCTCTGTCTGAGCCATTGATGGATGAACACACAGTGACCACTGGGCTCTGGGAAGGAGAGAGGAGCAGCAGGGGGTGAATGGAAGTGCAGGGTAGCTGTGGCCAAAGCCCAAAGATATGTGGCCATCATGATTTGAGCCTGCTCTACCCAAGAAGTGGAACAAGACGGTAGGAAGACAATGGGGCAGAGTGGACAGTCAGGGGATACCATTTCTGAAAGCTAATGTGAAGGAAATAAGGATTTCAGCTGTTTTGTGTTGGTTCTTTGGTTGTGACATTAGGCTTGTAATTTTTTCCCCCTTTAAAGGCTCTAACATACAGGAAAATCTAATGTGCACAAGAAGGTGAAGTGTTTAAGAAGGCATGTTTTGCTCAGGAAGTTTTGCTCAAAGGTTCATTCTAGAAACCTGGCAGTGAAGGGGAAATAGAAAAGTACCCAATACTGTGCCCTTCTCCTGACTGGTGAAAAAGTTGGAAGAGAGTATGTGAAAATATTGAATATGTTAAGCTAGAAACTAAGATAGGTGGTCAGAAGGTTGCAGAGTGGGAAACCTGACGAATTAGAAAAAGGGCTGAAACACTTAAGAGAGCATTAAAACACACAGTGGTACCTCGGCTTATGTACTTAATTCGTTCCAGAGGTCCTGAAACTGTTCTTAACCTGAAGCACCACTTTAGCTAATGGGGCCTCCCGCTGCCACCGCGCCGCTGCTGCGCGATTTCTGTTCTCATCCTGAAGCAAAGTTCTTAACCTGAGATACTATTTCTGGATTAGCGGAGTCTGTAACCTGAAGTGTATGTAACCTGAAGCGTATGTAACCCGAGGTACCACTGTAGTAGAGATCACAGTTGGGCACTTTAGGAGGAAGGCACCAGAAGAGGACCACGAAGGGACCACGACTCTAAAGTGAGGGATGTAAACTGATAAGTATTTGCATGATTAGGGAAGCAGTCTTGAAAAGGTAGAGCTGGATGGGTTTGTCTCTGTTTATTTATTTGTTCTTGTGGGTAACTACTCAAAGGACAAAATTACTTTGTTTCTAAAACAATTTTCTCAAACACTTCCTTACCAAAGCCTTAAGTAAAAGCATATTTTGTTTTGGAAAACTTTGGTCTGGGGCCTTGTTATTTACCCCACATGTAATTGTCATACTACTCTACCCAGTTTGGGGAGTGGGTTGGGTCAGTTAAAGTTCAGGCGGTTAAGGGGCTGCTTAGAGGAGGTGGGCAGAGAAACATAAAGCTATCCCCTTGGAGGTAATGGCTTGGCTTGGCTGGTTTTCTCACCAGACTTTCCTCTTGCAGTGTAGGGTACGGCTCATGATATGCGAGAATTTCTCCTAAGTAGAAAATGGGTGCATTGAGGACAAGGATTCTAGCTAGGGTGGCCATTCAGGAACCATCACTAAAAAAAAATGCATCATATCGTACAAACATTATTCTAGCCCGTATGCTATAGCATAACAGCCCTTGCGCCGGCAGTTTGAGAACACTGAATCTGAGTCTTTATCTTGGACCTGGATGAGCCATCCCTTCAAACAGAGTACACCTTCAAATAGATGAATGTCATTTGCAAAGTTGGATGCATGTCTGCTCTAATTATAGCCCAGCTTGCCACGCCACTTGCTTCCTGATGCCAGGGATTCAATCCGGTCCTGTATACTTGAAGGAGCGTCTCCACCCCCATCATTCAGCCCGGACACTGAGATCCAGTGCCGAGGGCCTTCTGGCGGTTCCCTCATTGCGAGAAGTGAGGTTACAGGGAACCAGGCAGAGGGCCTTCTTGGTAGTGGCACCCAAACTGTGGAACGCCCTTCCATCAGATGTCAAGGAAATAAGCAGCTATCCTATTTTTAAAAGACATCTGAAGGCAGCCCTGTTTAGGGAAGTTTTTAATATTTAATGCTGTATTGTTTTTACCACTGAACTGGGAGCCACGCAGAGTGGCTGGGGAAACTCAGCCAGATGGGTGGGGTATAAATAATAAATTATTATAATATTATTATTATTATTATCTTGCACCTTTGGTATGCATAGCAGGTACATGTACTCATTCAACTATGGTGACATTATGCTAGGTCAGTCTTTCTACCTTGCCCAGTGCTGTCTACTCTGAGTGTTAGCTGTTCTTCAGGTTCACGGACAGAGATCTCTTGCTTCCTTATTCTTTTAAGTGAGTGAAGTTAAGCCAGGGACCTTCTCCTTTGGCCACAGGAGAAGGCGAGGCCAAAGAGAGCAGGATGGGCTCCATCTCTCCCTGCTACTGGGATCCTTGCTTTGCCCCAAAACATGTTCAGGATCCCCCTGGAGAGTGAATAAAATGGCTAGCAGATTCACAGCCCTGAGTCCAGGGTACCGTTACTTTTGGCATCAGTTTTTGCTGGATGAAAGGAGGGAGAGAAGCAGCGAAGCGTGATGAGTGTTCCATCAGCAAGTCTTGGACAAGGGCCTGCTTAAAAGATGGGGGGAAAGTATCATGGTTTCCATCAGTGCAACAGTCAAACATGACTCCAATGCCAAACAAAAACACACATATGCGCACCCCCCCCCAAAGAGATGTTATCGTTTCCCTAATTTTCACCAGATGGGATCCTGCCAATGCGCCATGTCCCAGCGCAACAGGCCCTCTCCAACTCAGCAAGAAGCAAGCACACAGCACCTAATGGAGAACAGATGCAATGGGCCTTATCAGATCCTAGCCAGGATTGGAAATGGATGTGTTTCTGATGAGGGTATTTGAGGGGCTCAGCTGTGATAACACATGGCAGCGGGTGGCGGAGTCCTCAGATGATGTTGAGCCTTCCCTCAGTCACAACATGCTTTGATGCTGGGAAGCTGTGCGTAACACTTCTCGGAGTGAGCTGGGCTGCTCTCTTCCTCGTAGAGCAGCTTTAACAGGGTCACAAAACACCAAACCAAAAATCCCACCCTTCAGAGGTCCCAGCAGTCAGTCTGCATGATAACACCAACAAGGATGACAAGGTAACCACAAACCATCAGTGGGCCATATCTGTCTGGGGGCAGCACCACAATTCTAGGTGGGTCCACAGCCAGTGATGGGCAGAAGGACCAAAAGTGGTTGGAGACGCCCCTTTCCATCCTTCTGTCACTTCCTCCCCTCCCCTCTGTTCTACCCCTTTTCACCCTCCTTCTCAGTCTTTCTCCCTGCCCTATGGACTGCTCAGGGAGGTCCTTTCTCTCTCCCTGTCTCCCACTTCTTTAAATATTAATAATTTCCCAAAGGTCTATGGATGAGTTGACATTTCAGGTTGGTTTTATTGCTGGTGGTTTACCAAGTTTATCGCCAATTGTTTCCCCCTGCTGTTTAGTGCTGATCTTATCTGCTTTATCTGATAGTTTTAATTTTAAGACACCCCCCCCCACACACACATTTTAGCACTGGGTTTCCAAATCACTTTTATTTACTTTAAACAAATATCAGCAATCCGAACATTGAACTATAACAAATATAAACAGTGGGTAGAAACATGAGAAATATTCACCACGTGACTAGACTGCAATAGATCTAGATCTAAATCATAACAATGGCTTAAGGACCAGCAATTTGATACAACGCTTTCTCTTTCCCCCCTCTTTCGCTTCAATTCTTATTTAACTCAGGTGGACTTACCTCTGAGTAGAGCTGTATGGGGACTGCACTGTTAACCAGTGTTAGAAACTGATATATGAAAGCTAGGAGCTAAATGGCACCTTAAACCTAGGTTATGGGTGCAACGACAGAATGTCTAGGCGCACTTTTTATAACAAGAATATAAAGCTGAAAATGAATGAACTGCAGTTAAAATATTATGTTTATTTTTCACATGGTCTAGTCCTTCCCCTGCCCACTCCCCCTAATATTCTTAAGAGGGTCTCTTCTCCAGTCTTCAGAGAGTAGCTGGAAGTGGGGAGGCATAAAAAGGTCCTCCTTTTCTTTCACTCTGCAGTTTTAATCTGAAATCTTAGGCGCAGTACTGTGCCTGGAGTTCAAAAACTGCTCGTGCTAATGAAATGCCTTGGCACAAAATGCACCTAGTACCATGGGAGTTTCGGACATTTCTGTTAAGTGCAATAATTATTTGTAATACTTCTGCAATTTACCATCCTTCCCCATCCATAGATGGAACCTTAAAATATGTGTTTGGGAGGAGCAGGGAGAGGCGATCACATTTTAGCGGTTATTTTATCTTGTGAATCAGCTTGCTGAGTGGTGGTTTTAAGCAGGTGAGTTAGACTGTTGGTTTAGTTTTATCATTCTGGGAAATGGGGCACGGCCCTACTAACCCCAGTGTGCCACCACTTGCCTTCCTTCCGACCGACAACCAGTTCAGAGGGTGGGTGGAGCTGCCTGCCAGCTTCCTCTTCCTTGGTCTCATTGTTGCCCTTATGGAATTCAGCAGGGAAGATGGTGAGGACAAAACAAGAGTTAGCTGGCTCTGGCTCTCATTGCCTCTAGCGCCACCTACTGTTGGTCTCCCTGTCTTCCACCCTACTAGTCTCAATGTGCACCAGCCTCCACTGGGCCAGGTGAACAGGCCGGTCAATGTGCCAGAACAGGTGTTGGCAAGGGTTCCAGGTTCTGACACCAGCCCTTGGTATGAACTATAATGCTGTCATGAGTCAACCAGCCCCCTGAAAACCAACTGTATTCAATGCACTGATGTGGGTTCTCTGGAGGAAAAAAAACAAATCAGGAATTTTCCTGGTGCCTTAAAGCTAGCATGTTAATTTTATATGCTATATAAATATCTCAAATATTTTTCCAATCGTCAAAAGTAGTTGAACTTTTTCATTTGGAATTAAAAATTCAATTAAATATAATTAATGTGGTGTAAAATCTTATGTTTCAAAGCTTTACTTGGAAATTACTTTTATTGGAATACTTGTAAATAACTTTTAAGACATGACAATCTAATAGCATGTACTCTCCATACATAGTTTAAGTTTCAAGGGAGAAGGGGCAATGAAAACACACACATACACAGAAATCTCACACACATTTTCTACAGATAGTAGCCTGAAAATAATTAATTACATCTTTGAAACTGCTCAATTTGTCTGATAGCACACTAGGATCCATATATTATGTTACCAATTTGTTTTTGTGAACAAATATATTTTTAGATGTTGAAAAATTTCCATGGAAAAAGCGGGTAGTGGAAAATTCTCTGGAATATTATTTTGTTGCAGGAAATTTTGCAACCCACATCCCTGTACAAAGGCATTTCAAAAAGACAGCAACTTCTGACACTCAAACGTTTGGCACTTGGATGCTTAGGCAGGAATTCAAGCAAGCTGGTAAAGTATCATCAAAAGGACAGATGTCGAAACATTGCTCTGATGGCGTGAAGGGTGTCAAGCTTTCTCAAGTGCTCAGATCTAACCCTCAGAATGAAAGGTTGAAGGGTGTTTGCTACAAACACTGCCCATTTAATCACACAGCAAATTATGGGATGTGCTAAGAAGTGGCTTCCCAGACTGGGCAAAGCTGCTACACTAGCTTTGTGGCAGGTAGGTCCCTGTTGGTTAGTGGGATGAGAAGGTCTGGTTCTGCCAGTGCATTTGCACCGTGCTGACCTGCCTGTTCTCACCCTTCTCCCTCCCAGTAAGGAATGCCAACTCACCTGCTGGAAAGCCGGTGTAGTGGATCTACTGCATTTGCTACGATGCATGTGGTGACGGATGCTGAATCGGGTTCTTTTAAAGAGGAATTAGACAAATTTGTGGGGGGAAAGGCTATCAGTGGCTCCCATTCACGATGGCCATGAGCTACCATCAGAGGCACTGTGTCTCTGAAGGTCAATACAATGGAAATCAAGCAAGCAAATACAATCAGTATTTGCTGCTTTTGTTTTCAGTCCTCAATCAATATATAACTGATTATGTCCCCACTACATTTGCATTGTGTTTCCTTTGCAGTGAAATGAATGGGTTGGAATAAGGTAACGGCAACACAGAATCACAGAATTATAGAGTTGGAAGGGACCCCAAGGGTTATCTAGTGCAACCCCCTATAATATGTAATTGATTACATAAGCTACTTAATTTTGCCGCACAGGAACAGAGGGACAAAGATTGTCAATTTGGCAGAAGACAAACTGCAGCAGAATGGAAACAGGGCTGCATGCACCAGAGAGTGAGTGGAACAGAAAATGATGCCATCTTACATCCCTAGTGGAGACTAGAGGCTAGAGCTCTCCGTACATGTGGATGATTTAGGCTGGGTAGACAGCTCTGCCTCTGGACATGCCCCTATAACAGAAATACCTTGGATGAGGCCATTAAGTTGCCAGCACAGACCTTAAATCATCACGTTTCATTTGCCAAAGAGCCTGCCCTTGCCCCTCGAAGGGAGGATATTTTTGCTTCTAAGAGCTTAGCTGCTGCTGCTTCCCTGGCTTTCATTGGGTACTGTGCACATTTTATGGCTTTGCTTAAATTATGGGGATTAATATTGAGACGTGCCTTAGTTGGCTTTTCAGTTACAACCGTTCAATTAACCCACCCTGAGCATTTCTCCTGTGTTTTCCACATGCTCTGCTTTTCCATATTATCAAGTTCACTTCATACTTTATCCGTTGGCAGAGGGATCATTAGAGGCATTAGCCTGTCAACTTTAATATGGCCTTTGCCTCCCAGACATCCTTGGGATGCTGTACAAGTGCTCAATGGGATGCTGCCTGCGCTTTGGCTGTGTGATTATAGAAAGCTTGTAGAAAAGCACATTTTGGAACTATCTTCAGAGTAGATTGAGCTCCTGGCTCTAGCACAGAAAATGCATTAGAGCTACCATTTGAGAAAGACATTAATAGCATTAAGAACAAATCAAAACACAAGCCCTGGTGCCTTCTTGCCCATACAAATCCAGTTGCCCCCCTTTATTTGCACATCTATTTACATTTATGTAAATTTGAAAGAGCCTTTGGTTCCTTTAATAGTTGCTCAACATCAAGAAATTTCAGCTAGTATGGCTTCTCTGATCTTCGCCTAACAAACTGAATCTGCAAGGATCAGACAAGGATTAAAATATACTCAGTATCCTGGGAGCCATTTGGTTGATGAGCAGTTTATGCAGATGTATAAAACAGGCAACCATTTTTCTCCCCCTTTACTCCTACAAAACACCATCTGAGGTGAAGCAGGGGATCACCACAACCCCATCTGCAGCAGTAGTGTGGACCATAAGAAGACAATGGAAGCAGTCCTCAAATTGCCTTACATAGACCTGACAAGCATCCTAGTTAGATACTTACCAAGTCAGGGCGGGGATGGGGATGTCCATTTTCTCCAGGTAGTATATAAATTGAATAAATAATAGTAATAATTCTCTGGCAGCAATATTGCCACTTTGCTATCTGACTTGAATCTTTCTTATTTGGCCAATAATGAAAGGCCCATTTATGAGACCCACTTTTGATTTAGCCCCATTTGTCACACTTGTGTTTATTTATTAGATTTACATCTCATGTTTCCATCAAGGTGGCTTCACACATGCTTTTCCACCTCCCCTTTTTACCCTTACAATAACTCTGTGAAGTGGGTTGGGCTACAAGGCAGTAACTGGTTCAAGGTCACCCAATGAGCTTCATAACTGAGTGGGGATTTGAACCCTGGTCTCCTGGGTCTTGGTCCAACACTCTAACCACTACACCACACTGGCTCCTGACCATTCTGCCTCCAAGGGAATCACTTGATCTTTATGGTTATTCTCTCAGATTGGCCACTAGAATACAGCCAAGCACATACCATTTTACAGTTTACAGGCAAAAGACAGTTTGGGATTAACAGTACGACAAAAAAACTAGGATATGTGTTCTCGCACAATCACACTTGAATGAATTTTTGAATGCTAATGTGGTTGGTAGAGAGGTTTAATCTTCTAATAATGCATGCTGATGGCGCAGAACTTTGCCACATTGATGATGATTTCATTAGTGGAGTCTGACAAAAGGAGGCAAGTGTAAAAATTATCTAGTGCGCCTGGGAATTTGATTAAAATAGGTGTGACGAATAAGGAACAAATGTCCTTATACTATAAGCAGTATGGTAAAATATGCTCAACTCTTTCAATGCTGTATCGACAGAAGCAGACCAGTTGGTTGTATGGAATTCCTTTCAGTAAAGTCGGTGGTCTAATAGGATATGGGTCTCAAATCCCAAAAGGCTGCCCATCCTTCCTCTTGAGGGATCTCCATTGAGGCTCCTCTGAACCTCCCAAACCTTCTTGCTGGACCAATGCAGCCTTCTGTGCAGCAAGACTGACAGCACCACCTGCTTGCTGTGTTTACAGATTCCAATCACTTCTTCACCTTCGGGTCTCCATTGAGGCTTCCACAAAATAGCAAGCAGCACCCTTGCCAGAACCCAGGAGCTCATGGAGAGCAATGCTGGAGATCCACAGAGAAAAGAGCTAAACAGGGCAGAGGGCACCAACATCTTTCTCTGGCTCTGCAGGCAGGTGATGAGCGGTCGCCCAGGGCTTCAGGATTGGCTTATCCTGGTAGAGAAAGAGTGGCAGCCGAAACACCACTGTCCCGCCTTGGTTTGTGGTTTGGCCATCCATCACAGTCGTATCACCTCTTAATTGAGATGCTTCGTAACTTCCTAATGCTCTGCATTTACATTCTGGGAAGATCTCAAAGGAAGGACTTGCCTCGACAGACGCCTGGCTGCTGCTTCAGCGATAGAGATTAGAGAGTTTGAAACCAGAATATATTTTCATCTGAGGAAGAGAGGGTGTGTGTGTGGGGGGGGGGGGGAGCATTTCTCAGTGCTCCCCTTGCAAAGGAAAGAAGACTGAACGGCTGCCAGAGTCGGGCTGGGGGAGTGAGTGGGTGGGTGGAAATGCGCCCAGTCTCCTTCCCTTTGACTATATTCCTGCACAGACAGCCCTGAAGTCTCCCTGACTGGATTCCTTGACACCACCACCCCTCCCCACAAACAGCAGCTTGCGTGTGCGTGTGTGGCATAGGATAAAGAGGATCTCTCTTAGGAAGACTCCTAAATCCTGAGCAAAGAACATAAGCTAAGAGACAAGAGCTTCTGTTTCCACTGCGCCTGGCTACAGTGGTGCCAAAAAGATGGGGGGTGGGAAGGTAAATAACTGATTCAGAAAACGGCTGGGACCAGAATGTATCTGACTAACCCACATCCAGGAAGAACACATGAAGAGCTCTGCTGGATAAAGCCCATGAGATATCCAGCCCAGAATCCTATATCTAGTCGCTGTAGCCACTGATAGCCTTATCCTCAAGGAATCTGTCCAATCCTCTTTCCCCTCCCCCTATTTTTATTGTTTTATTGTGCTACAAATCACCAAGAAAGTGAAGCAAACCAAATTACCCCACCCGCTTTCCAGTAGATGAGATTACAGATTACTGTGAAGTCAGCACTACCAGAACAACACAATTCCAGCCACTTACTCAAATGAATGAACGCATTGCAGCTTAAAAGTACATTAGCCATAAAGGAGGTTCTGCTGATTCCCTTTAGCCGTATACATAATAAAAGGTATACCAATCCACTGCAAATGTGCCCTTTCATTTCAAACTTTTCAGAAACTTAAGTCAATTTGTTAGTCAATTTTTCTACCAAAGCTAATTGCCACACTTTCTTCACTACCTGCTTTGAAAGTGAATTCCATGGATTAACTACGCGCTGCATGAGGCAATCATGGATGACCTAAGACAGGTAGGGGACCTGGGGCCTTCCATATGTTGGTGGACTCCAACTCCCATTATCGCTGACCGTTGGCTGTTCATTGGCTGGGGCTGATGGGTGCTGGAGTCCAGCAACATCTGGAGGGCCACGGGCTTTAAACTGGACTTTAAGCAATATCTCTACATGTCGTTAACTTGCTCCATAATAAAAGTACTGGAGCACAATCGTCTCCAGACATTTTGAAGCCGGGGGAGGGGGGGAATCACGTAAGGCAGTATATGAGAACTTCTCTAGCCTCCTGGTAAAAAGTACAGTTAAAAAGAAGACATAGGGCTGTCTCCACCTCATCCCTGTTGCACAGGCAGGATCTATCATTTGCCGAGACGTTGTTATATCCGCCTTCTAAAAGCTTAGAAGGCAAAATGTTAAACCGTGCCAAGGGAAAAGACTGCCTATATTTGAGAACAGATAGCCAACATAGATAAGACATCCCATTGCTGGAGTTGAAATGTGGGAGACTCAATAACCGGGGGGAGATGCTTGATAATAACTTTGGCCTGCTCCCAAATTATCAATAGCAGATAAGAAAGAGATAGCTCGTTTGAACTAATTACCCGGTTGTCTCTCCAGAACCTCAGGCAGACTTGGAACCACCAAGTCAGACACCCAGGAAGCCTGGGAGCTGCAGTACTAAGGTGTGGATCTGCCAGAAGGCAGAGGACCATTCTCTGTTCGAAAGGCTGTCTGGGTCAAATCTGGTTAAAGATAAAGAAATCTAAGAAGTGAGAGCTGCAGGTACCTTGAAGCTGCCCATCCATCATGAGTACCTGGACAGCTGACTGAGCAGGAAGACACAGGTGCCTCATCACAGTTATCTTCTCCAATATGGTAGAATGCATTGTATTTCTGTTCAGTCATAGCAGTGATTTCTACACATATAAATCAGCACATGTACATTTTATGCAAATCTACACTTGCCTTTGTCCTGTTTTGGGGGGAGGCAGGGTTAACATGTCAGTGGCCATCCTAACCAGGTACCACTACTCTGACTTCTGTGTCTCTCAAGTTTACACTTTGCTACCTGCAACCCAATTCCATTCCCTCCCCACTTCCAGGGATCAGGATGAAATTAGAAGTACCTAATCGGCACTTCCTGAAACAACACACAAACTGGGATGCAGCTATCTTTTAAAAAATGGATACTTTTCTGAATTGTGCACAGAAAAATGTGCATATTAGAGGAAGGTGTATAGAAGAATATGTACATTAGAGGAATGCAAATATTAGTGCAAGCAACAGACAAAATGCATGACATTAGGGGAAGTTCATTGAAAAATATTTGGCAAAATTGCATTAAGCAATGAGGGCAAACGTACACTAAAATGGTTAGTTTTCACTAGTACACACAAAAAATTCAAACAGACGCAGAAATGGAGTGAACTGGGAAAATGAGAATTTGAGTGAAACCAAAATTGACTGATTTATCCATCCATATCCACTATTTACCTGCAGGTAAACCAAGTACATAAAAGCATCAGTGGTTGGCATCCATTAAGACTGGTGGGGCGAAAGGCAGGGAGCCCAACAGTAGGTGGAGACAGAGACAAAGGCAGGCAAAGACCACTAGTTCTACTTTTCTCTACATTGTGAAGTTGTACAAGGGCAACACAGAGACGGAGAAGGAAACTAATAGGCAGTGCCACCCCCTAGACTTGTTGCAAGGAGGCAGGCAGGTAGGGACTGGCTGAGGCCAGTGGGGCAATACATAAGAGCATAAGAAAAGCCCGTTGGATCAGGCCAATGGCCCACCTAGTCCAGAATCCTGTTGTTGCAGTGGCCAACCAGGTACCTGTGGGAAACATGCAAGCACACCCAAGATCACTCCTCCATTTTGTGGCTCCCAGAAGCATTACTGTTTCCAACCACGATAGGCATAGCCATCATGGTAGCCTTATGATCCATGAATTTGTCCAATCCTCTTTTAAAGCCATCCAAGTTGGTGGCTCTCACTGTTTCCTTTGAGTGTGAGTTCCATAGTATAACTAGGTGCTGCAGTGCCCCATTTGCTCTAATAGGACCAGCCTCCATTACACAAAAGCAAGGGAGGGAAGGGGTTGGTGAATGAAGAGTTTATAGTGGGGAGCTACTACTTTATTTATACCCCGCCCATCTGGCTGGGTTTCCCCAGCCACTGTGGGTGGCTTACAGCATTTCTAAATAATAAAAACATCAAACATTAAAAACCTCCCAATACAGGACTGCCTTCAGATGTCTTCTAAAAGTTGTGTAGTTCTTTATCTCCTTGACATCTGAAGGGAGGGCATTCCACAGGTGCCATGACTGAAAAGGCCTTCTGCCTGGTTCCCTGTAACTTCGTTTCTTGCAGTGAGGGAACCAGCAGAAGACCCTTGGAGGAGGACCTCAGTGTCCAGCTTGAGCGATGGTGGTGGAGATGCTCCTTCAGATATACCGGGCCAAGGTCATTTAGGGCTTTAAAGGTCAGCACCAACACTTTGAATTGTGCTCGGAAACGTACTAGGAGCCAAGGTCATTTCGGACCAGTGTTATATGGTCCCAGCAGCCACTCCCAGTCACCAGTCTAGCTGCCGCATTCTGCATTAATTGTAGTTTCTGGATTACCTTCAAAGGTAGCCCCACGCTGAGCACATTGCATTAGTCCAAGCAGGAGACAACTAGAGCATGCACCACTCTGGCAAGATAGTCCACGGGCAGGTCTCAGCCTGCGTACCAGGTGGAGATGGTAGACAGCTGCCCTGGACACAAAAGTGACCTGAGTCTCCATGGACAGCTGTGAGTCCAAAATGACTCCCAGTCTGCGCACCTGGTCCTTCAGGAGCACGGTGACCCTGTTTGGGACCAGCGACTCCCTTACAACTACCCACCCACTGTCCCCCAAAGACAGTACTTCTGTCTTGTCAGGATTCAGACTCAATCTGTCAGCCACCGTCCATCTGCCAACCACTTCCAGACACTCACACAGGACCTTCACTGCCCTCACTGGTTCCGATTTGAAGGAAAGGTAGAGCTAGGTATCATCCCCATATTGCTGAACACTTAGCCCAAACCCCCTGATGATCTCTCCCAGCGGCTTCATGTAGATGGTAAAAAGCATGGGGGAGAGGACGGAGCCTCTGAAAGGTGGGGGGGGGGGGGAGAGAGAAAGTGCAAGCAGAGGAAGGGAAAGAGGGAAGGGAAAATTTCACAGCCGCCGTGGTTCCAGGCTTCCAGCAACTCCCTTCCCAGCCCCACAGAGGAAATGACTCAGGGGTTTTTTGAGAAACCGCAAGCTGACAAGTTCATCGCCTGCCTTGCCACTTTTGTGCTGGGTTGCAAGATTCAGGGCACATGTCTCCCACCCAGCTGCTCTCCAGGAAACACAGCAGGTCAAAGGAAGGGGGATCAGCACAGCAGGCTGGGCTTCGCAATGGCCGGGGTGCCTGCGGATGGGAGGAAGATGCCCGGCGTAGCTTCCCGGCTGAGATTAGACCTCAATGATGAAGAAAGTGGGAATGAAAGACTGGGCTGAAAGCACAATGGCTATGGCAGCATTGCCCAAGCAGTCAGGAAAAGTGGAGTAGTCAGGGGAGGGGGCGAAAAATCCTCTTTGCAAATAGATAGCTATGCATCTTTCTCTCCGAAGTAGGACGGGTCCAAAGGGGTGGGTGGGTGAGAGGAAGTAGGAATGGGCAATTCTGCGAGTTCCATTTTCTCTCAGTTTCTCATTCTCCCAATCTTAAATTCAATTCCTCACATCAGTTAGTGAGTCTCAGGGGTTTTTTTTAGTCCTCATGAAAATTCATCAGCATTTCCGTGCAAATCTCTCTGAACATACACATTTTGTACTCAGTTTTGCCCAATATACTCATATTTGCAGAGCACCATCCCCTAACAGTGCATTTTTGTATGTTATGTTCATGAATATATGCATAATTACACACCTAGCATATGGATTTTTGTACACATTACTTGGCTGAAGAACTGCATTGCAAAATTTGAAGAAGAGTGAATCTCAAAGGGTGTCTTTGCTTCGGTTCGCAAATTGTTTTGGAGAATGCAAATTAAGAGGGCTCACTTTTAAATGAGAACCAAATTGAATTCATGACCAAAGACTACCCCCCTTCTCTTCATCTTCACTCAGAATGGGCTTACTTCCTCCAGGTTTGTTCCAAGAATCCTCAGCACGGAGAGGTATACCTGGGTTTCTTTTCTTAAGAGTTCTCTGAAATCTCAGGAAGATCTGTTTCACCCCAAATTAGCTAATTAATTAATGCTAATTTATTAATTTATATAGCGCTTGTCTGCCAAAATGGCTTCTCAGTAGTTTACCTAATTAAAATAACCAATAAAAAAATCCATTTGGGCATTAAAATATCCTCAATCAAAATAAAAAATAAAAAAGACAATTTAAAAGCATGAAAATTAAAATGGTTAAGAAACACTGACAACATTGGTGGGGCCTCTCATATTTCATCAGGGAGGCCATTCCACAACATTGGCACCACCAGTGGAAAAACCTGAATCCTTGTTACCATTAAGTTGAAAGGCCGTGGCAAAACCAAATGGTTTTCCAAATGGAGAAAGGACACATTTCCATGATAGAGCACATGCCTTTGTTACAAAAGGTTCCAGCTTTAGCCACCACCTCCAGGTAGGGCTGAGAATGACCACCTGCTTGACCCCTCCTGCAGCTGGGATCAGACACTGGATTCACCTGGCAGGCCATAGCCAAAACTCTCTCCCACCTGACCCAGGCAGGTCAAGTGCATGATGTCAGTTGAATCAACTTCAAAGGAATTATCAGGAGCTCACTCTGAGCCAGGGCTTGAACTGAAGGCGGAGTGGAAGCAGGGGTGGGGTGGTGTGTCCCATTTCACCTCATTCTGCCCTGCCCCTACTGCCTGTGCCATCTCCACCAGCATTGGAGAAGTGGTGCCAGCATCAGCACTGATTTTCTGGGTGAGATTGCCCCGATTTCTAGTGATAGCTCACCAAAATTGCACAAGGTCTCAGGGAGATCTTGCTAGAAATTGGCACACCTTGCCTGAAATTGGCGCCGGCTTCTCTGCTGGCACTAGAGGTGATGGGGGCAGGTGGGGTGCCACATCAAAAAAAGTTTGCAAACTGATGCAGAAATGCAGAGGACCAAGACTAGAAAAAGGAGATTCTGGAATCAGCAGATTTGACCATCTGTACTCAAGCAGCTCATGCCTTGGACTGCCATATTCCACCCTTCCCCATGGCAATTTCCTGCTGGAGACTCACCCACCCTGCTTTTCATAACCCATCACCCAACCTGTCCCAGGCAGCTCCTGGAATGTCAGAACCTGCTTGTTTCCAACGCAGCTGCCATGGCGAGGCTACAAAAAGCACGCGGTCGCTCGGGGGAAAGAGTGTGAACTCTTCAGGCTATGGGGAGACGGGACGGTGTAGAAGCGAGGCACACACGAATGGGACGCTTTGCCAACTCAGCTGCTTGGGTGATTAAAAATGATTAGCTCCCTATTTCCTAATGACCTGGCTGGGAGGCTTGGCTCGCTCGCCTGGCTGTGCCAGACCCCTGCTACACACCGTCTGCCAGCTCTGCCTTCAGCTTTATGAGGCGCTTGTTAAAACTGTGAAGTTTCTCCTCGCTGCATCATCCACGTTCCATCTAAACCCCGAGGGCAGGTCGGGATTTTTCTAGGTAATGCAATCAGGCAGAGAGGGAAAGGGGTTTCCACTGCAGCCAGCGCAAGGCACTTCTTCAAAGAGAAAGTGTGCGGCTCCTTTTGGCCCAGGGTACGTCTCAGCTACAGACTGTTATGACCTGCCAGAGAATTTCTTCCAGGTGCAAAACATCCATAAACTAAAATATATTCGGTTACTGCAAAAATAACGCCGCCGCACCACCCACCCACCCCAATCCTACAAAATCTGACTAAGGGTCAATGCTTATACACTAAGAGCATTTAAAAACAACAGCCTATGACTGAAATGCTCTTTTGCATACAGCCGTGCTTTGAATGTTGAAAATTCACGTTTTGACTTGGGAGACGAGAGAAAATGTAGAGTGCGAGACTGAAAATGCAAACGGAAAACGTGAGCATCAGCCATCATTGCTCTTTCCCTATGCATGCTGAGAGCAACCCCCCCCCTCTAACTGTTCACTTGCTTCACTGCTGCCCCCCCATTTATTTATTTTTAAAAATGCTTTATTCATATGGACGTGGGTGACGCTGTGGGTTAAACTACAGAGCCTAGGACTTGCTGATCAGAAGGTCGGCGGTTCGAATCCCCGCGATGGGGTGAGCTCCTGTTGCTTGGTCCCTGCTCCTGCCAACCTAGCAGTTTGAAAGCACTTCAAAGTGCAAGTAGATAAATAGGTACAGCTCCGGCGGGAAGGTAAACGGCGTTTCTGTGCACTGCTCTGGTTCGCCAGAAGCGGCTTAGTCGTGCTGGCTACATGACCCGGAAGCTGTACGCCGGCTCCCTCAGCACAATAAAGCGAGATGAGTGCCGTAACCCCAGAGTCGGTCACAACTGGACCTAATGGGCAGGGGTCCCTTTACCTTTTTATTCATATGGAACTTTTTGTGGACTGCAACAGGTTGAGGAGGGAAAAATTAATACACATACCTTGCAGCCATCATCCTGATGAAAACTGGCCACTCCCTCCAGGGCATTAACTGGCATTAATGGAAGTGTCCCTTTGGACGCAAATAGTAGCTTCAGGGAGGAAGGCTTTCTGGAGGCAGGGGGAGAAGTAAGGCTTCTTTCCCACCCGCTGGAGGTTTGATGCTAGTCAGAGTCCTTCCAGCAATGTGAGAGAGCTTGTTCATATGCAGAGCAGAGCTTATGGGAGACGAACCTGTGGCCCTCCAGATGTTGGGTACCACTTTGGCCATTCATAGTAAACACAAACACTGAAAGAGAGACATGGACCCTCCACTAATAAGCTGTGGATTCTCAGCCACCTCATTGTGACAGTGAAGAGAGGAAACTTTCTCGCCGGAAACACGCTTGGATCAAATAAGGACTTTTGGGTTGGAGAACACGCGCCCCAAGTCTGCTTCCTGGTCCAGCTGCACATGGCCCGGCTCTGACAGCAGTGGTGTGGGTTGGAAAATTGTTGTCAGAACCATTGCACTCTTTTTCCATGGAATTCCCCCCCCCCCTATTTTTAGAAATGTGACGCTCATAGAATTAATTAGTAACATAATGAACGAACACAAGACAAGTCAAGTTGGTCATCTGGGATGGGTGCAATGCCAGTCAAATCTCTGAATCAAAATTGCAATTATTGGCAAGGGGAGTGAGGAGGTTAACCATCTTCAGTGCTTTTATGTTGTCTAAGTTTGAATAATGCTAATGGAGTGCAGGCTATTGATATGGTATTGCAAGTATTTTAATAAAAAAATATTTCTGTGTAAAGTCTTGAACTTGTTTTAAATGCACAGCATTTCACTATATGGCTGGAATCCTAACATACTTCCTAAGAAGCAAGTCCCACTGAAAGAGTAAATATCCACAGGATTGCACCAATAGAGTGCTTTACTGAATCTCCTCCCTCACCCCACCCTGCCCCTAAATTAAATATTTCACTTCCCCTTCTTATTGGTGCTGGGAAACTTTTGATATTTTTAAAGTGGACATAATATTAGCTTTTCAGTTTATTAAATATTATTTAATTATATTGCTATACCACCCATTAACACAATCCTCTGTCAGTTTATAAAGTCATTAAAAATACAAAACAATATATAATAAAAAATGAAAACAATTGAAAAAGCTATAAACAGTGCAAATTGACGCATAAAAGTCAGCGCAACCAGAACGGCATACAATCAATTTAAAAGCAGAGTAATAACAGCAAGGGGAAAATAAATTGGTGCGAGAGTTTTAAAATGCCAAATTCCTGTTGTAAATTAGAAGGCCTGGAAGTATACAAAGATCTTCGCCTCATCCCCTAAAAGTCCATAGAGCGGGCACCAGGCCAGCATCTCTGTGGATGGCATTCCACAAATAGGGAGCCAGCACCAGAAAGCCCCCGCCTTCACCACACTGATGCCCAGTGGGACTGGTAGGGAAGTAGGCAGGGAGACCGACAGTAGGAGTCAGAGCCAATGAGAGGCAGAGTGGCAGAGTCAAATAATTCTAGTGTTGACCACATCCTCCTCCTTCCTACTGAGTTCTAGAAGGCCAATACTGAGACTAAGGAGGAGGAAGTTAAGACAGCCTATGCCACCCCCTGGACTGGCTGAGAAAGAAGGCAGGCAAGTGGGGGCTGGCAGAGGCCAGAATGAGGCCGGAGGGGCAGTGCCTCAGTCATTCCAATGGGCCAGCCTCCACTGTATTTACCAATCCCCATGGACCAGTTGAGTTTTCAAGTCCATTTTCAAAGGAACCTCATGCATAACCCAAGCAATAATACTACCAAGTGCTTGCTAGATTCTGCATAACTGTTGCATGGCGAGGTTGTAGTTCGTAGATCTACCTATCGGCTGAGCCTGATAAAACATCATCTGAGCCACCAAGGCTACCTGAGCCTCAAACCAATCATGATAGAAGATTCCAAACCGTGAGCCTGCTGGTTTTGGGAGAATGCAAGCTCCTTTCAGCTGAACATCACCTAACTGGGCAGATGAACCATCGACTAATAATACCTGTCTTGTTAGGACTGAGTCTCAGTTTATTGGCCCTCATCCAGTACTTTACTGTGCCAAGGGCCTCACCTGAGCGAGATGAAAGGGAGATGTAGATCTGGCTGTCATCTGTGTATTGGTGACACCTCAGGCTACACCTCTGAAGAACCTCTCCCAGTGGTTTCATGTAGATATTCAATAGTGTGGGAGCCAAAACACTATTGGTAACTCCGTTTTAAGAACAGTCCGGTTTAAGAACGATTTGGTTTACAAACTCTGCAAAACCAGAAATAGTGTCTTGGTTTGAGAACTTTACCTCGGTCTAAGAATGGAATACGAACAGTGGAAGGGCACCGGCAGCAGGAGGCCTCATTAGGGAAAGTGTGCCTCGGTTTAAGAACAGTTTTGGTTTAAGTACGGACTTCTGGAACGGACCACTGTAGTGTAAATTGCAAGGGACAGAGAAACATTCCCCAGCATCACCTTCTGGAGTTATCCATCCGAGTACAGACAGAAGCTAGCACAATGCAGGACAGCCACCTCCAATGCAAGGCACAAGGAGGGCATGGCTGATTATTTCAAAAGGCCACTGGGATGTCCAAGAGGAGCAATGGGGCTGCAGTCCCCAATCTCTCTTTCAGCAGGGAGTGACTGTGGCAATTTCTGTTCCAAAACCAGGTCTAAAGCCCGAATGAGAGTCCAGTAAACATGTTCAATCACATCTCAGTGCATTTAGGGCAAAGAAAAGAGTACTCCTCTTTATCACATTGCAATAATATGGTAACTTCAGATGAAGGGTAGCTAAAAATAATAATAATAATAATAATAATAATAATAATAATAATAATAATAATAATAATATTCTGTGGACAGCCTAGTATAAACCCACCACTAGTGCACTATTATTGTGCCAACTGCATGTTGCAGAATACACCTGCTCGTCCAGAAGGTCCCTGAGTGCAAAACCATCCTTGAGAGCCAGTGTAGTGTAGTGGTTAGAGTGAGAAACTAGAACCTGGGACACCAGGGTTGAAATCCCCACTCAGTCATGAATCTCACTGAGTGACCACGGTCTGCCACTGCCTCTCAGCCCAGCCTACTCCACAGGGCTATTGTGGGCATTAATTGAGGAGGAAGGGAACCATCTTAAGTTCCTTGGATGAAAAGATGGGCTATATAGTGGTACCTAGGGTTACATACGCTTCAGGTTACATATGCTTCAGGTTACACACTCCGCTAACCCAGAAATAGTGCTTCAGGTTAAGAACTTCGCTTCAGGATAAGAACAGAAATCGGGCTCTGGCAGCGCGGCGGCAGCAGGAGGCCCCATTAGCTAAAGTGGTGCTTCAGGTTAAGAACAGTTTCAGGTTAAGAACGGACCTCCGGAATGAATTAAGTACTTAACCCGAGGTACCACTGTACATGGAATAAATAAGTAAATAAAATAAACAGCTACCATGGTTCTGGATGCACCTTTCAGCTGTTCTAACAAGCGTTCCAGAAAGATATATATTTTGAAAGAGGATGCTGAGAAGCCTGAATGAAGAAAAGAAATGCTAATTGCGGTGGATACACATTAACCCAGGGATAAGCTATACTGTGGGTTAAAAGCTGATGATGCATGCAAGAAGCCTGCTTCTCATTTAAACCCAGACTCCAGATTAGTATAAATAAACCATGACGGGGGAAGGAATTATTCAGTGCTGACAGAGCCATGGTTTCTTGCCTGAGAGAAGCACCAAACTAGGAAGTGCGTCTCCTTCACCTTAGGATAGGAACTCAAACGTCCATTCTGAAATTAATTAAACTGGATTGTAAAGCAGCGATTATCGGGTTTGTTTGAGGCACTGGGGTCACTACTTCGCTCTTTGGGGTGTGTTTCTCAATGTAATTTGACCTTCACAACTATCATTAGAAGACATCTGAAGGCAGCCCTGTTTAGGGAAGCTTTTAATGTTTGTTGTATTACAGTATTTTAATATTTTTTTTGGAAGCCGCCCAGAGTGGCTAGGGAAGCCCAGCCAGATGGGCGGGGTATAAATAATAAATTATTATTATTATTATTATTATTATTATTATTATTATTATCATCATCATCATCATCATCATTAACAACAGTACATTTTTATTTCCCATTAGCGCAAATTCCCCACCAACCTCAGTCTGATCCCAGCCAGCCCTCACATACCTGCCTTCTTACATCTGGCCCAGGGATGGACCAGTCAGTCAGCTGCCTCCTTCTGAGCCTCAGTGTGGTCTTTGCAGAACTCAGCAGGGAGGCAGAGGACAAAACTAGGGGAGCTGACTCGGCCTGTCATTGTCCCTGGCACCACATGTCCTATCTAGGCTCCCTGACTTCAGCCGTACCAGTCCTAATGGTTGCCAGCCATAACTAAGTAAACTGGCAAACTCCTAAGGGACTTAACCTCGTCCTTTCTCACAGGGAAGGTTGGGAGATGTTCTTGTTTCTTACCTTTGCAGGCTTTTCTGTCAGTAATGGATTTGCTCATGTCTCGGTAGAAGCCCTCTTTGCAGTAATGGCAGTGTCGCCCAGCAGTGTTGTGGCGACAATTCAGGCAGACGCCCCCACTCTTCCGTCCCGAGAGTTTGTAGAGCTCCATGTTGAAACGGCAGCGACGGGCATGGAGATTGCAGTTGCAGGCTGTGCAAAGAAGAGATGAGACAGGTCAAAGGAAGATCTGAAAGACCCACTCACTCTCCTCTTCTCTGTCATACAACTCAGCTCCTCAATTTGCTGTTATGTCCCAACTGAGCAAATTATGGCTTCTGTGGCCCACCATTTGCCTCCAGCCCAATCTTGGCATCCCAGTGAAGGCCGTGGTTCCCAATAAGTCAGTGTGGTGTAGTGGTTCAGGGGCTGGATCAGGACCAGGGTTCAAATCCCCACATAGTCATGAAGTTCACCGGGTGACTTTCAGCCAGTCATATTCTCACAGCCTAACCGAACTCACAGGGTTGTTGTGAGGATAAAATGGGGAAGAGAGCAACGTATGCCACATTAAGCTCATTGAAGGAAAAGTTGGATATACACGTAATAATAAATAAATAAATCTACCATTTGTAGTAACCATGGTTTGCTCTATTTTGACATCACAGTAAACTATGGTTATCGCCAACCAGAAACTGAGGGAGGGAAACTACAGAGTATGAGAGGAAGGGAAGAAAGGAGCGCAGAACTCCAAGGCACAAGTGCCTGATGTCTTAATGCATTGTTGGGATGGGGCATCTGAATCGAGTCTTTATGTTAAAAAGAAAAAAATCATAAAGTTATTACATTGATTAAAACTATCCTTATTCTAACCCATCACAGGCCACCAAAATTTCACTGATAGGAAACACTCAGGGTTGTACCTAACTAAGTTCTAATCAGATGACATCCACTGAAATTCATGGGCCCAAGTTAGTTATATCCATTGATTTCAATGGGTCTACTCTGAGTAGGATCAACATCGGAAACAACTTTTAGAAGGGAAAAAGCTCCTCTCTTATACACTTCCTCTGCACTGGCCTTCATTTTATACACCTCTATCTTGACCCATCCTTCTCCCCATCCCCAAAAATAAAATGGGGAGAAAATGGTCACTCCACTCATCTTGACTCCTGCATCTCCCTCATGCAATACCTGTTCCATCCAACGCCCCTGCCCAGTGCCCGTGAGAAGACCACCCACCTTGAACTGAGCCGGGGGGGCGGCAGGGACATTCTCTCTGCTACTCACTGCCAGAGCTATTAAGGAGCACGAATTGTACCAGCTGCGACCAGGTTATGAAATTGGGGGGGGGGGGTTGCAGTGTGGGGAGAGAGGCAGCGGTAGCAGCAGCAACAGAAAAAGCTGCTAAACTCATTTTGCTTCCTTCTCCCTCCTTCTGCACCCCTGGTCCCTCTCCCCATTAACCACAGAAACCAAAGTTGGGAGGTGGGGGACAGGATTCTTGTGTGCAAACTTTTTTCTTCTTCTTCTTTTAAAGGGAAAACATACTGCCAGCTCCTGTTCAACATAATCACAAAAAGATAATGGGAACAAGGTTCCCCCTGGCTATACCCCGCCGCCGTCCTCTGCCCTTGCGGCCCCTGCCCTTATTCCTCCCTTCCCTGAACGAGTCCTGGCCAGGGTGAGAGTTTTTCCAGGCGTGCTGTGAAATTCATTAATGTGTCAGCCCAAGATTTAACTGCTGGGCCTGCTTATCATTTGCATGAAATTTCCTCTCGGCTAACTCACTGCCCCCCCTCCACCCGGCATCCTGGCGTGCTTTGCAGACCTCGCTGTTTCTCTTTGTAACAGAAGAAAGTGGGGAGGGCCGGGGGATGGGGAACCCCTTGAAGATCAAACAGCTCCGAAGCACATGGGGGAAGACTCCGGGAGCTCAAATAGCTTCACGCTGGCTAATAGCAGCGTTCCCCGTATCCCTTCCCAAGAGCCATTGCTCCATCCTAACTACAGAGCAAGATTTGCCAGGACAATAACAATAAATATATTTTCATAGTGCACCCACCCACCTGCTCGTATATATAAAAGACACCTCCGTAAAACCCATGAGGCAAATCAGAAAGAACATGACAATAAATTCTCTTAAATGTCAGGCTCCAATTGGTGCACAAGGGGATTCAATCCTGAGTTGGCAGCAGCAACCAGGATCTTCAGGTTGTGGCCAGGGCTTGCCAATGCTCTGCTCTTGGTGATGCCTGCCCTGGGTCACCATTTTCAGGGACTCCACTGAGAACCGGGGCATGCTGGAGCCACCATTTAAATTCCCCACGTGACTCCACTGGGGCATTGTGGGAAACTGATTGAGGCCGCCATTTTACTTTCCCAAAATGCCTCAGACCAACGCATTGCAAGGCATTAGAAGGGCAGCTCCACCAGCTCCTAAATTTGACCAAGTAAAAGTTATGGGGCAGAGTGTGAAGGTTTAACAAAGGAGAGGATGCAAAACAGGGTCCCCTAGAGTTGACCCTGATCTCAGACCATTAAGGTATGTTGCAGCCACTAACACGTGTCCAAGAAGGAGGACAAAGCAACACATTGCCCATCTACAGGTAGTACAACCTGGACAACAGAGTGAGCAGGTACATACTGTAGGCCACCATCTTCCCCACTATTGGTAAGCTGAAATGCATTTCTATTTAACTTACAGAAAGCAGGTTGTATCTCGTGTTATTCCTACTCAGGGTAGACCCACTGAAATTAATGGGCATGACTAACACGGGTCTATTAATTTTAAGGGGTTTACTCTGAGAAGGGCTTAGTTGGTTACAACTCAACAGTTCTCAGTTTGCAACTATAAACTTCAATTAGCATGTGCAAATTTTATGCAAATCTCTGTCTTCTTTCGTCCTGTTTTCCTTTTGGCGATGCATTTTTGGGCGATGTGTAAGTGGCCTCTTTAGCTCTGGCTTGGGCGAGGTTCCATGCCTACCTTTTAATGGGCCTGGATTTAAATAGGGAGAGCTTGATTGGGAAGAGATAACAGTGTCATTCACAGATACTTGGCTCATTTCAGATTTTTAATGCGGACTCACCTAATCAGACTTCCCAAGACGATACATGAACTGAAATGCCACAACCCTCTGAAATTTGTACTTCTCTGAATTTTGCGCTGCTATTCTCCACCCGCAAAATGTGTACAAACCACACATATTAGGGGAAGGTGTGCATCAGAATGTATACATTCCTAAAAATAACATACAAACATGCATTGTATTAGGTGAAAATTGCTTGCAGAAATGAACTTTAGGAAAATTGCATTCTAAAATGTGTATATTAGGGGAAATGTGCACTAAAATGCTGGTGAATTTTCATGAGAACTGAAAAAAATAGCAAACTGATGCAGAAATGTGGCAAACAGAACTTAAGGCTGGAAAAATGAGAAGCTGACAGAAACCGAAATAGACAGATGTGTCCATTCACACTGGCACTTCTGGCTCACCACTGATTTACACGGTTCTCTCCCTCCCCTACTTTATCTTCACAAGAACCCTGTGAAGTAGGTTAGACTGAGAGGCACTGACTGGCTCATGGTCAGAGAGCTTCATGGCTCAGTGGGGATTTGAACCCTGGTCTCCCAGGTCCAAGTCTGACTCCCTAACCACTACACGCTGACTCCACTGATGGCTGGTTTGCTTGCTTGGGGAGCGGCAGCTGGCACATCCCTCCTCCTGACCTGAAGTTCCCATGTACAGGACGTTCCGCATTCTGCACCCTTTGTTAGGGAAGCCCTTAAGGACTATTCATCAGAGGTGAAGAGGTGAGATGGGAAGGAAGCATGGGTAAATAATTGCCCAGGCTTGTCTCATTGCCTCTGACTTCATCAGTAACAGTTTAGCTTAGCAAGGCCAGAGGCCAAAGAGAGGCTTAAAACTACTCACAGCAGCACCTAAGCAACAGGAGACCATTGCAGTTGCACCAACTTTGGAAGGTGCTGCCTCATACCAGGTAAGGCCATTTGTCCATATAGCTCAGTATTGTCTACTCTGATTGACGAAAACTCTGCAGGGTCACAGACAGAGGTCTTCCAGTCACCCCCTATAACCTGATCCTTTTAACTGGAGAGACAAGGCATTGAACTGGGGGTCATCTGCATGCAAGAGAGGTGCCCTGAGACCACTGAGCCATGGTTCTTTCTGTACTTAGCTTCCTCCCAGACCAAAGGAGTATCTAGCCTGAGTTTCTGTTCCTGCAAAGTCCCAATGAAGAGACCACATCACAATCACATAAACCTTTGCAGGAACAAGATATTTCTATGTCGTCAAGTAAGTAATTCTTAAACCTTGGAGTCCCTGCACCTCCTAGACTTATCATCTGCTAGAAAAGAAAGACAAGCACTTTACGAGGACAGTCCTCTGCTTGGAGGTGTCCACCACATGAATTGTTGTCCAAGTCCAGTTTAAAGATAAATATTTGGAGGGACCTTGAAGTCACCTATCAACAGGGAGCAGCACCAGGACAGCAAACTAAGCAGGTACACACAGGTCCCCTCATCAAAGTCCTCCTTACTAAATTTGCACGTACCCATAAAAGAGTATAACTTTTAGGCAAGCTTCCATCCTCTTATTCAGTGATGCATTCCCTCCTGTTTTTTTACATGTTGATGGCTACTCTTTGAACAGATGGAACCATGTAAACGAGGGTGAATATTGAAGCAACTAGACTGTGCTAGAATCCACAACTTTTATACAGTGATACCTCTGGTTGCGAACAGGATCTGTTCCGGAGGTCCGTTCACAACATGAAAAGAGCGCAACCCGCAGCAGCGCGTCTGCACACGCACGGGTTGTGATTCGCCGCTTCTATGCATGCGCATGACGTCATTTTGTGCTTCTGCGCGTGCACGAGCAGCGAAACCCAGAAGTAACCCTTTCCGGTACTTCCAGGTTGCTGCAGGACATAACCTGAAAGAACGTAACATGAAGTGGATGTAACATGAGGTATGACTGTATATTAATATAATAACCTATATTAACACCCAGGATGTGGCCATCTACTGAATCAGACCATTGGTCCATCTAGCTCAGGATTGTCCAGGAAGTGGGTCTCCAGGGTGTCCCATGGGCCTTTGTTCTCAGCCTTAGCAGCAAGTGCTGGGGACTGGACCTGGAACCATCTGTGTACAAATCAGACACTCTACTGCTCATCTAAGGCCTCCCCACTCCATGTTAATGATCACGGATCAGATAAAGTAAACGAGTGCATCTGATTCTTGAAGACAGATTATACAGATCTGCCTGGAATAGAAATAAAGCCAGAAATAAAGATATCCAATTTACTTTCTGGATCCACTCCGTCTGGACAGCTACAAGTATTTAGAGCTAACTAGAGCTCCCGCTGTTTCGGTTTGCACTGGCAACCTTTGCATGTAACCTGTGCAGGAGATATTTTCCATTTTGGCTGCTACTCTTTCCCAGAGGGGAAAGAAACTGTTCCAGAAAATTACTTAAGCTTCTGCATATGGCCTACTCCGCTCACCTCCTCTTGTTTTCAGACAACGACAGTAGCCAGGGACGAAATCCTGAGTCCCTCAAAGGAACCACAGTACCATCAATGCAGAGGCCAGTTCTCATGAATGGTTATCAATGGGAATCTTATTCAAGCATTCCTCAGCCTTAACTGAATATGCAAGAAGGGGAGAGAATGCATGAGGGTGCGAGCTCCATCCCCATCCTTAGTGCCCTTTGTGTGTTTAAGAGAGACTGTCTAAGGCAGGGAATCCTCCTTTACTTGTGGAGGTTCTGGGTTCCAAAATGTGTGGGAGCCCCATAACTACAGGCAGTGGTGGCAGGTGCCCACTGGAACTAGTAGGGATGATGGTGGGTTTCCAGGTAGATGTGGGTTGGCTGAGGGCAGACTGAGGTTGGTGGAGTAAATGGAAACAGAAATGAAAATTGCCAATGTTACCTTATTGGTCTGATGTCTAGAAAGGAAATCAATCCACCGAATGGCAATTGGCATTTGTTGTTGTTGTTGTTGTTGTTTTCAGTCCACAAATAATAAGTGATTGTTAATCCCCCTACTTCCAGTTTAAATTGTGTTTGCATTTAAATGAATGGCATGGGAATAATTAAATCATTAATTATGCTAAATTTGTAACTTACGTAAATAATTCTGAAATTATGTTAACAGGAGAGTGAGAGATCAATACTGCGGTATTTGGCAGAAACTGAACTGTAGTGGAACAGAAACAATCCCGATTGTGCCAGAGAGACAGATCTGAATGGAAACGGTTGCTTTCGGACATTGCTTCCCCCTCTCACTTGTGTGTCCTGAATAAGATGAAGGTGATGAGTTGAAAATGGCCTGATTGTAATGTAGGGAGGTGAAACTAGGAAGGAGTGGGAAAGAGGAGTCTTTCTTGGGATGTACATGTTCATTACTGCTTATTGTATAAGAAGAGAGAGGGGTATGTGTAAAAATCAAGTCTAGTCTACAAAGGTAAAAATTGCACATATTGCTCTGCCCACTTTTGCCTCTGGCTCCTCCCACCAGAATGTGGCCCTCAGAAAGTTGCCCTGAAGGGAATGTGGCCCTCAAACTGGAAAATGTGTTACAACCCCTGGACTGGATGGACCTTTGGTTTAATCCAGCAGATATGTTTCCATGCATCATATTGGTCATTAACCACTGTGTTGTTCTCTCAACAATTGCTATCATTAAACAGTAGACCCCCCCCTCTTTTAAATCCATGAATTTTGATGGGGGGGGGAGATTTTAGTCCACATCATGCATGTGGCTGCACTGGCCGTTAAAAGGTTGCCACTGCTAAACCACATATACAATTGATAACACCTGGGGAGCAACACTGTGGCAGCTAGCAGTGTCGAAGCCAAAGTATTTAAGATATCTAGTATTCCCCTTCTGTTGTTAGATGTATTGGTTTTTTATGCTTCTGTGCTTTTATGTTTGTACATATTTTATGGGCTAATAGCCGTAATTAAAATTGAATTGAATTAAGATATCTAGTAAATGCCAAACAATGTGGGAGGCATTGTTCAAATGAAGCACAAAGCAGCCAGATTCTGCCATCAGTGAAGTCAAAGGCTTTTTGTTCGGCTGTCTGTTTTTTGAAAGATCACTCCCAAGGTTGGGGTAAAGCCAGTAGCAGAAAAATAACTTTCCTGCTCTAGCATGTGGATAGATATTAATTCCACTAGGAAATTTTTGGAAATCGAGGCCTAATGAGACCCTGGAGAGAATGCAATGTACATACGTATCCTTTCAAGAATTCAGCTGGTGCATAGAAGATGGATGGTTTTGCAAAGACCAGCTACAATTGCAAATGATATGGGCAAAAAACCTTAACAAATAAAAATGAAGGGCAGAATTAGGTTGATCATGTCTCCTTCTTTATAGACCACAGTTCTCTGTTTCAAAGGTGGAAAAGCTGCACGCAGCAGATGCTGCTGATCTTTGAGCATCCCTGACTATTGGTGGTACAGGTAGGAGCTGATGGGAGTCGTAAGCAAGCAACGTCTCTGCTTGAATGGCTGCCTGGTCCAAGTGTGGTTTAAATATAAAGATCCATAAGAAGGGAGAATAGGAGAGGACCTTGTTGCATCCAGAGAGCAGCTCAATCAAGGCACAGAGGTCACCTGGTCCTGCTCTCTCCCTCACTTATGGCAAGGTGCATTATCTTCCCATTTAAATGTTAGTCACTATTTCTGAAGATGCATCATTTGCCTCTGGCCCTACCATAGAAGCCAATGCCTAGGGGCTGAGGGGTCTTCAGCCACACCGATAAAATATTTGAGGGGGGCAGGCCCCCCAAAAGTTGATGGCGTTGCCATTCAAATGATGTGTGTGCACTGCATCATGTGATAAGATTATGTGGGGTGTGACTTACCTGCCCCCTCAAATATTTTTATTCAAGTTGGCATCCCTGGGCCCTGCCCACCACTGGCATGTGTGACCCTCATGAACCTTTCCCAGTAGGCAGTATGGCCCTTGTGTCTGAAAAAGGTCCCCCGTACCTGCTCTAGACCACCAGACCCGACTGTCAGCATCCAAGAGCAAATTAAATCCCAAGGCAGATTGCAGAAGAAAACAAGCAGCCTACGCGGTAGGGTTGGCATGTCTCCCTCAGATCCTTTCCTCAACATGACTGCGCTTGATCTTCCACCACGAAGCATGTCGTTTGCATATTCTTCCCTTTCCCTCCCAAGTCGAGGGGAGGAAGAGCAGCTAAAAACTTGTGCTGCAACCACGAGCCAGTTTTTGTTACAGCTCAATCTCTCCCTGTCTCATGTTAATCACTAATTAAAGGCCTGAATGGTCCCTGCTGTTTGAGGGTATTAATAAGAATTTAATTGCATAGTTTCAGGCTAATTATATAGGAGCTCGCTTCCTTCCTCACACAAGGGCAGCCAATTTCTCTCCCCCCTCACCTCACCCCGCCTTTCAAAAATCACATGACCAATTAAACAATCACAGGTTCAATTAATTTGTAAATAATGGGCCAATTACATAACGCTGCAATTCTCCGCTCTGTTTCTAAAGGATACCGACGTCCGCCACCCTCCTCCCGCAGGAATCCGTAACCTGCTGTCTTCCTCTAAGCATTACCGAGCATTAAGCACACTTACTGTCTGCGAACTGGCTGGGAGCAATTAGTCAATGGAACAGTCTCCATGAAATTCTAGAGCCGGTCTCAATGCCAAAGCCACAACAGATCGGAGCTACACCCCATGCCTTCACTGGAGAAGTGCCTGGCTGCAATGCCTGCAGGGCAGGGTTGCTACTTCCGCCGTGTAGGAGGGCAATCCAGGTCCTGAAAATGCCACCACTCCCTCAACCACCCAAAACCATCTTAATGAAACCATTCAGTAATAAGCAGGTTGGGAGCTGCACACCATGTTTAGCTTGGCCCCTTTACCAGGGGCTGCCTTGATCGCACCAGAGAGAGCAGTCATTTCAGGGGTGGCGTCGAAGTGAGGAGAGGCCACATTCACACCATGCATTTAAAAGTGCCATGATACTATTCTGAAAGGGCATGGCTTCCCCTGGAGAATTCTGGGAGCTGTGGTTCACTGAGGGTGCTGAAAGTTGTTAAGAAACCCTCCTTTTCCTCCTACAAAGTTACCTTTCTCGGGATGCTTTAACAGTTAACCCCTTTTCCCAAGGAACTCTGGGACCTGCAGCTCTCTCAGGGAAATAGGAGCCTTCTAACAGCTCTCATTATGGTGCTGGAGGAGACTCTTGAGAGTCCCATTGACTGCAAGAAGATCAAACCTATCCATTCTTAAGGAAATCAGCCCTGAGTGCTCACTGGAAGGACAGATCGTGAAGCTGAGGCTCCAGTACTTTGGCCACCTCATGAGAAGAGAAGACTCCCTGGAAAAGACCCTGATGTTGGGAAAGATGGAGGGCACAAGGAGAAGGGGACGACAGAGGACGAGATGGTTGGACAGTGTTCTCGAAGTTACCAGCATGAGTCTGACCAAACTGCGGGAGGCAGTGGAAGACAGAAGTGCCTGGCGTGCTCTGGTCCATGGGGTCACGAAGAGTCGGACACGACTAAACGACAACAACAACAGCTCTCAGCACCCTGAACAAACTACAGGATTGGCAAGCTGTTCTGTTTGCTTGGTTTTTGTTTGAACCTATCAAGAATGTAGATGCAGATGCAAAGCATGGAACCGTGGTTGGAATGGGAGGGAAATGTTGTGTGCCTCCCCATGCCCATGGTTTTCTATAAAGGAGACGCTCATAAGAACACTACGTCCAGGGTCTAAAATAATCTAGTTGCATCACTGGATGGTCCATTTACCAATGCAGTATCCTGTTTCCTCTAGTGCTCAATCAGATGCCTCCAGGACCCCAAATAAATACCCCTCATTTATTCATTGCCCCCAGCTGATGGTAGTCAGAGAAGCACAGCCTCTGACCAAAGGAACATAGGAAGCTGCCTTATACTAGGTCAGACCATTGCTCCATCTGGCTCAATATTTTCTACACCGACTGGCAGTCTAGGATGCAAACCATAGTTCTCTCCCAGCTCTACCGGAAGGTGCTGGGGACCTTCTGCATGCAAGACACTGAACATGAAGGTTGGAATTAACTGCTAACTTCCACACACACACTATGACTATGAGCAGGGCATCAGTGGCATGGAACATGGGGTACAAGTTGCTGTTTCTGACATTTTTTTATACTGTAAACCACCTTGCAATCTTTGGATGAAGGATGGTATATAGATTTAATACATGACAACAACGACGATGATGATGAAGATGATGATTCAGGAGTCCTGTCCAGTTTCCCACTTGACCACTCTATAAACTGGGCTAAAGAAACCAACACTTTTACTCAGTATAAGGAAGCTTTGTGTGTCCACATGATTCTCCACAAAGCAAATGCATGAGCAACTAAATTAACAGACCTGCCAAACTGAAAGTGAGGGAGATTTAGGTTCCGTCCCTGCCATGAATGTTTTCACTGTTTGGTCAACCTGTTCCAAGAAAATTGCAGTGTTTTAACATTTGTATTTTGATGATATTTCTAGATAACTGCTAGGCACAAAACAGGCTTCATCTTGCCCTATGTCAATGTTGATTAATAGATTAAATCTTTATGACTTTATTCTGTAAACTTTGAGCTACGCATTTCCAGCAACCTTTGCTTGCAAAACAATACATGTGAGCTATCTAGCAGCTCAGATTTAACAATGGCTACCATAATCATCTGCAAAGTATTCTCAGATCTTGTCAAGCACTCTGGTTAAGCACTTCTGGCTCTGCAAACCTTGTGTTTTGGTCCAGAAGCATCAGCATGAAAAGTCACCTGGTGCAGGCTGAGTTTGGACTTTGCAACTGAACACATTCTGAATGGTTTTCAAAGAGCGATGTTGCAAAGTGCTGTGCTTTGATTCAGCAAGCTCAGCACCCCAAATAGTTTAACTGCCAATTTAGAAATATTAATGAATATCAGGATGACACCGACCAGAATTAAAATAAAGTTGAGGGATCAGATATCAAAGCAGGAAGCAGATCATACCTAAATATAGGTGTCTGACTAGTGTGAACAGTCCTGACTTAGTAAATTCATTTTAAATTATTTTTAACTCTCTAGCACAGTCCAAGTTGCATTCTGAAACTATGGCTAAGATTGGGCTGTGTGTATGTGTGTAATAATTTCTCTGGCTAGCTCTGTGCTGTATCCCATTCCTTCTGAATTCTAAGTGGAAAGATTCCTAAAATTAATTTTTAAAGCAGATCATGAAAAATTTGCTGCAGCTTCATTTGCTTTTTTTAAAAAAAAATTCTTGTTTTACATTTGTTACTTGTGTTGTTTTGCTTTTTCAGTTTAATCATGCATATACTGAAAAATGATCCTTTGAACTTTTTTGGAAACTCCAGGGGGCATCTCTATCATACCTCTATGTTCTGTGCATCTTGACTCTAGTGAATACACAAGCCCATAAAGGCTGAAATCTTATCCAGACTTATATGGGTGTAAACCCCATTGAATTTAGCTGGGCTTACATGTGAGTAAAGCTGCAGAGGACTGTGTTACAAGGTGAGTGGACTTTTGGAGAAGAGAGTCAGAGGTGTGCTAAAGGAGAATAATGAGATTGCAGAGAATCTGAATGAATTATTTGCATCTGTCTTCATAACAGAAGATGTGGGACAGAACCTGAACTAACCTGCACCTGAACTAACTTTCTCATTAAGTAAGACTGAGAAACTGAGACAAATCCTGGTGGTGAAATTTGAAGTTCTAGGCATCATCAACTAATCACTGCATCCAAATGGCATCCACGTGAGAGTTCTAAAATAACTCAAATGTGAAATTGCTAATCTGCTAAGAAAAATAAGCAATTTGTGCCTAAGATCAACCTCCACACCTGAGGACTCAAAAGTGGCCGATGTAACATCATTTTTTTTTAAAGGATCCAGGAAATTACAGGCTGAGTAACTTAACACCTGTTTCGGGAAAATTGGTAGAAAGGTCTACCTTTTCTTCAACTGTTGCTTCCGTATATTCCTTGACTCCATTTCCCCCGGCTAAGGTGGTGGTGACCTTCCCCACCCCACCCAACCTGAATTCTAACAAGAATAACATTATATAATCATGGACTAACAGTATGTGATCATATAGTACATGGCCTTGTTCACAGAGGGCATCCCAGGATGAGAATGGGAAACACCCATCTTTGCCACCAGCAAATGAACCAGCGGAAATGAGGTGACCTGGGTTATAAATGTCTCCATTTTCATCTGTGAAATGTCTGAAGGTATAATAGCTGTGTTTGTTTTTAATTTTGCAGCCCCATCTACAAGCCCTTGTTCCACAGAAAACAGGGAGCATCAAACCGCAGTGGAAAAGGCTGTTTTTCTTGATACATATCTGGCTCATGCCATAAGTGTGGAGGAGGAGAGCGTGTTCTTACAAGACTTAGAGGTATATTATTAGGTGGCAAATGAGTGCTGCATTAGGGGAGGTGTGTTATTGTTCAGTCCCTGCCTCTCCAGTAGTCCCTAGTTTCTGCTGCCCCTGTTAAATTCTGCCTTTGTTCAGAATGTCAGCCTCCATACATACTCACACAAAAACACCCATCTCTTCCCCATGCAGGCAAGCAAGAGGGATGATCAGAGTTCAAGGACCCATTCCAACCAGGCAAAGACACTCAAGGAGGGCATGAAGCAGAGCCAATGAGAAGTGCGGCCTGGGGAGAGTTCTGAGGGCCAGACACAGAGGCCAAGGGGGATGGGGACATTCATCCTCTAGGTCTGAGGCTCCCCACTCATATAAAGGCCCCCTTCTCAGGTAAAGATTGGTCACTCAGCCAGCCTCAGATTTGAGGCTGTCCTGGTTGAATGTCCTCAGTTGGTGGGCCCTTGTGGACCTACCTGGTGGTGGCAGTGAAGCAACCACTCTGTGAAGTGCTCTGAGCAGTACCAGAAAAACTGGCTCTGAACTGCCATTTTAATTGCCTCGACATATCGCTCCAGGATATTGTAGCCTCAGAGAGATGCTGGATCCAGCTATCTGGTGCCAATGGCAGAGTTTCATGCTCCGGCACCGGGGGGGGGGGAGCGGAGAGCAGGTGGGGGGCATGGCTGGCACGCGTCTCAGGGGCGTAGCGCACGTCCTGGGAGCATGGCGCACCGCCTGTGGGGGCGTGGCGCCCAGCGTGGGCGGGGGGCAGCCGCGATGGCGCCCCACTGGGATCGCGCTACCGGGGGGTGGGGGAGAGGTTCTAGTGCAGACATCCTAGGGCCCTGGTGCCCCAGCATCTGCCCAAAGATGCCAGCTGCTGACACCTGCCCTGTAGCGGTATCATCTCTCTTCTCTGTCTGCATTCATCTCCTTGTGGCAGAAAGTGTCTCCACCATATTTGTGGAGCAAATCCCATCTGAACTTAGCACTCTTCATCAATAAATATGACCTTCTATTATAATGATCTGAGCTGACCAAAATATTCAGAACAAAAGAAAATGCATCTCTTTAAAAAGACATATTCCATTGGAACATCTTTGTAAGTGATTTGGAGGGGAGGGAAAGAGATTTTTAAAAAAAAGTTTCTAGCAGAATTAATTCAGGCATCCTGACACAAAGGGACAATATGATCACCTAGACTATCCCTTGCACTGGCAAGTTTCCTTAGCCCTAAATGTTCCCAGCTGAACAACTCATCCGGTCTTCCTTTTTTCCGGTATAATAATAATAATAATAAAAGAAAATTAAGCTGCAGACAACCAAAGGTTTGTGCCAAACACACTAAACCCACAACTTGAAAATGTGCCCAAACCACAAATGTACTGAATCCTGAAAACTGTTCAGATCCAAGTTGTGTTTTTTGTTTCAGTAACCAGACACATTTTCGTTTTAGGAAAACATGCACACAAAAATTCATTCATGCCACCCACCAATCTTTGATTAAATTGGGACGGTCTCTCTTTGACACAGAGTTTGCCATGCTGTCCCAGAAGAAAATAATGAGTTCTCTCTCTCTCTCTCTCTCTCTCTCTCTCTCTCTCTCTCTCAGAAGCCTCACACAAACACCATCCCAAAGACCTGGGAATGATAAATAATCACAGCTTGCTGTCCTACGAAACCACAGCTCCATGCATGAGAGAAAGAGGCTATGACTGCCTGTAAGGGCTGGTTGCGTTAATGTCCTGTCATGAGCCACAGTGTTCCACTGATGCACTGAATGCCGTGAGAATGGAATGCTGGATTACATGGACTTTTGGTTTGATCCAAAAAAACAACAACATATACACCACTTGATTGTTAAAAAACAAGCACAAAGTCATTTACAAAAAGGTAAAATAATAAAACCGCGGGGGGGGGGGGTCATCACCATAGTTTAAAAGAAATACTAAAACAGATTAAAGTTACTTCAGTTATGTTCTTATGTGAAGAAACACAGGAACGCAGGCAGCAGCAACCTTATGCCAAGTCCAATCATCGGCCCATCTAGTTCAATATGGTCTACACTGACCGGCAGCAACTCCCTAAGACTTTAGACAGCGGTTTACTCTCAACTAGGGATGGATTGATCTGTAGATTTGAGTTTTCTCAGTTTCTATTTTTTCTAATCTTAAATTCGGTTCTCCACATTTTTGCAGTAATTTGCAATAAAGAAATGAATTTAATCTTCATGGAAAAAACCAGCAATTTAGTGTTAATTTCTCCTAATACATAAATTTGTATGCAACCTTGCCTATTATACACATTTTTGCAAAGCAATTTGCCACAATATAATGCATTTCTATTAATATATGCATTTTTATGCAGACTTTACCTTCGATATGCATTTTCTTATACATCACTTGGCTGTAGAACCGCACTGCAAATCTGAAGGAAGGTGGATTTTAAGGATGCCTGCATTTTTGTTGCCACATTGTTTCACAAAGTGTGAATTTGGTAGGTTCACCTTTAAATGCAAACTGAATCAAATTTATCCCCCATCTTTTCTCTTGACCCTACCTGGAGATGCTGGGGATTGAACACGGGGCCTTTTGCATGCCAAACCGATGCTCTACCACTGAGCATCTTTCTTTTGGAGAGACAGAGAGAAAGAAGTTGCACAGGTACAGCAACCCAGGATTTTGCAACTGTACTGACACATTTATTCCAAGTCAAATGCAGACAGAGAGGGTGTGTATGACAAAGGCAGGATAGGGGAGTGCTGAGACTATCCATGTCAACAATCCTAACTGTGTTGACAGGATACCTCAACCTCTGTGCCCAGCCTTAACACCTTTCTTAACACCTGTCTCAGTTGTCTAGGTGCTGCACAAGGAATAAGGAAATGCAAGCGTCTCTGTCTGCAGGTTTATGACTGACAAGGAAAAGAGGACAGAGATGGAAAAGGCAGGCAAGCAAATTCACCCTTGCACCAGTAGCAACCCTAAAATATAAATATAAGCCACAGAACATGAGTGCCAGATGTCAAGGCTCATGGTCCAAAGACTCTGCATAGAGTGCAAAGGGGCAGTGTTGTGGCAAGCAGAAATCAAGGACACACAGAGAGCATTGCAACCAATGCAGCTCCTCTTTATGTCCACTCCAGAATGGGGAGGCTGTGACTCTCCATTGCTGATGAGGAACGGTTGGGGGAATTGGGTATGTTTAGCCTGGAAAAGAGGAGCCGGAGATAGCAATCCTCAAATATCTAAAGGGCTGTCGCATGGAAGATGGAGCAAGCTTGTTTTCTTCTGCTCCAGAGTGTAGGACCCAAACCAATGGATTCAAGTTACACAGAGATTCCGACTAAACATCAAGAAGTAGTTTCTGATGGTAAGAGCTGTTCGACAGTGGAGCAGACTCCCATGAGAGGTGTTGGACTCTCCTTCCTTGGAGGTTTTTAAGCAGAGGTTGCAGGGCCACCTCTTATATATGATCTAGTTGAGATTCCTGCATTGCAGGGATTCGGACTAGATCACACTTGGGGTCCCTTCCAACTCTACAATGATACAATTCTATGAATCTGCTTCCTTCCAACCAAACAAGAAACTATGGTTGTTCTTGTTTTTTAGGAGTTGAAATTCATTTCACGCTATCTGTGATCTGCGAAGGTCTCTCCCTCCAATTTTTTTTATTGAATTTGTGATTATGCACGTTACATGAGATAATAGTTGGAAGCATCCACCTCAGCCTTGAGAGTGAAAAGCAAGCATCAGTGACAACAAACAAACAAACTCCAACAATTAAGTATGGAATACACCAGTCAGAAATTAAATTATGATGGAATCTACCAAGCAGTGCGGTTGAGGGAAAAGAAAAGTTTTAGACATTCTCATTGCTATGGAAGATGGCGCTCCTCCAGAATGAAAGCTGGCTGATGGGGGAGCAGTTGTTCTAACAGTTCCAGGTAGGGTTGGAAAAGACTCCCTGTCTGAAAACCAGGAGAGCAACTGCCGGTCAGTGTAGTAGACAATACTGAGCTTGATGGACTGGTGGTCTGCCCCAGTATAAGGCACCTTCCTACGTTCCCTACCCTTGACCCCATTGCACATATGTCAAGAAACTGAGGTAGAAACACCTAGAAAGGCAGAAGGTTCTAGACTTGGAATCACAGGTGAGGGGAAGGGCTGAGGAAGAGGATCCACCTTGCACACAGAATGTCCCAGGCTCAATCCTCAGCATCTACAGTTAGGGCTCAGAGAGACACCTGCCTGGAACCCTTGAGAACCACTGCCTGTCTGCCTAGATTGTTCAGTAGCCTGACTGCATGAGGCAGCTTCCCTACAGTAGACTCAGCTTCCTGGCACTGCTCAGAGAGGCAGGACACACACTTTTTTTTTAAAGGATGGGGATCTACAACAAGCAGCAGCACTGTGTCCTCCTGGGGCAGGAAGGCCCCAGCAGCCGCCTGAGGGTGTTATACGCTGGCGACAGCCCTGCAGCCACAACATCTCTGTAGTAGCCACATTTGCAGAGCCACACAGCTCTTTGTAGCACAAGTGTCTCTGCCCGTACCACATTTGTAGAGCAATCCCCATCAGTTTGCCTCCCTTGGCTAATAAAAAGGGCTGGCTAATATATTCTGGAACCCAGAAGACAGCTCTCAGAATGTCCTGCAAGGTTATGACACACGCTCCCTCGGCCTGTACAGTGTGTGGCACAGGGTAGCCTGGGCTAGCTGCAGAACAGTGTTGTGGAGTGGGGTGGGGTATGGGGACTTCCCAGGCGGGCCCTCTCCCTTTAATTGGTGCTAATTGCTGCGTCTGTTCCTGCTGGCCGGGGAGATGTCATAGTTGAAAGGCACAGAGGGGAACGCTGGAGGAGCTAATCCGGCTTTCAGCCGCTAAGCCCCCTTTCGGAGGCGTGTGATAGAGGGGCTCTTTCACAGAAGGCACAAAGCCTGCAGGAGGAAAGGGAGAAATAGGAGATGGAGCCGACAGGAAAAACTTTCACACGGCAGCTGCGCTAAGCCGCCTTTGTGCGGGTGGCCTCCTCAGGGGTGTCTTAAAGGGACACTGCCTCCCTCCTCCCCAAAGCCCTACGCCTGCATTCCTTTTTCTCTCCTCTTGTTCGCCTTTTCAGTCCCATCTGCCAAAGGGTTGACCCCCATAGGGATGCTAAAGGGGGAAATCCTCCCCAAAGTGTTTGTTCAACTAGCTAGGAGGGGCATTCGAGGGAAGCGCCAATGACTTTGAGAGACTTTGGGCCAGGTCTCTGCTGAAATTTATCACACTCCTCAGCCTTCCCTGCATTGAGGTTGAGTTTCCTGCAGTTTCCTGAGCTGCTTTCTGCTGAACCGCTTTATTCATCTGAGAGCTGACAGAGGTGCAGGCAAAACTTAGTACAGTTTCATGAACCAGAGAATCCTACTGTTGATTCTACAGTTCAGTCCTCCTTAGTACTTAGCAGTCTGGACAGAGGTTCAGTGACATCAGTGTATGTAAGACTCAGTTGGGCAACCTGTGGTCCAAGGGCCTGGTTTCCATGCAGATCCTGGTCTAATTTCATTCAGGTGGCAAGGAAGGTAAATAGAGTGTCAGCACTGCCCTGTCACTTACCCACCTACCTACCTACTGCCTGCCCTGCTGCTCTCCAGCCCCCAGGCCACTGTATTGAACTTTGATTGCTGCAATTCGGCTGATGCTGCCATTTTGGTTTTTCTCCACAATGAACCAGAGGCTTCAATTTGGTGCATCGTCGGATAAACAAAATGGCAGCCACCCAGGTGCTAGGCTACTTTATAATGTTACAAAGAAAGAAAAGTGGTGGTGGTGGGGAGCCTGTTGCACCACTGAGCTACAAGAAAAGCCCTCACTGTGAGCCTTCAGGAAGGAAATAGCAGCAACCTCTTAAATCTGGAGCCAGCTGTAATACTTATAGGTCCCCTAACGGTTTAAAAATAATCTGCATTTCAATATCAATGAATGAAAACCAGTCCATGCCATTTCTGTGGCACCCATTACTGAGTTCACTTGGTTTCAACCTCCTTTGTACCTCCCCCCATGTCTAGCTACTATTTCCCAGGGCTGTTTAATTCACCATACACAGGGGTGACAAGCATTCCTCCAGGCTCCTCTATTGGGTGCTTGGGACTCTCTATAGACCATAACCTCTCCCCAGACAACACATTTCACCATCCCTCCTACCCTTCTTCTTGGCTGGAATGTGCCCTAGAACTCTGACCATGCATCTGGCTTGTCTGGGTGGAGAGGGGTGTGTTTACACCTGTCATTTGGGTCACTTTTACATCTGGCCCTGCCCAGTACTGATATGCCGTCCCTGAAAAGTTCTCTAGGAAAGCATGGGGTCCTCAGGCTGAAAAAGAATCCTCCCTCTCAAGGTAGACAATTCTCACATGTACCTTCTGAAGTCCAGAGAGGGAAGACAGGGGAGTGCATGTGTGTGCAGAAACTTACCTTTCTGTACTAAGGTAGAATGTACATCCATTACTCCGCCCACTTTTGCTTCTGGCCCCGCCCACTGCTGGCATCCAGACCATGGGAGGTCTGGAACAGTTCCCCACCCCTGACTTAACAAAATAGGCTGAGGGCTCTTGCATACGATAGCTCATGTCACAAAGAGCCAGTTGTGCAACAAGTTGGGGTTTTTGCGGGGGCCAGGGTAGGGGAGATCAGCAGTATTTGTTCCTATGTGATCTCCCTGACCCAGGTTTTTAGTTTTTTTGTTTTTGCTTTGTTCTTCTTGACCAGAAGACTGGCTGCAACCATTCTAAACCAGATAGCAATGTACAGCACCAGATCATAGGAGGTGACGAGATGCAGAAAGATAGGAAACTCTCTTACCTAGGCACTCGTTAGCCTCCCTGGCGGTGGCCCTCTGCCATGGACGGTCGTAATGGAACGGTTTGCAGCGGTCGCACTCAGGGCCCTCCGTGTTGTGCTTGCAGTCACACACCAGCTTTCCTTCTTTGTCCTTCATGCAGCGTGAGGCATGCCCATTACACTTGCAGCGCCCCCCGACCTGAAACTCGCCCACAGCATAGTAGTACGAAGAAGAGCTAGCCCCGCCATCCTCGTCCTCGTGGTCCCGGCCCCCTAGTTCCCGGAACAAATGGGGGCGGCTGAAAATGACCCGGATGTCCGTGGCCGTCACCCAATCCTGAAGGACGGGGCTGTTGTCAAAATCTTGGGCTGACGGACGCCCGTCCAGAGTGCTGAAGGCAATGAGCCCTCCTGTCAAGGGGTAGAGGTCGGTGTGCCCATCGGTGCACAGAGCCTCCTGCTCGTTTTGTTTGGTGACGGTGGCTTTGTTGGGCTTGCCATAGATCTTCCGGCACTGCGAAGAGTAGTACTGATAAGGCACCCATGTTTTGCCGTAATCCATGGACTTGAAAACAGCAGCTGACTCTGGACGGGGAGAGCAGAACTGCAGACTTACATAGATCACCTCAAACTTCTTGCCCAGGGAGAGGGTGAGGGTGATATTCTGGGGTGAATGGTGCAAGGTCTCTGAGCGCCAGCAGGTCATATTTGCAGCAGTGTTGAGGTCTGTGAGGTAGGATGCTGGGTGAGCTTTCCGGGGGTCCGAAGAGTCACAGTGGCGGGTCGCTGGTTTCCCGCATGTGCTGGATGCATGGACCTCCTTCCCAAAGGCGGCGTTGACAAACTCTGGGATGCAGCGGCGGGGTGCCCCCTTTTCATCATAGCAAGGGTCAGGCGGGATCTGCTGGACCGCAAAGGGGTTCACAGCCTGAGACAAGTCTAGTCCGCAGGCAGTCAAGAGCAACCACAACATAGACAAGGGGTCCATCCTCCCAGTGAGAGATCTTCAAAAGTCACAGAAACCAGCTTCTCTCTAAATGAAAAGCAAATGTTGTGTTAAAATGGTTCCAGTTGTTCACTTGGGATGGGGGGTGGTGAGAGGACAGGAGCTCAGGCTGCAATATGTCTCTGGTCTAGAGGAGGGAAACACTAGAGAGGAAGTAAGCCAGGCAAGCTTGCAAACATTTTCAGCTAATGTCAAAGATTTGGAGGAGTAGCTGATGATCTTCTGCTGCTTAGGATAGGACAAGAAGCAATGGGTTCAGACTAGTGGAAGGTTGAACATTTTTTTTAAAAAATGCTATGCACCTGCAAAGGCAATTCAGCAGCATCACAAAGAGCTCAGGGAGATTGTAGAACCCCCTTCTTTTGATGCCCCCCCCCCTTGGGATGTTGCAGAACAAAAAGGATATCCTTTTTGGAGTTTATCTGCATAAGCTAGGGGGAAAGAGTCTTTGCATTCCTGCTGTGAGCCACAGAGGGAATGGAAGAAATCCTACTTCTTTGTGAGGAGACAACTATTTGCATCTTGCTTATCTGTTTAACTGAGGCCAGGATTGTCTCATAGCCAGTTATCTATCAGAGCCAGTTAGGAGTGATTAGGGTGATGGGCTGAGGAGAACTGTGTTCAAGTATCCACTATGCCACAAAGTGCAATTGGGACAGTCACCTTCTCCCAGCCTGGCCTATCTCAAAGCGTTGCTGTGAGGACAACATGAGTTATAGAGGAAGGAATGAACCATGTACACTGCCCCAAGCTCCTTGGAAGAAGAGCAAAACAAATACTAATAGAAATAAATAAAATACTATAAACTAACTTTGCTTTTGCAAAAGATGTAGGCTGTGCACAGCCAAACAAGAATGTTTACATAGGCACAAGGTGAAGCTGGGTATAATGTGGATTGTGGGGATCAGAAGCAAATCAGCTGGGATGGCCTCAGCAGTTTGCACTATAGGGCCGAGACTCAAGACTTACATCTCCAAGTGTGGAAGCAGAGGCATGCCTTAAAATGAACAACTGCTACCATTATCCTCAATCTCTCATTCTGGATGATAGCACAGTTTGGTGAGACAGACAGACAGACAGACAGACAGACAGACAGACAGATACAGAGAGAGACATCTGTGATAAGTGATAAGGTGACCCAGCTCAAGGCATCCTGCCCCTCCTGCCGCAGTTGTGGGTGCTGCAAATCAGAGCACATTTGATCCTGTAAAAAGGACCCTGCAAGCAAGCTCCTCAGTTCCGAGGTCCAACTGCAAGGCAAAGTGGATGGTCCCCCAGTCAATTGTAGCTGGAAATGTTGGGGTAATGGGGGCCAACAAGAATCATGAACAGGTGAGGGAAAGAATTGGTACAAAACAATAAGAACCCACATACAGGCATATAGATATGCATGGAATTCATTGAGTACGACCCTTACAGAAGCCCGAAATGTGGTTCAAGTCTGTGCCTCTGACTGCAACCTCAAATAATTGGAAGAGGCATAGCTCGATAGCCTGGCTCTGTATAAGGGGGCTTCTTTTGTTCCTGCATTGTCAATGCTGGAGAGCTGCTGCCAGTCAGTGCAAACCGTGCTGAGCTTGAGTGCCAACCCCTTTCTTGCTATATGCATCTGGCTTGCTCCTTGCACAGGGCTCTAGTTAAGTACCCCCCCCTTTCCCTCCCTCCCTCCCTGCACATTCCTCTCCTGGCTTTGCTTCTTTTTAACTCTCCCGCCCTCCTCAGTTCCTCCAGGTGCCCTCCTCCTTTCCAGAGGACAGTGTGTTCCTGCCACATGCCGGGTGAAAATTCAAAGGTTTAATTAGCTCCTAATGCCCCCAGTTGGGAAGCCAGCCAGCTTCCAAAACCCAGCATCCCACATCAAAGGCCGAGGAGGAAGGTGTGAGCCCAGCGGGGCTGATCCAACCCCACTGGGCAGCTATTCTCTGGAAGGAGCGATGCTTGTTCCCACCCACTGCAAAGCCAGGGCAAGAGTTTACTCTCTGAATGGGATGCTAATCAGGCAATTTCCCGCCCGCCTTCATCCTGCTTCGGGCTCCCTTTGAGCGGCTTGTCCCTTAGATTATGGAGCAATGACAGTTATTAATGGAGGAGGCTGGGTTGGGTGGGGATATCCCAGGCTTCCTAGCAGCAGTTAAGACGGCTTCTGGTACATTGTCTTCAACCTGAAGTTAGAGGCAGACTGTGGTTCGTGCCTTGGGCTCAAAAAATAAACAAAAAGGAAGGAGTTGCAAAGCAAAATGTCTGCAGACCAGCCAATATCCTCCAAGTCTGATGGGTTTTTTCAAAGGCGATTATATAAATTCAGGGGGAATAAGGCTACTCAGTTGGCTTCTAGCTGCTGTATGTACTACTTCTAATATCGCGAGAGGGAGAGTCCAGTTGGTCTCGTGTCCTGCATGCAGGTTCCCGATAGACAACTGTGTGGCCACTGAGGGAATAAGACACTGGACTAGACAGGCTTTTGGCTTGATTCAGCAGGGCTCTTCTTATGTCCTGAGTAATGAGAGAGGGCTCTTGCATTCCTTCCTTGCCTGTGTGCTTCCTGGAGGGATCCTGTGAGAACAGGATGCTAGACTAGATGGGCCTTTGGTCTGATCCAGCAGGACTCTTCTCCTATATGGAGGAGGAGTGTTGCATCCACATGGTGCGCAGCCTGGGAGTCATTTTGCACTCACAGCTGTCCATGGAGGCACAGGTCAATTCTGTGTCCAGGGCAGCTATTTACCAGCTCCATCTAGTATTCAGGCTGAGACCCAATAATAATAATAATAATAATAATAATAATAATAATAATAATAATTTATTATTTATACCCCGCCCATCTGGCTGGGCTTCCCCAGCCACTCTGGGTGGCTTCCAAAAGAATATTAAAATACTGTGATACATCAAACATTAAAAGCTTCCCTAAACAGGGCTGCCTTCAGATGTCTTCTAAAAGTCTGGTAGTTGTTGTTTTCTTTGACATCTGGTGGGAGGGCGTTCCACAGGGCGGGTGCCACTACCAAGAAGGCCCTCTGCCTGGTTCCCTGTAACTTGGCCTCTCGCAGTGAGGGAACTGCCAGAAGGCCCTCGGTGCTGGACCTCAGTGTCCGGGTAGAACGATGGGCGTGGAGACGCTCCTTCAGGTATACTGGACCGAGGCCATTTAGGGCTTTAAAGGTCAGCACCAACACTTTGAATTGTGCTCGGAAATGTACTGGGAGCCAATGTAGGTCTTTCAAGACCGGTGTTATATGGTCTCGGCGGCTGCTCCCAGTCACCAGTCTGGCTGCTGCGTTCTGGATTAGTTGTAGTTTCCGGGTCACCTTCAAAGGTAGCGGTAGCCCCACGTAGAGCGCATTGCAGTAGTCCAAGCGGGAGATAACCAGAGCATGCACCACTCTGGCGAGGCCATCCGCAGGCAGATAGGGTCTGCCCATGGACTGTCTCACCAGAGTGGTTCATGCTCTGGTTATCTCCAGTATATCTGAAGGAGCGTCTCCACCCCCATCGTTCTACCCAGACACTGAGGTCCAGCGCCGAGGGCCTTCTGGCAGTTCCCTCACTGCGAGAAGCCAAGTTACAGGGGACCAGGCAGAGGGCCTTCTCGGTAGTGGCACCCGCCCTGTGGAACGCCCTCCCACCAGATGTCAAAGAAAACAACAACTACCAGACTTTTAGAAGACATCTGAAGGCATCTGTTTAGGGAAGCTTTGAATGTCTGATGCATTACTGTATTTTAATATTTTATTGGAAGCTGCCAAGAGTGGCTGGGGAAACACAGCTAGATGGGCGGGGTATAAATAAATTTTTTATTATTATTATTATTATTATTATTATTAAATTTCAGGCATAGTGGCCTGGCCCACTGAGCAGGGCCAGGGAAGCAGAGTGAAGGATGAGCAGGGGGCGGAACCACATTGGATCATCAGACAAACAGAATCTACCAAGTCCTGGGTGGATCCCAATTGGTCCAGGAAAGAGCCGTCAGTAGCAAAATACATTTACCAAATGCCTACAGTCTTTTCAACCCCCGATGCATGTTACTTTCAGAATGCAGTTTTCAGCAAACTAGTACAGGAGGGACTGGTTGTTAAGCCACCCATGAAATGGAAGCTCTCGGGGGTGGGGGTGGCAGTGGGAAGGGTCTCTCAGCACCTGTAACCAACCACAGCTCCCAGAATTCTTTGGGGGAAGTCGTGACTGTTTAAAGTGACACCATAGTGCTTTAAATGTATGGTGTGAATGTGGCCCTAGTTAGATACAACTCGTTTTCACTTTGGGACACTGTGGGTGATTAAAAATCACAGCTTGTAGCCACCAGGCAGGCACCCACCACAGGGACCCTGATGGCAGGTGTTGGCTAGCCTGTGGACCCTTCCGAGGTGCTGGCAGGTACCTGAGAGTGTGCGAGGTGCTGGTGCCAGGTCTGGGCCAGCCACTCTGTCTAGCCTAACCTACCTTGCAAATTTGTTGTAAGGGGAAAATATTGGATTTCCACAGTCTACGCCCTGAGCTGAGACAGTAATCTGATAGATAAATAAAGAAAAATGAATTGCACAACCTAACGCAACCTGAGGCATACTGCCTGCCTGGATTAGGAAGGAAGGAAGGCGGACAGCCAGTTGAAAAAAAATTGTCTGCATTTTTTTTTCCATTTGCAAAAGAGAATTGCTGTTGCAATTTGGGTACAGGTTTGCTCTCTTCTCCATGCCAAAACCACTAATGGCCTTGGAAACTCCTCCCTTACTAGACCAAGATATGGCAGGCATTTGGGCTGGCTGCTTTGGATCACACCTGATCCAAACAACTGAGAGTGTGGTTGTGGGTGGAGAACAAGGACCCAGGAAGTGACTAGGTTGTCCTATCAACCACTGTTCAGTTTGCTTCATTCATCAGGAACAAAAGAAGATGCGTAACACTGAGTCAGATTCTTGGTCTATCTAGTTCTTTTGTCTATCTAGGTGTTTTCGGGACACCCCGAAACCACCAAAATTGTTGAGTTTTTCAGTTGAATTGCTTAAGATCCAGGACAAAGCACCATCTTTCAGAAATCACCCCTGGACATCAATTCTGCCTTTGAAATCCTGGTAATATCCGGGAAAATCTGAACATATGGCAGCCCTATGCTGACTGGCAGCAGCTGCCCAGGATTTTTGGCAGGAGACATGCTTCCAGTCCTACCTAGAGATGCTGGGTATTGAACCTTGGACCTTCTGCATGCAAGGCAGAAGCTCTACCACTAAGTTACAGCCTTTCCCCAAATGCAGTCTGTAACTAAATCTTTCAATGAAGAGCTCTTGGATTCCGGAACCCAAGTGCTCCATTTGATTGCAATCCAGTTCTGTGTGTCCTGTACATCAATCAGTGAGTGTTCTGTTTAAAGGTTTTTGCCTCCCTTAGAGTCACCCTCCTCCTAAAGTTCTGCTGCCCTTCTGCAAACCTAATCAGGCTAATCCCTCCCTCTTGGAAGGTGCCATTTTGGCTACAGAAACACCAATACTTGGAAAATCTCACCTGATCTTGGTATATATGTTCAGAACATGCATTCATTTTTTGCTTCATGTGAAAAATTTGTATCCCACCCACTTTCCAAGAAATTAAAGGGGATGCATCCAACCCTAATCAGAGTTGACCCACTGAGAGTTACAATTCCCAGAGTTCCCTGGGAAGAGGGATTGATTGTTAAACTACTCTGAGAACTGCAGCTCTCTGGAGGGAATAGGGGTCTCCTAAGAACTCTCAGTGGGACGCGGGTGGCGCTGTGGGTTAAACCACAGAGCCTAGGACTTGCAGATCAGAAGGTCGGCGGTTCAAATACCTGTGATAGGGTGAGCTCCCATTGCTCGGTCCCTGCTCCTGCCAACCTAGCAGTTTGAAAGCACGTCAAAGGGCAAGTAGATAAATAGGTACCGCTACGGCGGGAAGGTAAACGGCGTATCCGTGCGCTGCTCTGGTTTGCCATGCTGGCCACATGATCCGGAAGCTGTACGCCTGCTCCCTCGGCCAATAAAGTGAGATGAGCACCGCAACCCCAGAGTCGGCCACAACTGGACCTAATGGTCAGGGGTCCCTTTACCTTTAAGAACTCTCAGCACCCTTAACAAACTACAGTTCCCAGGATTCTTTGGGGGAAGCTATGGCTGTTTAAAGTGGTATGACTGTGCTTCAAATGTATAGTGCATGTGGGGCCACAACTGAACTAGATGGACCAATGATCTGTCGGTATAAGGCAGCTTCTTGAATTCCCATCGAGTCACATATCTCTCTCACACAGAGAAAGACACATTAGTCTGGCAACCTATTCAGCAAATCTCTGTGCAGTTGGTGCAGAATGTCATAACACATGAGGAAATCAGCCACAGCTTTGCTGGCTGAAATAACAACCAGCAACGGGTCTACAATTGTCGCTCCAGTACCAAAGTGGGTGGGGAGGGAGAATGGGGGAAGCTACATCCAGCCCTCCTATTTTATAGTTTGGGTCTAGGCAAAATGTCTCTCCCTGGCACCTGGGATGGGATGATGTGCATTCTTAGCCAAAGGATGCCCTAAACTCTGGATGCGCCAGATTGCTTTGAGCAGTGCTGAATCAATTCCAACAATTTGAAGGGGGAAAATAGATACACTTGTTTTATATTAAAGGAACAAGGGGTCCTTAGTAGAGAAGTGAGCCAGCCAAGTAAGCAAGCCACTGAGCTGGGTTCTGTGCCCAGCTCCGCCAGAAAAGTATTTTTGAAATATTAATTTCAAAATATACATTTCCCCCTTTTAAGCCAAGAAAGTGTGAGGGATTTCTTTCCATTTAGCTGTCACAAATGTGTGCATTCTTATGGCCATGCAATCTCTCTCACTCCCCAAAGATGAATGATGCAGAGCTTAAAAAGTCAATACCGGCTAACAAAGTGAGGTGACGTCCAACTCCCCCCGCATGGGCTAGTAGTTCAATAGTTATGGAAGGAGGCAGAGTCCCGTTCAGGCACCCTTTATATTGTGCATTCATGATGAGTTGTGCTCATTATGGTATCGTGGCAGTTATACTGCGATTCCACTTTCAGTACTGTGGTATTCCTCTCACAGAGCTACAGTTCCCAGAATTCCCTGGGTAGAGGGACTGGATGTGAAAGCACCCTGGGAACTGTTGCTGTGTGAGGAGAATAGGGGTCTCCTAACTGCTCCCAGGCCTCATGAAGACTTCCAACTGGGTCATGATTTGCAGGCACAGGTCCAAGCATTTTTTCCCCTTTTGTCCCACCAGGAAAACCTACTGTTTACTGCTGAATCAGAACAAACATCAATCAGCTTTTCCATGATGCTTTGGAGGAAGCCATGAAAATGGTATGGTAATGTTTTGTGGTGCAGGTATGGTCCTTGAATTGCCTTGGTCTGACAGCAATGTGAAGCAGGAAAGAAAGAAAGAAAGAAAGAAAGAAAGAAAGAAAGAAAGAAAGAGAAAGACTGAGCATCAGCCCCACTGAATTCAAGCACCAAGCGGGCAATGAACTATAAATTCCCCAGTGCTAGATGTAGAACCATGTAGTCAGACCCCTGGCAGCAGAAGCAGCAAAACAAAACTAATCTGCAAGTGACTTTGTGGGTTTTTGTTTCCAAAGGCTTTCCAGGAAACAATGACTGAGGTGGTTCTACACATACCAGTGAGAAAGTTAGTGTGTGCGTGCGATCGGGGCTGTGTACACACTCCTGTTGACCCTGCATTTAATGCGCTCCCACCACTCATTTGTAGGACTAACTATCCACATCTATCCTACAGTTCTTTGAGAAACATTGGAGAAGAGCAGATAGTTTGTCAAGCTCTGCATTACTATACTGCAGCGGCGGCTAGATTATGTGTAAAGAGATTTTGATCGTGTTTGCCCAGGTCCAGCAACAGAGCTTCAACCTGGCTATATAGCATTATTTCACCACTGGTGTTTTTAGTTACCAGGCAGCAAATGGCATCTGCACTTGGGTCTCAGAGAGAGCAGCAAGTGAATGGCAGAGCATGAAGTTCTTGTCTTTCCTCCTCCTTCAAAACTGCTCCAAGGTGGGTGTGATGCTGTCTCTGTGCTTTCCGCCCCATGTTCCCTGGGAACTGTCCAGCAAAAGAGCACAGGAGAGCAGTGCTGAATCCTAACCCCAGGACACTGTGGAAGGGTCTTCCAGCTGATCCTCCTATCTCACCAAGGTGGACAGGAGCAGCTTAGACCTCCTATGGCAGAGGTTTCACAGGAACCACAGCTGACAAAAGCTTAAAGTGTGCACTGAAACTGTTACAGGGCCCCTCCAGACATCCTTTTTATTCTGCATTCATGCTGATTTGTGCTCAGGATAGTATTGGGGCAGTTATACGTAGTCCCGCTTATAATACTGTTAGCTCCCGCAAAACTTTCCAGGCAAAGCTACTGCTTAGTTTCCAATCAGTGCATGTCCCAAAACTCCCTGCTGAAATCCTGCAACTTGTTATACAGTGGTACCTCGGGTTACAGATGCTTCAGGTCACAGACCCTTCAGGTTACAGACTGCACTAACCCAGAAATAGTACCTCGGGTTAAGAACTTTGCTTCAGGATGAGAACAGAAATTGTGCGGCAGCGGGAGGCCCCATTAGCTAAAGTGGTACCTCAGGTTAAGAACAGTTTCAGGTTAAGAACGGACCTCCGGAACAAATTAAGTTCTTAACCCGAGGTGCCACTGTACTGCAAATGCTCCCCAGACATTTCTGCCCTGCATACAGTATGTTATGCTATAGCAACAGAGCGTCCCTCCTGATAGCAATGATGCTGTAACATTGGAGAAGCATCACAGAACAACTAACAAAGTAGAATTATGTCTAGCCAGTTCAGTCAAAATCCACCAGTAATGCATTATTATTGCAACAAGGACAAGTTGCAGAATACCGCACACAAACCCTGTGCGTGCGTGTGTCCACGCGCGCACACACACAACCCCCCCTTCTTTAGGAGGGTCCTAAAGAAATAATTTGATTTGCCCATGTTTGTCCTACACCCCTTCCCTCTGGTTTACATAGACACAGAGAGATAAAATGTCATCCACAGCCTGATGAAAAATGAGTGGATGAGCCTCTTACTTTGCACCAGGCTAGGAAATACATGGAAACAGCAAAAACTGCCGTTTTTGAATATTTTCCCAGCCCAGTGTGAGATCAGAGTTTGAGCTCCCCCTCTGGAAAACTGGGGCAGAGTGGGGAGGAGAAATGATCAGGGTGATGACCACAAACAATATCTAGCTGCTAAGGACAGACAGTATTTATAGAATGCTGAAAACATCCAACACACACATAGACCAAAAGCTTAGAGTGGAGATGGGGAAGCTGTGGTCCTCCAGATGTTGTTCATCTACAACAGGGCTGGGGAACCTTGTGGTCAGGGATGGTTAGAGATGGAGTCCAGCAACATCTGGAGGGCCACCACTTTCCCACCTCTGCTATAAATGATGTGGCTCCAGCATTGCTAGAGCTATGAAGGGGCAGTCTTCATTGACTACTTTAACCACTATGCAGCAAGATCTCAGGTTACAACTAAGCATACTTTTACTGAAAGTGATGACATCCAGCTTTGGCTGGATCATGCCCTTGGTATGAACCTGCTATTCTATCCCTATCCCAGTTATGCTGGGTGGGGCTGATGGAGTTTCATTCCATATGTGCCCATTTTATATGAGATCTTGATATGTGCCCATTCTATATGGGGTGGGCTGGCTTGAGGGCCACCAGAAGTCACTGGACTTGAATCTCCATCAGCCTCAGTCAGCTTAACCAATGGGCAGTGGTGGTGATGGGAGCTGTAGATCAGCCACTTATGGAAGGACACAGGTTTATAAAATTAGGTGTGGCATAGAGAAAACGGAGAGAGAAAAGTTCTTCTCCCTCTTGCATATGACTAGAACTTGTGGACATCCAATGAAGCTGAACATTGGAAGATGTGGGACACATTACAGGAAATACTTCCTTATGCAGTGCATAGGCAAACTATGAAATTCGCTCCAAGAGGCAGAGAAGGCCACCAACTTGGATGCCTTTGAAAGAGGACTGGGCAAATTCATGGAGGAGAGGGTCACTGATGGCTACTAGCCATGATGGCAATGCTCTGCCTCCACCAGTGGCGTAGCGTAGGTTGTCAGCACCCGGGGCAAGGCAAGTAATTTGCGCCCCCTAACCCGTGGATTTGCGCCCCCTAACCCTATCCCTAACCCTAACCCCCAGATGTTGCGCCCGGTGCGGCTGGCCCCCCCTGCACCCCCCACGCTACGCCACTGGCCTCCACAGTCGGAGACAGCAATGCTTCTGAATAATAATCTAATAATAATAATAAATTTTTATTTATACCCTGCCCTTCCCAGTTCAAAAACTGGGCTCAGGGCAGCTAACAAGAAATTTAAAACACTTTAAAACACTTAATTATAAAAGCAGCATAAAATACAGTATAAAAACATGAATAACAATAAAAATCAAAAATCAAAAATCAATTAGATAATCCCCAGGCTAGCTGGCTGAATTGGTCCTACATGGGCCAGAGAGGAGGCCAGGGGAGAATTAGTTGTGGGGTCTCAGAGCGGGTGATCTTCATAAAAGGGGAGGGGGAGGGAAGAGAGAAGAGAAGGAAAATAAAAGATCAGGCTGAATTCAAATTAAAGGCCAGGCGGAATCGGGTCTTGCAGGCCCGATGGAAGAAGGTTAAATCCTGAAGGGCCCTAGTCTCATGGGACAGAGCATTCCACCAGGTCGGAGCCATCACTGAAAAGGCCCTGGCCCTGGTGGAGGATTGTCTGACTTCCTTAGGGCCTGGGACCTCTAAACTATGGTTATTCATGGACCTTAAGGTCCTCTGCGGGGCATACTAGGAGAGGCGGTCCTGTAGATACGAGGGCCATAAACCACAAAGGGCTTTAAAGGGTCAAAACCAGCACCTTGAACCTGACCCTATACTCCACTGGGAGCCAGTGCAACTGATAAATACCAGTTGCTGGAAACCATGGGAAAGCAGAGAGGGCTCTTGTGCTCAGGTCCTGCCTGCAGTTCTGCTGCAAACATCTGGTTGGCCACTGTGAGAACAGGATGCTGGACTAGATGAGTCACTGGCCTGATCCAGCAGGCCTCCTCTTATGTTCTCTACCTCTATTATATGAGGAGAGGTGCTCAGTTTATAAGTGAGGAAAGGGCCGGCATTTGTCTAGGTGTATTAATGTCAGAATCTGCAGCAGAGGTTCTGGCCTTTATCCTTGGGGCAGCTGAGTGACCCTCAAGGAGCCCAGTGCTTCTTCCTTCCTTCTCTCTCCTGTTGTATCTCTCTTTCTCTTTTAGTTGAGTCATGTTATGTCAATATTTTCTCTGTTAACAAAGAAGTGGCTTTAAAATAAATAAATAAATAAATCCCTCTGTAGCGGGATGATGAATCAGCAACAGACTTCGAGCCCTTGGGGCCCAAAAATTCCTGCTGTTTTGATTCCCTGCTTCTGTTTTTATTACCCAGGTCTTGGCCAATGAGCCAACAGATGGGGACCAAAATATCAGGGCTGCCAATGCTCTACATAAGCACAAATCATTGCTGGGCATATCTTCCTGGGGTGGAGCTTTTGAACGGGGGTCAGATATGCATCCAAGGGCCTAAGTAAACATCAATGTGAAATAAAATCCCTGTGGCATTTTTTATTTTTATTTTTTGGCGGTGGTATTCTAAGAGGAAAGCTGTTTTGGGAGGGAGGGATTTGGAAAGAGAAGCAATGCTGTAGGTATTTAACTCTTTCCTCCTGCCATTTCTCCATTCCATTCTGCCTTCCCCCAGTCAAACACCCCAGCTAAGGTACTAAACACATTTACTCTCGTGGGTACATGGCTAGATCCCTGCAGGGGCAAAGGGTGGTGAGTTAGAACAGATAAATGCCACCTGGAGAAAGGTTTCAACACACCTAAGATCATAAGAACATATGAAGAGCCACTGGATCAGGCCAATGGCCCATCTAGTCCAGCATCCTGTTTTCACAGTGGCCAACCAGATGTCTATGGGAAACATGCAAGCAGGATGAGAGCACAAGAGCCCTCTCTTTTCCTGTGGTTTCCAGGAACTGGTACTCAGAAGCCTCCAACTGTGAAGAAACAGCATAGCCATTGTGACTAGTTCATAGCCTTATCCTTCAGAAATTAGTCCAACCTTCTTTTAAAGCCATACAGAATTGGTGGGATAGATCAGTCAGTAGAGTAGGAGACTCTTAATCTCAGGGCCATGGATTTGAGCCCCAGGTTGGGCAAAGTTTCCTGCACTGCAGAGGGTTGGACTAGATAACCCTCATGCAGTGTTTGAAATTAGCCAGGGGCCAGGCACATTTCGCTATCGGCCACTTGTGACCAAGTGAAGATGCCTAGGCTCCAGGATGGAGCCTGACATCTCCACCATCTGGAGGTGCATGCCTGGGGGTCATGGGATCTGCACCATGGGATCACCACTAATTCCACATCCTGTAGGAAAATGTCAATAAGTATGTGGACTGTCCCTGGATAAAGTGACTTTTCTTCTTTTAGGTTCTCAAAGTTCTTGGCCTAGCTCAAGGTTGTCGTCTGAACTAGCCAGATGTTTAACTGATAATCATTCACAGTCAGTCCATCATTCAAAAAATAAAACTATGATTCTATGAGGGTACATGCCTCCTTTGGGAATAAATTTCATTTCCCCTGTGTTAAGAAATCTTTTCTTTTATTTGTCCTGAATCTTCAACTCATGTCCACAAGTTCTAGTGTTATGGGGGGGGGGACTTTACTCTCTCCATGCCATGCATTGTTTTATAGACTTCTGTAACATCACCTCTTAGGGACGCGGGTGGCGCTATGGGTTAAACCACAGAGCCTAGGACTTGCTGATCAGAAGGTCAGCGGTTCGAATCCCCGCGATGGGGAGAGTGAGGAGATTTCACCCCTCCCATACCCAAGAATCTCCTGACGAGTCTGCTGATTCTCCAGAGAGGAGGAGCAGTGTTCTGTTTTCTACTTATTCAGCTCCAGCACCAAGTCAGTCAGTCAGTCAGTCAGTCAGTCAGTCAGTCAGTGTGTCGGAGAGAGAGAGAGACTGAGTGTTAGAGATCGTGTGTAGAGATAAGGTTGCTGCTAAGAGCAGCTGCAGACACTCAGTGCAGCATTCATTTATGCTTAGACCTATTTAGCTCTGTATATAGTTTTGTATTATAGTTGTAGTTATAGAATAAAAGAAGATATTCTACAGAGCTGCTCTCCGAGTCGTTTATACACTGCCAGACTCTGCTATACTCTGCTGTGCGACGACTTTATTGTGGAAGTGAATCCGGTGCTCACAACTCTAAGCTGTGAGTCCACAGCACTTTGACCTGTTCCTGTGTAAAAGGTGGTCTCTGGAAGTGCTACCCAGCTCACCTAGCCCAGTCGGGGTTGAAGTGCATGAGTCCAGTTGGTGACACTCGCTCAAGGGCGATGCTGACAGAGAGCTCCCGTTGCTCGGTCCCTGCTCCTGCCAACCTAGCAATTTGAAAGCACGTCAAAGTGCAAGTAGATAAATAGGTACCGCTCCAGCGGGAAGGTAAACAGCATTTCTGTGCGCTGCTCTGGTTCGCCAGAAGCGGCTTATTCATGCTGGCCACATGACCCAGAAGCTGTACGCCGGCTCCCTCAGCCAATAAAGCGAGATGAGCGCCGCAACCCCAGAGTCGGTCACGACTGGACCTAATGGTCAGGGTTCCCTTTACCTTTACCTAACATCACCTCTTACTCTTTTTAAAAAAAAAATTAAAATGTCCCAAATATTGTGCACACACACACACACACACACACACACACACCAGTAAAGTACATCACCACAGGGATGAGTCTGTAGTAATTGTGATCCTGGGTAATTAACAAAAAACAAACAAAAAAAAATACTTGAAGCAGACTGGGTATGATTGAGCTGTACACCAATACAGTGACGTAGCGTGGGTTGTCAGCACCCGGGGCAAGGCAAGTAATTTGCATCCCCTAACCCTGGATTTGCGCCCCCTAACCCTATCCCTAACCCTAACCCCCAGATGTTGCGCCCGGTGCGGCCGGCACCCCCTGCACCCCCCACGCTACGCCACTGCACCAATATAGTGATTCTATTAAGCGGAAGAGATCTGGCTGCCTTAAGTACCACACACACACACACACACACTTCTCAAATACCAAGGTCTTGCTTGTATGTAGCAGTGAGCTCAGGGCAGGACTTTGGAGCTACAAATTCAGGGCCCAACACAGCGGAATGCACACAAAAGTTTCCAAACTCAGAAAAACTGTCTTATCACATTCCAAAGACAGTCAAATAACAGGCATTGCCAACCTAAGCAGGTCTCCACTTAAGACTGTTATGAGTCTACAATTACCTAATTACATCACTGCGTCTGGCTTATCTTTTGAGGTTAGGCAAGTGGTACCTGGTGGAAGGGCCTTTTCCTCTACCACAGTGGAATTTGAGACAGGGTGCTTGGAAGAGAAAAGACACATCCCTCTCCTTGCACCTTGAACGTTATTTCCTAATTGGAAGGATGCAGAAAGAGAGGAGAAAAGCGTGTCCTGTGGCTCCTTGGCTCCTTGCAACAGTGCCAGAAGCACAGGAAGGGAAAACGGAACAGTAGTATCAGATCCAACATGTTGGACCACAAATGGGTCACTAATAGGTGGTGGAGCTGTTGAACCTGAAGGCCAAGTCATATGAAAAATAGGTTCTGCACGCAGCCAAAGAGCCTCAGTGGGGGATACTAGCTTAGCATCACCCATGGTATCTTTGAGTGAAAGATTCTGAATGATGCTCAGTCCCCACCAACAAAAAAGAAGTCAGAAGGGGCTGATTTCAAGTCTAAATTCCCAGATGAATGAGCATAACTTGGGGATGCCAGGAACCACTGGATCTAGAACAAGGAACCTCCAGCTCAGTGTTTGCCTGTCCCCATTTTAGTAAGGCATCAAAGCTGTGGGGTTTGGAGACCGTTTTAGTGAAGTGAGGCATACTGGACTGGTCCTATCCAAGTTAACCAGTGGGGCTGCCTCAACAGCTTTTCAGTTCAGGCTGGGACTTTTCCTGAGCAACAAAGAGTGGGATAAAAATATGGTAGAAAATCACAACTCCAGCATGAGAGCAATGTGAACACTCAAGCACAGTGTCTCTGTATTTGTATCATTTATAAACACAACAGAAGCATCTTAACTCTGTAGCTCTCGTACAGTGGCAAATTCAGAAGCACCGTGTCCTTTCACAGTAATCACAGCCAGGCCCCCTGACCATCACACCCTTCACAGCTACTTCCTCTTCAAAGATTATGCAACTTTCTAAAAAAATACAACAATCTTATAATTATACAAAAATAATAATTAGGGATGCATTTCAATGATCAGTGCAGGCCTCATGTGTTGCCTTTCATCTAGATCTACTATTTTCTGCGCACATATATGGGCAAATGACTGGGGATGCTCCAACTCAACTTCTTTCAGAGTGACTTAGGTTGTATTTTCCTTGAAGTTCAGTTGTACGTAACAGAACTTGCATACCATTCTCCTAAAACTAGAGCACCATGTGTTTTCAGTATCGCCAAATGCTTAGCACTGGAGCATACAGAACAACAACTCCTTGGTGTTCTTCCCAAATGCCTTCTCCAGAGTGACCCTAGGAGCCACTCCTCAGCGGCTGACTCACCTCCTTTCACTCTGGTGGAAGAAGCCACATCAGTCAGAAACCTTTGGGCCCCGGGTCCAGAACTGAGGATTGCATCCAGCTAAGTCCTGTTCAGGGCAAACCCACTGGAATTAACAGACCATCATTAGTTGCATTCATTAGTTTCAGTGGGTCTACATTGAACAGGACTAGCATAGGATACAGTCCAGAGGTTTCAGTATCATTTTTAATAGGTTGGGAATGGAAGTTAGAAATCAGGGCCTGGATCAAGGAGCATCCTACCTGGAACTGAGTGGCTTCCCCTTCCCTTTTGTGTTACCCTCCTATCCCTTTGAGCCAACTTTATAAAAGTTCACTATGGATTTCACTGCATTGTTCAGCGGTGAGACACAAGGATAAGTCCTTCAACCACCACCCAAGCCAGGTTTGAGCCAGAACATCCTTGTTGCAACTATGCTCTACTTTATGTTTTGAAGGCACAAAGGGAAAGTGAGTCAGATTCTTGGCTCCATCTAGCTCTGCGGCGTCTACACTGATGGAAAGTGACTTTCTAGGCTTTCTGGCAGGGTTCTCTCCCAGCTCTACATGAAGATGATGGGGTTTGAACCTGGGACCTTGAGGGGATTGGTTGAAACAAGTCTAAGTGACCATCAAAAAGCTGGGGTTCAGAGCCCTGAAGGAAGGAGTTGTTCAAGATGTTACCGTCAGAGACCCAAGTCGTCATTAGTGTTCTGGACAAGCAGACATTGTAACTATGGTTTATTGAAATAAGTCAGGTTCGTTAACAATGGTATGGATTGTTTCAACAAACCATGGTTAACCCCAATGCAGTCTGTCCAGGTTTGGACATTAACCACAAACTGTGATTAGCTGGAGATGATGTGGATTAGCAAACACTTCCGATTTCTTCATGGCCACGCCAGAGAGGGAACATGAGCACAGGAACCTGAGGCTCATGCACAACATAAAACGAAGCTATTATAGTCATTGGCACATGTGCCTTCGCTATTTATTTTATTTATTCAATTTATATCTTGCACCTTCCTCCAAAAGGAGCCCAGGGTGGCAAACACGTCAAATGCTAAAGCAATACAATTAAAAATTCTAAAAACCAGCAATTTACACAAACACCCCAAAATCCTCCAATATTTGAGGAAAGAAAAATAGTCCACTTGTTGATATTTTAAGTGAATAAAGTTCAGTTCAGTTTCCACATGGTCTGGGGTGGCACTCCTTGCTTTAACAAGTTTTTTTTTTATGTTTTGGCAATACATTAACTCCAAAAATATACATTTCCTTGAAATCCACCCTGCGTCTACAATCTGGCATCACAGATGTTTATATTTGCATTGCTGCGCAGTTCTTCACAGCTGAAATACTTATTTTAAAAAAACAAAAACGAATGTTGCAAAGTGCCAAACGTGTTCCAAGCAAGGCAGATTGTACAAAAGGTACACTTGGCAAGCAAATCCCAGTGCCGAGTACAGATTCTACAGACACCAGCAACAGGCTGGGAGCGGTAGCTAATACCTCAGAAGACTGACTCAGGATTCAAGATGACATTAAAAGATTGGAGGACTGGGCTCAAACCAACAAAATGAATTTCAGTAGGGACAAATGTAAGGCTCTGCACTTGGGCAGGAATAATTAGGTGCACAAATATAGGATGAAAGACATCTGGCTTGACAGCAACACATGTTAAAAGGATCTAGGGGGTCTTAGTGGTCCGTAAGTTTAATATGAGTCAAGAGTGTGATCCAGCAGCAAAAATAAATAAACAGCTGAAGCAATTCCGGGCTGCATCAACAGATCAGGGGAAGAAATAGTACCACTCTATTCTACCACATCTGGAGTACTGTGTTCAGTTCTGGGTACCACAGTTTAAGAAGGATATTGACAAGCTGGAATGTGTGCAGAGGAGGGCAACCAAGATGATCAGGGGTCTGGGAACAAAGCCTTATGGGGAACAGTTGAGGGAGTTGGGTATGTTTAGCCTGCAGAAAAGAACACTGAGAGGTAATATGATAACCATCTTAAGTATCTGTAATGTTGTCACACAGATGATGGAGCAAGCTTCTGATCCAGAGGGTGGGACTTGAACTAATAGATTCAAATCACAGGAAAGGAGATTCTGACTAAACATTCGGGAGAACTTTCTGGCAGGAAGACAGTGGAACAGACTGTCTCAGAAGGTGTTGGACTCTCCTTCATTGGGGGGGGGGTTTAAACAGAGATTGGATGGTTACTTGAAAGGGATTCTTTAGTTATAGTCCCTCTGTTGCAGAGGGTTGGATTGTAGTTTCCAATGCTACAGTTTTGTGATTCTATAACTAATCCGGACCTGTGGTGAGAAAATAGCTGTTCTTCAAACAGGTACTGCTGCTAAGAGGCCAAGATGAATTCTCAATCAACCACCATTCTTTCTTCAAAAAAGAAAAGAAAAAGGGAGGTGTGTGTTTTTTTATCCCAAGCTGTAGAAAAGAGTTTGTGGCTGATTATTAATAAAAGATGACAACCCGGACAATAACAGAACTGTTAAGTGATACCAGCCTAGAGAGATTCCAGATGGAGAAGGCCACTGGGTGACCTCTATGCATCCCAAGTGGATCAGAATTATGCCCTGCAACATCATTTCTAATGCTCTCCGAGTGCGATAGCCACGGCCGTCCCCTTTCCTTCCTAGTCAGCTGGGGAGGAAAGTTCAGTTTCCTGTATATTTTCACATCTACCTCTCCCTCCCTGTGTCTCTCTTGGGAGACTCTTTGCCTTATTTGGAAATGACAGAGGAGGAGAAAAAAATCTGGTATCTCCTCTGGCAAATGCACCCCTGCTCATCTCCCTCTCCTCCCCCCAGCCCCCTCACAAGTGCAACAGATTAATTTCCAAGAAACATTGCTCGATAGATGCTAACTTGCTCTGCATGGTGGCAGAATTAAATTTACAAAGAGAGCTAAAACATGGCACTGCGTAGCTGGAAGCCAACCCCTGTCTATCCCAATGGGCTCAACGATTGCCAGAGATGCACTTAACCATCATTTCAAATACTCTGCTGGGGCAGCAAATATGAGAACTGAAGAGCAGCTGGACGAAGGATGATGAGAAGAGCATGAGGTCTGTAATGGAGAATTAAGAGATGCCTTTGTGTGTATTATGAAGTCTGGTGGGCATGGCGTAATCGTATACATTACACAGAGTGACCTGAAGATGCTCTTGCCTACAAATACCCTCGGGCTGTTTACACACCACACATCTAAAGCACATCTCCCCAACACCAAAGAACCGGGAACTGTAGTTTACACCCTCACAAAGCTGCAATTCCCAACACCCTTAGCAAATTATTTTGTCTAGTTCTACCAAAATGTACTACCAAATGATTAAGGTACTACCAAAATGATTAAGGTTTTAAATGATAATTTTAGGTTATATTTTAGTGATCAAGATTTATTTATTTATTTTTAACTGCCGCTATATCTGAATTGTCTCTGTTGTACACAATTGCAATTCAATGTATCCCTGTTGTGTTTTATGATTTCCCTGATATTGTAAGTGACCCAGAACTGGCCTGTGACCGTAATAATAAAATTCTATTCAATTCTGTCTAGTTCTTTTTTGAAGTGATCCAAGTTGGCAGCCAAATACTCTCTTGTTGGATAACAAGAGCAAAATAAAGAGATGCAATGCTAGAGGCAGACTCTGTGAAAGGTAGTGAAGATGCGCAGAGTCCACCTTCCTCTCTTTACCAGATCCAGGGGCAGAGTTAGAGGCAAGTAACTTAGACAGATGCTGGGGGAGTGGAACACTTAGAGAGGGTGTATCTACTGTCACAGGATATCTATTTAACTCCTTATCTGTTTATTCCTTCTATTTATCAGTTGCTCAATAACAACCATGCTCCTGGAGGGGGGAAGGGGGGGAGAGAATGCTTAAAGACGCTTTTAAGACCACAAAATTCACATAAAGTTCTAAAGAGCAGCACTTTCACTAAAAAAAGAAAAAAGAATCCTTATAAATAACAGGAATAAAAAAAAAAAAAAAACATGACAAGCAGCAATTAATACCAGACCTGACAAGTTCCACAGGATTAAGCAATTTCATTAAAACACAACAGTCATACAAGAAATTAAACACATAGAGTTTAAGACGCTTGTGTGAAAATTAAAAAGTGTCATGCCTGGTGCTGAAAATATATTAATGTAGGCACCCAGAAAGCATCTCTGGAGAGGGCAGTTGACAATGGAGGGGCTGCTACTAACAAGTCCCTGTCTCTTGTGGCCACCTGCCGAAACTCAGCTGGAAAAGGCACTCAGAGAAAGGCCTGCATTTATAATCTCTGGACCTGAGAATTGTCCATCTCAGGGGCTGGGATCCCTTTTCAGCCTAAGGGCCACATAACTTTCTGGACAACTTTCTGGGGGCCACCTGTCAGTAGTGGGTGGGGGCAGATGCAAAAGTGGGAAGAGCAGTGGATAGGAAGTTTACCTTTGTACAGTTGGCAAGTTTCTGCACATATTCACACACATACAACTCTCAATCTTCCAAGCAAGAAGCACCATCAGTTTTCCAGCCAGGCAAAAACAGTCAGGGTACAAAGCAGGGACAGTGATAGACGTGGCCTGGGGAGTGTTTTGAGGGCCACATTCATCCCCTAGACCTGAGTCAACCCCCTCCCGTGCACCTGATCTATCTGTTCAACAGCCAAAGTAAATAGTACTAATGGTTTGTTTTCACTTGAAAAATAGACTGCGTACTTTTCCTTTTAATATGTGGGGAAATTATTTACATAATCAGCGCCCATTTTGCAAACAGTGTGCATGCAACTGATCACTATTATAATGAGATCTGTACATGCAAATTTCTCCTCTAATTTAACAGGGATAGATCATGCATTCAAGTCATACTGCAAAGCCAGAGAATGAGCTGAAAAGGTAACCAGAAGGCAAGGTATTCAAAAACTGAATGAATGGAGATGTTCTTCCCCTAAAGCACCATTTGGTTCCTGTCCCAGGTAAACCAGTGCCCTTTAGTCTGCCTTTGGGAGCAATTTTCAAGATGTCATTTGAAACAAATTTAGAGCATGAGCATGCACTCCTCTCCCCCTTTCTTCTATAACCATAAATGTCATTGAATGCATTTGATTTGCAGCTATTCTACAGCAGAGGCAACTAGGTCCATGGTGAAATTAAACATTATAGTAAACATTCTTGAGTTTTAAAAGCCGGAGTCTGCAAATGGAATACTTACAAGGAAGCCAGCTGCCCTGAACACAGCGGGACTTACTTCTAAGCAAGCATGCACAGGATTGCACTCTTAAATCCCTAGAGAGCTGAATAGTGCAAGTATAAATATAGTTACTGCAAGGAAGATATACACTCAAACTCTTAAAATAGCCACCACCGTTCCATGAGGCTATTTCAGAGTTGGGACTGCAGGGCTTCTCCATCAGCTCTGCGGAAACATCCCCTTCCTTAGGTACTTCCCCCCAACTAGCAGCAGAGATGCCACCAGGCCCATAGCAGAAGGAGAAGTGGGGCAGGAGAGACTCTACATTGACTCAGCTGAGAAACCAGCACCTCTCTGGCTCTTCCTCTCATTGAATTCTCTCCATTCCAGGTGTAACCAAGATCTAGGTACTGGGGGTGGGGTTCCTTCTCCCTGCCAATCCTTCTTTCCTTTTGTGCTGTGTCTTTTAGATGGTAAGCCTGATGTCAAGGAGGTTCAGTCCTATTAGTGAGATCAGTAGCCGCTCTGAGGCTCTTTCTGATCTCTCCCCACACTCCCAAGTCTAAAGAGTGGAGAGAAATACCTTTAAATAAATGACCAAACAAAATTTACATATTTTAAAGAGGTTAACCTTCATTGTTTCAGGGCAGAACTTTAACTATCACTCAATTGTTGGGCGCCTGCAGCTGTGACTTGGTGGCTCCAGCCAGGCCTAGGTGCTGGTGTGCATCTAGCATCCTGGACTCCACATAGCTGGCTACACTAGAAAGGACCTTATTATTATTATTCAAATATATATCCTCCCCTTTCTCCCAAAGGAGCCCATGTGTCAGGAACATGCTCAGCAGAGAGGAATCTCCAGAGGTGGAGGAATTGGCTGCACCTGAGTCGCCAAGAAGCGATTAGAGCAGAGGTGGGCCAGCAGGAGGTGGGAGACAATGTGGTGTATATCTGGCCTTGGGAGGCGTCAGAAGCCAGTTGAGTCAACTGACTCCGACAGCGAAGGATGAGTTGTGGAAGCTTGGGTTGCTGTAAGCCTGTTACTGAGAAATAAACCTCAGCTACTTAAACTGCCAGCATTCCGTGCCTTGTGCGGGAGAAGCGCTAAACCTGACACCATGGCAGCAAAAACACAAATTCTAAAGGAATTAAAGCATCTAAAAACAATTCCAATAGGGATGCAGACTGAGAAGTATCTCTCTTTGTCTCTCCTAGCACAAGGTTCCATCTCACTGCAACACCAAAAACCTTCTTGTTTCCTCTGCTGGAACCATAGTTCAATTGTGGCTCCTTTACATGAGGACTGGGGAATGCTGCAGCCCTCCAGATGTTGCTGAACTACAGCTCCCGATATTAGGCTGTACTGGCTAGGGCAGATGGGAACATCTGAGACAACCCAAGGTCCACGTGTTCTGCTTTACATTTTGATCCAGCTGGGGAATGTTTCTACCGTCATCTAACAATTTGCCAAGATCAAAAAAATTTAAAAAAATCAGCTGTGGACATGGATAAAACATTCCATGTGTCGCTGGGGGAAAAGAAAAGAAAAGAAAAAGCATGCACACAACATGGACAAACAGCTAAAAGCAAACTGTGTGGTAGAGAGGGGGACCCACAAGGCAAGCCATAGAAATGAGTCTAAAGAGGGCACTACTCAGTATGCAGAAGGCCCCAGTTTCAGGTCCCTGGCACTGGCAGTGAAATGCATCTCAGAAAGTCAGGAAATATCCCTGCCTGAGACCATGGAGAGCTACTGTCCATTAGAGTAGCCAATCAGGCTAGATATATAAGGCAACTTCACTCATTGTGTGACAGCTATGCAGGAAACACATAACACACATACACCAAAAGTCCAGAGAGGAGATGGGGAGCCCTCCAGTTGCCAGACTCCAACTCCTAGCAGGCTCTGCAGCATGGCCAATCTTTAGGGATGGTCAGGGGTCCAGCAATATCTGGGAGCCCCACAGATTCCCCCTCCCTAGCCTAGAGGAGAAAGCTAAGCAGAAATGTGGGTATGAAATAGACAGGCAGCATCCATGGTTCTTAAGCCAAAACACAGTCAGCAACCTTGAAGCCATCGATTCCCAGTTAGAGATAACTGGATTGTGCATCTTTAAAAAATTCAGTCCAGTGTTCTAACCACTGCACTATGCTGCCTGTCAAGCCCTTGTTCTGGGGCAGAACTGTAGCCATTGCCCGACTGCCCCGGGGGAAGCCACACGTTGTGATGGAGCTGGACTCAAGGCCATACAATGACCCAGCTGCTTGCAACGCTGATTAGTTGTTTCTAATAAGGAAAGGGCAGATGTGTTCTGCGTGACTTGCCACCGAATCTTTGCTTGTACCACTTTGGCTAAAGCGTGAGCCTTGAAAATCTGCCTATTGTATTGATGTAACTTCAACCCAGAGCCTGACCCTATTGTCTTAGAACCTGACTTAAATTAACATCATCCGCTGCCCACCCTCAGTGGGGAGAGAAATTAGCATCTTCTGAAAAAGAGGCCAGATTTCTTGACTTACAAAACACAATGGAAAGAAATCAGAATCAGCACAAAGGCGTTGGAGAGAGAAAAAGCTGCATCAGAAAGGGCTGTCAACGCTCAGTCCACTTGCCATTCTGTGCTTTATCTTGGAAGGAGCAACTTTTTCTTCCTTAAAGCCACAATTCAGCTGCAGCTCCCATTCATTCAGCAGGGTTCATCCAGCGAGGACCTCGCCAAGGAATCAAGCCTTTAGCTGTGTGCTTCTGTAGCAGCAGCAACAACAACACAGGCAGGCACAAACCCACAGCACTCATCTGCTGCAAACCACAATAGCTGTCATGAATCCGGGGCCTACTGACTCAAGTTTTGCTCACCAGAATGGAAGGCAAAAACACCTCCATATATGGTTCAGTGTGATATGATTTATCTGCCCTTAATGCTTATGGGGACCCACCACTGCGCTGCGGAGACTATTTGACTTTTGATGCCCCGTTTATTGCATCTGCTCCTTCCGGCACAATCCTTGTTTACTCAGGTCACCCAATCCACAATCCAGTTTTTCTGCTGGAGAGCTCAGGAATTAAGGTGGTTCGTTAAAGCTGGAAAAGGAGATGAGTGTTGGTATTTGGCTAGTCAAAGAAGAAGGAAGAAGAACGCTCTTGGTCAGTTAAGAGCATAGTAACAGCCCTGTTGGATCAGGCCTGTTGTGACGTGGGGTTTGTGATTTCAGCTCTCTTGACATAATATGCTGGAGACAGTTCTCTAGTAACACTTCTTTATTAAAGCAACAAGACTGAGACCTGAGGAGGGGAGAGCTACATTTATAGGGACAGGGAACTAGCTAGAAAGGATACATTTTGGAGCGAACAATATCAGGCAATCACAGTCCTGCCTTTTGGAGGAAACCAATAAGACAGAGGATCCAAATACAGCAGCTTAAATGAACCAATAGTAGCTGTACCCTCTGGAACCAAAAGGCAGTTACTTTACCCTAATGCAAATACAGACAATAATAATACAGATATAAAATCCTTTGACTCAATACACAACAAGGCCAATGCTCAGTCTAGTCCAGAATCTTGTTCTCACAGCAGCAGCTAGCCAGGTGAGCCTGTGGGAAACTTGCAAGCAGAATCCATGCACAAGTGTACCATCCCTTCCTGCGTTTTCCAGCAACTCATACTCAGAAGCCTCTGACTGTGGAGGCAGAGAACAGCCCCCACCATGGCTAGTAGCCATCGACAGACGTATCCTTCAGGAATTCATCTAATCCTATTTCAAAGCCATTCCAGTTGGTGACAATTACTGCCTCCCGAAGGGGTGAGATCACTGGTCAAATCTTGTCCAATGGCATACCCTCCAAACTTTTACTGTACTATACATAGGAAAACAGGCAGATGGATGCAGCATTCATCTCCTATCACACACACCTTATGCTCAACCTACTCTTGTACCACTTTCACAGTCATGGTGTCCCTCCCCCCAAAGAATCATGGGAACTGTAGTTTGTTAAGGGTGCTGGGAATTGTAGTTCTGCAACCCCTCTCTGCACCCTTAACAAAACACAGGTGCCAGGATTCTTAGGGGAGAAGTCATGACTGTTAAAGTGGTGTAAAGGTAAAGGTAAAGGACCCCTAACAGTTAAGTCCAGTCGCAAATGACTCTGGGGTTGCGGTGCTCATCTCGCTTTACTGGCCGAGGGAGCCGACGTTTGTCCGCAGACAGTTTTTCCAGGTCATGTGGCCAGCATGACTAAGCCGCTTCTGGCAAAACCAGAGCAGCATACGGAAACGCCGTTTACCTTCCCGCCGGAGCGGTACGTATTTATCTACTTGCCCTTTGACGTGCTGTCGAACTGCTAGGTTGGCAGAAGCTGGAACCGAACAATGAGAGCTCACCCCGTCGCGGGGATTCGAACCGCCGACCTTCCAATCGGCAAGCCCAAGGCTCAGTGGTTTACACCACTGCGCCACATGTATGGCGTGGATGGGATCTTATTCTCATGCCAAGGATCACTTCCCAGTTCCCATCCCCTCCAGAATTACGCATTACTCTGCGGCATGTGCTATTCATTTACACTGCAAACATAAAAGTCAAAAAGCTGTTAGTTCTTTTTGGGTAAAGGTGTGCTAGGAAAACATTGTTCTTCTGCAAGAGGTGTGGGGAACTCCAGATGTTGCTCAGCTAATCATGGGCAGGGCTGATGGGAATTCTAGTTCAGCAACATCAGGAGGGCCAAGGGATCCTACAATAGGCACCAACAACTAGGGTGACAGGACCTATTTTCTGTCTAGGGCTCAATTCCCTTGGGGGGAATCTGTTGGGAATCTGTTGGGGTGCATGGGACCAAAGGCAAAAGCTTAGCAGCCCTCCTTCTCCTTCTCTCTCTGCCTTCCAGCCCCCCCCCCGCGTCACCCTCCTTTTTCTTTCTGATCATTTCCAAAAGTCCTGTTTATTGAGCATTTATCTTGATTTGTTTGCACAAATACCACATTCACCCAATACATTCAAAGCACATGCCTTCCCCCAAGGAATCCTGGGAGCTGCAGGATTCTTAAGGGGTCTTGGAATTGCGTGTCTGTGAGGGAAAACTACAGATCCCAGCATTCTTTTTGGGAAGCCATGCATTTTTAAATGTGCTTTAAGCATATGGTGTATGTATGGTATGCATGTGACCTTTGTGCAAACAAGTTAGGGGGAGGTTAAACAGTGTCAGCCATTTACAGAGCATCCATTATGATCTGGTCTGCGGGGAAGTTGTATGACATTGCATCAAAAAATTATTAACCCACACCTTCCAGTGCATTTTCCTATCACTTTGCTTATCACAAAAAGTACAAGTATGGTAGCAAAGTAGGGGGGAGGATTGTGCAAGAGCACCAAATCAGCTTCAATTGCATGAAAAGAATTTGCTGGTATAGGACTGAATCCCACCTGAAATTAGCAGCAGTCTGAAAGCACCCTCTTCCTCTTTCAACTGCCCACTTTCCTGCCATTTCCTCTCTCCTTGCTACCCGTAGGAAATTAAATCAAGGGCTGCTTGAAATTAGGCTGTGGGCTCATTGAGCTTAGTATATGTGTCCCACCACAAACTGAACAGATGAGGCAGTAGATCTGACTCCTAGATGCTTTTGGTTACCATTATAATTCACCCCCAATACACACAAACACACACACACTGAAGCTGGCTTATGTAGAATTTGAGACCCGGTATCTAAATTTAGTAAAACTTGTTAGTAACATCTCTTGTATTTCATGTCATGCAGCTAAACCTACATTTATGCAGAGTCAGTGATTTGGGATAGAAAATTTTCCAAGGAAGCTTGTCAAGAAATGGAAAGTTTTTTCACTGGGGAATTTCCCCCATTTGAGAAGTGCATTATTTCATAAGATTAGTTAGTAACCTAATGAAGGATTACAAGTCAAAATGGGCAACGGGAATAGAAACCATACCAGTCAAATCAAAAATCAAAGTTGTAATTGGTTTTCACGTGGGTTTTTTTTCACGTGGTTATTCCGAAGGGAAACATTTATTTATAGGCTTCACCCTTCAGGCATGCTAAAAATTAGTATGTTTAACAGTTGTCACTGGATTCAATTTATTTCTTAAATTCCAAATAACTGTGAGGGAAGTCTGTGCTATTGAGTTGTCACATCTCAAAATATTTAAAAAGATTCCAAGAAAAACAATTTACAACTGAAGTCTGAATTTGTCTGAATATAATGTTTAAAATTGCACTCATCCACTCTTCCATTCTGAACAGAGTAATTGAGTGCAACAGTTGCTGATGTAGGTGCCTTTTCCCCATGGATTCGTTGAGGGGACTGCACTCACCATACTGTTTTGTGGTCCTCTCTTTTTTCCGCCATTTTGTTGTGGCAGCCATTTTGTCATACATCACACCCCGTGGCAGCCATTTTGAGACTGGTGCCCACGGAACTCTCTCAACATTCCAAATGTGCCCACTGGCCCAGAAAGGTTGGTGACCCCTGGTATGGAACATTGAAATGACACAGTTCATACCAAAATGATGGACATTCTTGCTGCAACTCCACATGGCAATATGAAGCGGGGGGGGGGGGGGGGGCAGTGCCATATAAATGTATGCCGCCTCCCTAAACCTGTGCTCTCTCTGTTTTAGCAATGCATAAATAGTCACCATATCATGTAGGAAGCAAGCCGAGGGAGGTCTTGCAGGAAGTGAGTTCCACAGTCTGTGGCACGGAATATACCAAGTACAAGACGACCCACCCACAGAAGGAATATGGAACAGGATCTCTCCCAAATATGACTGCGCACAGGCAGGTTCATATGGGAGCCCTTCAGATATCCATTTCCCAAACTATTTAGGACTCCTCCAGATAACCTGTTTTCATTGCGCATCCATCCCAATTTCCTTTCACAAAGCTTCTGCAGATGTTAGACTGTTACTGAGTATTCAATAAGCTTCATCCTGATTTGTTTGCAGGATGTTTACATGCCTTCTCAATAATCATTTATTCAGGTCACATTTCTCAGTGCATTGCTCACTTTCCTAACCACAAAAGCCCACTTTTTAAAAGTGGATTTGTTGAGCCAGGGCAATATATTTCACAGAGAAGCCTTTGGCCCTCCAGATATTGCTGAACGACAAAACCCATCATCCCTAACCAGGCTTGCTGGGGCTGATGGGAGTTGTCGTTCAACAACATCTGGAGGACCAAAAGTTCCTCACACGTGGGCTGCGGTGACAGAGTAATCCACTTTAACTGTGCAAACATTTCAGGCAGCCGTTGCACAGGTGCAGATGACAGCCTTAGTGCAGAGAAACAACTCAGGCAATGGCCACTGAGTGAACACATGCCCACCTCTTCTCTGGTGTGTATGGCAATGTAAGAAAGCAGCTTGAAACGCAGAGCAGGTGGGGAGGAACAATTTTGCTGTGTTTCAAGCCACTACTGCGTCTGTACCCTCAGACAGCAAGCAAGGAGGCTTTCCTTTCCCTTGATCACCTGCATTAGCCTAGAAATGTTGAAGGGCACAATGCAGGATGTGGCTTTTCAAAAGAGGATGTTTTTCAGATCTAAGCCCTGCTGCAGTTTGCGGTCCGAGGTGCTTAGCAGTCCAACGGCAGCCCACCGAGACACTTGGCGATTAAGTACCTTTAAGAAACCTGGTCTGGAATGGCACATCCACCCCAGCCGTAAGCCCTTTATTAACATTTAATAGCATCCAACTTGTTGCTTTACAGGACCTTAATCCCTGCCTAGGCATCCTAAACCCCTTCACACATTCCTGCTGCATTGTCTGGCTGCCTCACGTGTTCTGGGGAATAGCACTTGGTATGCAAAGAGCTTTATTACCACTGATCTGATTCCACATGGCGTGGCTGCATGTGAGGTTTGTTGTGTGTCTGTGTGTGTGTCTTGTTTTAAACACAGCCCCACAGAACTCCTGTAGTGGTTTGCCCGACCGTCCCAATCTTGGAACAAAGCAATCTGCTTTATAACAAAGTCCTTAGTGCTGTTTTGTAAATCGTGGGGATAGGGTTGTTTGTCTGTTTGTTTGTTTGTTTGTTTTGAAGAGGAACAGGATTAATGTTTTGCAAGTTTTCAAAAAGGGCATGCAGCAAAACTTATTTGCAGAACACAGCAGCACTGAGCTGGTAGACAGAGACAAATGCTCATACGTTGCAGTCCAGTTCTTGGCAATGGATATCACTTAAACTATACTGCTAAGCTTTATGTTGTGTCTGAATGCCAGCCAAGACTGTAATATCCAGAATATATTTCACAGAGAAATCATGCACTTTTTTTACCCCCCCCCCCAAAAAAAAATCAACTTCGGCAGAGAGATTTGTTAAGTGCTGCAGAATCTGGGAATGGTCCCTTATCCACAAAATTCTACACAGTTTTGGGGGGGGGAGCAAAGGACAAAGTATCTCTGAGCACATGCAGAGTGCCTTCCTATCCCACACCATGCAACTAGCAGCCACCGCCTCAGGCATTTTAATAGCAGAGATGGGGAAACCTCTGGTCCTCCACATGTTACAGGACTCCAACTCTCATTGGCTGGGGCTTATGAGAGCTAGAGTTTTTAATTTTATTTATGATTTCTGTAAACTTATCAACACGTTGATTTTTTAAAAATGTATGCTGCTCTGAAGTCCTCCCTGATGAACAGCAGGATCCCAAAACACCAAATGAGCAAATAAAAACTATCTGGTGCTCCATAGGTTCTACATTTGTTGATTCACCAAACCTGTAACTCTCAAGATGTTGGTGAACTGCAACACCCATCATTACTGCCCATTGGCCATGTTGACTGTTCAGCCATATCTGGAAGGACACAGGTTAGTCATTGGGCTTCCAGGTATGACTGTGAAATTCCCTAATGGGATTGTCCCCTCTTTGAGCCCCCCCATCCCACCTAGCAAGTCTACTGACTTTAAGTCTAATCTTAAAGTCTATTGACTCCCTCTGTTCTATAAAAGCAGCACTCCAGGAAAACCTCAAATCCCAAGGTAAAGGTAAAGGTAAAGGTACCCCTGCCCTACGGGCCAGTCTTGACAGACTCTAGGGTTGTGTGCTCATCTCACTCTAGAGGCCGGGAGCCAGCGCTGTCCGCAGACACTTCCGGGTCACGTGGCCAGCGTGACGAATCCCAAATCTGCCTGCAAACCTCCTTGAACAACCCACTTAACAGGTGCAGTCCCTGGGTGGACCTCTGTGTGTCCACCAACATCACACCTGACACATACCTGAGCAGCCCTATTATCTGGGGATGCCGGGGACACAATGTGGATTTCTGTGTTTAAAGGGCTGTCACACGGATGATGGAGCAAGCTTGTTTTCTGCCACTCCAGAGGCTAGGAAGGCACTTTCCTCGCATACATACATACATACATACATAGTTTTATTTTTATCCAACCTTTCCACAGTTGAAACCATGCTGAAGGCGGCTTGCAACATGAAAAATGCACATAACTGCAACATAACAAAAGTAGTCATAAACTATAAATAAAAGATTGTAAAAAAAGCAGCACCAAACTGAACGATATCCACATACATCACAATATCTAAAATAAAGATACAAAAAACCCAGCAGCAATAACCCTTCAAGAAAAACCTAAGAGCTTGTTCAGCAGCCTCAATTTTTGTAGCTGGAGTCAGTCAGGGCCCCATCCTCCCAGGCTTGCCTCCCTTGTACCAAGGATACATATGTCTCATGGACTTTGCATCTGCTAACAGTTCTGAAACAGACTGTTTGAGGTACAGAGTCCCACTTGACTAGCAGTGCCTGCATATCATCATCACGATGATGTCCTCAGGTCTCCTCACTCTCCAACAGCTTTGCTTGGTAACTCACCTGTCCCTACCAAGCTATTTCCATGTGCAAAACATCCCTCCTGTGCCCAGAGCTTTATTAATTACAAAGTTCAGTCCTTTCCAGGTAGGGATGAGAAAGTCTGTCAGTTTCGGTTTCTTGGTTTTCTAATCTCCAAGCACATTCTCTGCATTTCCACATCAGTTTGTGATTTTTTTTTTTCAGTCTTCATGAAAATTAATCAGCCTTGCAATACAAATTTCTCCTAGTGCCCTTATATCCCTATGCTGTTTTACCTAATATACATGCTTTTTTGCAATGCAGTTTCCTCTAACGCAAGGCATTATGGTTTGTTCTTTTCTCCAATAGAATGCAGTTTTATGCACACTTGACCCTACTGTGTGGATTTTCGTGCCCGCTACTTGGCTGGAGAATGGCGTTGCAGGGTTTGGAGAAGTACGAATTTTGAAGGATAGCTGTGGTTCAGTTCACATAATGTTTCAGAATGTGCAGGTTAGGTAGGTTCGCCTTTCAATGTGAACTAGACCAGATTTATCCCCCATCCCTAACCCCCACCCCACTGGATCAAGTTTCTGAAGTACTGCTTAAGACTAAAGCATCTCTGAGCGCCAACAGAGTGCTTTTAGCCTAACACCATGCAATTACAACCAGCCTCAGAAAGCCCATTGGCTCCCTCTGTTTTAAGAAAATATATTGCAGGGAAACAGCCAATCTCAAATCAGCCAATGAACTGACTACTTGTGTAGCCGGCACAATGCCTTTGTTGACGTTCACATGCCAGCTCCTGCACAGTGTCCACAAAAATTGCACCAAACACGTCTGCAGGCTGTACACAACTGCATCCTTATACTGGGTGAGACCATTGGTCCACTTGGTTCAGTAGTGTCTACACTGACTGGCAGTGGCTTTTTCCAGGGCTTTAAGCAAGAAGAGTCTTTTCCCAGCCTAACTCAGAGATGCCCGGAATTGAGTCTAGGACCATCTGCATGCGAAGCATGTGCTCTACCACTGAGCTACAGCCCTTTCCCCTAAGTGCTTATCTTTGTCAGATGAATCAGCACCTGGATTAGTGCCAAGGGGGCCTTTTCCATCCACTTATCTCACTTCCAGATGCAAGGACAACTGCAACAGATGCTAGCTCAGGTGGTAGATGCATCGCCAAAGGCTTGATTGTCTCTCTCAGGGACAAAGTAGATATTACTTTAATTGCGTAGCTGGCAGCTACATCTGGGTTTTGTTTTTGTGTTTTAAACCCAGATGTGTTACTAAAAGGTGTTGGCACTAGTATATAAAGTCCTTAATAGCGTGGGACCAGTTTACTTGCAAGATTGCCTTACCCCATACACAGCCACTCTACCACTTCAATCTGCAGAGCTGGCACTGTTACAAGTTTCACGTGATCCTTGTTCTGTACTTGCAAGAAATCAATCTTTTAGTGTTGGTAGAACCCACACTTTGGAACTCCTTGCCTATTGACATCAGACAGCTGCCTTTGCTGCACTCTTCTCAGCACCTGCTTAAAACACTTTTTAAGTGTTATCCTGAGATGTGGAATTTGACATGTGTTTTTAGCTTTGTGTTAATTTAAATGATCATTTGAATGTTTTAAAATATAGACAACTCTCCGTTTGTGCAGGGGTTGCGTTCCAGATCATTGCACATGTCAGCAGTCACATGTAAGCCCATTCTGATCCGTCCCCACCGGGGCCACAAATGCCACGCATGTCAGCGGTTGCACATCAATGGGACACACGCAAAATTGTCACCGCCTGCACCTGTTTTAACTGTGCTTTAGTGATCTATCTCTCACACACATATAACCACGTAAAGGTTTCATTGCAATCATGCGGTATATTAATTTTGTTAAATAAAATAAAATGCATATTTCTTTCTTTCTTTCTTTCTTTCTTTCTTTCTTTCTTTCTTTCTTTCTTTCTTTCTTTCTTTCTTTAAATAGTACTAGGTACAGAAGACCATAATCTTCCCTGGGACCACAGATCATGGGGAAAGAAGTTGAAGTCCAACACCATCTGAAAGACCACAGATTTCTCACCCTGGCTGCAAAATGTCCACCTTAAAATTTAAATGTGTGGAGATTTTGCTCTCTATTTCAATAACCATCATTGTTCACACTATTAGGAAGGGGACAGCTCTCTGTCCCTGAACATTCCCAGTCCTAACTGGAGATTATGCTTGGTAGCTCTTCCACAGAACGACAGCCCTTCCAAAAAAGGGAACCCAGAGGGTCCATTTTCTCATTTCGGAGCACCCCCTTTTGCATCTCACAACATCTCCCCCTCTCCAAACTGTTAACACATTTCAGAAATGGGGAGAGAGTTCAGCACTCCCTGGCAAATCCGAGAGCGTCACTTCTCAAATGAGGCAAACGGGTTGTGATGAGCCTTCCCAATAAAGTGTTTGGGAATAAGCAATGAAATTAGCCTGCGATAATAAATGTGAGAAACACATGATAAGAAGAGGGGTGATTATGTTCAACTGGTACTTGCTGCCAGCAGGCACACAACACAAATTATCCCAAAAGGTGGCACTAGCAGTATCAGAAGCTGGAGCTCAGCTTCAATCTGCTTCAGCAGGGGCCCTGAGAACCTGACAAGAGCCAAAGGCCCATCTAATCCATAGGAAACACAGGAAGCTGCCTAATACCAAGTCAGACCACTGGTCCATCTCGCTCAGTGTCATCTACACTGACTTTCAGCAGTTCTCCAGGGTTTCAGACAAGGATCTCCCGTCTCCCAGCCCAACCCAGAGATGGTGCCAATTAAACCTGTAACCTTGTGCATGGAAGACTGATGTGCTACCATTGAGCTATGGCCCTATCCCCTCTCACGGTGGCCAACCAGACTGGAGAAGCTCCAGCTGAAGGGACCTTGTAAAAGGACGGCTATTTTGGGCAGGTGGAGTTGAGGCTTCCTAGGATGCCATCTGCTCTCATCTAGACAACCTGCCCCTAAGCCCACATGCATTTGAGGATAGGTTTCCTGTTCATGGGAGAAATGCACTCTGCACATGCTCAGAAGTACCTCAGTTACTACATCGGTAGCCCCAGGGCTGAACCCTGGCTTACATTAAACCTTGCTGACTACATTTTGAGGCAGGCAGGGACGAGCTCCAGTCTCCAGAGCAGCGCAAGCCCATTTGGCAATGACATGGGTAGCGCTGTGGGTTAAACCACAGAGCCTAGGACTTGCCGATCAGAAGGTTGGCAGTTCAAATCCCCGCGACGGGGTGACCTCCTGTTGTTCGGTCCCAGCTCCTGCCAACCTAGCAGTTCGAAAACATGTCAAAGTGCAAGTAGATAAATAGGTACCGCTCCGGTGGGAAGGTAAACGGCGTTTCCGTGCGCTGCTCTGTTTCACCAGAAGCAGCTTAGTCATGCTGGCCACATGACCCGGAAGCTGTACACCGGCTCCCTCAGCCAATAAAGCAAGAAGAGCGCTGTAACCCCAGAGTCAGTCACGACTGGACCTAATGGTCAGGGGTCCCTTTACCTTTACCTTTGCTAGCAAGGGAATGGAGAATGTTTTGACCAGCAGAATGATCAGGCTGAGTTCTTCAGAGTCAGATCTAAAACCCTTCCCTGCCACAAAGAGACATGAGGCGGAGCAATGTATTAGCTCCTTTGTGTTGTTGTGCACCAGCACATCTCCGCTGCAAGCTTTTTCTCATTTTCTCATCCCAGCACAAGTTTCCAGGAACTCTGCAAGACTTCCTTCCTTTGCTCTGCCTGCAGAACGTATGGGTTTCCTCTTCCCATAATAAAGGCAAAACATTTTTGTTTTAGGGGCAGTGTTTGTGACTTTGTCTTTTTCTCTTCAGCTGAGCCAAATCTGCTAACATCTGGCTATCTTTGTACTTTGATAAGTACAGTAAGTTTTTAATTTTCATCTGCTGAATGCTGGTGGGTGGATGGGTGTGGATTCATAAAGGAAGATGGGGTAACAGGAAGGAACATGTGCAGAGAGGATCTTCATTAATGATCCCTCCTTTGCAGTTCTGAAAAATGCACCAGGGCTTTTTTTCAAAAAAGAGGCCTGTGAGGGGTGTGGCCTGGGGAAAGAGGGTGTGGCCTGGGGGAGTACTAAGGGCCAGGCAGACGGGACTGGAGGGCTGCATTTGGCTCCCATTCCTGACCTAACCGCACCATGCTTCACCTCTTCCTCTATGGTTTAGAAGTTAGAGCTCAAAACTGGGCAACTCATCTCCCATGCATGTCAATGCAAATACATGCACACTCAAGAACATTAAGATGCCACATATCTTGGGTTGCGGCCAACTAGGTAAAGGTAAAGGGACCCCTGACCATTAGGTCCAGTCGTGGCCGACTCTGGGGTTGCGGCGCTAATCTCGCTTTAGTGGCCGAGGGAGCCGGCGTACAGCTTCTGGGTCATGTGGCCAGCATGACTAAGCCGCTTCTGGCGAACCAGAGCAGCACACGGAAACGCCGTTTACCTTCCTGCCGGAGCGGTACCTATTTATCTACTTGCACTTTGACGTGCTTTCGAACTGCTAGGTGGGCAGGAGCAGGGACTGAGCAGCGGGAGCTCACCCTCTCGTGGGAATTCGAACCACAGACCTTCTGATTGGCAAGTCCTAGGCTCTGTGGTTTAACCCACAGCGCCACCCGCATCCTGTGCGGCCAACTAACTTTTACTCAAAATAGACCCACTGAAAATAACAGCCAAGCTAAGTTAGGGCTATTAATTTCAGTGAGTCTACTCTGTTAGCTAATACAAGCCCATTTAATTTCAAATGCTGGAGAACCTGATTTTCAAACATTAAGGAACAGTCTGTAAGATGGTTGTTGTTTTTCTTCTTCTAACATCTCTTTGAGCTAAAGAACACCCCTTCTTGTCTTTTGAAACCACACAGCACAGGCTACTGAGTAAATAAGAACAGGAAGACTGCTAGTCTACCTTTCAGGGATGTTGTGAGGGCAAACACAATGCTTGTATAGCACTTCTGCCAATTAATAGCAGCATCTTGGGGATGGAGGGAGAAAATCATTGGAAAGAGCATCTGCCTTGCTGAGGGGTTCATTACTCTAAAGAACGATACTCAACATGAAATGCAAAATAATAAATAAAGTGAATGCAGCTGCATTGGTCCAGAAGAAAAAAAGACCAAAACCAACGATTGAGTAATACCTTTAATCAGACCAACCAAAATGTCATGAAATAGCAAGCACATGCTCTCCAGAATTCTGCATAAGGTTTTCACCCCAGACACAATTTCAGAATAACATATGAATCTAAGCGCACTCCAATCACAGAAAGAAAAAACAGAGCCTCTTCACAAAACACTTCATTTGTAGAATTCACTGCCACAGAACGTTGTGGCAGCAATTGACTTAGAGTGCTTTGGAAGGCGACAAATTCATGGTCCACCCAAAAAACTAAACTAATAGCCATGATGGCTATATGGAACCTCCATCATCAGAGGTAGTCTCTCTGTGAATACCGGATGGTGAGAAACAAGGGAGGGACAGCTTTCCGATGTCCTTCTTAGCAGCTTCTCAGAGCCCTCTGACTGGACACTCTGGCCAATGGGATGCTGAATGACATGAATTCTTGGTCTAACCCAGGAAGGCTCTTCTTATGCTCCTTATTCAAAGAATAGCAGTAATTTTTTTTTTAAAAAAAAGTCTTACATGCAGGCTTCATATGCCAGAACAGCAGATACTCTATTTGGGATGGGTGTGTGTGTGTGTGTGCACATAGCTTCAGACGATGCCTTAACTCTTAAAAAGAAAAGAAAAAATTCTGCCAAATTTCTGGTGCCAAAACACACATGCTAGCAGTTGCTTATTAAATCAGCACTTCACTTCATCTGGGAACAGTTTTAGAGAGGAGAAATCTCTAAAGCGTTAAGCAGCAGAGGGAAGTGGGTGGGTGGGGGGCAACAAATCCAGTTGCCACTGGCAAAAAAAACACAACTCCCTCCCTCCCACATACTTTGAGATGCACACCCCAAACATTGGGATCTGAATGCAGAGGGTGAGACAGACATCCCTTAAAGGGCTGCTTGACCCACCTGCTTCAGGTTGAACTGGAGTTCACCCAGTCGATACAGAAGAAAGCTGGGAAGTAGACAGTCTCTGCAGAGTGGTGGATAACGAAATTATAGCTAAAGCACCAGAATGCCAGGAAGCCAAAGGGAAAAAAGCTCCAAAGTGACTATTCTCTGGGAAATATATGGGATGGGTATTGTTCGGAGCAAAAGGGTACCTCTTAGGCACCATCTACCAACAATGTCTCCAGGAGAAATTGATGGAGCTCGCACAAAAATCCACAAGCCCTCTCACCCAAGCCTTTATCCCTGATGTGTGATGTCAGGGATGGGCTTTTCAAAGGACATCTGGCAACCCTGCGGAAATCGCACTTTGCAAACACAAAGTCAAAATTGTCATGTGCATGCACAGCAGCATAGATTTTTGAAGGTACCTCAGAGGTCATTTAGGCTGACCCCTTGCCTGTGCAGGAAAGTTGGTGCTACAACAACCCTGATAGGCAGCTACCCAATCTCTGCTTAAAAAGAAAAAGTTCTAAGGAAAGAGTCTGCCACCTTCTTATACACAATCTTGCAACACATCTGTCCCAGGATTCTGTCTCTCATGTCCATGTAAAATTATGCCCTGCTCAGTCTCAAGGTCTAACCAACTCCTGTACCGTCTTACAGCTGTTGAAAGCCAGAACATGCATTCTCTTCCCACCTGCCTTGCTGGACCCATTATTCTGAACACACCCACCTCTTCTTCCACTTCTCTCCCTCATCTCCCGAAGTTTATTCCAGAATGAACCAGCCGATCTGCCTACAACCATGTTTAAGGACCCCCCTGCCTCTCCCTTATATAAAAACTGTCCATCAAACTGAGCAGCGGGACAGTTATTTTAGTCGACAAATTGCTTAAAGGTGCCAATTTGTTATATAATACTAACTTTCTCACACACGCCATAGGGACCAAGAGTTAGTGCAGGATTTATCAAATGGAAAGGGTTTTAGAAGTTCTGTCCCTCGATTGAAATTCCAAGAAGAAGCTCTGAAAGGATTAAACAGGAAATAAAAAGGAAAGGTGGAGGGGGGAGGAGAGAGAGAAATAGATGGAAAGAAAAATAAAAAGTCCCATTAAATACTATTTACTTTGGACAGGACTGAATTAGCAGAGGGTGTGTGTAAAAGCCGATTCTTAATCTATTCAGTAAGCAAAAATGGAAAGAGAGATTTTCTCCCCCACTTCCAGATACAAATAGGCAAAGAAAGAAAGAAAGAAAGAAAGAAAGAAAGAAAGAAAGAAAATATGTTATTGCCTTTTAAAAAATAATAAACATTTAACACTGCAGGGCGGGTGGGGAGGGAGAACAACTTACTGCGACAAGAACAGGTAGAAAGTTCCACTCCAACGCCCAGCAGAGAGATGTCAGCGGAGTGTAAATTCCAGACACCCAAATCGTCTTGGCTAAGAAAAGGAAAATAAAGAGTTTGGAACTCTGGAGAGAGAAATTCTGCTGGTGCAGCTGGTTGCAACAGCAGCACACGCACACACAGAAAGGTGGTGGAGGGGGGTAGGATCCACAAAGCCAGCCCCCACCCACCCCAAAGTCAGCGTGGTTGCTGCTTCAGCGGCTCAGGGCGACTCTGGGTTCTTCGCCCGCTGCCACCCGGCTGCTGCTGCTGCTGCTGCTCCTGCGTCTCTCTCTTGCTCGCTCGTTCTGAACTACCCAATGAAGGGCTGCTTCGCTGGGAGGGACCGAAAGAGCGGCGAGGGGGTGGGAAGAGAGGGGGGTGGGAGAAATGCAACAGTGGAGAAACTGAGCCTCAGCGTCGGGCTGCCTTTAAATGGGAGTTTTAAAAAAAAGGTTTCAATAAATCCAAGGGTTGGGGGCGAGAGAGAGAGAGAGAGAGAGAGAAGGAAAAAGTCAACTCCCCGAGGAAATCAGAAGCAGATTTCAAGACATTTAATCACATACAGGGAGGTGTGTGTGTGTGTGTGTGTGTGTATGCATGTGAGTGCGAGAGAGAAAGTTATGCCCTGCCTTCCTGGGTTCGCCTCCCTCTCTCTCTCCCTCCCTCTCTCTCTCTCTCTCTCTCTCTCTCTCTCTTTTCCTCCTTCCACCTCCTTTGCTCTGCCTTTTCGGTCCTCTCTGTAAAAGGGAGCTCCTTTTCTAGCCGGGGCTGGCTAGCCCACCGAACCCCCCACCCCACCCCACCGCTAAAGGGAAGGTGGAAGAGGAAGGAGAATTGGGGAGAAAAGTGCCGCGCTGAGCAGCCAGAGGGGACACGCAAGGCAGGAAAAGAGAGAGAAAGGGGGAGATTATAAACTATTCTTGCAAGGAGGTGAGGATGGGGAAAGGAATTTGGAAATTAAAACAGGGAGTCTCGGGGGAAAGTGAATTCAAGGGCTGGGAGGGGGGGGGCAAAGGGCTTGTCAGGCGCTGCTGCACTTCCAGCTTTTTGGAAAGTCAGAGAAGAGGTGAAGACAGGGCTTGGTTTTATTTCTCCTTTATTTTTTTGGCTTCACAGGCTGTTGGGTTCTTGGAAGTTCTAGGAAATTGAAAAAGGCGGGGCCGGCCAGGGGAAGCCTTCCCCCTCTAGCTAACACCAGGATGGATAGGTAAGGAGAGGAAATGCCAGTTCTGGGAAGGTGCGTGCGTGTGTGTGTGTGTGTGTGTGTGTGTGGATTTCTGCAAGCAGAAAAGGAAGGAGGTTTGCGAGCGCTTTGAAGGGACGCTGCAGCGTCACACCTGAGCCACTGACATCTCAGGTGGTGCAGCACTTTCAACCTCTTCATCAATTGAGTTACTTCCCGGAATTTCAAAGGGGTCCAGACCATTTACAGCAGGGGCATGGAACCCATCACCCTCCAGACGTTTCTAGCCCATCGCCCCAGATTCCTGCATTGCAGCTCTACAATTCTCATTCCCTGACCCCTGGGACTGGTGGAAGCCCAAAGACACCTGGAAGGGCACAGATCCCTAGCCCTGCTTTGCAGTAACCCTACTCATGCCTCCCCCACCTCCTAGCAACCTCTGTGCAATTTGGTCACCCCATACCCCCACTTTACAGAAGGGCACACTGAGGCTGCAAAGGATGGAAGTTGCCCAAAGGGCCACCCAGGTTGTCCAGAGGTTTGAAGGCCAGGTGTCTCTCCCCCCCCCCGCCCCCCGATTTAAATCCCAGCCTTTGTTTGATAAAAACCCGCCCGAGATTTATTGCTCAGCCCGGGATTCTCAACCCTGCTGTTAAACGGTGCATCCCGCCGGCCTTGCAGCCGGCAATGTCCACATGTGGCAGACAAATTACTCCAGGATGCTCATTGTAACTCCACCATCCTGAGGAATGCAGTGAGGTTCCAACGTCAGACCCAAGCGATGGTCAACTGCTGTATGCGCAAACATGCAGGAGTGACTCACAGAACAGATGGCAGATGTGACCAACGTGTAACTGCATTGGCGGGAGAGCCAAAGACAAGGGAGGGCAGACACATTTTTAAAATGGAAGAAGCAAAAAGGAAAAATAAAACCACTAGTGCACACGTCCCATATTACAATTAGGTAGCAAATTATCACTTCTTCATATGTGTATTTGTGAAAGGTGTCTTACGGGGCAGCTTCCTGGATTTCTGGTTATCAAACACCATAATGCAGCCCTAGCAGGTATTTTAAAGTAAGCTGCTTTGGGTTACTCTGTTAGATAAGTGACTAATAAAGTGTAACAATAATATTTTAAGCAACAGATTTCAGTACAGGTCACAACCAATTTATGTGTGTCCAATTGACATGTTACTGCGCACACACACATCACACCAAGCCCAGAAGTAGCTTTCAAAATGGCAAAGACGGCCCCAAAAAAACCCAGAAAGGGAGTGGGGGAGGTGCAAAAAACAGGGTACTTGCAAGCTGACCATTGAGACCTGTGGAGGGTTTGAGTTTGAGGAAGAAGGTTTAGAGGTAGTGATTGGGGTGGAACTGGGTGTCTGGTAAGTGCTGCTGGTTTTTTTAAGTGTTTCTCAAGGGTTTCCAGAGGTTTAGAGGGGGTTTGTTGGCTTTTCCAATGCTGTTTCAAATACACGCGATTTCACTGACCTGCGCGGTGCCTTGGAACTTAACCCCGCGCAAATGGAGAGTTGCCTGAAGTGCATCAACGTGCAGAAAAAGAAAAGGCTCGGCATCCCTCCACATGTGTGCACAATGCCTCTCTGTCACCACAGCCTAGCCACACAGAGCCCTTTGAAACACAGGGTTAGTGGATAGGCCGTCCAAGGTCAGAGGGGGCAGAACTTCTGGGTCGGTTTAAGTTGCGATTCCAGAAAGGCAGGCATGGAAGTCTCCCCACAGGCTGTGTACATGGGAAGCTGCCTTGACTCAGTCTCATGGCGTGTCTTGCTCAGTATTGTCTACACTGATTCACAGAAGCTCTACAAGGGTGCCCACACCACTTCCCCACACCACAGCACTCACTGGCCCCGCTCCATTCCCTCCCTGGGTGCCTCTGCCCAGCTGGAGCCTGTCCTCTTATTTTGCCACTTTGTGTTTAGAAACCTCTATGTTGAGCCTAGGGACACAGGTGGCGCTGTGGGTTAAAGCCTCAGCGCCTAGGACTTGCCGATCGAAAGGTCGGCGGTTCGAATCCCTGCGGCGGGGTGCGCTCCCGCTGCTCGGTCCCAGCGCCTGCCAACCTAGCAGTTCGAAAGCATGTCAAAGTGCAAGTAGATAAATAGGGACCGCTTACCAGCGGGAAGGTAAACGGCGTTTCCGTGTGCGGCTCTGGCTCGCCAGAGCAGCGATGTCACACTGGCCACGTGACCCGGAAGTGTCTCCGGACAGCGCTGGCCCCTGGCCTCTTAAGTGAGATGGGCGCACAACCCCAGAGACTGTCAAGACTGGCCCGTACGGGCAGGGGTACCTTTACCTTTACCTTTACCTTTATGTTGAGCCTGCCTTATTGCACCTAGGCAAGAGTCCCACCTGTGTCTCCACCCTATTTTGGCCTGCAGCCACACCCACCACCAGGATGTGGCCCCCAGAAGGTTGCCCACAAGGGAATGCAGCCTCAGGCTGAAATATCTTCCCCACCTCCTCATAGAGCCACCTATGGACACATGACATTGTGTTCTAGAAAAGCACTATTTCACATTCTACCTCAGCTTTTCTCTTTGGGAGCATTGCTCCCTTTAAAACAGTCATCATGGCAAAACTTAACCTTTTGCCATGATGTGCTACCCTTCCGTTTGCTATGATTTAAACCACAAGGAAAGCCACACCACCTATAGTCTCCTAGCAAGCAATATATGCTCATGATCAAGATAAAACTATGAGACGATCTGTCGACAACAATTTTGTAGGACTCGAAAAGTCACATTATCGCAGATTTGGTGCCATGTGGTGAACAAAAATCCCTGCAGATGCATGGAGGAGAATTCAACATGCCATACCCCCAGCTGCCCATCGAATAGCAGATTCCTATTTAAACTGCACTGAGCATTCCGCATGTGGTCAGCCTTTGAGCACAGACCTGGATCTGACAGATATTTTAGCTCACTTTCGTTTTGCTGCACGCTCAGGATCTGGAATCAACAGCCAGATGCTTCCTCCTTCACACCATACAGAACTACAGGATGTTGCAAATGCTGCTACAACAGTCAAAAGGTCTAAAAGAGTCACACCAATTTGATTGGTGACAAGTAAGTTAGCAAGGAATGGTGCCACCACATTCAGGTGCAGTATATCCTCTCTGATGACCAGATACTGAAGGTAAAAAAACATAAAGGAATAATGATCTCCATGACTGGCACCATCAGGAAGCTGCTAGGGCCCCATTGGCACTGAAGCCTTCCTTCTAGCCACCTTGCCAGGTGGCAAGCAACTACAAACGGCCATTTTAAATTTCTTATTGTGGGAATTTTAGAGCATTCCAGGGCATTTATGGGAGAGTTAAAATCAGGGATCAGCAACCTTTTTCAGCCATGGGCCAGTCCACCATCCCTCAGACCATGTGGGGGGCCAGACTATATTTTTTTTTGGGGGGGGGGGAAAGATCAAATTCCTATGCCCCATAAATAACCCAGAGATGCATTTTAAATAAAAGCACACATTCTGCTCTTGTAAAAACACCAGGAGGGCCCCATAAATAACCCAGAGATGCATTTTAAATAAAATGACACATTCTATGCATGTAAAAACACGCTGTTTCCTGGAGTGTCCACAGGCCGGATTGAGAAGGCGATTGGGCCGCATCTGGCCCATGGGCCTTAGGTTGCCTACCCCTGGTTAAAATGGTAGCTCATTGTTGCGTTACCAAAGCGGAAGGCACAATATACAAAGGAGTCCATGGAGGGCATTCTGCCAAGATTGGGACCAGCCCTGACTATCCTGGATGGAACTAGATGGAACTGCCTATACTAGATGGAACTTTGGTCTGGCTCAGTCTAGCAATTCTTAAGACACCAGCTAGCAAGGGGGATGGGAGGGGAAATGGCATTTGAAACCATCTATTAAGAACCCCACATAGCAACTGCACCAGTTCTGGAAAAGCTGTGGTTTTCCAGAAATCTGTTGGACTCTCATCAGCCTCAGCATGTTCAGTGATCTGAGTTGATGGAAGTCAGCGTCCCGCAATGTTTGGAGGGCCACAGATTCCCTATCTCCATGTTAAAGTAATTTACATTTTTGAGGTTTGCTCCAAGGTAAGTAGATACAGGACTGCAGTCTTAAGCTGCAACTCTATATACACTTACTTGGGAGTTACTTCTGAGTAAGCATGAAATACGAAAACCACGTATATGAAGGACAGATGAAGGCTTCATCAGACAAGCCAGTCTGAGAAATGTAAGAGTCTCTTCTCAAATTGGTGGCCACATCTGTGTTGCCAGAACTTATAACCATGGGGTGGAGGGGCAGCTGTCATTTCCACGTCTTACTTCGTCTCTGACAAAACTATAAGTCTTTTCACAATATTTTGTCCCCAAATATACTTGCAACTACCAGGACTACAAACTTGCATTTAAAAGAAGAAGAAGCTAGTCTTCTCAGGGTTGTAGCTAGAATCCAGGGACTCTACTGTGCCTTCTAATGATTTATGAAATAGGAAAGAAGAGAGAGAGAGAGAGAGAGAGAGAGAGAGAGAGAGAGAGAGAGAGAGAGAGAGAGATACCAGTCCAGGAAAAAAGAGAATAGGAACTCTTAATCCGCAACTGAAATTATTATAAATTTATTTGTTGTTCATTAACAATACAATCCAAATAAGGATGGGGGTGGGGGGGAGAGAAATTCCATTCAGTTTGTATTTAAAGACAAATCTACCTAATTCACAGTTTACAAAACAACATGGGAACCAAAATACAGCCAACCTTTGAAATTCTCACTTTTCAGAATATTGCACTGCAGCTTTCCAGTCATGTAATATGTATTTAAAAGGTGTAAAGGTGGCAGAAAAATTCAAAAATTAGTGAAAATGACATTGGAGGAGTTGCTTTGCAAAAATGTGTGTATTAGGCAATACTACATAACCAAATGTGTATTTTAGGAGAGTTTTGCACTAAATTGCTTATTTATTTTCAGGAGGGCTTCTTTTTTAAAACAAAACAAAACACTAATGGATGTGGATATGCAGAGAACAAACCTAAAGACTGAAAAATGAGTAACTGTAAGAAACCGAAATTGATATGAGTCACCTATCCCTATGCTTCACACAGTGCAAAACTGAATGATGGGATTCAATACCACAAGGTGTAGTGATGGCTGCCAACTTGGATGGCTTTAAAAAGAAGGTTAGACCTCCTCCATCCTAAGCAGCATGCCTTTGAACACTACTAGCTAGGGAACAGCAGCAGGAGAGAGCTATTGCTCTCATATCACATTGTGGGAGCTGGTGTGGTGTAGTGGTTAGAGTGTTGGACTAGGACCTGGGAGACCAGGGTTCAAATCTCCACTCAGCCATGCAACTCATTGGGTGACCCTGGACCAGTCACCATCCCTCAGCCTGAGCTACCTTATAGGGCTGCTAGGGGATTCAGTGAAGGGGGAACCATGTACGCCACTATGAGCTCATTGGAGAAAAAGGTGGGCTTATAAATGCAATGAATTAAATAAATAAAGTTCCTGTCTGTGAGCCCAGCAGAGGCTTCTGGCTGGCCACTGTGAGAACAGAAAGCTGGCGTAGATGTGTCTTTTGATTTAATCTACCTATTCCTGATCTAGAAGCACTGCCTGAAAACATTTTAACCAGATCTGTCCTTCGGAGCAAAAAAAGGACACCCTGAAAATTGAAGATTTCTAACATTGTTATCTTCAGAAATAATATTCATAATGCAAGTGGTCCCCTCCAGTGGATCTCAGTCCATGTTTTCCCCCTTCTCTCCCTCTCCCTTATTCTTTTCCTCCCTGTCATCCCCCCCCCCTATGGTGGTCACCTGCAAAACGAGCCATTGGTGCAGGTGGAAGTAATTTAATCAGCTGTTTATGCAAGTGAAAGGGGGGATACAATGCAAACTGCACTTTCTGAACATTCACTGAGGCTGAAATGTTAGCTACGCACTAGGAAGGGGCTCCCGTTGACCTGACTGCTGCTGCCACCAGCTCCAGATTCAACACACACACACACACTCTTTCCAAATCCTGCGTGAGATTCTACTACAAAACCCCTGCAATCAGTATCACATGAAACAGGAGCTGGAAAGCACGAGAGGTAATTTATATAAGGCACTAGAGGACTGCTGGTACCACCAGCTCCATGGATTAAGGGCACACACATAATCTGCTCCAGTTCTACCGAGGCCTCTGAGGCAGGGATAGAATCCTCTCCACCAAGTGCTACTGTGATCAGAGACAGAGTTGTCTAAATTTCCTCCAAAATCAGCCACTGAAAGAAGAAACGAACCTGGCTGAGGTTCCCCACCTGTTAACTTTCTGTCAGCTCAAGGAATCAGGAAGTTGTGAACAGGCTGGACATCCAATTGGGAAGTGCCTATGGAAGAAACAGGAGGAAAGCATCAGTCGGGGAGGAAAAAGAGGCTAGGATATTGTTTGGGGCTGTGGCTCAGTGGCAGAGCAACTGCCTTGCAAGCATAAGGTCTTGGGTTCAATCCCTAGCATCTCCATGTAAGGCTGGGAGAAAGCCCTGCCTGAAACCCTGGAGAGCTGCTGCCAGTCAGTGTACACAATACTGAGCTAGGTAGACCAATGGTCTGCCTCGGTACAAGGCAGCTTCCTATTTTTCCTATTCGATTTCTGCCCTAATCTTCCTCCCAAATAATCCCAGGGCAGCCCCCTGCCCCCCCCCCCCGGCTACACCAATGCACACATACACACAAAGAGAGATAGAATCTTAAAGAAAGAGATTGAGATTTCCCCACATCTTCTCAGTTCCCTGTACACTTATTTCAAGAGTCTGGAATTAATGGTTCAGCATTCACATATCTCCTTCATAGAATCATAGAATTGTAGAGCTGGAAGGGAATCCCAAGAAATCTTTTGCCCAACATGGGGCTCAAACCCATGACCCTGAAATTAAGAGTTTCATGCTGTACTGGCTAAGCTACACACAGGTTCTTTCCAGAGGAACTATGCAGCAAAAGCTCATTGAACTGAGTTGCAAGGGACATTGGTGCAAGATCCGGTAACTACAGCATCCTTAGCAGCCGTCCAGCCTCAAATTAAGAGCCCACCACTCCCAGAGGCAGCCAGTTCCACTGCTGAACAGCTGATACTGTTGGAAAGTTTAACCAAAACTTGCCTCCCTGCAATTTTCAAACCCTCTGAAGCAAAAACAAGTAGAGAAGGTTGGTTCATTTGGGCAAATGGAGCACTGGCCCCACCAACCTCAGTCTGCCTGCTTTCTTAAATACATCCAGTCCAGGAGGTGGTACAAGCCACCAGCTTCTTCCTCCTTAGTCTCAGCGTTGCCCTTGTAGAATTCAGCAGGGAGGAGAATGGGTGGGAATGAGCAGGAAATTAGTTGGCTCTGCCTGTCATTGGCTCTGGTGCCACCTACAGTTGGCCTCCCAGCCTTCTGCCCTACCAGTGCCAAGGAGCACCAGCTGCAACTGGAACATGCCTGTGCCGTCTTAGAGGCTGACTACAAGAGGTATGCAAGTCAGCAACTCACAGGCTATGTGTCACTCATACTGATATGCTGCTTTCAACCTGCAGACCACTGCCATGTGCACACACATAGACATCCTTTTTACAGAGATGTCCCACTGCTGGATTCAAAAGGAAGAAGGAAGGAACCGATTTTCAACTCTCTCATCAGCTGATGAGACTGCAATGGCAAAAGCAAAGGACAGAAGCACCTTGGGTGGCAGAGCGTAGGAATGATGGGAGGGCAGGTATCCAAGACTAAACTGAATCCTCTCAGGCAAAGGGGGAACCCAGCAGCGGATTTTGTGATACAGAAGCACGAAGCTTATGATATGGTATTGCAGTGACATGAATAGGGCCGAACCTACCATTACGCAAAGTGAGGCAACCACCTCAGGCAACATATGTCCCCTCTGTGCTCTATACCTATTCCCCTCTTTTGACCTGATTTCTTTTGCTGTTTCCGGTGTAGTGGACGAAGCTGATCCATTCAGCAGGTGTCCAAGCAACTGCCAGACCAGTTGGCTTCTATATATGGAACAGAGTGGGCAGGAGGTGAGGGAGTTGGCATCCTTCTCCTTTGTCTCAGGCGGCAACATTTCTTGGACTGGAGACACAACTGCACTAAGGCAGCTCTGTGGCTGTTCAGTGTCCCCTCACTCCAAGTCCCTCAGGAAATATCAACCATGCCAACACTAAATATAAGCTGCAAGGAAGAGAGTGTGGCAGTTTCCAGACTGTCACTATCTTGCAGGTATGAATCTGTGATATACTACCAGAAAATTTGGGTTGACTTAAGTGCTCTTGTGCTACAAACTTACTTAAAAAAAAACACCTGATTTTTTTTGCGATAAGAAAAGTGATGGGGAAATGCACTGGAATTTGTGGCAACACTAGATGAGGTTATAACAACCTCTGTGCAAACAAATCAGAACGAATGTTAAGCAAACAGTGGCTCTTTACAACCTCCCTGCAATTGTTGTACAAACAAGCCAGGATGAATGCTCAACAAACAGGTTGCCTGAAAGACCTGAGAGAGAGGAATAATGTAGTTGAGTTCACTCAGATTACTTGCTATGTGCAAGTTTCATTTCAAGAGGCTAGTAAGTTGCAGTGCACATGTGTAAATGGGCAACAGTCTGTGCAAAGGCAGGGCTGAATGTTTGTGGTGTATCTCCACCTAATGATAGTCTGCCACAACTCAATACAGGATGCTAAGCAATCTGGGTTTGCAACCTGGTACTATCTGCTTTGGGAGCAGTCAGATGATAAGTTTTCCTTATACTCAGTGTCCAACTGATTGCGCTGGTAGAAGCTGCTGTAATAAGAAAAATAAATCCCCTTTACCTTTCTCAGTCACAACCAACAACCTTGAATGCACTAGAAAGGATTTCTGTGAGCTTAGCTCACCCCCTGCTGGTTGCACAAAGATCCTCTGGCAGTTTTTCAGAGCACACATTACATGTATTAAATGGATATTTTATATGAGCCTGCAATATGCGCACATGGCAAATGTGTGTTTCCATCTGCATGTGGGCATTTGTGTGCGTACATCTCAAGAAAGTGAGACTGGCCACCATCAGCAAAAGCAACCTTTGCCAGGCAGTGCTCCACAAAACATGCCAACATTCTTCCATAGCCTCCTTCCTACCATCTACAGGTGAGCCATTGTGCATCATTAAAACACTATAAAAAAGCCATCTTGCTTAAAACTGCATTGATATTTGTGTGTGTGTGTGTAGCATTACACACACACACACACACACACACACACACAGTTCTAAAGCACACAGAATTAATATTTATTCAAGCAAAGGTGTTCAGCATTGGTTTTTTATGCAGTCTTAACCATGCATAAAAGTGCATGCCTGCATCTTTTACTCTGCACCAAGGGAATACCGATGCAATCATGCGTATGATCACATCAAGATTGCTCTTTTGCCCTGCACAAATGCTAATGCATGGGAAGGAAGTTTGTGCAAATGATTCTACACAGAATTTGAAGGATTTATTACATTCTGGTTCCACTCCAAAACAACCAGGTTTCAACTGCCTTTGCGATGGAAATACCGCCAGGGACCACTTATTAAAAAGGTGGTTTGACAAATTATGGGAATTGCTTATAATGGACAAAATATCAATGCAGATTAGAGCTGCTTCGCATCCTCATTTCATTTCACGGATGATTTATTGTGAAATGGATCCTGCCTCTAGGTCCCCATCTGGAATGCTCTCCCTCGGGAAACACGCCTGGTACCATTGCTGTCAGATTCTAGGCACCAAGTGAAGACATTTTAGTTTACCCAGGCTTTTGTGGTCAACTTAGCCTCTACAGTGGTGCTTGTCTTTTAATGGAGAGGGTTCAGTGATGCCATCGGGGGGGGGGGGAATGTGAGGGGACACAGGAAGGGCAGTTAATGACAGAGTACAGCAATGAGGGGGGAAATGTGGGGGGGGGGCCTGCACAAACACACCTCCATCTGGCACTGCCCATGGGTAGGTTAGCATTTGTCCTTCTTGCTGTATTGATGGATGAGCATTTTAGGAATTTCGGATTGTAGGTTACTTTAAATTTGGCATTTAATTGGTTTTACCAGTCTGTATGTTATTTTGTTGCCAAGTTGCTTTGAAACATTCCTTTTTTTTTACAAAGCAACTAACAAGGAAGGGTGTGTTGGTGTACATAGAAGGTAGTTTACTGTACAATGTTAAAATTTAGATTTGTTGCTGTATTCGTTTTTGCTTCCCCACTCTCCGCACTGACCTGTGGCCTCTGAAAGGCTGCCCAGATACAAATGCATCCTTTGGGCTGAAAAATGTTTCCCACCTCATCATGCAGAGTTCCCCAAAGATCATTCAGCCACAAAGAGAATGCTATAGCAACAAAGCCTATGTATACATGTTTTATTCTAGAACCAATGGGGAGTACTTGTCTTTTTTCCTGTGTAGTCCACACACAATCTAGATCTACTGCAAAAATTAATTAAGTTTATTTGGGTTTTCAGATTTACAAACAATCATAAAGAAAACAAATAAGACAATATCCATAAATCCCCTTTGACTTCCCTCCTCCCGTGTTGTGGGCCTTATATTAATTTTTTTCTCCTGCATCTTCTCTGTTAATCCAATTCTATTAAATCTCCCATAAAACCATAGTCCAACTTTTAACTACAAGCGTCATTCCAATCCTGCTAATAGTTTTAATTGTTGCAATTTGTTTTTTGCCTCTAAAAAGCACTTCATTTCATTTCATTTCTTATGTTTCTGTACCACTTTTCACTCACACAAGTCACAAAGCTTCCAAAAGCAAATAACAATAATACAAAAGAACATCACAATTACAACACAAACCATATAAAATAATTAACAAATCATCAGTAAATCAATTACAAATCATAAGCAAAACAACCGCCTTCTATAAAACACTATTAACAAAGCAACTAAAAAAATAGGCTAAACAGCACAACCTCAATAAAAGTCATATTATGAAATCCACAAAGCATTACAGCACTCATAATCCAGAAAACAACATTAACAACACTAACAAACTAACTTCTTGAGAAACTGGTTCCATTCAAAAAATAAGAGCTCATTGCGGGCTGATTCTGCATTACCTGGCAATGTGTCCATTGAAAATAGATGAAAAGAGACACAAGCAGTTCCCAGGAATTGGGGGCAGAGGGTGGGGGAGCTAGCCACACCTGCCTAAGGATATGGGTGGGCATATACCAATATTGCAGTCACCACTTCCTTCTTGATTCATCTGTGGCATGTTCAGCAGGGAGCGAAAGGTATGGATAATCTAATCAAGGGGAGCATTTTCAAATGCATTATTAACTAACCACATCCCCCCTTGTCGGATGGCAGGATCTAGAAACAATTACAGTGGAAGCAGAATATTGAGTATAAGCATGGATGGTTCCAGGCTTGAACCCTACATTTTTGATCCAGAAGTGAGCTAGTGTGGGCACAGCCCAAAGTTTCCTATATCACTTCTCAGTAAGTGTTGTACGAGCCTTTGTGAGCCATTCTTGCTTATTTCCCCAGATGTAACAGGTAGCATTGTTTGGAATTGTCCTTGGCTGCTATAGTTTGCCAGGGAAAAGGCTGGCCTATAAATCAGAAGCTGGAATCCTATTTACACTGATTACTATTGTAAGCACAATAGAACGCCAATGAATTTGCACATGAGTAAACATGAAAAGAGTTGAGCTGCGAAGAAATGGTGGACAAAGCACTAGCAATGGTTCAGACTTGCTGCTGCACAGCAGTGAGACTGATCTGAGCAGGGGTGGTTAGCCTGTGACCCTCCAGAGCACAGCCCTCAACATTCCTGGCCACTGGCCACTAGGGTCGGTGAGAGAACGTCTGGAGGGCCAAAGGGTTCCCCATCACTAGAGTAAAGAAAGCGTTACTTGGGTAGAAATAAGCATTTTGGCCACTAGATGTCTCTGCCGCTCTGCAGGCCGCAGGATTTGGGCTGAAATTTATCAGGCACTCTTTGAAGGCAAAAGAGATTTTTCACACAAATAGGGTTTTAAACAGTTTCGCCCTCCTCCCCATCAGGCTGGATGCTAAACAAACAAACAAACAAACCCAAATAGGGGTGAGGAGGAGGATTTTTTGTCTACTTTAGTACACGTTCAATTTCTCTTCCAAATTCCAAGCAACATTCATATATGGTAGAAATAGCGGAAAAGATGCCCCAGTTGTGCTTTTTGGCACAAGAACTCATTTCTTGTAACAAGGGAATTTGTAAGCCACTGCCTAGCTCTTGTTGCAAAAGAAGATCTTGCAAAAAGTTACGTAAACTTTAAGGACTCCATACCTGTTTTGCCACAGGAAACCAAGGGTGGAATAACACCAGGGTGTGGAACCAAATCTAGAATGCCACACGGTTTCAACACCAATGCCCACTGTCCCTGACCATTGGCTATGCTGGCAGCCCTAAGAGAGAAAGAGATGTGTCATTTCCAGCACACTGGGAAGTTATTAACTAATCACACCCCAAAAACAGTTGCTGGGAGTATCAGGAATTGCTTACAAGCAGACCTCTTTCTCACAAGTAGACCAACAACTCTTGGTTCCTTGACCTGGACTGAGCCATCACTCTTCGGCTTGAATCTGAAGCTTTTGGAGTGCCAGTGGCTCCACCTCCGCCTCTGATAGTTTCAGTTATCAACCTAAGGGGCTCCTTAGCATTGGATTCAGGGAGCCCTGCCTGCTCCTCAAGGTCCTTGATTTGTAGGGGTCTCTGCTCCGTCCTCTGATGACTCCACGGCCAGTGTCAGGCCAGGACAAGGCAGGGCAGTTTGTTTCAGGCAACTGAAGATGTCTTTCTTCAAGACACTGGCACAGGAGGCCAGGAACAGGTGAGAGTAATGGAGACTTGAGTTTCATTGATTCACACACTGGCACGGAGCATTTATTAGCTCCCACTGTGTGCTGTGCTGGACTCCCGCTGCAGGTACAAGCTGTGATGTCCTATGAATGCATTTTGCCTTTCTGCCAGCAACTGAGACAAGCTGATGAATTCCAAACACCTAAAACATGGAGAAGGGCTCAGAAGCTTAGACGCAGAGGCAGGAGTTCAGAGGCAGGAACGGCTTCCTCTACATTACAGCAAATCCACCTCCCCTTGCTGTTGTGCCAAGAGTTTCTTTTAGCAGAAATAGGGCAGTTAAAGATGCCGCTCAGCCTTGTTTATTTTAACTTTGGTTTTATTTATTTTACGTGCCTTCCAAGGCAAAGCCCTCCCAAGGCAGCTCAGAATGCAGAAATAAAATGCATGAAATCCATAACAATAACAATCCCCCAAATGCTTCGTGCCCAGAATCTTAGTGATACTGGAACATAGGAAGAGGCCTTATTCTAAGTCACTAGTCCGTCTAGCTCAATATCGTCTACACTGACATGCAGTGCCTCTCTCAGGTTTCAGGCTAGGGACATTTCCACCCCATCCAAGGATTGAACCAGAGACCTTCTGAATACAATGCAGATGCTATGCTGCTGAGCTATGGCACTTCAATCGTGCACAACAACCCTGTAAGGTAGACCCACATTTGAAATCCCAATATTGCAGGTGCGGGGGGGGGGGCAGAAGTCAAGAGATACCATGCTTGTCTAAGGCTACCCATTGGGGCAACATTTGAGCCAGGGGCTCTCAGCACACACTCTTAGCTACTATTTTTGGATCAGATTCAATCACATGCCAGCAAACTCTGGCAAATACATATATTTATTTGGAGGGATGTCCATGTTGTAAGGGATGCAGGTGGCGCTATGGGTTAAACCACAGAGCCTAGGACTTGCCGATCAGAAGGTTGGCAGTTCGAATCCCCGCGACGGGGTGAGCTCCCATTGCTCGGTCCCTGCTCCTGCCAACCTAGCAGTTCAAAAGCACATCAAAGTGCAAGTAGATAAATAGGTACCGCTCCGGCGGGAAGGTAAACGGTGTTTCTGTGAGCTGCTCTGGTTCGCCAGAAGCAGCTTAGTCATGCTGGCCACATGACCCGGAAGCTGTACGCCAGCTCCCTCGGCCAATAAAGCGAAATGAGCGCTGCAACCCCAGAGTCAGCCACGACTGGACCTAATGGTTACCTTTACCATGTTGTAAATCCTCTATTCCTCCCTCTAACAGTCAATGCAGGTAGTGAGTGTTAACAAAAATGGAACCCAAGTTGAGAAATCTTGGGGGAGCCTAAGGAGGCACCTTCGCCAACGGCAAAGCAACCAATTGAGGACTGAGCATGCTTAATAGTCACAGAGGTCAAATCTACACCATACATTCAAAATGCATGGCTTCTCCCAAACAATCCCAGGAACTGCAGTTTAGCACACACAGTTACGTTTCCCAGCACCCTTAACAAAGTACAGTTTCCAGCACTCCCCACATGCATGATATATTGACTGAGGGGGCACCTTCTGCAACATCTCTTGGGCCAGCCTTGCTTCTGATGTTCACCTAAGTGCTTCAAGCCATTTCGCTGCAGCATCGGTTTGCTTTCATCCTCATATTTGCTCTTTCAGCAGCATAAAGAAGGAAGGACCGGGAGAAGCGTATGACCTCGTTCCATGATGTCCCCAAACAGATATGTACTGTTGGACTCTCTCTCCTCAACGACTGCTTGCCAAACACTATCCGGTCTCAGATTTCACATCTGCAAAGAGGTCGTGGAGAAAGAGAGACAGAGAGGGGGAGAGAGCATCTTCAGATCATCTTGGCTCCTGATCAGTCCAACACAGACATATATATATGCATCAGGGTGCCCCAGGGATATGGTGCTTGGAGCTGAATGCCAGCTGCTTATACACTACCAAGGAGTTCATGGGGACTTGTTTTCAGAATGGTTGTGTCCTTTCACTAGGAGGAAATGTGGCCAACACCATCCCACGCCCTTTTGTGCCTACACCGCAGATCCAACGGATGTGAACAATTTGTGGCATTTACTTACATTTCATCCCACATGCCACCAAGTCAGTGAATGGCAGATTGATGCCACAAAGGCATAAGCAGCAAGCAAGATAACTTCAATAAAGTACAATAAATTAATAATCAATCAAAGAAGAAGAAAAAAAGATAGCAGAATTGCAACTTAAGGGGGCAGGAATAAAATCAAGCTTTTTCTCACCCACCCCCACAATAGATAGATAGATAGATAGATAGATAGATAGATAGATAGAGATAGAGATAGATATAGATATATAGGAAAAGGAAGAAAAAGTGTTCCTGCTAATAATAAGCTCCACTCCTGAGAGTCTGCATGACAATTTCACCTCTCCTTGCAGAAATTTTTGTAAAACGATTCCCCCCTACACACAATTTCTTTGCCCACAAATAGGATGGAATATAGGAACATAGAAAGCTACCTCATACCAAATCGGAGTGTTGGTCCATCTAGCACACCATCCTGTTGACACCGACTCATTGGAGGTCCATGAGTTCTAGTGCTATGGGACAGGGAGAGGAAATTTTCTCTATCTGCTTTCTCCATGCTATGCACTATCTTAAACACTTCTATCTGACTTTGAAGAAAGCTGTTTCTTGCCTGCTTGTATTCAGCAAGATTCTGATTTCTCAGCCCATGCAGGGGAATCATTATTTTGCACCACATGTGCCTGGCTACATCAACCTGTCAGGACCCCAAATTTCAGCAAAGCCAAGGACACTGAATCAGAAGCTCTGGTCCTACCACCTAAGGAGCCGGACCAAGTTCCTGGCTCTGAGCCTGATGCTGGTGATGTAGGGGGCCATTGGCCCTGCCCTAGCAGGCAGGGACCCACTGAACCAGATGCCACAGAACCCTTTGAACCAGAGCCAGAAGTCATCCTTTCCTTGGGCCCAAGGAACTAAGTGATTCCCACAGTTCCTTGCCAGTGTAACAGCACACAGAGTGCACCAGGCCATACACACAGGCGAAGTACCCATCTACACACCAGAGGTTGGCTCTTAAGAGACTACTGGGGAACCTTTGGCCCTTCAGATGTTGCTAAACTAAAATTAGCATCATACCCAGCAAGAATGGTCAATGGCCAAGAATGATGGGAGTTGGAGTTAGCAACATCTGGAGGACCAAAGGTTCCCCACTCTTGCTCTAGTTCTCCACAGGGAGAACTATTCTTCCTCTTGTCCCACTGCTTTCCCCCAAGGAAAACCACTCTTTAGCGCTTAAGTAGAGCAAATGGCAATTCAGGTTTTCCCCGGATTGCCATTTGTTCTGATCTATCACTAAAGAGTGGGTTTTCCCTTGGAAAGGAGTGGGGCAAGGGGAAAACTGCTCAAACCCATGCCTACAACTGGAAAATTGCTTGGAGCCATGGGCCAACTGGAAAATTGCTTGGAGCCATGTGTTCTAGGCACAGCACAAGTGGAAGTCAGTTTAGTAAAGGTGGACTGGAGGCAGAGGGGTTAAAAGAGCCACCTCCAGCCCTTATTGGAGCAAGTTGCTCAGCAGGAGCTCTCCATGGTGCTGCAGCCTTGCCCTACGGGCTCCTCTGCAAGACCAGAACAGAACACAACCCCCCAAGTCACATGGCCCTCAATAACAAGACATATTACATGGATTTACAATGGTTCACTCAGGGTACCCTTTCTCTCTCCCCCTCCCATCACCACTATCACAAACTATTTGGCAAAAGACCTGTGTGTATGGTGGACATGCATCCTGCAAGCCTATTGTGTGAAATGCAATTCCAAGAAAGAGCAATTTCCTTAAAATGTAAAGGTAACCATCCTGGCCCATCAGAAAAAAAAAATCCAAAATCCTTCTTAGTGCAATGCTTTTACCAGGGCTAACAAAAATGCCACAAAATAGGCACGAAAACTTAAGTTCCACAGAACTCTTCATAAGGCTAGAACACCTGTTGCCAGTTCATTGCCCTCCAGCTGCTTTAAACTATGACTCCTATCAGCATCACCATGCCGCTTGGGGCTCATGGAAGTTGCAGTCCCAAACAACCTGGAGGGCACCAGGTTACAAAAGGAAGAACTAGATGGCAAACAAAACTATAGGAGGAAGAGCTGGGTGATGGCGAAGCCATGGAGTCTGCACCTGGTCAGAGTCCTAAGGTGGAACATGGGAGGAGGTAGCAGCCATTCAAAGCGAAGCACAGCTGGGTGCTACACGCTAAGAGGACGTCCCCATCTCAGTGCAGTTTGGGTTTCCCCCATTTCAGTGCAATTTAGCTTTCTGCCACGAGATGGCAGATTTCTCCCAGGGATGAGAAGCCCACTCCGCAGCTCCGCTCTGGAGGAGCAAGGTTTTTTTCCCTTCTTCTCCACTTTCTCTTCTCCCTGCCCCCACTTTCTGTTGAGAGATACATTCCCTGGGGATAATCTGTCTGGGGCTGCATACCAGCAGTGGGCAGCCGGAGTCAAAAGTGGGTGGTGCCAGGGCCAAACTGGGGCTGGGGTATGGGTTGCCCCCTTTCTCTCTGCTACTCCTTTTTCTCACTGGTCTAAGCTAACACTCACATAAAAAGGGGGAATAGACCTAGACATCCCTGGCCCCCTCTGCGTCCTCAGTGGGTGAGGAGGGCAGCTCTTCAGCAGGTGTAGCTGGAGATGGGGCACGGAGGTGGCATTCTGCAAGGGGAAATACCTGAGCAAAGGCAGATGGATCACGAAGCAAAGCTGGTGTGGAGTGAACAGGCCTGAGGACACAGAATCACAGAATTGGTAGAGTTGTAAGGGGCCACAAGGCCCATCTGGTTCAACCCCCTGCAATGCGAGAATCTTTTGCCCAATGTGGGGCTCAAACCCACAACCCTGAGTTGAAGAGTCTCATGCTCTACTGTCTGAGCTATTCTGGTGATGGGCAGGCACAGTTACATAATGCAGGCTGTTTCAGAACTGTTGGCAGAAGCAAGGTCTATGATACATCCTCTGCCTGAGGAGGAGGGCAAGTCTTTGCAGAAAGCAACTTCGGTGGTTTGTGGCCTAAGAACACAACCTTAAGAGAGCAGTATGCCAGGGACTGCTGAGAGAGAGAGAGAGAGAGAGAGAGCGCACTGAACTGGTTTGAAACTTCCACTCACCAGCTAATGGGCAGAGAATTTAGTCCTGCTGGCTGCTGCTTTGTCAACTTGTTCCCTGCAGAGAGTACACTTGTGAGGCAAACCCTACAGAGGCTGCCTCTGCCTCTCCTTCCCCGACCCCACTGCCCAGCGACTCCATCTTTTGATGGCCCCAGATCATTCAGGGTGGGCTGACCTGACCCAGGACAACCTGAGGCTGTCTCATCCCGATCCAGTCAAATCTCAGGTGTTTGCACACAGTGCCTTTCAGTTTTGCCCCAACCTGAAAAGGCCTCCTTCCTCCAGTACTGCACTGAAGTAGTTTTATGTAGACTATTGGGCTTAACGGTCTTACAGTTCTCACCTAAAATTATATACCGCCTGATGCAAAAATAGACTTCTAAGCAGTTAACAAGGATAAAAACCAGTTGCATCTCTGGGAAGAACTTCCTGCCTCAACACTCTCACTTCCGGGTTCGGCTTGCCCCGCCTCCAGGTGGCACGTCCTGATGAGGTCACACTTGCAGGCGCACATAGACAAGCCACCCATCTTGGTGTCTAATCCCCTTTTAAAGTGATGGTGGCTGTATAGTACCTCCAGCATCGAAAGCTTCTGAACACCTATAGCTGGAGCAAGTGCTGCTGCACTCATGTCCAGCTTGTGGTCTTCCCATGGGCATCTGACTGGCCCCTCAGAGCTCTTCTCATGTTCTTGCACATGTTGTAAGACTTGTGAGCAGAGGAAAGCTCCACCTGCCTTAGGATCCAAACCCAGATTCTGCCTGGTCCCATAATGGCAGCATCTTATTTCAGATCATTGAGGTTGCTTGAATCAATAGAGAACAACTAGATTGCTTAATGCTCCATTTCAATGTATAATAATAATAATAATAATAATAATAATAATAATAATATCATCCATCTGTACAGAATCATGATGGCACATCATGGAAGGAAAAGCTAAAAGCACTCACTGTGAAACAGTGAAACATGTTGGGCTCTTGACCGAACCCAAAGGGTGCTGACCGAACCCAAAGGGTGCTCATCAATGGTTCCTCTTCATCCTAGAGAAGAGTGACTAGTGGGGTGCCACAGGGTTCTGTCTTGGGCCCCGTCTTATTCAACATCTTTATCAACGACTTGGATGATGGACTCAAGGGCATCCTGATCAAATTCGCAGATGACACCAAACTGGGAGGGGTGGCTAACACCCCAGAGGACAGGATCACACTTCAAAACGACCTTGACAGATTAGAGAACTGGGCCAAAACAAACAAGATGAATTTTAATAGGGAGAAATGTAAAGTATTGCACTTGGGCAAAAAAAATGAGAGGCACAAATACAAGATGGGTGACACCTGGCTTGAGAGCAGTACATGTGAAAAGGATCTAGGAGTCTTGGTTGACCACAAACTTGACATGAGCCAACAGTGTGACGCGGCAGCTAAAAAAGCCAATGCAATTCTGGGCTGCATCAATAGGAGTATTGCATCTAGATCAAGGGAAGTAATAGTGCCACTGTATTCTGCTCTGGTCAGACCTCACCTGGAGTACTGTGTCCAGTTCTGGGCACCACAGTTCAAGAAGGACACTGACAAACTGGAATGTGTCCAGAGGAGGGCAACCAAAATGGTCAAAGGCCTGGAAACGATGCCTTATGAAGAACGGCTAAGGGAGCTGGGCATGTTTAGCCTGGAGAAGAGGAGGTTAAGGGGTGATATGATAGCCATGTTCAAATATATTAAAGGATGTCACATAGAGGAGGAAGAAAGGTTGTTTTCTGCTGCTCCAGAGAAGCGGACACGGAGCAATGGTTCCAAACTACAAGAAAAAAGATTCCACCTAAACATTAGGAAGAACTTCCTGACAGTAAAAGCTGTTCGACAGTGGAATTTGCTGCCAAGGAGAGTGGTGGAGTCTCCTTCTTTGGAGGTCTTTAAGCAGAGGCTTGACAACCATATGTCAGGAGTGCTCTGATGGTGTTTCCTGCTTGGCAGGGGGTTGGACTCGATGGCCCTTGTGGTCTCTTCCAACTCTATGATTCTATGACCCAGTTGCTCCCAAGCGCCCTCTCCCGCACGTGGTGCCCATTCTGCACTTTGGTATACCAGAGGGCAATGAAACAGGCCAGACAACAGTTAGAGCACAAGTGGCAAAAGGCACATTGCACAGCTGACCAAGCCTGGGTGAAGCAACATCATCCTGCTTACTGCACAGGAGTGTGGATGTCAAAGAAGGACCACTTCTCTGCCTCCATTGCATCCCAAAGCAGCTGTCCAGTGGAGCTTGTTTATGCTCCTGCCCCCCTCAGTGTAGAGTGACCAGGGGGGCTTGTTTATATTGACTCTATGGAATCAAGTTTTAGACGCTTTGGAAGCCCATTGTGACCTTGAGCCTCTTGTCTACCTCACAGAGATGTTGCGGAATAAAAAGAGGAGGAGAGCAAGCTCTTGAGCTCCTTGGAGAAAAAAGATATAAATGCAGTAAATAAATAAACATTGCATTTCTCCCTAGGAGAGTTAGGTTGGTTTTCCACCCACATGATGGCAAATGCAACTTTTCTCCCCCAAACAAACCAACCTGGGGACGAGAGGGGGTTTCAGATTTCGACAACGGGCAGCAACAACAAACATTTGCAATAAATAATCATGGGAAATGATTTGACTCATAGCAGAGAGAGAGAAAACCCAACAAAGCAAAAGACTGGTGGTCTGGTCATGTAATTCACAAAAAGCAGCTAGAGCTGTATCAGAAGTAAGCAGTTAATATAATATGAGAAGAGCTGTCCCATCTAGTCCAGCATCATGTTCTTACAGTGGCAAACCAGATGCCTGTGGAAAACCTGCAAACAGGAGCTAAGCATAAGAGCTCTGTCACCCATCCTGCGGTTTCCAGCAGCTGCTATTCAGAAACATAGTCATTGTGGCTAGAATTCATCGATAGCTTTCTCCATGAATTTCTCTAATCCTCTTTTAAAATCATCCAAGTTAGCCATCATCACTACGTCCTGTGGGAGCTAGTGAAAGAATGTCTGCCCAGCTTCTGAACAAGGACCACACACCTGTGCAAAATCTCACTCGACATCCCAAGCGGGAGAATTTCTTCCAGGGGTGGGATGGCACTTCATTTGCAACACAGCGAACCATGACAAACTGGACAAATTCATATATGGAATCATATGGTGATGAATTCTGGTAATGCCACCCCTTTGGTCAAGACTAGATAGCAGAGAGGCAAAAATCCAGCAGAGAATACAGTGGTACCTCGGGTTACAGACGCTTCAGGTTACAGACGCTTCAGGTTACAGACTTCACTAACCCAGAAATAGTCCCTTGGGTTAAGAACTTTGCTTCAGGATGAGAACAGAAATCATGGGGGGGGGGTGGCAGCAGCAGGAGGCCCCATTAGCTAAAGTGGTACCTCAGGTTAAGAACAGTTTCAGGTTAAGAACGGACCTCCAGAACGAATTAAGTTCTTAACCTGAGGTACCACTGTAATGTGTTGCCCCTCCAGCACAGTACATCAACTGAGCATGGGAAGTATAGTTTTCCATGTGGTAGTCTGTCGCTTGACCCAACTGAAGCATGTCTCAAGAACGACAAAAGCCTGGGGTGCATAGAGCAATGTACTCCAATGCCTTATGTAATATCTTGTGCTTTCATAAAGAGGCCTGCCTCACTCTCTGGGGGACAAAGGCCCTTCATTAGGCTTACTAAAATTAAGCCATGCAGAATTTCTGGGGCCTGGAACACAGTTCTCCAAAATTTACCAACCACAGCTCATAAAAGTCGCTGAGCTGTACAAAACACTTATGGCAACAGGCCACAGATATAAATCCCAGTGCACAAGCCATCCCATAAACACTGGGCATAGGCTTTCTTCCCTCTCATGAATTTAAAGCATTAAAGATTGAAGGGGGGGGATCAAACATCCAGGGCCAGCCCAAGAGGGGCAGCAAATGGTACCTCTCTTTGCCCCCATCCAAGTCTATGGTCCTAATCAGTTATACCCATTGAAATTAATGGACCTATATTGGTTGTGTTTGTTAACTTTGATAGATCTACTGCAGCCTTTCTCAATCTTGGGTCCCCAAATGATGTTGGACTACAACTCCCATCATCTATGACCACTGGTCCTGCTCACCAGGGATGATGGGAGTTGTAGTCCAACAAAATCAGGGGACCCGAGGCTGAGAAAGGCTGATCTACTCTGATTAGGATTAGCATTGACTATCACCCAAAGTACACAGTATAAGAGCCCAGCAAAGTTATTCTGACACCTAAGGCAGAAGCACCCTAAATCAGGTGATCAAGGTGGTTGCCCCTCTCTGCTGAACAGTAGAGCCGGCCAGGCAAATACCTAAGATTCATAGATGGATAGATCCCATCCTGAACCCTTCTCCTCAATTTCTTAATGAGCTTTTATTAATCAGCGGAAGGTCACAAAGCGTTGCCTCCTTCATTGGAAGTAAAGATTTGCTCAATTTTTTTCCAGAAGAGTTCTGCATGAGAGTAAATGAATGCCCTGCTGCTGACATGCTATGCATTCTGCTGCCCTCCATCAATCTGAGCCACAACTTGATTTGAGCCAGGGCTGGTGCTCATTACAACCCTGTTTTCAGCACCAGGCTTCTGTCCTATCTTACAAGGCACTACAACATGACCAGGGATTCTGCAGGCCTTCCATATGCAGCTGGACTACAACTCCCATCATCCCTGACCACTGGCTATGCTGGCTGAAGCTGATGGGGACTAGCGTCCAACAGCAATGGGATTCCCAATGGCTGACAAGAACTAGAGTCTGACATCAGTGAGTTACAACCAGGTCCCTGTTTTTGCTTGAGAAGTGTTGAAGGCTATGCCCCAGCAAAGAGTTTTTTCTTCGCCCCGGGAGTGGGACCAGGCTCCTGATCTCAGACTGTTTGACGAGGAAGTCCTTTAGAAGCCAGTGGGATTGGTTTAAATATTCCTTTTAGCATATGAGTCCTTCTTTCTTCTTCTTTTTTCTGGGCACCATTCAGGGGGTTGTTGTTCCTTTTAAGTCACTTTCATCCCTCGCAGCCTCTCTCTCTCTCTCTCTTGCTCTGTGTAAGTTAGAAGGGGTTAAGCTGCTGATCCTCTAGCTAACCGCCTCATCCTGTTCTGTCGGCTAAGTGGCGCCGCAGATAGCAAGGGGGCTTCCAAAAACCCCTGAGACTTCACCATGTGAGCCAGCCAGAAAAGCCAGGGCTCCCCTCCCCAAAGGCTTTGTTGTTGTTGTCATCGCTGCTGCTGCAGGAAAACACACTTTGAAATCACAGCGCATATTCATCAAGAGCCCTTTCATCCTAAAACAGGGTGGTGTGTGTGTGCGTTTGAAAAATACTGGAGGGAAGAGAAAGGAGAGGAAGAAAGAGAGGCAGGGAGCATGACATGATGGGCAGAATCTGGAGAACCCAGGGCCTAGAGTAAGGAGGAAACACAAAGGGAGCAGAAGAGGGTGCTTTGCAACATGTGGGAAAGTGGCAGGGGTGTGTGCAATAAAAATGGGCAGGGAAGGGGAGGAAATGAAAAATCAAAAAGGACTGTGCAGCAAATGAAGAGCTGGAGGCAGGCAGCAGCTTTTAAGTGAGTTGGAAGTGATATGTTAGAGGTTTTCGTTGCCACTGATCTACACACACACATTTTGCACCAGTGTTGTTTTGTAGGTTTTCCCCACATTGCAAGCCCTTGCAAAGCCTGCCGAAGCAAAGGGTGGTGGTGGAATGAGCCTGCACTCAAGGGGCAGCAGCTGCTGTCTCATAATAACCCACCCTGGTGGGGGGAGGAAACGCTTGTCTGGTTCCAGCTGCAATCTACTCTGGCTAAAACTTACTTGAATACCACCTTCTCTCTGCTCTATCTGTATCCGGAGAGGTCCTCTGCTGATGTGCCAAGGTGGTAATGGACTGGATGAGAGATAATACAGTGAAACTGATTCCAAGGAAGTTGGAGGAACTGTGGATGAGTGGTTTGGGTCCAGGTTTTGTCAAGGAAGCCTGCTGTGGATGGGGTTGCACTCCCATTTACAGATCAGGTGGGTAGTTTATGGGTGTTCCTCCAACAACTGCTATCTCTGGAGATTCAAGTGATCACAGTGGGTAGAAGGAGTTCCTATGCCTGACATCAGCTAAGGCACCAACCATGGCTCTCACTTGGGTCAGTATAGCCTGCTAATACTGATCCATGCTCTAGTATCCTCCAGGGTCAGGTTGCTGTAATGCACGCTGCATGGAAATGTAGAGTTGGGAAGAGTTGGGAAGCTTTGATGAGTGCAAAATGCAGCAGCGTTCACATAACACCAATATTGAAATATCTGCATTGGCTGCTGGTTATCTTCCAAACAGGATTTATATAACACAAATTAATCCTTTAGCATTTGTGCTTAGGTACCTGTTTATCTGCAGATGTGGCTAGACTACAATTCCTACCATCCCCCAGACCCTGAGTGTTGCCTCTGCTGGATGGGGATGATGGGCACAGTAGTCCAACAATGTCTGGTGGGCACCCTGTTGGCTAGTCTTGGGATAAGAAATTTGTGACATTGTGTGTACAGAAGCAAAAGAGCAGGGCCAATTGATTCCCACACTTCTGAGCCACTGAGAAGAGAGTTTTTCTGTTGCTCTTGTGAAGCGGCAAGATTCACACTGCCAAATAAATAAGATTTACGTTGTGGGGGCCCGGGGCGGGGAGGCAGACTACATTATTTTAAAAAACAGGGAGCAGCATTTTTTGCTGCTTAAACCTCGCAAGAATGCCAAAATGGAAGGGAGTCCATTGATGCATTTTGTTTTCTCTCAGTTCTCGTTGTCCAATCGCAAATTTTGGCTCATATGCACAAATTTTTAAGCAGTTCCCCCTAATATAATTCCTATAATGTGTTTTTTTGTGCATTGTGAAATTGGTTGTGCATCGTGAAATTCAGAAAAGTGTACATTTCGAAGAATATCTCCGTTTCAGTTCACGTATTAATTCTAGAAGGTGGTTTCTTATTAAAATGCAAACAGAATCAGATTTCTCTCCCATCCCTCTTTCACCAGCCACATTCAGCAATCTGCACCAACAAATCTAAGGAACTCTTTTGTCTAAGATCATCCTAGTTTCTTATGCCTCTCATTCCTTGCCACTGTACCTTTTTTCCTGCCCTCCTCTGGAGGGATGGTTGGGGAGCATAGGGGCAAAGCCACAAAGGACCTAGGAGACTTTTAGACTCTCCTATCCTTCTGGCAATCAGCAGGCACCAGGGATGGGTGGGGTGGGAGAGGGGAAAGCCTCCACCATCCCCCACAAATAAATGTAGCCATCAATTCCACCCAAGGTTTATTTCCCAGGTTAGCACAATACAAGGAGTCTCTGGGTGCCCCTGGAACCTAGCAGAACAAAACGCACTAAGACGTTAAGGGGCCATTTGTAACCAAATCCCACCACACCAGATACTGCTGGGATTAGGTCAGAAATATTTTCCCAGAATACCCTCTCCGCCGAAAGAAAAAAGGGAAAAAATCCCTCCTACAGATGTTCAGCGTCCACACCACAGATGTTGTTCCTCTTACAAGACAAGCTTCCCTAGTCGTTTGTGCACTGCAATAGAAAAAGTTATATTCCCCCTCTCAAATCTCTCTCTCTCTCTCTCTCTCTCTCTCTCTCTCTCTCACACACACACACACACACACACACACACACACAGAGTAGTGGGTAAATTCAACCACTTTCTGAAATTAATAGTAAGCAGGGAGGGTTACAAATTAAGAACTTCGCTGAAAGGTGCATAAACTGTTCCCCCATCCTTAGCATGTGATTTTCTTTTCCTTCCTCTATCCTCATTTCTGCCTGCAGTTTTCTGCACAGCTTCTAGCCCCTGCCTCCTCCCACGTCGACATATATCCTACAGAACCAAGTACAATGTTTAGGGACCATTTGTAACCAAACGCCATCACACCATATCAAGTTGAGGATCAACCCACCTAACACCCAAATTGTGCTTTTGTACTGATATAAACCGGATCGGGCCATCTTCAACCATGTCAACAAACGTAAGGCACTTCTAAACTGTCCCTGTCCCATGGGAGGGAGGATACCCAAAATTTAGGTTTGTTCAACCCAAGTGGGTTAAAGGATTCTGCTGCTCTGAAACAGATCCGGTCGAAAAAGGGAAAAGAACCAGACTCTTTGTGACTTGGAAAGTGAAGGGGAAATGCATTGAAAAGTGTGGCATGAATGAATGAATGAATGAATGACAGGAAGATGTATATACCCACAGGCAAATCAAGACAACTACAGGGCACATGCTCATTTTTGTCTAACTGCCCCACAAACAAATCAGAACAAATGCTCTATAAAAGCTGGATACAATGTAACCTCCACGTAAGCTTTGTGCAAGCAGATTAGGAGAAATGCTCAATAAATAGGGTGTCTGGAGGAACCCCACACAGGCAAATTCAGGTTGCACAGCTGAAGTTGTTTTGATGCTCTTGCTCAGCCCACCCACTTCCACTCAAAAACTGACTTGTTGCCATAAGGAAAACACATCCAATACCCTTTTAAAATGTGGCTCTTCTTTTGGCCGGGTTATTGCTTTTATTCTTATTTTATATACTGTGATCTTTTTATGTCAGCCACTCTGAGTCCTCTGGGTATATGGCGGAATATAAACTCAATCAATCAATCAATCAATCAATCAATCAATCAATCAATGGGAAAGTGCACTGGGAAGTGTGGGATAACATTTGCTTGATACAACATAGGTCTCATCAGCACTAAACATTTAAAGCAGTATCATGCCACCTTAAACAGTCAGGGCTTTCCCTAGAGAATAGTAGACGCTGTAGTTTGCTAAAGGTGCTGAGAGTTGTTAGGAGAGCTACAAATCCGAGAGTTCCCTGTGAAGAGGGATTGATTGTTAAACCACTGGGAACTGCACTGGAGGCTGGTCCATTTGGGTAAATGGAGCCCCACCCCACCAACCCCCCTGCTCTCAGTTTGCCCCCACCTGCTTGCCTGCCTTACAATGCATCCGAGGTTTGACACCACCTGTCAATTTCCTCCTCCTCAATCTCAGGCTGCATTCACACAGCAGTTTATTCCATTTCCCCGACATTTCCCTAACTGTTAATTTCAACGTTATATGTGAGCTTCCACACAATGTAAAACCCACTTCTAGAAAACTAACAAAATACATTTGGCACTCATTTCTGTGTTATTTGATTCCATTAAAAATCTGTTTGCAGTCCCCTAAGCTGGAAAATCGAGCATGTAAAATGGTTGTAAATCAAAGATTATCGTGACAGTCCATGAAGTTGTTTGAAAAATTGGGTAAGAATTGCGTAGTGCCAACCTGGGAGGAGTAGGTCTGAGATGGATGCACAGATGTGTGGTGAAAAAGGAGTGAACTGGTACCCTGTTGAACTCTTCTGCTTTCACATTGCATCTTCCATTAGTCAATTTGTGTGAAACGTCTGGCACGCAACATACTATATGCCCATTCTTTCACACAACTTCATAGATTGTCACTGTAATCTTCCATTTACAGCACTGTTAACCCCGCAGTGACTGGTGCCCACTGGAACCAGTAAGGCAGAATGCAGGGAGCTCAACAGCCCAACGTTGTTAGTTTGAGTCTCACGTTGGGCAAAAGATTCATGCATTGCAGGCGGTTGGACTAGATGACCGTCGTGGTCACTTCAAACCCTATGATTCTACAAATATAATTCCGCCACCACCACCCCATTAACAAATAGAGCCAGAAGCAGTTACAGGCAGATTCAGCTAATTCTAGCCTCATTCCCATCCTCTGCTGAGGAGCAACACTGAGACTAGGGGTGAGAAAGCTGACAGGCAGCGACACCCCTTGGATGGATTGTAAGTAAGGCAGGCAAGTGGGGGTCAGCTGAAAGCAGATTGGGGTTGGCAGGGCAGCACCCCCATTTGCTGAAATGGCCGAATCTCCACTGGCAGGAGTTTCAGGGTCCTGTGCAAGAGGACTGAGGCTCATGATAGTTCACAAAATTATGTATAGAGAAAGCAGATAGGAAACCATTTTCCCCCTCTCATAAAACCGCCGACATCCAATGAAGCTGAATGTTGGGGGATTCAGCACCGTATTTTTCCATGTATAAGACACCCCCATGTATAAGATGCCCTCTACTTTTGAGGACCCCAAATTTAGAAAATGGGCATACACACTATCCCTGTATAAGACACCCCCATATTTTAAACCTTATTTTAAAGTTTAAAAAAAACCCTAGTCTTATTCACAGAAAAATACGGTACTTCTTTACACTGTGAAACTTGTTCCCAGAGGAGGTGGTGATGCCCACCAACTTGGATGGCTTTAAAAGAGGATTGAACAAATTCACGGAGAAGAAGCTGCTCAAGGACTACTAGCCATCATGGCTGAGCTCTGTGTCTGCATTCAGAGGCTGCAATGCTTCCGAATGCCAGTTGCTGGAAACCCCCCCAAGAGGAGAGTACACTTGGGTTCATGTCCCTCTATTAAACATTAAAAGCTTCCCTAAACAGGGCTGCCTTCAGATGTCTTCTAAAAGTCTGGTACTTGTTCTTCTCTTTGACATCTGGTGGGAGGGCGTTCCACAGGGCGGGTGCCACTACCGAGAAGGCCCTCTACCTGGTTCCCTGTAATTTGGCTTCTCGCAGTGAGGGAACCGCCAGAAGGCTCTCAGCGCTGGACCTCAGTGTCCGGGCAGAACGATGGGGGTGGAGACGCTCCTTCAGGTATACAGGACCGAGAACATGGGGAAAGCCCAGGGGGAGTCCCAGATCACAGGTCCTTGTATCCAGCACCTTGCTTCCTACAGTAGTCTAAACTCACAAGCAGGGCACAAAAAATCCCCATCCCTCTCACAATGTTTCTCCCCAGCAGCTGGTATTCATTGGCATAATGCCTCTGAAACTGGAGGGTGGCTATTAGGATGTGCACATTTCCGCCCCCTCCCCCATCACTCTATTTTTGCTCTGAGAGTTGGCTCTGCCCCTGTGCTCCAAGCTTATGATTTCTAATTTAACCAGGAGCATTTCTAAAATTAATTCTGGGGTTGGAGAATGTAGGGTGTGCTGTACACTTGTATCTGGATTCCTGCAATGCACCCAGTGCTTTCCTTGCATATGATGCAAGAAACAGCAATTAGTGCAGAATGCTGCAGCACGATTGCTGACAGGAGCAAGACCCCGTTAGCTTATAGCACCTCTGCTCAGAGATCTGCACTGGCTGCCAATTTGTTCCTGGGCCAAATTCAAGGTGTTGCTATTAGTATATAAAGCCCTTAATAGTTTGGGACCAGTTTACTTGAAGTAGTGCCTTACCCCATATTGACCCACTCAAGCACTTTGATCTGCAGAATTGGCACTTTTACAAGCGCCACATAATATCTGTACCACACTTGCAAGGAACCAGTCCTTTAGTGGGGCAGCACCTACTCTCCAGAAACCCTATTCCTATTGATATTATGCAGGCCCCTTCGTTGTATTTCTTTCAATGCCTGCTGAAAACACATTTTTGTTTAAGCAAGCCTGTGAAGATATGTGGCTTTCTTATGCATGTTCATTTTTAAATTGCTGATTTAATCTTGATACCTACTCGTTTTTAATATTTGATTTTATCAGTAGAGGTTTCTGCTGATTAAGCGGTACATACATTGTGTTAAGTGAGCCAATAAGTCTCACCTACCCCACTGCTCTCCATGTTACTGTGATGGCCACCAAACTGGATGGCTTTGAAAGATGATAAGGCAAATTCATGGAGCACAAGGCTATCAACAGCTACTAGTCGTGATGGTTATGCTCTACGTCCATTGACAGAAGCAGCAATGCCTCTGAATACCAGTTGCTGGAATTATCACAAGTGGGCAGAATGCTGTTGTGAACATGCCCAGCTTCCTGGCTTCCCATAAGGCACCTGGTCGGCCACTGTGAGAACAGCTTATTGGGCTAGAGAAGCCATAGTGTAATATGACAGGGCTCTTCTTATGTATGTGCACATTGGGCATGTCCCTGAAACCATACAAATAAATAAATAAATTTTGATATGGTTGTATAGTTAATAGCACCCAGGTTCTTGTTGTACAATGTTTGAACGATATGTGCATGCGCTCCTGCCCATGAATAAAATACCACATGAGAAAGGATCTTGATACAACCAGTCGTACAGTCGCATCAGGATGATTCTTGTGTCGTATGTTCTTCAGCAGGGCCGGACCAAGACATTTAGGCACCTGAGGTGAGCCACAAAATGGAACCCCACCTCCGCACCAGAGAAGAAGGGGTGAGTGGAGCTCCAAAGCAGTAACAAAGGGGCAATAATGATCTACATCTGAATCTGATGCCCAAGTGGTTCCTGCCACCTGAGGTGGCTGCCTTGCCTCATGGGTGGCCCAGCCCTGATTTTTGGTACATGCAGACTATGTATGCAAGCCTACTTAGAAGCCCGTTTTGCGATTAAGTGGCATATAGGCCAATCAACAATGTGCATTAGTAAAACATGTACAATGGCATCAAGGGCCAGTTTCTTCCCCCTTCAGTGGTTTATCGGTGCATGCACACACACTGCTAATACAGAACTGGGGGGCGGGGGGAGAAGCAGATGAATGGAAGGAATTGGAAGCCACACCAAAGTGTTCACACATTGCAAACGAATGCACTGCAAAATTTGAAAATAAAACATGGAATTATGGTGAATTCCTAATGTGGCTAGTTTCCGCTTCGGAAACAAGAAAAGCTTATTAGACCACAGGGAAATTCAGATGGGAAGCATTTTAGGAACACCCATGGTCTGTAGAGCCATCATGGCTAATAGCTATTGGATTTCTCCTGTGTGCACTTCCTGGGGAGTAAGTCTTATTGAGCAATGGGGCCTATGTCTGCGTAGCTTGCACTGCACAAGAGCTGCATACAAGGCTGATAATAGTCATATGCTGGGAGATGCATGAGGTTACTCAATGTACAGTAGAACTTTTCCCCAGGCTAACAAATTCCTTCCAAGGATGCAAGTCATCATTCCAACACATGGGCTCTTCTGTTTAGTTTAAGCACTTTACCAGTTCATCATTGAAGACTGGTCCATTAGGACCCTGTGGAGTACTGCCCTACCGCGCCCCCCCCCCCATCTGCCCCCAGCCTGCCTGCCTTCCTGTTTGCAACCAGTCCAGGGTGTGGCACTGGCTGTCAGCTTCCTCCTGCTGCTTAGCCTCAGCAGTGTTGCCATTATAGAACTCAGTAAGGGCGCGGTGTTGCCATTATAGAACTCAGTAAGGGCGCGGGTGGCGCTGTGGGTTAAACCACAGAGCCTAGGACTTGCCGATCAGAAGGTTGGCAGTTCGAATCCCCGTGACGGGGTGAGCTCCCATTGCTCGGTCCCTGCTCCTGCCCACCTAGCAGTTCGAAAGCATGTCAAAGTGCAAGTAGATAAATAGGTACCACTCTGGCAGGAAGGTAAACTTGCGCTGCTCTGGTTCGCCAGAAGTGGCTTTGTCATGCTGGCCACATGACCCAGAAGCTGTACGCCGGCTCCCTCGGCCAATAAAGCGAGATAAGTGCCGCAACCCCAGAGTCAGCCACGACTGGACCTAATGGTCAGGGGTCCCTTTACCTTTGAGGAGAAGAATTGGGGCAAAACTAGCATTAGTTGGCTCTGCCTGTTGTTGGCTCTGGCACTACATACTGTTGGCCTCCTGGCATAAGTGATAACCCTGTAGCCCAACAGGTGGTCAGCTCCCATCTGCCCCAGCTAGCAAGGGCAATGGTAAGGGATGATGGGATCTGCAGATCAGCAACATCGGGATAGCCATTGCTTCTCCTTCCACTGTTCTGCTGCAAGAGGGAAAATGCAAACTGAAGAATCCATTTGCCGAATGAGACGGACATGCAGCACATGCTTCCTCAGAAGTCAGTCTCCCTGTGGAGCTTACTCTCAGTGTTTACAGGGTTGCAGCCCAACTGCCTCCAATGGAAAGCACAGCAGGGAGGGGGAAAGAGTGCCAGAGATCTGCCAGAACATCACCCTTGTTTTTCCAAAGTGGTGGGACAATGATGACCCTTGGCTCATGAAGTCCCATCAGGTGGAACCAGCATGGCCAGTGGCCAGTGGTCAGTGGTCAGGGATGATGGAAGTTGTGGTCCGACAACATCTGCAGGGCTCTATTCTAAATCATGCCTCATCATTTTCTATCAACTTTTCACAGATACTATGGCATTTAAATGATGATAAATTGAGGGTCTGGGACATGGGTGGTGCTGTGGTCTAAACCACTGAGCCTCTTGGGCTTGCAGATCAGAAGGTCAGCGGTTCGAATCCCCATGATGGGGTGAGCTCCTGTTACTCAGTCCCACCTCCTGCCAACCTAGCAGTTTGAAAGCATGCCAAAAAAAAAAAGTGCAAGTAGATAAATAGGTACTGCTCCAACGGGAAGGTAAACTGTGTTTTCATGCACTGCTCTGGTTCCAGTGTTCCGTTGCACCAGAAGCGGCTTAGTCATGCTGGCCACATGACCCAGAAAAACTGTCTGTGGACAAACGCCGGCTCCCTCGGTCTGTAAAGCGAGATGAGCACCGCAACCCCAGAGTTGTCTGCGACTGGACTTAACTGTCAGGGGTTCTTTACCTTTTTAAAAAAATTGAGGGTCTAACACTTATCGAGGCCTAAATATACCACACAGCTTGTTTAGCATTAATAGATTTCTTTGGATTTCATACCAGCTGGGATCTCTGTCTGATACACAGGGTTTATATAAGACACAACCCGCTGGGACATTTTCTCAGAAATCTGTAGAACATAGTGGAAGTATTTTTTCAAAGACAGAGTTTATTGCTAAAAATGTTTTGATCAGTCATGGTTGATATGTACACTGATATGTTGCAAAAGGAATATTCAAGTAAACATTTTCAATATTTTCTGGCATAATCTCCAGCTCCCCCCCCCCAACACCTCCTATACACAAACATTAAAAAATAAATAAACTGTACACAAGAAATTTCTTTTTAACGTCTCTACATTACTATATGTATTCCAAAACAAAACAATCCATCACTCTTTCATAACTTCATACATTTTTTAAAAAAAATCTCCTTAATCAATATACATATTTTTTTAAAAACCTAGACAACTTTGAATATTAGTCTGAAGATCAGTGACAAGTTCAGAAGATAACAAACAAACAAAAATATACAGGAAACGGAAATTAAACACCTTCCCAAGGGGTTTGTGGGGAAAAGATGGGTATCATAAACCATCTTTCTGGGGAAAATATCTCCCTTCCCTTACACTGAAGGAAAGTGTTCCATTTTGAAAGGGTTGTGCTCAACATGTGGTCCTGCATCATCACCATTTTATTATTAATAATAATAATTATAATAATAATAACAATAACAACAACAATAATTATAATTATAATAAAAATAACCAGAAAAACACAGCGGATCTTTCCCCCCCCTTTTAAATTCTCTATATTTACAAAGGATGGTAATTTTCCTCTTGTTAGAATGCTATATATATATATGTATAAAAATAAACATCTTATTGTAGTGCTTAGCTTTTCTTGGGCCTGCACTGCAGTTCCTTTCAGGTTTTGCTTTCCCCATTTCAAATAAAATAAAATAATTAAAAAAAGAAATACAGTGCAAGGGGTTGCTGGGACAGGGTGGACTGAGAAATGAATAAGCAAGGTCTCGTGTGTCAAAAGTTTCTATGTCCCCTTATCTTGGGAGCACAAGGTCTACCAGGAGACAAGCGAGTTCTTCATTCAATCGTAAAAAAAAAAAAAAACCCTAATCAAAGTTGCAAGATTACTGACACCTGTCATATCCATCAACAATCTGATTGGAGGTTCTCAGGATGCCAAGGCCTCTTGGACAAGTCCCCCGTGTGAGATTTCCAGAACAGTGTCTACTCCACCCCATCTCAAGGGACTGGGGTTGTTCTGAAAGGCAGTTCTGCTAGAGCTGATCCACATATCCACATGCAACACGCATATATATATATATATATATATATATATATATATATATATATATACACACACACACACAGGAGCAATGAGGTCTCTTAGATCCAGCAAGACACCCCAAAGCTGAGGCTAGCAGGAGCATTTGCATTCTGAAATCACAGGGTACTGGACAGGTATCCAAGTGCAATATTTCTGCTTCGACCACCCTTGGCAGTACCATCTCAGGAAGGTCTTGGCGACTGACTTGACTGGCTTACAGGACATGCCCTCGGGGAAGGAGCAGGACTTCTCGGCAAAGCAGTTCCCTTCCTTGATGTAGCGAGGCCAGAACCTCAGTCCCAGATCCTTCCAGGTGTACAGCACTGGGCAATAGGTGTACGCCCAAAGCCACTGCAGAAACTTCCGGCGGGCTTTCTTGCCCATCTTGAGCCTGGTCCCATAGGGAGTCTCGCCCAGGTCCAGCTTCTTCAGCTCGTTGGGCAGCGGGCCAAGGCCTTTGAACCGGTGCAGGGCATCCGAAGCAGACAAGTTGTTGGCCTGGGCTGGGGCCACCACGGACATGAAACTGGGGTCAAAGTTGCTGCCCAGCTTCTTCCTCAAAGTCCGCTCGTCCAAGTCTTGCTCCTTGGGGTCATACTCCGGGTCGGGATGCTCGATGATGTCCTTGACGGGCAGGCTGTCGCTGGGGGAGGGCCGGAGCCGCAGGTAGGGCTGGCAGGAGCCTGGCTGGAGCAGCAGTGCTAAGCAAGAGCAGAGCAGGAGAGCTTGGGGGGCCGTCATGCTCTCCTCAGCCCCAGGGCGCAATGTAAGACAGGGGGACCCACCAGCAGCCCCAGACAGGACCCAGGCACTACCGTGGACTTGCTTCTTCCTTGCCTGCCCCCTTTCGCCGATTGTTAATACTCCACGGCCCCACTTGCCAAGTCCAGGGGGTTCATAAATAGGCTGAGACAAAGTCCAGCAAGGCCTCTGGCTTTAAATAGATCGCCAAGGGGTTAGATGACAGACGCATGTAAGGTCCCCCCTTGGCACTCCCTCCCTGCTACTAATCAAGCATGGTGAGCGGGGAGAGGTGGGGGGGAGAGAAAATGGGGTGGCAGGGAAAGGAGAATCGGGGTGGGCGGGAAGCGGCCGCCCCCTCCTTGCGAAGCAGACTCCCCAAAGGGCAACCCAATTCTTTCTGGCTCTTGGCCGTTCCAACCCCCCTGCTTCTCCTTCTCCTTCTCTCCTCTCTCTCTCTCCAAAAAATTCACAGCGGACCGACCTCCATCCCCATGGTGACAGCTGGACTTAGACCCACGACAACATGTCTAGACGGTATGACAGGGTTTGGCGTGAGACTGGAGCCCAGGAATAAAACCCTCTTTTATAGATGGGGAACTGTGGAAAAGGGGTGGGGGGGAGAGCGGGCGTAGCAAAGGGGTGGGAGGTGGAGGTGGGGGCTGGAAGAGAGGGTTTTTACAAAAAGAGGGAGAGTCACAAGAAAATGGGGCCAATTTTTTGGTGGGGTGGGGGGCTCCCCACTTTTCTCTGTTCTCCCCCGCCCCTTCGAAGTGCAGTCAATTTCTTCTTGTTGCGGTTATTGTTATTATTATCTCATCAAACAGCCGCAGATCCCCAAGGAAACTGCCAAACGGCCCCAGGAGAACTTTTCTTCATTTTCGACGTCTTTTCTTCGAGAAGGTGCAGCGTGTCCGAGCGCAGCGGGGGGAGCGGGGATCTTGCTCGACCGCGGAGGACAGAGAGCAGAAACTTTCCGCGCTCCCTTAGTAGGATCCAGCTGCCCCCGAACCTATCTCCGAGGTCATCCTCCGCGCCACTCCAAAGCGCAGGCACCCCATAAAATCCCAAAAGCCGCGGGTGGGGGGCGAAGCACGAGCCACTGCCCCAAAGGACGAAACTCAAAAAGCCTCCGAGGAGATCGCCCCCCGATGCAACTCCGAGGGGCGGCGAGTCCGGGAGCCGAGAGAGCGCGAGGATCGGAAAGAGTTGCCTCGCTCGCCTTGGCGGGGGTTGGGGTTTGTTTTTCAAGCCAGCCAATTGGCAAAAGTCAAACGCGTCGCCCCGCCGTCGCCAGGCTGATCTCTTTCTCCAGGAGCTTCAGGATCCCGGGAGTCGGGGGGGGGGGAGCTGCGGGGGGCGGAGAAGGCGCCGGGCTGGGTGCGCGCGGGGGGCTCGCCTCCTTCTCGTGCTCTTCTGCGGGAAGAAGGGAGCGAGCGAGCGAGCGAGGTTTCGCTGCAGCAGCCTCAGCTCGCCCCGTCTCCAAGGCTCGGCTCGGGAGGAATGCCTCGTTCCTCTGGCTGCTGCTGCTGCTGCTGCTGCTGAATCTGGTGCGGCGGCGGCGGCGGCGGCGGCGGCGCCTGGCTGCCTCCTCGTGGGGCGCCGGAAAGGCGGCGAGGTCCTTCCTTCGCTCCCTGCCCTGCCGGGGTGGCTGGCTCGCTTCTCCGGCGGAGCGCCTGGTCGCCGTGCGCCTCTCGTGCGCTCCTGCCCGCGCTCTTCCTCGCCCAAGCGCCTCGCTCGCTCGCTCGCTCCTGCGCCCAATGGCTCCGCTGCCCAGCCAGCGCGCGACTGCTGCGCTCGCCTCGCTCAATCCCAAATTAAATATCCCCCCTCGGATGGAGCCAAGTGTCAACGGGAACGGCCCACCTCTGTCACTTTCACCACGTTGCCTGATTGACAGCTCCCGCTCGCTCCCTCCCCTCCGCTCCGCCGGCCCTAAATTGAAGCGCGCGCGAGACCCGCCGCTGGGTCCTAAAGACGCACCATGTTCCTGCACTGGGGTCCTGCACTGGGGGCTCCCGGGCTCCTTCTCTCTTGCAGGCTTGCAAGGAAGGTTGCGTGTGCGGTGAGAGAGCGGGGGGGGGGTGTGTGTGGTTGGTTTCCATGCGAAAAGTATTACTAATGAAGAAGATGATGAGTATTATTATTAACATACGAAGCTGAGCTGTCTTATACTGAGTCAGAACATTGTCCCATTTGGCTCAGTGTTGTCGACACTGGCTGGCAGCGGCTCTCCAGGGTTCCGGGCAGGAGTCTCCCCCAGCCAGACGTGCAGATTCTGGGGATTAAGCTAGGTGCCCTTTCCCTTCTTAGTATTTATATCACTCCAGCGTTGTTGAGGCACCGATTTCGGATTCTATACGCATTTCTCTCTGGGCAGACTGTAGGGTCGCGTTGTTATTGTGGCTCGAGCGCTGGTGGACAACCCCAGTGGGCAGACCCCAGTGTGTGTACAGACGAAGACAGACAGCACACAAGCACACGCAGAGGTATGGGGGTGGGGTGGGGGCGTGAAATGCAAGATACACAGCCTGTGACACGTCTGCTCTGCGTAAAGTTCAAGCGTTTTATTTTGCTTTAAAGAGACTAAGCCGGCTACCCCCTGGAATTTACAAAAAGCACTTGTCTCGCATTTGATGTTCCAGCCAACCTTTGAGATAATAATGGACCGGATTCCGGTGGAGCACTCCCAACTGTCAGGATGCAGGGGCGGCGCGGGCGGGGTAGGGGGAAGAGTGTAGGAGAAGCGATTTTTTGTTCTTTGCACGCGTCTGCCTTGTGTCTTTGCCTTGTATCCTCCTCCGGTTCTTCTCCGCTTCTTCCCAATAGAGAAGGGAGGAGGCTGGGTGTTTTATTTTCTCTCTACTCTCCAATCCTAGACTAGGAAGGAGAGGGTGGAGACTACTTGTGGCAGAATTCAAGGCACTCTGCACATGCCCTGTCTCCATATAACATCACATGCCCCCAAAGCTGAGCCCTGGTACACTTCCTGGCAATAAGAAGCACTGATATTACCATCACAGAGGGAGGAGGAATTTACTTATTTACTTAGAAAGATTGATAAACTGCTTAAGCAGTGTACATAATCAAAAATGTAGATAGATAACCCACAGCTAGAATCCACAGAATAATAATTATTAAAACAGATCAGTAAAATAAAAGCTTTAAAAATGAATATGAAAGCAGGTAGCTAAAATGACCTTGTATACGTTGTGGCAGATATGACTTCTGGAAGGCATCTGAAGTGGAACATTTTGCCTCTGTGTGTTGCTCACACCACATACAACAAGCAAGTCCTTTTGTGGCTTTCTGGTGAGGCAACAGCCTTTAATTTGCAAGATTTGATTTCCATTAAACGTTTAAATCATGCTTTGGATTTCATCTTCACAAGCCTGTGTGTCAGAATACTGCTTGTACCATTGGTTGCCTCACCTCAATGTCTCATCACTGTCAAGAGCACTGAAGTGTTATAATAATGATAATAATAATAATAAGAAGAAGAAGTATTATTCTCCAGTTTATAAGTCACTTGCTACTTAAATAGTCCCATGAGTGACTCACAAAGTTTTAAAAACATACACCGTAACATGAAAATGAAAAAGAACAATGCATCACAATAGAAAACGCTACAAAAATCCACAGAACAGATTCTGAAACAGCTGCGAAAGAACCTTTGCTAGCAAAATATTGTGCCGTTGCTTTCTAAACAGTGTTATTTCTTATTTTTTGATGGTTGAATCTATGCTTTAAATTGTGTATTCTTTATCTTTTAATTCTTGTAAGCCACGTGTGGTGAAAAGCAGGGAATAATAATAATAATAATAATAATAATAATAATAATAATAATATCCAGCAGATCAGACTCATTCCTTTTTCAGCCCACCAACACCCACTTCTTTCGCACAACAGAGGAGCCCCAGTAGGCCACCCTACCAGGAGGCCCAGAGTTCTATCTTCTGGGATGCTGGGTCCCTGAAATCTCCCTGCTTTACCCCCCTTCACTAAATTTGAGAAGTGGTGCCATTTTTAAAGTTGCATTTAGTTTCACTGCAGTTTCACTCAGATACTCAGAAGTAAGTTCCACCGACAGCAAAGGATTGAAGGTCATGTGTTTAGGATCAGGATGAAATGAAATGAAAGAGGGTGACTTGACTGTCTTGAAATCTGGGGGTGGGGGCACAGAGAAGGCTCAGTCCTGTGCATTTGAGCTTACTCCACACTAAAGTCCTGGGGGAGTCCCATGGTCTTCGCTCTTTCCCCCTCAGCATGGAATAGGGATCATTTTGATAAGCGCATTTCCTAGTCTCGGTTCAGCTCCTGCCTCCATCGAAGCTTGTGGGCAGCAAAAGGGTTAATGGGGGTGTGAAGGAGATGGAGAAAACCAAGAGGCAACAGAGATGAGAAACTCAGCACAAGCTGCTGGCCGACCGCTGGGCGCTGCTGTAGGCACTTGTTTAGAAAAACCAGGCGGAGGGAAAGATGCCTGCGGTCTCGGCTCTCCCGGTTTTTTGTAAGAGGGCCAGCTCAGCAGAGAGCCTCGTGGGCTGCCCCGACTAGGACACTTTTCAGCTTCCTCCTCCGCACCAAGGATGGGGAAGCAGTGGCCCAACGGATATTGCGCGGCTCCCCAGCTCCCTTCCGCCCCAGCCAGCATAGCCAATGGCCAGGGGTGATTGTAGTTCTGCAACATCTGGAGGGCCACTGGTTGGTACAGCAATAAAACTGCTAGCACATTTGCAAAGCTAAGCAGGGTCCGGTATGGTTCCAAATTGGATGGGGAACCACATGTTGAAATCTCTGCATTGCAGGGGGTTGGGCTAGATGACCCTCCAATTCTCCATCTCTGTGCTGCTGCAACATGGGAGATGCGGACTTGGGAGTCCACTTGTCTCATGCCCGTACATGTTTCCTCAGTAGTAAGTCAAGGGGGCTGACTCTCCTGAAAGTGTTTATAGGGCTGCAGCTTGTGGAAGCAGGTTCCCATTGGGACTAGTAGGATAGAAGGGACAGTAAGTGGAGCCAGAGCTACTGACAGGTCAGAGCCAACTAATTCTAGTTTTGCCTCCATCCTCCTCCTGCTGCTGCCTGCCCTGAGTTCTACAAAGGCTGCTGGTGCTTTGCCACAGTATCGCTGCTGTTGTACAAAAGGATCTAAAGCATACATAAGGTAAAGGTAAAGGAAAACAGAAATATATAGCATTTCCCATAAGTTATAATAAGGGGGTGGTTGGGTGTAGGTGCCTATCTTTAGAGGTAAAAAGGTAAAGGGACCCCTGACCATTAGGTCCAGTTGTGGCCGACTCTGGGGCTGCGGCACTCATCTCGCTTTATTGGCCGAGGGAGCCGGCATACAGCTTCTGGGTCATGTGGCCAGCATGACTAAGCCGCTTCTGGCGAACCAGAGCAGTGCACGGAAACACTGTTTACCTTCCCGCCGGATTGGTACCTATTTATCTACTTGCACTTTGACGTGCTAGGTTGGCAGGAGCAGGGACAAAGCAACGGGAGCTCACCCCGTCCCAGGGATTCGAACCGCCGACCTTCTGATCAGCAAGTCCTAGGCTCTGTGGTTTAACCCACAGCGCCACCTGCGTCCCTAAAGCATACATACCATACATTTAAAGTGCACCCCTTGCAAGAATCCTAGGAACTGTAGTGCTGGGAATTATAGTTGAGGAGTAAATTACAGTTCCCAGGATTATTTTTTGGAGGGCATGCTTTAAATGTATAGTGTGCATGTAGCCTATGTCCAGTCTTCTTTACTGAGCATTCTGTCTTGTTTGTGGGCATGTTACACCACAATAAGCATTCATTCAGATTTGCTTGCACAGTGCTAATACATCTTCCTGCAAACCAGTTGCTTATCCCACACTTTTGAGAGTATTTCCCTGCCATTTTCCTAATAACAAAAAGGACGTTGTGGATTGGTTGCACCAGGATGTGCTGCAGATGTATGGTGTGTACTCAGGAGTTTAGTAATAACCTGGGTTGTTCTTTAAAACAGAATAAATTGGGGGGAGGGGTTGAGGAGGCAGAAAGTAAACATTTGAAAGTCTTTGCACTGTTGGCAAATTCTGTTAACTTGTGCCATTAATTTATTCAGAAGTCACATCCTCTCTGGGGTCAGCTGCTATATCTGCTTGCATGGCACAGTTCAGCTCTGGAAACTGAGAGAGCGCAATAGAGTAAGAACCCTGATGCAGCAGAATTAGGACCCATCTCTAGCCCAGTATCCTGTTTCCAACAGTGGTGAGCTAGATGCCTTTGGGAATGTCACAAGCATTTTATATTTGCAAATGGGACCTGCAACAAAGTGTTGCAGTGTGGAGTGCTCTTGTTCAATGTTCTAGTCTGCCAGCCCTGTCCTGTTCTATCCCCCTCCCCCGCCCCCAAAATACCATTCAGTTTTCCATGGCCACTTGAGCACGCTCAGTCTTCATTGGGCTAGGGCTTTTGCGGGGAGCGGGGAGACCTTAAAGGGTTTGTTTTTAGTTTTCTTTTTTTGGGGGGTAGTTCTGTAAATCATAGGGATCCCCCAACCCTTCTGACACCTACTTCTTATGCACAAAGGCTGCTATTTTTGCTATGTCTGGGTCCACACTCAAATTAGTTGACTAGTATATGGAATGGGGACGCAGGTGGCGCTGTGGGTTAAAGCCTCAGTGCCTAGGGCTTGCCGATCGAAAGGTCGGCGGTTCGAATCCCTGCGGCGGGGTGCACTCCCGCTGCTCGGTCCCAGTGCCTGCCAACCTAGCAGTTCGAAAGCACCTCCGGGTGCAAGTAGATAAATAGGGACCGCTTACCAGCGGGAAGGTAAACGGCGTTTCCGTGTGCGGCTCTGGCTCACCAGAGCAGCGATGTCACGCTGGCCACGTGACCCGGAAGTGTCTCCGGACAGCGCTGGCCCCTGGCCTCTTAAGTGAGATGGGCGCACAACCCCAGAGTCTGTCAAGACTGGCCTGTACGGGCAGGGGTACCTTTACCTTTACCTTTATATGGAATGTTGCCTGGATACAGGGATATTTCACCTAGCTGTCATAGCTAAGAACTGTTGACAGATCTCTCCTCCTTGAATTGTGTTCTCAACACGTGTAAATTAGTGTTCTATAAATATCTGAGGTTCAGGGATGCCTTCATGCCAGACTCCAATCCTGGCATATCCCAGGGGCACTGGGAAAGTCTAGAAACCTTGCCCCAAATCCAATTTGTGTCTAGACTGGCAAAGGTTTCCTGGTGATATAGGAGGGGCCCTCTGCACGCGCTAAGAGTGGTTTTTTCCTTTTTATTGCATTCCAGGGCTGAGCTCTGGAATTCAAAATTTGTTCCTGGGCTCAGCCAGTTCTTCTGACTTCAAATTAAACCTACTTCTGCTGGGTGTAGAACAGCCGCAGTGCCAAATTTCAGAATTGTGTGTGTTGGACAGTGAATTGCAATTCAGCACTTGTGCCAAACCTATTTAGAATCTGGCTCATGCTACTTTGAGCATCAACCCAAATTGTAAATGGACTCAATTCTACACCACTACCCTTTCTCTTCAAGGTGAGAGTCAGTGCAAAGAGGTTTTGCAGAGACATAGACCTCAATGTACACCAGCATCCAGAGATTTTAATGTCAACAAGTGACATTAAGAAACATGGGAAATGTGGAAATCAAGCCAAGGCCAGCTCACCTATCCCAACAGAATACAGCCGTGAGAGTGCTGAGTGGAACCTGGCCTATCAAAGACCTTTCATCAGTTTTGAAACAATTACACTGGATGCCCACCCAATCCTGGATATGATTCAGATTTATAGGTGCATACCTTTAAATCCCCAAATGTCTAGCAGCCCAGGTATACTTATCTGACATGGTCTTGCCTGGCTACTGAAATCATTCTCAAAGGCTCCTCTCTGAGTCCCTACATTTTCAGGGGTGAGTGGGGGGAAATGGGCTACCTAGCCCAACTCAATGTGTTATTGTTAGCATATGAAGTCCTAAGAAGTACCTAAAGAAGCGACTTCTGCAACAGAAACCATTTTGGGGCACATGATTAACAAGGGAGGCCCTGCAGGTGCCGCCACCTCTGGCTGCTGCCTGGTTGGTGATGATTCGTGACATGGACTTCTTGGTGGTGGTTCCCCAATTACAGAATGCTCTTCCTGGTGAGGTGTGTCTTTCCCCCTCATTATTGACTTTACCCAGGCATTTGATGGCTTATAGGTGCTTACCACTGCACTCTTGACCTAAGCAACTGTGCTTGCTTGATATTTATTTTAATTAGATGTTTTTAATTGTTTTAAAATATGTTTTTTAATTTTAAATTACTTTTTTTTATTTTACATTTTGCCTTTTGCCACCCTGGTCTCCTTTGGAAAGAAGGGCTGGATGGAAATGTAATTAATTAATTAATTAATTAATTAATCTGTTGCTATTGAGTCCCAGCTATGGAGCACTCTCCCTGAAGAGGCAAACCTGATGCCAAGTTTATTGGCTTTTCTGTGTTTAATTTCTGTGATTAATTTACCAAAGCCTTTTAGACCTGTGGGTTTTAGATTTTCTTCTTTTTTCTTCTGCTTTATGCTGAGCGTATTTTAGCACTAGTGCTGTTTTAATTGTATCTGTTGAAAAAACACAAATTAATTTATATGAGCTACTTAAAAAGTACTTGGGGAGCTGTCCCCCCCCCCAATTTCATTGTGATTCGAAGTAGGCACACCATGTTGCCAGATAACAGCACTCTGTGAGCCATAGCTGACCTGCGAGTGCCAATTGGCCATTCTTTCTTCTTTGATGGTACAGAACATTGGTGTGTAGAATAATGGGTACATTCTTCCACATCAAAGGAGATGTTCGTTACAGCAGACAGAAATTTTCCACTTATAACAGAAGAATTATGTGGAAAATATTAATTTATCAAAATCAACATTTTTAAAAAAAAGTTTGTGGGGAACGTTTAACTGATTGATTGCTTTTGGGGGTTCCCAGTTAAGAAAACATAAACAAGAAACAAATCATTTGGCATTGACGCTTAAACATATATATATATATTTAATGTTATTCGTGAGAATATGTTGGCCAGAGACAACTGATGCCGTTTCAACATCAAGCCTACTATTTTGACAGGGAATGCCAAACAGTTTTGGTTTGTCATATCCCATTAAAGTTATTCTTTCTTGTCTTTTTTCCCCCATTTTCCCACAATCCTTCCACATTTTTGGGTACCTTTCTACGGTTTCCACCCTAAACTGAAAAGGAATGGAAGGAATCTGAACAGTGCAACCTCAGATAATCACACGTGAACATCTTCCAAAACACACTTTCTCCTCTTCACATACTTCTGCAGGCAGCTACATCAGGCGTGGAGAGGAAAGTTACATCAGGTAGGGGAGAGGTAAGATTGGTCCCACAGGGTTTTACCCAACACTAGTCCTACTCAGAAGGGACGCGGGTGGTGCTGTGGGTTAAACCACAGAGCCCAGGACTTGCCGATCAGAAGGTCAGCAGTTCGAATCCCTGCGACGGGGTGAGCTCCCGTTGCTCGGTCTCTGTTCCTGCCAACCTAGCAGTTTGAAAGCATGTCAAAGTGCAAGTAGATAAATAGATACCGCTCCAGCGGGAAGGTAAACGGCGTTTCCGTGCGCTGCTCTGGTTCGCCAGAAGCGGCCTAGTCATGCTGGCCACATGACCCGGCAGCCATATGCCAGCTCCCTCGGCCAATAAAGCGAGATGAGCGCCACAACCCCAGAGTCGGTCACGATGACCATGATTAAGCTTCATTCATTTGAATGGGTCTACTCTGAGGATAACTCTGCTGGCTATAATCCCATATCTCTGAAAAAGAGGAAAATCTAACAATCGCTTTAAAAAGAATAATAATAAAGTTTCCCATAGATTACTTGGACCAGCTAACTTTTAAAACTACAACAGTGCTGCTCAACAACCCTCCTCCATTCCCCCCTCCCTCCTCCAGCCATGACTCTTTGTCTCTGCCATTTGTTCCCGGGGTGTAAATTCATAGAATCACATTTTCTGGATTACTTCATAATTCCAGGGGCAGTAACTTAACATGCTGAAAGCACCAAGCTGCCCAAAGACCTGGAGATACTGGAACGGCAGCAGCTGCAGACAAAGAAGGGGAGATTTGGTCTTAATGACTGTAAAGTCCTGCCCTTGGAGAAAAGGAAATAAACAACACAGCTACAGTTGTTGGGCGACCCGCAGCTTCAGTCATCACATTAACGTGAGGTTCTTTTTCGCTTCTTCCTTTAATTTGCCCATGACTATCCTTTTTCCAAAAGCCAACTGTGCAGTTGCTGCAGGGGAGGTGAGGATTAAGGGATGGAGAGGAATACATTAAACAGTCTGCCATGGGGATGTGTGCAAGTAGACTGGAGTTATCCAAGGATTGCTTCCTGTACACATTGCTAGGACTATAAAGCCAAATTCTGTATGGCTGGACAACTGGTGTGGATTTGGCATTCTTGCACAATAAATTTGCTTCCCTTGCTCACCTCCAAAAAAACCAGACATTTTGGGGGAAGTGATGGGAAAATGCACTGGAGAGGGTGGGATAACTAGTGCTTGACACAATGTCGCCCAACATCTCTGCAAACAGATCAGAATGAATGCTCATTTATCTCATCTCCCCACAAAACTTTGCGCAAACGAATCTGGAGGGATGCTCAATTAACAAGTCATCTGGGAGCATCAACTCAGCATACATGGATAAACTTATCACAAGTCTTTTAACTGTCCTCAGAAGTCCAGTAAAGCAGAGGGCCTGCAGATTTTGTTGGAATTACAACTTCCATCATTCCTAATCATTGGGCATGCTGGCTGAATTTACCAGGCATGATGGTTTGGTGGGCCTGATCCATAGGCTTACGATCTTTGCTTTAGATATTTGGGCCCCCAAATCATTTAGAGCATTATGTATGTCAACACCATAACCTTGCACTGGGTTCAGAAGCAGATTGGCAACCAGGACAGGTTCTTCAGAAGCAATGTTATAGGGTTCTGGATTGGCCATACCAGTCAACATCCGAACCACTGCATTCTGCCGCTTCAGAGCAGATCACTGTGATAGAGCAATCTCTGTCCAGGAACAGCTGTAGCTGGTGAAGTGGTCAAGGCTCATAACAGGCAGTTCTTGCTATTGACGCTACTTCGAGTTCCAGTGATGGCTCTGGATCTAGGAGAACCCCCAAGCAATGCACCTGCTCATTCAAAAGGAATGTAGCCCCCTTCAGAATAGGCGGCCTACCCAATTCCTGGGTGCAAAAACCTCCAAACTACACCCATAGGCATGTGCAGGGTGTGTGTAGGATGTATTCAAGCACACCCATTTTTTAAAAAAAGGGGGATCAGTGAAAGCAGACAGAGAGACACAGGCAGAATAAAAGGGCTGCTATGGATCTGCAGTGTCTGCCTGTGTCTGTCTCTGGAAGCAGCCGTGGAGTGATTGGCTCCAGCAGGGAAATAAGGGAAGAGAGGCTGCCTCTTCTGAAGACATAAGCAGCAGATCCACCCTAGCCTTTTTATTATGCCTGCATTTGTCTCTGCCTCATGGTTGTGTCTCCATCCGATCCGCTCACCACCTTTTGTGGAGAGAGATCAGTGGGGGTGAGGGGCTGCTTTTGTGGTGTGCAAGCAAGGAAGAGGCGGAGCCATCCCACTCTCAGCCCTGCCTCTGGTCACCTTGGCACAAGTTTTTTTTCTTCTTCTGTGATTATTATTATTATTATTTATTATTTATACCCCGCCCATCTGGCTGGGTTTCCCCAGCCACTCTGGGCAGCTTCCAACAAAACACTAAAATACAATAACCTATTAAACATTAAAAGCTTCCCTAAACAGGGCTGCCTTTAGATGTCTTCTAAAAGTTTGGTAATTATTTTTCTCTTTGACATCTGGTGGGAGGGCATTCCACAGGGTGGGCGCCACTACCGAGAAGGCCCTCTGCCTGGTTCCCTGTAACTTGGCTTCTCGCAGCGAGGGAACTGCCAATAGGCCCTCAGCGCTGGACCTCAGTGTCCAGCCAGAACGATGGGGGTGGAGACGCTCCTTCAGGTATACTGGACCGAGGCCGTTTAGGGCTTTAAAGGTCAGCATCAACACTTTGAATTGTGCTCGGAAATGTACTGGGAGAGGGGGGAAAGTCTCCTGTTTCAGCTTCTTGACCATTCTTCTTCTTGTTTTGTTAGCTTTTTATCCTTCGCAGAGAACACCCTTAACAAATGACAGTTCCCAAGATTATTTTGGGGAAACGTCGTACACTTTAAATGTGCACTGGATGTACAGTGTGGATCTGCCTTTAGTCTTCAGCACTGGCCTTAATTATGCTTTATTGCTCCTGTTATTTCGTGATAGGCTGCTACAGTATTGCATTTTTGTGCTTTTATTCATGTACCCCTCCCTGGGATCTTTTATAATGAGGGGTGGGCATAGAATATTTTATATAAATAATAAAGCATTATGTGTAAAGGGCTGAGTCCAAGAGCATGCACCAACAGATGTTTGACATGCCCTCTAGCCATGAGATATCTGAAAGTGGATATCAGCAGGGAAGAAGAGCAAAGTGAAAAATTATGGCTATTTGAATCTACAGGAAATCTTAAATCATTTCATTGTGAGGAGGAGGGGTAGAATATTGAATACAGCTACTTCCTCATTCTTTGCCAGAAATTCTGAAATGGAGAAGCAACAACAATTAATACATCAGCAATAAAATAGATCCAAATCGTCCAACGCTCACATTGCAAAAGTCGAAGCAGTGGCAGTATATTCTGGGTTGCATCCAACTACATTTCCCTCAAAGTAGACCTACTGAAATTCAGGGGCCTAAGCATGTTATATCCATTCATTTCAAAGAGTCGGCTCAAGAGTATGACTAATAATGGTTAGAACCCTCTCACTGCAATATTTGGGGTGGTCTGCTACAAAAGTGGCTACATCAGTGCTTCTGGAACCTTCCAGAAGGATCAATCCAGTGTAGTATAGTGGTTAGAGTGTCAGACAATGACCTGGGTAACCAGGGTTCAAACCTTCACTCAACCATAAAGATTGGGTGATATTGGGCCAGCCACTACCTCTCAGCCTAGCCTGTCTCACAGTTTTGTTGTGGGGACTGAATGAGGAGGGGGAGAACCAGTGCTATTTTTCTAGAAAAAGAGGGGCCAGAACTCACCATGAACACTTCCCTTATTCTCTTAGAATGGCAATGGTGCCCACCTGAGAGGTGCCAGAACTGAGTTCCGGTGAGTTCCGGCTGAAGAAAAGCCCTGGGAGGAACCATGTACACCACTCCTTGGAGGAAAAAAAAAGTGGGAAATAAATGCAGTTAATAATAAATAAATAATATTAATCCTAGTTTATTCACTAGAGCCATTGTTGAGGCAGCAAGGGTCTATTTCAGCTCGTGTGGGCTGGAAAGCATCAGACATGGAGAAAAAGCATGAGGAGGAAACCCTTTGCCAACTTGTCTTCATGGCACACTTGCCATCATTACAGCACAGAAGTCTGGCACACACCAAAGCCGATGAGTTCATGTTCCAGAACGAAGGACTCTTAAGTCACTTCCTAGAAATCGGACTTTCACGCCACTAAGCAGGTGCAGTCAATCCTGGGAAAAAAGGTGATGTCAGAATATGGCAAACACGGTTCAGGGTAAGCAAGTGTGAAGTGAGGCATGGTGGGGCAAAATATCTGAGCATCACACATGCTCTAATGTGTTTTTTTTGGAGGGGGATCCTGAACTAGTGGTGGGTGAAAGCAATCTTGGGATCATAGTAGATAACTCAATGGGGGGGGGGAATCTCATTTGAGAGTGCAGCTGCTATGGGGTGGGAGGTAAATCAAGGGGAGGGGCATTGCAAAGATGTATATAAATATTTATGTTGTGGGAAAAGCAGAAATGTTTTTTTTCTCCCTCAATTACTAGAACCAACACATTGTCATCTGATAAAGCTGAGTGTTGAAAGGGTCAGGACAGACAAAAGGACGTTTGCATCGTGCCTCGTTGAACTGTGGAATTTGGTATTGTTGATGATGGTTGTCAGCTTGTCTAATCGCAAGAGTATAAGACATATTGGCAACCATTTACTGGTAGTCATGCTTACTATATACAGTGGCACCTCGGGTTACATACACTTCAGGTTACAGATGCTTCAGGTTACAGACTCCGCTAACCCAGAAATAGTACCTCGGGTTAAGAACTTTGCTTCAGGATGAGAACAGAAATCGTGCTCCGGCGGCGCGGCAGCAGGGGGAAGCCTCATTAGCTAAAGTGGTACCTCAGGTTAAGAACAGTTTCAGGTTAAGAATGGACCTCCGGAACAAATTAAGTTCTTAACCTGAGGTACCACTGTATTGCCTCCAGTATCAGAGTCACCGTGAGAGTATTACTGCGTTCATGTACAGTGTGAGAGTGCCATTGTGTTCACCTGCTTTGTGGGCTTCCCAGAGGCATCTGGCTCACCCCTGTGCAAGCAGATTATTCAACTAGATAGGCCTGTGGTCCAAGGGGTGGCTTGTCCCCATTTGACTGCCTGAGGTGAAACAGGAAGGTGCCACCCCCCAAACCCCACCCCCCAAAGTCTCATTGTGAGATCTTGCTGGAAGCCACTGCTGTGCAACCCTGGTGGTGGCAGCAGGGGTAGGGCGCCTGCCCTGCAGGGTTCCACCACCTGAGGCAGGCTTCTTCCCTCTGCCTCATGGGCAGGCTGGCCCTGCTGTTGTCTCATCCAGGAGGCCTCTTCTGATATTCGCGTACCTCTCTGAATAGACATGACTGAAATGAATAGGAAAACTCCTAGCCAACCGTTCATAGAAAATGGTGTGCCATTACGCATTGTGCTCTGGAAAGAAGCTTGCTAAAATTGGGGCAATTCTGCCCAAATTCTCAACCAAGAAAAGCAGAAGTCCACAACCTGTATAAAACATACCAGTGGAGCAAAAGGAATTACAGCTGTTTATTTGGCATCGTTTGAACTGCTGCTAATCATGGGATTTACTTATTTATTGCATTTGTTGCCTTCCTCACAGAGGAACCCAGATGGGAGAAATGAAGACTGAGAAACATGAGTGGGCTAAGGACCACATGACAAATCCTGACCCCTCATATTTCAGATCTGTCCAGCATCAGCACTGGCACATTACATCACTTTCTCACTATTTACTGGAAATTTTCGAAGGCATGATAGAATTGTAGAATCTACTTATGTGGTGAGGACTACCTCTAGCGCTGTGGTGTCCAAACTTTTTTCAAAGAGGGCCAGATTTGATGAAGTGAAGGGCCGAACAAAGGGCTGACCAAAGTTGTTGACCTTTTTTTCAGATTGAAGTTGTTGAGGAAATAAACTGCGACAGGGGCAGGATTAAACCGACCAGTTCCACATGTAAATTATGGAATCATTAATACCTGGCTTCATGATCCCATTGTCACGGTCCGGTTCACGGGCAATCGAAGTCCTGGCTGGGGACGTCGTGACGAGGGGCAAGATGGCAGGGTGGGAGCAGGAACGGGAGTCCAGAAGCCAGGAGTCGGGAAGCCAAGAGTCTGAGGGTCAGAGAGCTGGGAGTCAAGAAGCCAAGGGCCCGAGGGTCAGGAAGCAAGGAGTCATGAAGGCAGGGGTCCGAGGATCAAGAAGCAAGGAGTCACGAATCAGGGGTCCGAGGAGCAAGGAGTCAAGGAACCAAACACAGCAAGGCAGGGAACGTGTTGCTGTGGCAAAGAGCCGAAGGGAAAATGCTGACCTTATATCCCTTCCTGGCGCTTGCCACTAGGTGCTGTGAGTTACCAATCAGCCTCACCTGTGTGGCCACGCCTTGCCTCTTCACAACAAAGTTAGGAAGGCCCCAGTCCTGCAGAGTCCTACTGGTCACAGGGCCTGGCTCCTGCACGCACACCTGATGCCCATGCTCTTCCAAAATAGTCGATATTCAGGAAATCAGGTGGGCTAGGCCAAGGTGGTTACTTTACATGCTACTGTTTGCATTCCCTTCAAGAAAGAATAGCACTGAATTGGTGCCCAATGTTGGTGCTGGACAAATCAGGGAGACCAGGATTCAAGTGCTGCAGATTTGCCAGGTGACCTTTGGAACACCACTGTTTCTGAGTCTTCATTTCTGCTATCTGTGAAATGGGAGTCACCAAGGTTGTCACTAGGATGTTGCTGGCATCCATCTGTCTCCGGAGGCAATGGAGAAGTGTGTCTTTGGAGGTGAGGTAAAACTGTCACTGAGACAGAAGTGTGAACATGTTGGGAAAGTGGGCTTGGGAGGGCACATCTTCATTTGAAACTCTGCCCTCCCATCCTCCCCCAAGCCTCCTGATGAAGCACACGAAGAAGGTGTTGAGGTGTCATTCCTGATGGTTGTAAGTTGCCTACAACTCACATCCATAAAGCAGGATGCTTAACACGCAAGCTTGATAGACCATCATCTTGATATTGGGTGTTAGCATCAAGACTGGAAAGTAAACAAGCCCATTTTAAAGTTTGTCATCCTATTGGTGATAAGTTATGGTAGCAGCTGATCTCTTCAATTAGAGGCATGCCCTGAAATGCCCTTAAAATGAGAACACCACTTCCTATCATCACCCCACCCCTTTTCAGAGTCGGAAGGTGAGGCTGTAGAAATAAACCTGTCAACCTGGGGGCTCCGTCCCGCAATCTTCGACTCAAGATGTTGCAGTATTGAGGCAACATGTGTGCCAAGACAGGGGGGGGCGACAAACCCAACCCCTCCTCACCTCCTTAACCTCTGCATTGCTCCCCACTGACATCAACATTGAACGAAATCCAAAGATTAGACACACAGCTGGCTTTTGCTGACACCATAGAGGGAAAAGAAACATTCTTCCCGATGCCAGTCACTTCCTCCAAAAGGCATGAAGTAACCATTCAGCCACCAGGCCAGAGCGAGGCAAGCAAGTGAGCTTGGGCAGCAGGCAAGAGAACAGTGCATGATTTTTAAAAAATATGCAAAGAAAGATGCTGGAGCTCAAACTTACTCAGAAAATTTAACTTCTTCCAGGGGGAATTATGACCTGCCTTTGCCCCCACCCCCAGTGCAGCAGCATTTTTGCTTGACCAAATGCTAATAGGTGTAGGGAGAGAGTTTTCCTCCTTAAGAACATAAGCTTGCTGGATCAGGCCAATCATAAGAACATCAGAAGAGCCTTGCTGGACCAAGCCAATGGCAATAGTCCAGCGTCCTGTTCTCACAGTGGCCAACCAGAGGCCCCACAAGCAGTGGCGTAGCGTGGGGGGGTGCAGGGGGGGCCGGCCGCACCGGCCGCAACATCTGGGGGTTAGGAAATCCACGGGTTAGGGGGCGCAAATCCACGGGTTAGGGGGCGCAAATCCATGGGTTAGGGAGCGCAAATTACTTGCCTTGCCCCGGGTGCTGATAACCCATGCTACGCCACTGCCCACAAGCAGGACTTGAGCACAGCAGCACTCTCCGCACTTGCAATTCATGGCAACCAGCATTCAGCAACACGGTGGAGGTAGAACACAGCCATCTCTCATAATACAGTGGTACCTCAGGTTAAGTACTTAATTCGTTCTGGAGGTCCGTTCTTAACCTGACACTGTTCTTAACCTGAAGCACCACTTTAGCTAATGGGGCCTCCTGCTGTTGCCGTGCCGTCGGAGCACGATTTCTGTTCTTATCCTGAAGCAAAGTTCTTAACCTGAAGCACTATTTCTGGGTTAGCGGAGTGTGTAACCTGAAGCGTATGTAACCTGAAGCGTATGTAACCCAAGGTACCACTGTACTAGAAGGCCATTCAATGAAGCTGACTGCTGGAAAACACATCAAGGCAAAATAAAGTACAGTGGTACCTCAGGTTAAGAACTTAATTTGTTCTGGAGGTCCGTTCTTAACCTGAAACTGTTCTTAAACTGAAGCACCACTTTAGCTAATGGGGCCTCCTGCTGCCACTGCGCCACCGGAGTAGGATTTCTGTTCTCATCCTGAAGCAAAGTTCTTAACCCGAGGTAATATTTCTGGGTTAGCGGAGTCTGCAACCTGAAGCTTATGCAACCTGAGGTACCACTGAAGTTCTTCACACAGCAGGTGTGTGAATAGGTAGTGATGTCGCCACAATCTTGGATGGGTTTAAAAGAGAGTTAGGCAGATTCAGAGAGGATAAGGCTACCAGTGGCTACTAGGCATGATGGCTATGCACCACCTCCAGAGTCCGAGGCAGTTCACATCTCAATATCAGATGCATTCAGGCCCTGCTTACAGGTCCTCAGCTGTAAACTGGGATACAAACATAATGCAGGCGGGAGTCCAAGGGGTGCATTTACTTCTGAGCAACCTTCCAGGGCCACATGGAACATGACATGACATAATCACTGGTGTTGATTTTACTTATGTTTTGATTATTTTATTTATGTATACTGTTTTTAAAGTCTGTTTTTATTGCTTTTAAAATGAACATTTTGTATTAGTTTTTGTAAGACATATAGTTAGTTTTATATAATTTCCTCCCCCCCCCCCACACAGTATAATGCATTTATGTTTGTAAATGTAAGTTGTTTGGAGACCTTTCAGGTACCAAGCGACTAATAAGCCTTAGATATAACTGATGATGAATATGACAATTATATAGAAGTATATAAATCTTGCTAGATAAACAAATTAAATAAAAATACACTTGACTGAGATAAATAAACCCCAGCTTGCAGTCGGAAACTAAAGAAGGTCACTGAAGGAAAATCATACTCTGGAAGAATATCTAGCTTAAGCAGCGAAGGAGAGAGAGAGAGACAGACGGACTGCATGATAAGTTGAGTGAAGCACGACAGCTGTTCAAAAGCAGAGTCTGGACGAAGGAGCAGAGCCCAAGAGACACAAGAGGGAGAGGAAATGACAAGTATCATCCTAAAGCAAACAATCAAAGGAGTAAAAATAGACGGTGAGATTTTGGGATAGAAGGGAATCAGATTTACCATCATCTGACTGGCCAGAAAAAGCATGCCATATATTTTAAAGCCTCTCTGCTCTCCTTGCAACAATTTGCCATTGTGGCAGGGGCCGTTCCACATAATTTTTGGTGCATGCACACCCACACCTCTCGTGCTTAATTTCTGAAATGAGAGGAGCAGGGACTAAAGGTCATGCCCCTTGACCTGGAAGCACTTCCTTCCAACACCAGGGGAAAGGTCAGTTCAAAGATTTTTGGCCGCCTTAAAGCACATGCTCCAAGAGTCTGTTTATTGGGGTCTAGGTGACCATGTGTCCTGCATTGCCAAGGACAGTATTCTATTTGAAGGAGTCTGAAGGGCTCTAAGTCCATTTTAAAAAGAAAGTACCCTAATAAGAGGGACGCGGGTGGCGCTGTGGGTAAAACCTCAGCGCCTAGGACTTGCCGATCGCATGGTCGGTGGTTCGAATCCCCGCGGTGGGGTGCGCTCCCGTCGTTCGGTCCCAGCGCCTGCCAACCTAGCAGTTCGAAAGCACCCCCGGGTGCAAGTAGATAAATAGGGACCGCTTACCAGCGGGAAGGTAAACGGCGTTCCGTGTGCTGCGCTGGCTCGCCAGATGCAGCTTGTCACGCTGGCCACGTGACCCGGAAGTGTCTGTGGACAGCGCTGGCTCCCGGCCTATAGAGTGAGATGAGCGCACAACCCTAGAGTCTGGCAAGACTGGCCCGTACGGGCAGGGGTACCTTTACCTTTACCTTACCCTAATAAGGTTGAGCAGGAAGAGCTTTGAAGTTGTCCATCAAATGTTAAGTCCTCTTCTCCTAATGTGACTTACAGGGACTACCCTTGAATTCATGTCTGTCCGGTTGCCACCTTTTAAAAAATGTAGAACCATGAGATTCCTACCTACCTACTGCAACATGACATCCTCCCCATCACGCATGCTGATACAACATAATATTGCTGCATCTCTGATGCGTTGTGGAAAGTGACTGATGGTCAGCACTATGTGAATGGCATGAGAAATGTTAGTGGAAGATTCCATTGAACAATCAAGTAATGCGTCTTGCTGCCAGAGGGTAAATCGGAGTGTGTGAATGTTCACATGAGTTGTTCTGCCCATTGGCCTCTGGTCCCACCAACCACTGGTATGTTCCCCCTCCAGGTGCGGATTTTTGATGAGGAAATGCAGTGGAAAGTGTGGGATAACAAACCAGATTTAATGCCAAATCAGTGTTGTCTAATCTCCCTGCAAGCAAGGCAGAATGAATGATTGGTGGGTACTTTAGGAGCTGCACAAAGCAACTTTCGGGCAAGCTCCATCCTTACCTACATGATGTCAGATGTTGGAAGGTGTAGGAAGGGTGCCCAGAATGACCTCCCAGGCCAAATGGCGGGCCAAGTCCTCCACCCCAATCTAGAAATGCAAAAATTCACCTCCAGAGTGGAAGTTTGTTTGCCTTGCCACAGAGAGCAGAAAAGCCTTGTTAAGAATTGAGGGCAGACCTGAACACAAAGTGTAAATGAATTTTTAATTTAATTTTTTTAATTTAAATGGAACATCATGAATACATGGAATAATGTCCCTATGGAAAATATGATTATCCTGAAGAAAAGCACAGAAACAGAAATGGCTTCTGAACGCTGGTGTCAGCCAGCAATTTTGTTATTGGCTAGTTTGAGACAGAGAAATTGAAATGAAAGTTTGATGAGCAGGTGATGGTGGTACGACGCTCAAGAATACGAAATCCAATTCTTTCTTTTTTTTAAAGGACTTCTGTGACATTTGTCTTTCCTGCAAAAGATTACAAATGTTGGGTTGAAAAGAAAGAAAACATTAGGGTGTTGCAGCAGCCAAGCGTAAGCTCCTGCAGGCGTTACAACATTCCACAAAGACTAGGTGCTGACTTACAACTTGTGAGTACATAGTAAGGTGTCATATGCATAGTGTCTTGCTTTGGAGAGATTTATTTGTGGGTGACTGTCAATGAATTCCACATGTTATGTTGGTCACAGGCAGTGCTTTTTCTGGCGGGGGGGGGGACACAGGGGTACACATACCCCTAAATGTTTTGTTAATCTAAGTTTGGCCTCATTGAGGGGCAGTTTTGCCAGAAAACCTTTTCCCCACAGTTTATTGCCACCAATGGATTTTAAAAAATAATAATTATACTGTTAGAGAAAACAGTCATCCAAATTACAAATAAATTCTTGAGGTTGCAAACCTGTTACATTGGTCACATTGTTTAAAACACAACAAAAATAAAGCGTTTAAACTACCTGTGGCATACTTCTTGAATATTTTTTGTAGGGATAATCAAGCCAATTAACACACAACTAGTTTAATATTAATCGGAGTTCAAATAATATTAGCCAAAACACAAAATATTATGTAAAGAAGCTTACAAATGTTACATTGGTCACAATCTTAGCGAAAATTGCTTAGCAAAAATGAAAATTTGGCAAAATTGCACATAATAGGAGAAATTCACTCTAAAATGCTGGTGAATTTTTGTGAGGACATTAAAAAAATAATAATCACAGACTGATGTAGAAATGTGGAGAACTGAACTTAAAAGTGGGGGGGGGGGGGATGATAAACCAAGAGAAGCTGAAATGGACTGATTCACCCACCCCTAGCTGTTGCCAGTCAGCTCAGGCAATACTGAACTAGATGGACCAAGGGTTTGTCTCATTAAAAGGCAGCTACCTAGGTTGCATTTGGTCATTAAAAAGTAGCATCTAACAGTTCTTGAGGATTCTCAACCTCAGACAGGTGGATAATATATGAGAAGCATACTCAAGTCTTTAAAAAGCAACAGCAGGAAGAAATGACTGGCAGAATCCGAGACCAGGGAGAAGAGTCGGTAGAAGAAGATTGGAAGAAATTTAAAGTCTATCTACAGAAACATTGTAAAATTAAGGAATGTTAGAAGGATGCTGGAATGAAGCTATGTGGTTTTAGCAGTAATGTTATAAAGGATTAAGTAAAAATGGATTGTTAACAGGTCAGAATGTAAAGTTACAGTATATTAAGAAAAATTAGTAAGATAAAAACAAAAAGGGAAAGGATTTGCTGAAACAACTAATGAACTAGAATACAAAAAAGGGAGGTGTGAGGAGGTCAAGGAAACAAGCAAATGATAGATAAGATATGGAAAGATGGATTTGTTTTTAATTGTTTTTATTTTTTTCTGTATTTTGTATTTTCTGTTTTTCTTTCTTTTTTATTCTTGTAACTTTTTGAAACACCAATAAATATTATATATATATATAAAAAGCAACAGCAGGAGCCCAGCTGACTGCAGCTGAATGGATACAGTAAGTTTGATATTTTTTGGTGATAAAGAGGTTGATGGCTGGTCGAAAAAAGAGACAGAGGGAAAGTTTCTTTTGTTGTTTAGCTTTCTAGTGCAGGATCTCTGACAAACTCAGGATGGTACACTGGAGCACTTTTGAAATATAAGCTCCCCGACCCAGCAATTTGTGCTCAGAAGGGAAGCTTTCTGTGTGTGTGGATAATCTTGCCAGATGTTCTTTGCCTGTGTCTGCTCTTGCTCCACTTGGCACAATAGAATGCATCTTGACCAATGGTCGACCTGGTCCACGCTTCTGATGGTGGTTACCACCTGATTAGAGGCTAGGGATGGAGGAGAACTTCAATTCAGAACACCTTTTATAGTTGAGGCTATTAAATTCACACTTTGCAAAGCAGGAATGCGAACCAAAACACAGCTCTCCGTAAACATTTCCACTACTCTGAATATTGCGATGCAGTTCTCCAACTGAACAATATTTACAAAAATGCGTGTGTTAGAGGAAATGGAAGGTACCAGTGAAAATAATACACATAAATGCATTATATTATGGGGAAATGCTTCCCAACAAATGTACATGTCAAAACTGCATATAAACATGCATTTATTAGGATAAATTTGCACCAAAATGCTTCTGAATGTTCATGTCTACGTGAATGTTGGGAAATGTGGATAATTTAATTTAAGACGGGGGGGGGGGAGAGAAATGGAGACAACCAAAATGGACAGATCAATCCCTATTAGAGGCTGGTGGGGATGGATTTGGGTTTTCCTTTTCTGTCTTGACCCCAGCCAAGTGATATATAGTGGTACCTCAGGTTAAGTACATAATTCATTCCGGAGGTCCGTACTTAACCTGAAACTGTTCTTAACCTGAAGCACCACTTTAGTTAATGGGGCCTCCCGCTGCTGCTGCATCGCCAGAGCATGATTTCTGTTCTCATCCTGAAGCAAAGTTCTTAACCTGAAGCACTATTTCTGGATTAGCGGAGTCTGTAACCTGAAGCGTATGTAACCTGAAGCATATGTAACCCGAGGTACAACTGTATGCACATAACACAAAAATCAAGGTTAAAAAAAAGTTCCAATAATAAATATTCTGATTCTTTTTACAAAGAAAGCCTAATGGCTAAAATGAGGGGGGGGGAGCATTTGAAAGCTTTTGATGAGATTTAAATTTGACCTTACGACGAATATGAAAATTGGAAAGAAAGATGCACAACTTGGAAAGCTCAGGAAGAACAACCTTATGCAGAACCATTTATAGTCCCCAAACTTCAGGTCACTAAAGCCATGAAGTGAAATTACAATAATGGTCATAACATCAACATGTATAAAAACATTAAAAACTCAGCACCATTGATAAAATATAATCAATATTATTCAGTGAAGTTCTGTGAACCTGTGGAATACCATGTGATTTCATCACCCTCAAAGTTCCTGGCGCCAATCCCTGGTGCAGCAGATGTGCACATAATGTGCAGATACAGTTGCACATTGCAGCATGAGAGCATGCAATTGCCACATGTTACAACCAGCAGATGGAACTTTGGTTTGAAAGAAGATGCTTGCAATCACCCTTGAATAACCATTGCTATCTAGAAAACAGTAGCGGAACATATCAGCCTGAAAAAAGAAACTTTCAGACAGAGATTCCAGTGTGAAACGACTGAATTACAATTTATCATTTATACCATTTGTGACTTGTATCGAGATTATGGGTTTTTATCACAGGATGTTAGTTAAGCAGCTTACCAATGTCAGGAAAATTGCATTATCGCCATCACTACCTACTTAGTCACTTATTTTTGCCTTTACATCATTATCAGTGTCACATTTTGCATGTGCTTCGTTGCACACCGATTTCACTTCTTTTCATTTCTGCAGCCTCCCTTTCCCACCAGTTGCCTGTCACCACCCCCAGCTTATAAATGCCTCAGTCAAGTGAAGAGAACACTTTATGCACCTGAGGAGGGGGACGCTGGTCTGTGAAAGGTTATGCCCTAATTAAAGTGTTCGTGGCCAAGCTTTCCCAGTCCATGAATGATCAAAGTTGTCACATCAATTTCAGTTAGTAAAAAGCAGCAGCTTTCCAGGGTTTCAAAGAGGAGTCTCTCCCAAACCTACCTGGAGATGCCAGGGATGTGACTTGGAATCTTCTGAATCCAAAGGAGATGCTGTACCATTAATTTATGGCCCTTTCCCCACGACGGGGTGAGCTCCCGTTGCTCAGTCCCTGCTCCTGCCAACCTAGCAGTTCGAAAGCACGTCAAAGTGCAAGTAGATAAATAGGTACCGCTCTGGCGGGAAGGTAAACGGTGTTTCCGTGTGCTGCTCTGGTTCGCCAGAAGTGGCTTAGTCATGCTGGCCACATGACCCGGAAGCTGTACGCCGGCTCCCTCGGCCAATAAAGCGAGATGAACGCCGCAACTCCAGAGTCAGCCATGACTGGACCTAATGGTCAGGGGTCCCTTTACCTTTTTACCTCTAAAGATAGGTACCTACACCCAACTACCCCCTTATTATAACTTAAGGAAGATGCTATATATTTCTGTTTTATTCCTTTTCTTTTCTGAAATGTATGCGGTGCTAATGATAAACATGCATTCCTCTGTAATGAATATTGATATGAAACTAACAGGAGGAAGAAAAAAGCCCCTGTAAAGCCACCATGGAGGAGGAGGAGGAGGAGGAGGAGGAGGAGGAGGAGGAGTTTGGATTCGATATCCACTTTATCGCTACCTGAAGGAGTCTCAAAGCGGCTAACAATCTCTTTTCCCTTCCTTCCCCACAACAAACACTCTGTGAGGTGAGTGGGGCTGAGAGACTTCAGAGAAGTGTGACTAGCCCAAGGTCACCCAGCAGCTGCATGTGGAGGAGCGGAGACGCAAACCCGGTTCACCAGATTACTAATCTACCGCTCCTAACCACTACACCACACTGGCTCTAAGTCTACCTAAGTCTAGAGCCTGAAGCACACGGACAATTGCTTTGATCCAGAGGCCCACATTAACCTGAGTTCATATAAGTGGAGCATTCATGTCAGTGCAGGAAAGAGATCCTTGCTTGTTGAGGAATGCACACACACACTTCATTCTGCCATCATTGAAATAAATGGTGAACCTGAGAGATCCATGTATGCATTGGAGCAACTGTGCCGCCCATAAAAAAAAACCTCTGGCCTGGAGCGCACACCTGCAAAACCATGGATGCAAATTGTAACACGCACTTAACAACTAAACACTGGGGATCTCCACATGCATCTTCATTCCTTTGAAAGAAGGCAACTTCCTAATCACTCATCACTAGGCGCCAGGCCAAGCTGCGATTAATGAATGGCAAATGCTTGTGAAAAACCATGCCAGTGCCATGACAGGATTCCAACAGCCGCAGGTAAATGTCAGAACGAAAAGCCAAGGGCACTTGGCAAACGCCAGGGTTCACAAAGACCTCTCTGCAGGTCAGGTAGTCTTGCCACAGCTGGTATGTAGATGGCCTGCTGTCTGATTGAACCGCGCTTGCTTTCCCCAGGCAATGAGTCATGCCATGCATACGTTAAAATGAATAAAAAGGTTGTGGAAACCGCTGCTGAGGTATCACGCACAAATAAACGTCAACATCTCGCACTTGTTCTTCACCCAGGTCTGATGTCACCATGTGGCATCCTCAGGGCCCCATCACACCAGCAGGGCCCCACCCCACCCCACCCCCGCTGGCACTCTAATCCAGAGTCAGGAACTTGGTCCAGGGGCCACCATTTCAGTTTCCCACAGTGCCCCTCAACATGGCGCCACTCAGGCATTTTCTGGGAAATAAAAATGACAGCTGCCAGACCCAGCTGTTCAGTCCTGATGGGAACACCATAGCTGCCCAGCACTTCCACAGCTACCAGATGATTCGAAGAGGAATACCCACTGACAAAGGCTGGGACCCACAAAAGGCTACTTTGCCAAGAGGTGGAGCTGTTCCGTGCCTCAGCCCAGCAGGAAAGACCAAGGCATTTTGATGCCTCAGATAAAACAGCCAAATGGCACCCAGGGGCCACCCAAATGGAACAACGGATACTGCCTTCTACTGAGACCACTGGTTCATCTAGCTCAGTTCTGCCCATGATGACATAGCAGGGTTTTGGATAGAGGGACTCTCTCAGCTGTAGCTGGGGATTGAAACTGGGACCTTCTGCATGCAAAGCAGATACTCTACCACTGAGCTACCCAAGGACAACTTGGAAAGTGACAGATTATGTGGGTAGCAGCAAATAGGCCCAGAATCAGCACCTGAACCAGAGCCCACCAGGGCTGATGCTGGTCATTGCAGCACCCTTTATTTCCCCTCCACTAAGCATTTTATAATCAAAGGGTGGTGATTTTTGCTTTAAACATATTTTCTGCTTTTCCCATAACAAAATCATGGTTTCTGGTTGGCTTTAAAAAAGGGAGGGATGCCAAGGATCATAGGGACAGAAATTCCAAAAAAGATTGTTAAGTTGTTTATGTATATGTAATGGTTGTAAGGGGTTACTTGTGCGTAAGTTGCCTTCAGTTTTGGTTAGGTTGCCTGGACAACCGTGCCTTGGCTGACAGCCCACACTCCGTGGCCGGTCAGTCACTTGCAGAATCCGTCAGTGGGCGTTTCTTGAACCTCTTCCAGCATAAGAGCTGTTTGACACCAAGTCTCCTCCTACTTTCCCTGCGCGGAACTCGTCTGCGCAAGTAAGGGGAAGGCAAAGGCGTGTCCGCGCTCTCCCCACTGGTCTCGGTTGAAGGGTCTTGGAGACCTCTCTCCGAATCCTCCATCTCCCTCCCTTCTCCACCGGTGTTACGCTGAATTCCTTCCCCCCTGCTGGTCCCCTCTCCTGCATCGCTTTGGAGCCTTGCCTCCTCCTCTTGCTCCGATGTCAGTTCCCTGACAGTATGTAACTACAGCAGCTAGGGATGCAGGTGGTGCTGTGGGTTAAACCACAGAGCCTAGGACTTGCCAATCAAAAGGTCGGTGATTCAAATCCCCGTGACAGGGTGAGCTCCCGTTGCTCGGTCCCTGCTCCTGCCAACCTAGCAGTTTGAAAGCACGTCAAAGTGCAAGTAGATAAATAGGTACCGCTCTGGCGGGAAGGTAAATGGTGTTTCTGTGCGCTGCTCTGGTTCGCCAGAAGCTGCTTAGTCATGCTGCCACATGACCTGGAAGCTGTACGCCGGCTCCCTCGGCCAATAAAGCGAGATGAGCGCCGCAACCCCAGAGTCAGCCACAACTGGACCTAACGGTCAGGGGTCCCTTTACCTTTACCTTTTTATAGCAGCTAGGGCTCTTTTTGCTCAGAAATGGAAAGATGAAGGAGTTCCCACCAAATAAGAATGGATAAGTGAAAGTGATGGAATATACTGAATCAGCATAGTTAACAGCTAAAATAAGAGAGCTTAATGATGATTGTTTTATTGGAGAATGGAAGCCTTTTTTTATTACTTAAAGAAATATTATAAGACGATGAATTTGCGAGCAGGATTTGAATTATGAGCAACAGAGAGAATCAGATATTACTGTATTAGAGTTACGATATAAAAGAGGGAAGATACAGTGCGGCAAAGGGTGGAAAAGAAAAGCATCATGGAAAATGGGATGGGAAGTTGATAAAAGAAAAGAAAAACTTATTATATACAGTCATACCTCTGGTTGAATGTGCTTCAGGTTGAGCACTTTTGGGTTGCGCTCCACGGCAACCTGGAAGTAATGGAGCGCATTACTTCTGGGTTTCGCCGCTTACGCATGTGCAGATGCTCAAGATGACATCACTCACATTCATGGAAGCGGCAAAACGCGACCCGCACATGTGCAACCGCGCCGTCACGTCTTATGTTCCATTCAAGATGCAAACGGGGCTCCAGAACAGATCCTGTTCACATCCCGAGGTACCACTGTATTGGATCCTGATGTGGAAATTTTATATATATATTTGATGGAATGAATTCACCGAGGTCAAGGCGACTGATGGCTGCTAGCCACAGTGGCTGTGCTCTGCCTCCACAATTTGAGGCAGTAATGCTTTTGAACCCCAGTTGCTGCTAAGCTCAGGAAGGGAGACTGTTCTTATGCTTGAGGGTTTCCCATAGGCATTGGGTTGGCCACTGTGAGAAGAAGATGCTGGACTGGATGGACCATCTTCTAATGTTCATATGGCCTGATTCAACATAAGGCAGCTCTCACCCCTTTCCCTTATTTTATGTTTCTCCTACAGAATATCTCTCTCTCTCTCTCTCTCTCTCTCTCTCTCTCTCTCTCACACACACACACACACACACACACACACACTTCTCCCCATTCTGTCCCTCACTTCCCCACAGCTGGTCCTCTGCCCTCTCTCATTCTGCCTTCCCAGGCCTGGGAGTTACAAATGATTAGATTTTCAGCCCAATTAAGGCAGCCTGTCTCCTGGCTGGAGGAGAGAAAGGGTTGGCTCTGGAAGGTGGGAAACGCACTTTGACAGGCCCTGGCGTCTCCAGCGCCCTCCAATGGCACTGCCTGCTGGGCCCCTTTGTTGGCCTGTGGCAGGAGAACGGCCAAGCACAGTTGGGGGAGTGGAGGGGGGTGTCTCTCTTACCCCTCCTCTTCCCAAGCTGAGCGAAAAGAATAGCTAATTAAGAGGTCTAAATGCGGGCAAAACTAATTCCCTATTCAGGCCACTGATGGGCAGTCAGGGGGCCAGTGGAGTGGGAGGAAGGACAGGCTGGAGAGCATGACATCATGTCTTTTTTTTTCCAGGGTCCCCCCCCCCCATAGAAGAACCTGGGGACTGAGTTAACCCCTTCCTTGCTGCCCTCCAGGCATAGGCAAAAATGGCCAGTGTGAGGAAAGTCCAGGGATGCTGTGAAAGTAGGATTGTCCGATGACCTTTTCTGCATATAGGAATAAGAATCATTCCAATGTTGGAGGAGAAAAATAAAATACAATCAGAGGCTCCCTGAATGGGAAGGAAGGACCTCTGCCAGAGACTCTGGAGAATCAGGCAGGGAATAAATAACACGAGACTAAATGGACAAATAGTCTGTGAACTGTTATAAAACCTTTATGAAATGCTTACTTCTCTGGTTTGTGAAGCAGGTAGTGATGGAAGAACCAGAAAATTTTGGCTTCTTGTTTTCCCAATCTTAAATTCAATTCTCCACATTACTGCAGCAGTTTTCAATTTTTATTTTTTTAAAATATCCTCAGAAAAACTCATCAACATTTTAATGCAGATTTCTCTTAATATACACTTATTTGCAAGTGGCTCCTCTAATATAATGCATTTGTGTATGCTATTTTCACTAATGTATGCACTTTTATACACTTTTTTTTTTTACTAGAGATCAGTGTCAGAATTCAGAGAAGTGCTGATTTCAAAGGATAATTGCATTTCAGTTCGCATGCTTTCTCCGAAAAGAATTAGATAATTTCTCATTAAAATGTGAATAAAATCAAATTCCTCTCCAACACAGAGAAGATGCTTTATATGATGTGTGAGCCTTGCCTCCCCATGCACACACAGAGTAAGGGGAAGCACTCAAAATGTATGAACTGCCGTTGGACTTGAACCCCATCACCTTTCATTTTTAGAAATTGAGAATTGCAGGCTCCACCCTTGTACTCTTTTTTAAAAAAACAGCCTTCATTACGATAACCTTTTAATACTGACTATATTTATAGTGATTGGTCTTCATGAGTCTTTCACTGCTCACTCTCACTTTAGGCTGCCAAATCCCAATGAATCCTGAAATTTATCTGTAATTAAATATAGGAATGTATGTGCATCTAAAAATAATTAGCTAACTGAAGCAATGCAAATCTCGGGCTCATTGGGAGAGGAAAATTGGTTCCAAATAGCAATCAGGACACACTAGCTTGCCAGATTGTCAAGAGTGCAGTGGCCAAATCAAGTCTAAGGAGATTTCCAAGTCTTTACAAAGCTTTCCAGGCCATCAGTGGGTGAATGTAGACTCCCCGCTCCTTCATATTCCCCACACCAACAAACAGGATTGAGCTGTTTTGCGGTCAGTCCTTCTGGGCTTGCTAGCGTTTCTGGCAAAGAGGAACCAATTTCTCCCTCCCAGCTCTAGAAATGAAGGACATTTCTTGCCCATCTTCCCTCTGTCAACATCCCAAACAGGGAAAATGATTACATGGTTTTACTCTGAATAGGTGGCACAGACACCGAGCCTCTATATCTGCAAACCTGTTTGCAATATGCAACAACTACGTTTTATGGATCCAGCAGCAGTCCTTCAACAAAGCTCTTGCAGGGCCTCCAGAGACCATTTATAGGGATATCATTGAATATGCTGGAGAGGTAACCTTCATGGATGCTTGTATCAAATTCTGAGCGAGAATGCAACAACAAAGGCAATGAGCCGCTGCAAACATAATGGCTGGCAGACCAATTCAAACCCCCTTTGTACCAAATTTATGCCTCTACCTGCAGCATGACACAGCATCACTCTGTCAGCATTATTCTGCCTGTGCAAAGCTCTCCTTTGCACTTGCTAAATGGGTTGGCAGGCAGAATTGCTGTAATTCGGAGCCCACTGGCAGCAGACAGCAAGCAGCCCTGAAACAGAGCATTAGAAAGACGGTGAGTACGGGGGCTGAGATGGTCTGGGATCTGTTGAACATGTGATGGCATCGTCCAGTCACTGTGTTTTACCACCTTCTACCCCAGCTGGCATGTTTGGCAAGGTCTCCATATGCGGTGGTGGTCCTGCCACTCCATTAAGGCTCACCAGGGAGTGCCTGGGATTAAGATGACGTACTAAAATATTATGGCCTTGGCTCAAGCTTGCATGTTACTTATTCCTCCCTCTGGTCCCTTCTCTTCTTTCTTGGTTTGAGCAAACCATAGTGGCTGGGGAAACCCAGCCAGATGGGTGGGGTATAAATAATAATAAATAATGACATTCGAACTGGGCAAACTACGGTTTGCCCAGTTTGAATGTCACAGCAAACTGTGGTTTGGACAAACCATACTTTGCCTCCAAAATATTTGCAGTGATGGCACAAGGGACTACTATGTTAGTTTTTATTAGTTTTAGTATTAATAACATTATGAAATGGGATTGTATTATACTGTATAACAGCTAGGTATTATGGCGTGAACATTTTATCAACTGTTGTTTTGTACTTTTGATATGTTTACATTTTAAAAAATAACAATTTTTTAAAGGAAAATGTGAGGAAAGGATTCTGAACATAAGGGAGTAAAGAAAATAACATATAACATAACATAACATAGGAACACAGGAAGCTGCCTTATACAGAGTCAGATCATTGGTCCATCCAGCTCAGTGTTATCTATTCTACACTGAGTAGCAGTGGCTCCCCAAGATGTCAGCCAGGAGCTTTTCCCAGCTATACCTGGAGATGCTGCCGACTGAACCTGGTACCTGGTACTTGTGTACTACATGATGATAACACATGAGCCCAAGGCACAGCGCTGATGGCCAAACTGTTCAGCCACTGCATTAAACTGACCCAATATATTTCTTGTTCCAATTTCCTAGTTATCTCCCGCTTGGACTACTGCAATGCGCTCTACATGGGGCTACCTTTGAAGGTGCCCGGAAACTACAACTAATCCAGAATGCGGCAGCTAGACTGGTGACTGGGGTCGGCCGCCGAGACCACATAACACTGGTCTTGAAAGACCTACATTGGCTCCCAGTACATTTCCGAGCACAATTCAAAGTGAGAGCCAGTGTGGTGTAGTGGTTAAGAGCAGTAGTCTCGTAATCTGGGAAACCGGGTTCGTGTCTCCGCTCCTCCACATGCAGCTGCTGGGTGACCTTGGGCCAGTCACACTTGTTTGAAGTCTCTCAGCCCCACTCACCTCACAGAGTGTTTGTTGTGGGGGAGGAAGGGAAAGGAGAATGTTAGCCGCTTTGAGATTCCTTAAAGGGAGTGAAAGGCGGGATATCAAATCCAACCTCTTCTTCTTCTTCTTCTGTTGGTGTTGACCTTTAAAGCCCTAAACGGCCTCGGCCCAGTATACCTGAAGGAGCGTCTCCACCCCCATCGTTCTGCCCGGATGCTGAGGTCTAGCGCCGAGGGCCTTCTGGCGGTTCCCTCATTGCGAGAAGCAAAGCTACAGGGAACCAGGCAGAGGGCCTTCTCGGTAGTGGCGCCCGCCCTGTGGAACGCCCTCCCATCAGATGTCAAAGAGATAAACAACTACCTGACATTCAGAAGACATCTTAAGGCAGCCCTGTTTAGGGAAGTTTTTAATGTATGACATATTAGTGTATTTTTGGTATTTGTGAAAGCCGCCCAGAGTGGCTGGGGAAACCCAGCCAGATGGGCGGGGTACAAATAATAAATTATTATTATTATTATTATTATTATTATTATTATTATTCCTGCATGCCACAAATATCCTGTCTTTCCTTCTGCTTTTTTTGTAATATGTTTTTGTCAGGGACTCAGCGGGAGCGCAGGGAGGAGAGGAGATGGAAAGCGAGGGGGAGCAATCCGAGGGCAGCGTAGGAGAATATGACAGCAGCCCGATAGATTCCATGAGCCTCTCCAGCGAATCGGAAGATTCACAGAAGGGGGCGCCGATGGGCAGGGCAAGGGGCGACCCAAGGGGGACACCCCAGAAGCAAGGGGCCAGCGGGGACTCCCAGAGCACCAGTTGCAAATCAGGACCAGCTTCCCCACCAGAGCGTAGTGGGGGGGAGGAGTCCCAGGTGTCAGAGCCCACATATGCACCACCAGCGAGAGAAGATGAGTCAGGGTGGACCACGCCTCCATCGGAGAGCGAGTTAACGGTTAAGAGGAAAGTTGCAGGCTGGGCGCGCGCGCCAAGTTCAAAGGTACAGGCGAGCGGCACAGAAGGTAGCCCGGATAGGGAACCAGGTCCTAAAGCCCGCCGGAAGGAGGGGCAAGAATCGTCAGGGTCAGCGTCAGAGGAGTCGAGGAAGGATGAGACCCTAGCGGGCAGGAGGGCCCAGAGGAGAAAGGAATTTAGGAAGAGGTGGAGCAAAGCGAGAGTCTTAAACTGGTATGGAGGGGGAGGAGACTCAGACAGGACTTCGCCGGTCTAAGCTCGGGACGTAGAGCTGCACGCTGCGGCTTTGAAATGGAGACTGAATCTCAATAAAGACTTTTGTACATAACTACAGCCTAGCGTTGGTCCTCTGTGAGCTGGGACCTGGAGGCAGCTCTGACAGTAAGTCCTGTCTCAAATTTCAAAGAACCTCGCAACGTGAGAGGACGCAGCGAGGGGCGAAGATTGGTGCTTCGCGAGCTCACAAAAGCAGCACAAGATGACTACAGAAGAACGACTGGGAGCTTTGCAAGAAGCCGTGGTACAACTTAACGCAGAAATACGAGCGGCAAGGAGGAGAGAAGAGGAATCAGATGCTGTCTGCAAGGATCTGCAAAACAGGTTGGAAATGCTGACTAAACAGGGGCCACCGGCAGCCAAATCAGAAGGGATCGGGCTCGGGAAGAGAGGGGGGAGCCTGGTGTCGCATTTCGATGGGAGTCTGCAGCAATATCCTAACTTCAGAGCAGACGTAGTTTTTGCGCTAAAGTTGCTGGAGAAGGACTTTAGAGATGAGCAGGAGAAAGTAGGCTTCATACTAACGCATCTCCATGGAGAAGCTAAAGCATGGTTGCGCAATCTGTGGAGAGATAATGATCCAGCCCTCCAAAACGCAAAAGCCTTCATTAAGGCGATGGACGATTGTTTTTTATCGGAGATAGATGTCGATGTCGCTAGAAAAGAGATTCACGGTCTGAAACAAGGCAGAGCCACTGTAAGGCAATATCATTCCCGCTTTTTTGCATTGGTCAATGCGCTGGGATGGGAAAAAGACTCAGCGTCCGTCAGGGACCTGTTCTGGGAGGGGCTGAACGGGGCTGTGAAAGACGAAATCGCAAGGGGGGAGAGGCCACGGAGCACTCAAGAAGTGGTCCAGAAGGCGTTGACGATTGGTGTGCGGCTGGAAGAACGTCCCTGGAGCAAAGATGAAGGGCGTTGGGGACGCACGCCAGCAAGGGCACCTCCTTTCTTCCCCAGAGACTCAGCGCGCGCTCAATCCACGCCTCCACTGGGAGGGGGAGAGGAGCCGATGGAGATAGGTGGTGCCAAGGCTCAGTCAGCGACCAGAGCCCTCACACCAGGAGCAGCCAAGGTGAAGCCTCCTAGAGGGAACAGGAAGTGTTACATCTGCGAAAGTGCTCAGCATATGGCAAAAGAGTGCCCCCAGAGGCTCCACAAGCACAATGCAGCCTCAGCAAAAGTAACAGAAGCAGCTCAGCAGAGGGAACCGCAGCAGGGAAACGACGAAGTCTGGCTGGAAGCAGAGCCGCTGGGGCCCAGCCAGACGAATCAGTGAAGCAGTCCCCAGGAATCTTACAGCCCACAGACCCCCTCCCGCCCAAACCAGTGGTGCAGCTCACCGCAACACTCCAGCTTCCCAATGGGCTCACCATGGAAGTGCCTATTACCATTGACTCTGGTAGCAATGCAGACTTTATGGGGGTGGATTTCATCAAGCAACATAGCATAGCGCTCCTGCCTGCCACGATGCCCCTGAAAGTAGTGACAGTCGATGGAAGAGAATTGCTGGGGGGACAGGTGGTACAGCAAACGCCGCCAATGGTGATGCGCATTGGAAATCACCGCGAAGTCATCAGCTTCAACGTCACCCAACTGTCAGACACGCCCATAGTGTTGGGCATGAGCTGGTTGGACAGGCACAGCCCGGCATTGGCATGGTACCAGCGTAAATTGACCTTCTGCTCCTCCTACTGCGCAGAACATTGCATTATGACTAACCAGGAGGACGAGGGGCAAGAGGATGACCCACAGCTACAACTGGGCATGCTGCAAGCTGTACCCGACAAGTACAAGGCGTTTTTGGAGGTCTTCTGCGAGAAGGAAGCGGACAAGCTGCCTCCCCACAGACCCTACGACTGCAAGATTGACCTCCTGCCGGGGGCAACGCTGCCGACCGGAAAACTGTACTCCATGTCTGAAGACGAACTGCAAGAGCTCAGGGAGTTCATAGATCACAATTTGAAGCGGGGATTCATCCGAGAATCCAAAGCAGTGGGGGGCAGTCCTGTTTTCTTTGTGAAGAAAAAAGACACGCCCCAGAAGAGGCTTGTAGTTGATTTCAGAATTTTAAATTCGAAAACCAAGCCCACGGCTTTCCCGATGCCCAAGATCGACGACTTGCTCGCGACGGTGAGAAAGGGACGCATCTTCACCAAGCTGGATCTACGAGGGGCGTACAATCTTATACGCATGCGGGAGGGCGACGAGTGGAAGACGGCCATGTTCACGCCCTTGGGCACCTATGAGTATAGGGTTATGCCTTTCGGTTTACAAAATGGCTCCCACTGCTTCCAAGCCTTCATGCATCACGTGTTAGCGGGGCTCCTATACAAGAAGTGCGTCTGCTTCCTGGACGACATTCTGATCTTCTCGGAATCGCAGGAGGCTCACGAGAGAGATGTCAAGGAAGTCCTGCAAAGACTACGGGAGCACAGGCTTTACGCCAAGCTGGAGAAATGCCAGTTCGACATGACGGAGGTGGATTTCCTGGGCTACAAGCTGTCCGACAAGGGAATCGCCATGGACAGCGCCAAGGTACGATCAGTACTGGACTGGAAGAGCCCGCGCAATCGGAAGGAGGTCCAGAGGTTTGTCGGCTTTGCTAACTTTTATCGCAAGTTCATCAAGGGTTTCGCTATGCAGACGGCGGCCATCACGGACACCCTCAGCTCCAAGAAGAAGAAGTTCATCTGGACGGACCAGGCGGAGCAGTCCTTTCAGAAACTCAAGCGTCTTTTCGCTTCCGAGGAACAACTGCTGCATGTGAACCCCAGCAAGCCCATGAGGGTGGAGACGGATGCCTCCGACAGAGCCGTGGGGGCAGTCCTGTTGCAGCGAGACCCGCAAGGGGATTGGAGGCCGTGTGCTTTCTACTCCAGGAAGCTCAGCAAGTCGGAGCAGAACTACACCATCTGGGACAGAGAGTTGCTGGCCATTCATGCAGCATTCAAGGCGTGGCGGCACTTCCTCATCGGAGCCAAACACACGGTGCAAGTTCGCACGGACCATAAGAACCTGGAGTACTGGCGCACGGCGCGGTTCCTGAACCAGAGACACATCCGCTGGGCGGAGTTCTTTGCGGATTTCGACTTCAGGATAGAATATATCCCCGGAGACAACAACGTCATGGCTGATGCGCTATCCAGGAAGCCGCAGTATCTGGAGGAAGCAGCACCGGTAGCGGCCAAACACATTTTCGCACCCAAGGCGTGGGCATGCGCTTCTGCCACAATAGACCTGGAAGCGATACGGCGCGAGCTGCAAACAGATTCCTTCGCGCGCTCCAAGATGGAGGAGGTGCGCAGCGGCACGGCAAAGGACGACGAGTTCCAGATACGCGACGGACTGCTCCTCCGCAAGGGGGCCATCTACGTACCGGGAGATGAACTCCGCGCAACAGTACTGCAACAGCTACACGACGCACCCAGCGCCGGACATTTCGGCAGGGAAAAGACGGTGGAATTAGTAGCCAGAGACTTTTGGTGGCCCAAGATGCGGGGAGAAGTCGCGGAATACGTCACGAGGTGCGACACCTGCCAAAGGGCCAAGCCAGTACACAGACCACCGGCGGGACTGTTAGAACCGCTACAGACCCCGTCCGAACCGTGGGAGAGGGTAGCCTTGGACTTTGTCACTGACCTGCCCAGCTCGAGGGGCAAAACAGCAGTACTTGTGGTAGTCGACATGTTCACCAAGATGGCGCACTTCATTCCTTGCGCGAAGGTGGCCACAGCGGAACAGACAGCCAAGCTGTTCATAGACCACGTGTTCAAGGTACACGGACTGCCACGGTCTATCCTGTCTGACAGGGGGCGCCAGTTCATCTCGAGTTTCTGGCGGAAGCTGATGGGGATCCTGAACGTCAAGGTCAACCTAGCGTCGGCAAGACACCCGCAGACCAACGGACAAGCGGAGAGGGTCAACGCCGTCATGCAGCAGTACCTGAGATGTTACGCCAACCAGCAGCCCTCGACCTGGGTGGACTATCTGCCCCTGGCCGAGTTTGCCTACAACAACACACAACACGTGTCCACGGGGGTGACACCGTTTTTTGCCAACCACGGGCGACATCCCAGGACCTTCCCGGGCTTAGAGAAAGAGGGGGAGGGGGAGCCACAGGGAGCAGAGGCATTGGCAGAGGAGTTACAGGAGGTCCATGAACAGCTCCGTAGACAGTTAGACCTAGCAAAACACGTATACAAGATGCAAGCAGACAAACACAGAAGAGTGGGGGAGGACATACGGGTAGGGGACTGGGTCTGGTTAGCGGCCCAGGCAGTGCCGGCCAGGTCCTTAGCTAAGAAGAAGCTAGGACACAAGCAGTTGGGCCCTTACCTAGTCGAGGCACAGATCAACCCAGTGGCTTTCCGTTTGACACTACCGGAGGGTTCCAGAATGCACCCGGTCTTTCATAGATCGGTGCTAACGCCCTACAAGGCACCTCACAGGTTTCAGGAGCCAGGAACAGCTCCCAGCCCGCTTAGAGATGCACCCATGACAGGGGGGTCGCCGAGGGCGGGGCCACTCAACGAGGTGACGGAGATTTTGGACTCGAGATGGGGGGAAGAGGGAGTCGAATATCTCATCGCAAGGGAAGGTGCCCCGGCCAGCGCCAACAGCTGGGTGCCGTACTATGCGGTGGAGGAGCACTACCTCAAAGACGAGTTCCACGCACTCTTCCCACACAGGCCCATGCCGGAGGATTATTTTGACGAATATCTTTTCACCCCCACACTCTCAGCCAGTACGTTTCAGGGGTTCTCCTCGGTTGAGGAGACGGTTCCAGAGGCTACCTCGCCGGAGGGGTCGGTCTCAGACTTGGGTGCGGAGCGCTCTTATTGGTGGGACACTCAACCCGAGGAGGAGTGGCGCAGGAGACTGCTCAGAGGGCCCTGGCACGCAGACTACCCAGAGGAAATGGGGGAACAAGGGGGCATGGACGGGTTGGGGGAGGATCCTGGTTTCGAGCACGCCGGCAACGAGATGGAAGCGGAGGAGAGCGACGTCGATGTACCCGTCACGGACTGGCAGCATGCCAGGGGGGAAGACCGGTATCCGGCATGCACCCCCACAGCATTGGAGCACCCGGAACCCACGCCAGAGGAGGGGGAGGGGGGAAGGGGGGCTTCGAGGGGGGGATGGATGTCAGGGACTCAGCGGGAGCGCAGGGAGGAGAGGAGATGGAAAGCGAGGGGGAGCAATCCGAGGGCAGCGTAGGAGAATATGACAGCAGCCCGATAGATTCCATGAGCCTCTCCAGCGAATCGGAAGATTCACAGAAGGGGGCGCCGATGGGCAGGGCAAGGGGCGACCCAAGGGGGACACCCCAGAAGCAAGGGGCCAGCGGGGACTCCCAGAGCACCAGTTGCAAATCAGGACCAGCTTCCCCACCAGAGCGTAGTGGGGGGGAGGAGTCCCAGGTGTCAGAGCCCACATATGCACCACCAGCGAGAGAAGATGAGTCAGGGTGGACCACGCCTCCATCGGAGAGCGAGTTAACGGTTAAGAGGAAAGTTGCAGGCTGGGCGCGCGCGCCAAGTTCAAAGGTACAGGCGAGCGGCACAGAAGGTAGCCCGGATAGGGAACCAGGTCCTAAAGCCCGCCGGAAGGAGGGGCAAGAATCGTCAGGGTCAGCGTCAGAGGAGTCGAGGAAGGATGAGACCCTAGCGGGCAGGAGGGCCCAGAGGAGAAAGGAATTTAGGAAGAGGTGGAGCAAAGCGAGAGTCTTAAACTGGTGTGGAGGGGGAGGAGACTCAGACAGGACTTCGCCGGTCTAAGCTCGGGACGTAGAGCTGCACGCTGCGGCTTTGAAATGGAGACTGAATCTCAATAAAGACTTTTGTACATAACTACAGCCTAGCGTTGGTCCTCTGTGAGCTGGGACCTGGAGGCAGCTCTGACAGTTTTATTCAGAACAACACAAATCAATACAAACGAAACAGGTATAAAGAAGCATCAATATTACAAATACAGTTATAGAATGGCATCATATTTTCAAGAGTTTCTCAAACTGAAATGTAGAGAACCTTTTTCAAGGTAATAATAAAAGCAAGTGCCCTAGTCTTTCCAGATAATAATACATATCATACTGCTCACATAATACTGCAATCTCTTATCTACAGCCCTGGCGGGGGCAGGGGAACCAGGGGGCAGGGCAAAAAAGAGACCACAGGAGACTGGAGGAAGTGGGTCTGCAGGTGGTCACGAAGAACAGATGGCTCCCTCATGGATACGCTGGTCTTGATCATCTATTGCTTTGCTTTCACATGTTGCTGCTCTTTCTCGTGGGCCAGCAAAGATACTTGTAAGAAAGTCAGGAAGAAGACTGGAAGACTCCAAAAAACAGTCGCCGGACAAATGGCTGCCCATGGAATCCACTGCACAATGGACTAATTCAAATGAAGTAACAGGGACAATGAATATTAAGGGGCAACATAGGAGCCAATATTTGAGGGGGCTGTCTCCTGCCATTCAAATGGTGTGCGTGTGCCACATCTTGTGATCGATTATGTGGGGTGGGCCTTACTTGTGTCCCCCCCCATATTTTATTGTAGTTGGCACCCCTGAGGGGCAGCCAAGAACAAGGACGAAGGGGAAGGGCCATCATAGCTCAGGGAAGCAGCAGGGAATCTACTGTTAGAGGAGGACACTCTCCTATTGCTTTTCTGCTCTCCCTTTAAGACAGGTTGGCAACTTCCAGCAACCTTGAGTCTTAAGTCTGCTTTGGAGTTTTAGAGGAAGCCTGGCGAGGCTGTTTTTCCTACAGAAATTCCCAGCCTTTTCTCATCACCGAGAACATAAGTTTCAAATAATATTGTTTAGTCACCTCACTTAATCAATTCTTACCCCATCCCAAAGTTTACTTTCTCTCTTATTCTCCCCACCACTCTGTCCCTGCCTGACATCTTTCCCACCCAGAGTCTAGAATACTTATCTCTTCTGTTTTTTGTTTTGTTTTGTTTGTTTTCCTCCCCTGGGGTGGCAAAGGCTTCTAGCTGCTGGTCTCCGTAGGTTGTGGAGCCTTCAAATTAGATGTCTACTGGGCCCTCCCCTCTTGCTATCCACAGAAAGAGTGGGACACACACTCTGATCCATTTCCTGTCACCCCACCACATGAATTTCTCACCCAGCATTGTTCATACCTGGCCACAGTAAGGCCAGGAAAGCCTAGAAACTAGAGTCACTTGTCTACAGCTTCGTCACACCAGTATTGAAATAAAATTCAGCTGCCGATCCAGCTTAGTTCTGGACACTGGAAGGTGTATGGGTGCCCTCTTGCCCCTTGGCCCAGGAAGAAAAAAATGTCTTGGGCCAGCCCTGACAAGGAACATAGGAAGCTCCCTCACACCAAGTGAGACCATCGGACCATCAAGTTCAATATTGTCAACACTGATCAGTAATGGCTCTCCAAGGCTTCAGACAGGTTTTCCCCATCTCTATCTGAAGATGGTGGGTATTTAACTTTGGACCTTCTACCTGCAAAGCATGTGGCCTCCCATTGAACTATGGTTCTTCTACTATCTGCTGATACGTTTCTGTGTGCTGTGCACCCAAGTCTTACTGTACATAGACAAAGGCACCAGGCATAGTACATTTTCCCGTGGTATTACTACCCCATGGCCAAGTTGGCAGCCTGGTATCATTACCCCATGGCAGCAGGCACTCATACTCTTCTGCACTGAGGGAGGGCATGTGAAGGGTTCTACCACTGAAAAGGCCACTCTGTCAAGGTGGTTAGAAGTGGTAAGCTCTGCTGTCTCCTAGGACTGTCATTGCTGTCTGTTTCAAGCACCCTGCAAGACCAGCCATAATCTAACATGATACTATTACTTGTTAAATTGGAAAAACCCTGCAGCAGGAGGGGCAGCTGGAATAGCTGCCAGAGAGCGATAAAACACCATATGCTCAAACCATTCTTATTTACTAGGCACAGTCTTCATTTTCTCATCCCTCTCCCTGGGAAATCCCTCTTCCTATTCAGACCCTATTTTTGTTTTGGGGGCAGTGGCATAGTAATAAATTTTGAAGTTTAGGAACTCATAATGACAGCCTTCATAGCCCTGACCCCAAGAGAGCCCCCAGTTGCAAAGCAACTGTGTTGATCACACACATACATTCTAGGCCTGTGCACTGGATTCAGCCAAAACCAAATTGGACTTGTTTGGGGAGATCCAGGCGTTTGGGCCGAGCTGCACTGAGACAGCTCTGGGCGGTGCAGGGTCACCTCAAGGTGCCTGGAGCCATGTGGGGCTGTCAAGGGGTGGAGGGGAAATGGGGTGCAGGGGTCCGCCTTGCCATTGTGTTATCTGTGGGGAATGCACTGGGAAAGCAGACCCCAGCAGGATCGAACCCTTCTGCTCTTGGTCCTGCGGGGGAAGCGGGGAGGAGACACAACATCTCCTTCCTCCACCTCCTTCCTGATTGCATGTTTAATTAGGGCTTTTAATTAAAAACTCTGATTAAACACTGATCATATTCCCAAACTGAGTTGGAGCTGGACCCAGGCTGGGATGGGTGTTCCTACCACATACACAGACCCCGAAAAGCAAAGCATAGGATCACTTGACAGCATAGGAACACTAGGGGCCAAAGTCCCTTCGGCCCTCCCTATAAAATATTTGAGGCCCCCCCCCAAGTTAAGGGGCATTGCCATTCAAATGGTGTGTGTGTGTTGTATCATGTGATCTATTATGTGGGGCGGGGCTTACCTGCCCCCACTGCCCAGTGTTTCATTCAAGTTGTCACCCGTGCTTGACAGCATGGAGGTGATGTAGTGATTACCATGGATGCAGTTCTAACCTGGGAGTAAGCCTCATTGAATTCAGTAGAATTTACTGAGTCGTGGTTAGGATTGCCATGTGGCCTGACTGCAATCCTATGCAGGGAGCAAGCTCCTGGGCATAAACGCCATTGAATGCAGTGCTACTTACTGCAGCGTTTCAGCTTGAAACATGCATGCAGCTCTTAACAAAAGATCTTCAACTGGCCAAAATGCAACCTTTAGCTTTTAGTTAGACATGCAAATAGCGTTGCAAAGCAGTATTACCTTGCAAAGAAGTGTCAAGACTTGTAAATAAGTGTTAAACGGGTTGCATGAAGTTATGAACCGCATCAATGGAAAGAAGTATCCAGCCTCCCGTTGATTATTTTCCTTTCTCACTTCTGCTAGGCTAACGTAGCCTAAACAACAGTACAACTTGAAAGACTTGTTATCCCCTCATTTGAGGAAGATCCATCAGTTACTTTAGTGCTCCAGAATATGACATAATTCCTCCTGCTCTGCATAAAGTCTCAGCATCCACTACCCCCTCCTGTTCCTGCTCTACTACACTACTGCCTTTTGTGGGTGTTTTGTATTAAAAAGTTCAGTGTGTGACTTGTTATTCTACGGGGGTCAGATGCTCCTCTCACTGAAGTGCCTAGAAGCTAAATCTCAGGATGCAGTCTGTGTATCACATCCCTATGGTACACACATGCACATGAACTGTATGACAACATGTAGCATACCCAGCTGGCAACTTCACACATTGCAGCTTTTAGGACAATTGTGTTCCTCTGCTAGATCTTTCTGGCTTTGAAGTGAAAGATTGGCTGCTATAGATTACATAAGATATAGCATACAGCACACCTTTTAGCAGAGCTGCCATTTTTGCATTGCCCCAAAATAGGGTGAGAGTTAACATAAAAAATCCATATGCGCATGTATGTGTATAGATGTAGATCTAAAAACAATTAAAGGTAAAGGTAAAGGTACCCCTGCCCGTACGGGCAGACTCTGGGGTTGTGCGCCCATCTCACTTAAGAGGCCAGGGGCCAGCGCTGTCCGGAGACACTTCCGGGTCACGTGGCCAGTGTGACATCGCTCCTCTGGCGAGCCAGAGCCGCACACGGAAACGCCGTTTACCTTCCCGCTGGTAAGCGGTCCCTATTTATCTACTTGCACCCGGAGGTGCTTTCGAACTGCTAGGTTGGCAGGCGCTGGGACCGAGCAGCGGGAGCGCACCCCGCCGCAGGGATTCGAACCGCCGACCTTTCGATCGGCAAGCCCTAGGCGCTGAGGCTTTAACCCACAGCGCCACCTGCGTCCCCTAAACAATTAGTGTGATTTAAATAAAAGTGCATCATATATCACACTATCTCACCATAGTGAGAAGACCATGAGCAGGTGACCAGGGTTGGAGGAGAAAATTGATCTTGTTTGCATTTTTATGAGAAGCTACCTAATTTGCAATTCTTGAACCGTTATGTAAACTGAAACACAGCCATTCTGTGGAATTTGAATTTCTCTGAATTTTGTAGTACAGTTATCTAGCCAAATCATGTGGTACAAAATGCATATCCTGGGGTAAAGTGTGCATACAGGGGTGACTGTGTGTGTGTGTGTGTGTGTGTGTGTGTAATATAAGCTACAAAATGCACTGCATTAGGCAAAAAAAGTGTATATTAGGCAAAAATGTATATATTAGGAGAAATTTGCATTTAAATGCTGATACGTTTTCATGAGCACTTTTTTTAGTGCACATACTGATGTGGAAATGTGTAGAACTGAACATAAGATTGGGGGGGGGGGACGGGACGAGAAACCTAGAAAGTCCAAAATTGGACACAGTCGCTCTTTTGACAGGAGTTGAATCCTACAGCTCTTCCACTAGACTTAAACTGGAGGAGTACCTCTGAATCACAGTGCTGACTTGCAATACATGTGCTAATATATACACTGAACAGGGAAGAAAAACAGAGGGGCTGGTATCTTTTAACAACATTCCCAATAAAATCGTTGTATTCTTAAGGCTCCAGCTTGGCCATCCTTCCCCCCCCCCCCCACGCTTCAATTCTTCTTCTTTTTTTTAAAGAAAAAGCCAAAAGGGAAAGGGGCATAGTGGAAGGCATGGTGTTTCATGCCTGAGAAGATTAGCTCTCCGAATTGCATACGGACCTGCAGTGGGAGTGCAGGCGAGAGGTGGAAGCAGAGGAGGGAAAGGAAGCCAGCGTCCCTTGGCAATAAATAAGCTAGTTCATTTAATAAAGAGGAAGGGGGTGGAGGGGAAATGGCTGAAAGAAAATGAGGTGGGTGGGTGTGGAATTAGCCTTGTCAAACAAGGGGCTTTGCTGTCCCAGAACTACATCTTTATTGTTGCCATTTTCCACGCTTGCTTAGTTCTGAATGCTGCAGAAGACAACAGCTCATTATGGGGAGGGGGCTTGAGAGAAAGGGAGAGATGATGGGGTAGAAATGCAGCGGAGGTGGGGAGCCATAGGGCCCAGGCTAGTCCTGGAACATGAAGGGCCTGGGGTGGAAAATAGGAAACTTCCCCCTAGGGTTTCTTACAGCCTACACAGAACAGTTCCTCATAGGATGGCTAATGATGAACAGGGCAGAGTGATATTTTCTCACTCATGCTGTGAACGTGATGTTAATTTTTATAAAAGGTTCTTAAAAAGATTTAAACTACTAAGGCCCAAATATCTGAAAGGCCACCTCCTTCTCCACAATACCTTCTCAGGTGCTAAGGTTGGCAATGGGGCTTTCTAATTTTCTTTTTGTGGTTGGATCTCTGGTGGTTACCCTAGATTAATTATGGAATTACCATGGAGTTCGTTCAGCTGGCTATGGATCAGGTCCTTATACCCTCCAACATTTCTCCGATGCAAATAGGGACATCCCATTCCATAATGATAATTGTACTATTTATACCCCACACATCTTACTGGGTTGCCCCAGCTTCCAACATATATAAAAACATAATAAACATTAAACATTTAAAATATTTCCCTGTACAGGATTGCCTTCAGACAACTCAGGGGTTGGATAACTCTATACCCTCCAACATTTCTCCCCAGAAGCCTAAAACCTAGAGAGAGAGAGAGAAATAGGTCACAAAGCATGTTCTCATTAAAGGAGAGCACGGGTTGCGGATGGGGCCAAGCAAGACACCCTCATGGTTATTCAAGCAAGTTTGGATCAAGGGGCTTGAATCAGATTGGTGGATGCAGTTACTGGGGTAAAATTGATGTTGCCAATTTAGGGGTGGGATCAGAGCTTATTTAAGCAAGGTCCACAGCTTGTTCTTTCTCTTTCGCTGTGGACACCGGATCTCCCGCCCGCCCTCCCTTGCTTGGGCTTCGCTTGACCTTGCTATGCCTGTCATGGGGTCGTTCGCATTGGTGCGGGGGCCTGGTAGGAATTTTTCCTTTTGGCTGATTAGTGTGTGCCAATTGGGTTTTGCCTACTGCATAGCAAATCGTCACAACTTGTAAGGTTGGCGGTTAGGCATTGGTTAAAATTGGTTGGTGGAGGGGTATGGATTGGCTGTGCCTGCCCCTCCAATGCTGCTGCTGAACCGGTATTCCGTTAAAGGAATTCTGGAGCTTACCATCCCCTTCGTCCAAACCCTTGGTGCAGGGTGCGGGCCGCGTAAGTTCCAAGGAGCATGCGGGGATTAGCTGAGGGTCTGTGTCGCAGCTCCAGCTGTCCCTGATCTTGTTCCTCCACACTGACTAGGGAGTCAGTGCTGTCCCCCAAGGCGGGGGGGGGGGGGACAGCTAGTCTAACCAATGCCTAAGCAACCACTCACAATTTGTATGATAATAAAGTTGTGGCCAAAATTATGCCAAAAACCTTAAACAAAAATAATGTGTGATGTGTGCGTTATTGGGTTAGGGTGTCTTGGGGACCTCAGCACGCAACACAGCTCCTCAGCCAGACCTACAGAGGCTGACAACTTTCCCTCTTCCTGCCCCCTTCCTCCCCCAAATTCCTTTGTTTTGCCTCCCAATAGGGAGGACCAGATTCCTCCGATCTATGGCTGTGTGTGTTTGTGTGAAAAGGGAGGGACTGGAGTCAAGATGGGAGTTGCTCTTCATCTGACTAAGAAGACCATAGAGCCCACGTTCTCACTGGAAATTGAAAGCAGAAGCCATGGAGCCGTGACAAAAATCTGCATTACGTTATGGCAACTCTTGGCATATATATATATATATATATATATATATATATATATATATATATCACATCGATTTGAAACTCTGCCAGTGATCATCATCAAAGTGATATCAGCGCCTTGGAGGAAGAACAATGGTTCTGGAGCCTGGAGTTTAAAAAGGCACCAGGACGGAGGAGGGAGGGGGACTGGGAGGGCAGCCGGGAAATACAAGGGAAGGAGCCAAGTGTTTGTGCCAAATGCCTCCCCCCCCCTCCACCCCTCCAACTCAGTACCAGCTCCAGAGACAACAAGGATGTGGGTGGCTGGGTCTTTTTGTTGTTTTGTTTCAGAAGGTGTAGATGCAATTGAGTGTGGATAATGGGAGCCAGCCAATAACATCAGAGTATGCGATAAATGGACACATTGGGTTCTGTTAAGGCTGGTGTTGCCATTGTAGCACCCTGCTTGTGGTTAACGCTTAGCTGGAATGAAATATTCAACGCAGCAATAGAGAAATTAAAATAATAATTTATTTGTCAGACAAATAAATATGAGGCACAGTGGTATATGGTTACCAAGCTCTGGCCTGGCCTCCTGCCATTCTGGCCAGCACTTATATTTCCTTAATCCAGCCCCCTTGCTCCTCCTGTGGCTGCCTCTGTCCAATCAGCCTGGTTGAAATTCCTATTGGCTGTTTGCTAGAACCAATCACAAAAGATACACCCATTTCCTCTTGCCCTTTTATGGGAAACAAAAAGCTATATATTCTTCTATCTATAAATGACAAATAAGTAGTAATATATCTTACATGTGTCTCAACAAGGAACCTTAATTACCAGCTCACCTCGCCCTATTGCCCTCCAAAAGAAATGGTTTAATCTTAAATTTTTATCTTAAACAGATGTCAAGGATCTTGAGTTCACATCATCATTGAAAGATCTCCTTCTCTTGGAGGTCTTTTAAACAAAGGCCTGACAACCATATGTGTGCTCTAATGATGTTTCCTGCTTGGCAGGGGGGCTGGGCTGGTGGCTGATGGCCCCTGTGATCTCTTCCAACTATATGAAATAAGAATCTAGCATAAGGATTTAACATTTCTTAGCTTCTAATTCCTTTGCATAATTACATTTAAGCCAATATATTTAATACATAACATAGATAGCTTTTTAGAAGAATAAACCTTTTCAAAGTAAAAAAGGAAGGAACAGTTTCCAGCCTCAAAACAAGATAGAAAGAAAACCTCTTCTCCAGCCAAGCCAGTTGCCTTTTTCACTGCTCTTGACCTTTCAACCTTAGGAAAATATGGCTCAAGTTTAATGGGAGGCACATGGTTTTATTTTACTATTTATCAACTCTTAATTATGTTTTTCTCTGCTTTTTTATCTTCTGTAATATGTAGGGTCAGTGTAACCTTGGCTGTCAGCCTGTAATTCCCTTTTTACGACTTTGAGAATTGTTTTCTGCTATAAATCAGGGGGGCCCCTTGTCCAGGAGAATAAACATCTTGCCAAGGTTCTTAGGCAGCTGGTCTTCTGCCTGGCATGAACATTTGAAAATCTTTAAGCTCATTTTAAAATACAGGCCCTGATCAAGCCTTAATAAAAATGCAGGCTATGATTAGATGCCTCACCATCTCACTGGCCCCTTTCCTGAGCATCCTTGGATGGCAACTCTGGTCCTAATGGCTGCTACCGGTATCTGTACTGCTTCACAAAGCCCTAAACCAGGATTTGGGGACCCTCAGGATGAAGGTCCAAATCCATCCCTCCAGGTCTCTCTATCTGGCCCTTGGGACTCTCCCCTGGCCCGCACCCCCTCCCTGGCCTTGCTTTGCCCCCCAAATATGTTTGCCTGGCTGGAATGTGCCCTTGAACTCTGAGAATGCTACTGGCATGTCCCCCCCCCCCCCGAACGTTGCCCAGAAGGAGATGTGACTCTCAGGCTGGAAGAGATTCCCCACCCTTTCTCTAAATGGCTGGGGGTCCAAATATCTGCAAAAGCACCTCGTCCACTACTACTGCTTGGTCCTTAAGTTCAGCAGGGTGATTGGTGCTGGTGTGTGAGCTCTGTTGGCAGTCCCCATTGGGATTTATGGGGACGGAACACATAAAATGGCCTTCTCTGTTGTGCGCCCGACTCTGGAATTATCCTTCCCTAGACATACATGGGACGCAGGTGGCGCTGTGGGTTAAAGCCTCAGCGCCTAGGACTTGCCGATCGAAAGGTCGGCGGTTCGAATCCCTGCGGCGGGGTGCGCTCCCACTGTTCGGTCCCAGCGCCTGCCAACCTAGCAGTTCGAAAGCACCTCCAGGTGCAAGTAGATAAATAGGGACCGCTTACCAGCGGGAAGGTAAACGGCATTTCCGTGTGCGGCTCTGGCTCGCCAGAGCAGCGATGTCACGCTGGCCACGTGACCTGGAAGTGTCTCCGGACAGCGCTGGCCCCTGGCCTCTTAAGTGAGATGGGCGCACAACCCCAGAGTCTGTCAAGACTGGCCCGTACGGGCAGGGGTACCTTTACCTTTAGACATACATCTGCTGTTGTCATTGTTGGTCTTCAGACATCAACCGAAGACATTTTTATTTCCCCTGGTTTTTGTGGCTTGATTCTGGGGTTTTTAATCCTCAGCAGCAATATTTGCATTTGTTTTTTTGAAACTAGTTGTTAATATTTCTTTTTTTTATTAAATATTTTATTAAATTTTCATAGTACACAATATACATACAAGATCCCTTCACCAAAAAAATAGTACACAAAAAAGCCAGAACAAATACACCAAAAAACCATATAGAAAAAAGGAAATAAAAAAGAAAAAAGAAAAAGAAAAAAACCAACCATTCAATACAATTTTTTTATATATAACTAACTGGACTTCCTCACATCTCCTTTACCCTGCATTATTTATATTAAAAATATCAGCAAATTATTACCTTGTTTCATACCTTATTTTGTACTTTCCAAATATTATACTTCTAAATTTAAGATAATTTTTATCATTTACTCATACCTTAAATTTAAACATATTGTTGCCTTAAATTTCGACCTTTCCTTACTTATAACTTAATTTTCTATTTTACAAAATCTATTTGCTGGAACTGAGATTTTCTAAATCGTGCAGATACTTAACATTCATACAACTTACATTGTTTTTGTAAATAGTCCTTAAACTTCTTCCAGTCCTCTTTCGTTGTTTCTTCTCCCAAGTCTCGGATTCTGCCAGTCATTTCAGCCAATTCCATATAATCCATCAATTGCGTCTGCCACTCTTCCAGTGTGGGCAAGTCTTGTGTCTTCCAATACTTTGCAATAAGTATTCTTGCTGCTGTTGTCGCATACATAAAGAAACTTCTGTCCTTCTTTGACACTTTCTGGCCGACAATGCCCAAGAGGAAGGCCTCCGGTTTCTTAACGAAGGTATATTTAAATACCTTTTTTAGTTCATTATAGATCATTTCCCAGAAGACCCTCACTTTTAGGCATGTCCACCAGAGGTGAAAGAATGTCCCCTCAGCCTCTCTACATTTCCAACATTTATTATCAGACAGGTGATATATTTTTGCAAGCTTGACTGGGGTCATGTACCACCTATATATCATTTTCATAATATTCTCCTTCAAGGCATTACATGCCGTGAATTTTATTCCGGTGGTCCATAACCTTTCCCAGTCCTCAAACATAATGTTATACCCAATATCCTGAGCCCATTTTATCATGGCTGATTTAACAGTCTCATCCTGTGTATTCCATTTAAGCAGCAAGTTATACATTCTCGAAAGTACCTTAGTCTTTGGTTCCAACAGTTCTGTCTCTAATTTCGACTTCTCCACCTGGAATCCTATCTTTTTATCCAATATAAAAACCTCTTGAATTTGAGCGTAGTGTAACCAATCTTGCACCTTATTCTTTAATTTCTCCAAGCTCTGCAACCTCCATTTGTCTCCAATTTTTTCTATTATTTCCCAATATTTCGGCCAACAGGCCTCCATATTGAGTCTTTTCCGGGCCTTAGCCTCCATTGGTGATAGCCATCTCGGGGTCTTACTTTCTAGTAAGTCTTTATATTTTGTCCAAACAATAAATATTGCTTTTCTGACAATATGGTTTTTGAACATTTTATGAATCTTTACCTTGTCATACCACAAGTATGCATGCCAACCAAAAGCATTGTTAAACCCTTCCAGATCTAGGGCATCAGTGTTCTCAAGAAGTAACCAATCTTTCATCCAGCAGAAAGCTGCAGCTTCATAATATAACTTTAAATCTGGCAGGGCAAACCCCCCTCTTTCTTTTGCATCAGTTAATATTTTAAATTTTATTCGGGGCTTTTTGCCCTGCCAGATAAATTTAGAAATATCTTTCTGCCATTTTCCAAAACATTCCACTCTGTCCACAATCTGTAGAGTTTGAAACAAAAACAACATCTTTGGCAATACATTCATCTTTATAGCTGCAATTCGACCCAGCAAGGAAAGTTTCAATCTTGACCAAATTTCTAAATCCTTTTTAATTTCTGACCAGCATTTTTCATAATTATCTTTAAATAAATTCAAATTTTTAGCAGTCAAATTAACCCCTAGGTACTTCACTTTTTTAACCACATTTAACTCTGTCTCATTCTGAAACCTTTCTGCTTCCAAAGATGTCAGATTTTTTACCAAAACCTTAGTTTTTTGCTTATTCAATTTGAATCCCGCCACCCGACCAAACTCATATATCAGTTCCAAAACTCTTTTCATACTAGATTCTGGCTCCTGTAATGTTATTACCAAGTCATCTGCAAAAGCTTTCAATTTATACTGTTTCACTCCGACCTGTATTCCTTGCACCAACCGGTCCTCCCTAATCATGTTCAAAAGCACCTCTAGGACTGAAATAAATAACTAGTTGTTAATATTTCTGTCTACAATTGCACTTTTTCACCATCCTGAGCTTCCTTGGAAGAAGAGTGATCCTAAACATATAAAAGGTAAATGGACCCCTCACCATGAGGTCCAGTCGTGCCCGACTCTGGGGTTGCGGCGCTCATCTCACTTTATTGGCCGAGGGAGCCGGCGTACAGCTTCCGGGTCATGTGGCCAGCATGACTAAGCAGCTTCTGGCAAACGGAAACGCCATTTACCTTCCTGCCAGAGTGGTACCTATTTATCTACTTGCACTTTGACATGCTTTCAAAGTACTAGGTTGGCAGGAGCAGGGACCGAGCAACAGGAACTCACACAGTCGTGGGGATTCGAACCGCCAACCTTCTGATTGGCAAGCCCTTGGCTCTGTGGTTTAACCCACAGCGCCACCCGCATCCCTCCTAAATATATAAATTACATTTAAATAACATTGCATCTGGTGGTACAATTAGGGTAAGTTTAGATTCTGGGCTCAATAATCTTAAAGCCTCCGCTACCTCTTTAGGTGGCAATATGTTTTACTTCACTGACTTCAGAAAATGTCTGGCCAACCTTGCAGTGTTCTGGGGATGATCCTGCTCATTCTGATGAGTGGTGCTAGTGATACCTTGCCATGCAGTACATGGGAGCTGCCTCATACAGAGTCAGACCATTAGCCTATCCAGCTTTAGCACTGTCCCCATTCACTGGTTCATCAGGCAGGAGTCTTTTTCCTGCCCTATCTGAAGATGCCATGGATTGAATCCAGGCCCTTCTGCATGCAAGGCAGGTGCACTGCCACTGATCCATGACCCTGTCCTAGTACAGGAGCTTTGGTTCAAAGCTGATTCCCAAAGCCTCAGCCTCAAAATACTTATCTATAGCTGAGACACTCCAGGCAGGAAGGCTGCTGGGTGGTTTTCCTTTGAGTTGACTTTTTTCATCTTATGGTATATATTGATTTAGGAGGAGTAACATTTTGCACTTTAATTAACAAAGAGAGGCCGGCATAGGGACTCACACATCTTGCACATCTGCTTTTCTAATGTGGCTGGGTTCTGCAAAAACAAATAGACAGCCCTCGTTGCATAAATTTATGCACTCACAAATGTGTTTCTCTCCACTTCACCACCACAAAATTCCAACCCCCCAAACACTGCATTTCCAAGCACAGCTGACAATTAAATTTTCTCTCTTTTTTCAGCCTTTGAAAAGCTCCTGTTATAAATACTTGAGATGCAATTTTGGAGCGTATCTCTGAATTTAAGGCCCAGCCTAAAGCATCCAGAGAGCTAGACAGATTCATCAACGTCTGCTAGCCACAACTGATGTTCTCCACTGTCAGAGGCACCATGCCTCTGAATGCCAGTAGCTGGAGACTGCAGGAGAGGAGAATGCTGTCATGCTCAGATCCTGCTTTCAGGTTTCTGGGCTGGCCCACCCATGAAACAAGGTGAGGCAACTGCCTCAGGCAACAGGATCTACAGGGGCAGCAGATCCGGCCTCCAAGAAATGCATCACCTGCCACTGCCACCGTGGTGACAAGCTCCTTGCAGGTCAGATCTGCTGCCTTCTCAGCATCCCCAATTGGACTTCAACTCCCAACAGCTGCAACTAGCCTGGCCAATGAGGAATCTCCAACAACATCTGGAGGTTCACAGGTTCCTCCATCACTTATTCATTATAGTGTGCTGGGAGAAGTAGATGTATCCAATTATTAAAAGCTCTTGCAAGCTCAGATTCTCCACCCAAAAGGGAACTGTCCAGCGGATCATAGGTCTGCCCTTGACTCCTTCCAGTGACCCTTCTGTCACTTGGTGTATGTTATCATATCCCTTAACAGCTTGGGACCAGCAAGATCACCTTACCCCATATATGCCCACTGGATCGCTTCGATCTGCACTGTTACAAGTGCCACATAATTCTCATTCTACCTTTTTAAGAAATCATTCTTTTGGCGTGGCAACACCCCCACTTTGGAACTCCTTGCCACTGGACATCAGGTGGGTGCCTTCTCCGTATTCTTTTTGGTGCCTGCTAAAAGCAAATTTGTTTAGGCACGCCGATCCAGATATGTAAAATGTTGACATGTGCTTTAATCCGTTTCTTAGCTTATTGTTCATTTTAATTATGTTTAAATATTTTAAATAGTTTCAACCATTTAATAGTTGTTCCAACTATTCTTTTCATAAATCACTTGGAGCTTTGCTTTTTTTTTTTTTTAACAATCATGGGACATAAATTTTATGACATTTTATGAAATACAACAAAAATAAAATATATTTGTACTTGTGTGACAGAATGATTCAGTTACTTTCCAGAAGAATGGTGCAGGGTTCCTCACGCACAGAAGGGGCAGCCCAATCAGCTGAAAAGGTGAAAAAGATCACTTGCTGAATTTGAGTCAACCATACATGATGTTAAACACTTTCCTTTATTTTTATTTTGTATAGGAACAACACAGAAGGCTGTCTTACACCAAGACAGAACATGGTGCCCATGTAGCGCAGTACTGTCTACACTGACTGGCAGCAGCTCCCCTGGGTTTCAGATAATATTCTGTCCCAGCCCTACCTGGAAATGGCAGGGATTGAACCTGGAGCCTCCTGCATGCAAAACAGATACTCTACCCACTGAGTTATGGTCCCTCCCGGTAGTTCACCGCTGCACTTTACCAACCCAGTTCTCCCACAGACAGCTGCTTTTCTTTTCTGTTTCCACAAGTACCCAAGTCTTCCAGTTGGGCAGACTTGTTTTACTCTTGTGCTACCCAGCCGCTAGGTGTCACAGCCTCCAAGCACTATGTGGGAAATGGTGGTAAAGCATTGTGGGAATCTCATTCTGAAATAGCCTGTCTGTCAGCTTTGTTTGTTTGGGGTGGCTGACTACATCTGGACTGACCACCCAATGCAAGTTGGGGTGATCGCATCCACTGATTCCTCATCCGCTCATATAAGCACACAGGCCTGGCATCAGTGCACAACTCCCTTGGGGCCAGCATTGTGGCATGGCCCATGGCTAGGGTTGGAGTGAATCTGTCCATTTCAGCATCCTTCTCGTTTTTCCAGTCTTCAGTTCATTTTTCCACATTAGTCTGCATGAAAACTCACTTCCCCACCCCCCACCCCTAACGTACACATTTTAATGCTTTTGCAACCCAGGCCAGAGAGTACACACACCATCAGCGGTCGGAGAGAACTGTTGGGGCAGCTCCTCCCTGACTATTCCTGGGGCTGCCACACCCTGTGTGCCCCCAGGGAAGGCAGAAGGAAGGGAGCCCAAGTCAGGGAACACACACACACACACACACACACACACACACACTGTCAGTGCCCACTTGGCATGAGAGGATTCTCATAAAGTGCCTGTTTTAAAAATTATTAACTGCCTTAGGTACCTTGAGAAAAAGGTAGTATAACTCAATTAAATAAAGTGATTTTTTTCTAATATAATTAATTTCTGTTATGTTATTTTTATGAATATATGCATTGTTATACACACTTTATCACAGCACGTTCATTTTTGCACACATTAAATGGCACTGTAAAATTGGGAGAGGTGTGAATTTTGAAGGATAGCTGTGGTTCAGGCTGGGTCTCCTCAAAGTTGATAGGCATTGCCATTCAAACAGTGTGTTTGCACTGTGTCTTGTGATTGATTATGCTGGGTGGGGCCTACCTGTCCCCAATATTTTATTCAAGTTGGCACCCCTGTTTGGAATAATGGGAGTTGTAGTCTAGGAATACTTGAAGGACCATTGATTCCCCATCCCTGTTCAAAATGGAGGCGAGCAGGAGGGTTGCTGAATGTATGTTTGAGTGTATCCTGTACGTAGCAGAAAGCAAGGTAACAATCACACAAGATATGTGTGAGGAAGAATATGCTTTGGACACCCAAGCCCAGTTAACAACACAGCAGTAGCACCATTTTAATTTTTTGAAAAATTCCATGGACTGTTTGCCTTGCCTTGGAGATGGAAGTTTGAATCACAACATGTCCACAGCACCCAAGACAACAGCTTCCTGCTTTGGAAAAGGAACCACAGTCAGTGAATGGAAAGATCAATGATCTGAGACCACCAACAGCTTTCTGTGGGATGCTAATGAAGCCTGCTGAGATATCTCTGCTTTCTAGGGACAATCCTTCTCAACTAACAGTAGACTGATAATTAAGTTCTACCTTTTTTTACCAAAGCAAGGCCTCTTCAGACCAGATAATCTTCTAGGTAAATATTGTAAAAATTACTTTTGCGTGGCCAGCAAAGGGACCAGCCTGTGAAGGCCAGATTCTCTAGTATGTGATAGCCTCAAATCCCAGTCCTGTGCATTAAATCTCTTCTTTCTGGAGAGAACGTGCAACATACCTCTGCCAGATGTTAACTCAGTTGGGGCCAGGGTTGCCCACTTAGTGAGTTGATAAATTCTGAGAAACACCCGGCTTCCTTTGTGACTGAGGCCTATGAAGTGATTTGATCAGTACATCAAGGTGGTCCAGGGAATGGGTGGGAGATGGTGGTCAAGCAATGTTGCAGCCTCTTGTAAAATAGCTCTTCCATTAGCCTTGTTTGTGTCCAAAATGGATTTCTCCCACCCCCGCCCCCTGCCAGAAACCAGGGCAGGAAATAGAATTTTTGTAGGGGCCAGCTAAGTGGTAGGATAATTGCAATTAGCAGCCATGGGCAGAAGGAGAAGACTGGGACCACAGTGGATGTATGGCATCCTACCCACCCTTATCAAGGTTCTGATCCAGAATGAGCTCACTGTGCTTGCTATTTATTCTAAAACAGAACAGCAACAACCCCCATACATACCATTTCTAATTGTGTGGATGGTGCCATGTCTAAGAACATCTGTTTTGAATGCAGAAGGCCACAGGTTCCGTCTCTGGCATCTCCAGATAAGGCTGGGAGATACTCTGCCTGAAACCCTGGAGAGTTGCTGCTGGTCAGTGTAAACAAGACTGTGCTTGATGGAACAGTGATCTGACTCAGTAGAAGGCAGCTTCCTATGTTCTTACTGTATTTTTTGCTCTATAAGACTCACTTTTTCCCTCCTAAAAAGTAAGGGGAAATGTGTGTGCGTCTTATGGAGCAAATGCTGCTGCACAGCTATCCCAGAAGCCAGAACAGCAAGAGGGATTGCTGCTTTCACTGCGCAGTGATCCCTCTTGTTGTTCTGGCTTCTGAGATTCAGAATATTTTTTTTCTTGTTTTCCTCCTCCAAAAACCAGGTGCGTCTTGTGGTCTGGTGCGTCTTATAGAGCGAAAAATACGGTAATTCACCTTAAACTGCCTTACACTAAAGCAGGCCAGTGGTCCATCCGTTTCTGCATATCAACTCATCAGGGAAGCCCTTTTCCATCCACAGTACCCTAAACATTTTCTAACTGGAGATGCTGAGAACTGAATCTATGACTTCATATGTTCTTGACCACTGAACTACATATGCTAATCTGATTGTGTACATCTATCCCTTCATTTAGACGGGTGATCTCCACACTGGAGACAAACAGCCGCGGACTCAGAGAGAGGATGGATATTCTGGGTTCTGTTCCAAAGCAGAGCATCCTCAGACCTCTGGTTTCGGTGTTATTTTCAACCCACTTTCAAGGAGTGAGGTTTACTCTAGGAAAGGAAGGGGGAAGCAGCATGTCTTCAAGAGATGTACACCACATAAAGAGGGACTGATGCCAGCAAAAGAAAACTAGAAAGCAGTACAGCCTACATATTGTTGGGCAACTTGCAGAGCTGCCATTTCTTGTAGCCAACACACATATTGTTCAATGACACCAACTCTGCAAATAAAGCCAAAGTGTTTATTAGCCCACTTGCCGATACGTAACTCTAGTAGTCATAAGTGGCACGCAGCCATATATGGAGAAACAAAGAAACAACTCCCTTTGAATTCACAACAGCTTATTTGCTTGGTTGTCTGCAGCCTTTAGTTAAAACAACATACAAAACACATTATATTAAGTGAAATTCCTTGCAAAAACGTGTATGTTAGTGAAAACTATACAAAAATGTTCATTAAGGGAAATTCACCAAAATGATGGCTTCTCACAGGAATCTTTTTTTTTTTTAAAGGACCCTACAAATTGATGCAGAAATGTGGAGAGCTGAATCTAAGATTGGAAAAAACGAGAAACTGAATTGAAATTGAACTATTTGTCCATAGGATTATATGTATTCACATTATATTTGCTTAGGATGGCTTGGCCCATGGTAGGGTGTGTGTGTTTTTTACAGTCTATAAATCACCACTAAGCCCCTCACTGCTTTGTATATTTATTATGTTCTATGATTTAGAGTTAATGTTGGTTTTTACCCCCAACTCACCTCATTCTAAAACAGGACAGAACACCCTTCAGAATTTTTGGGCTACACCCACATATCTGGTTTGTTGCTATATTTTGGTGTGCATGTGCATTGCACATATCCACACAGCATTGCAGTATGCCTACTATATTGCAAGCCATTAATTGTCTTGGATACATAGGTAGAAAGGCGGTATATAAAATGAGTAAACATTACTGTCATTCCTCATAGGTTGTTTGTGTTGCAAGCCACTAAAACCAGGAATGTTTTCCCCCCTTTACTACTACTACTTCTTGGCTCAGTCACCTCCAGCCTTTGAATTTAATTGTCATCACCAGATCCAAAGAGCAAATTCATGGTATTCACTGCTTCACATTACAGTGACCGTGGCTATCTCAGACCCTCCAAGTGCCCCTATATTCCAGGGACAGCCATTCCAGTTTCTGACTTGATCCTAGAATGTCCCGCTTTTCCTTAGGACGTCCCTATTTTCATCGGATGTCATGAGTGGCAGGACAAAGGGGAGGAAAAAGAGGGTCCCTGGGCAAGGGGTGTAGCTGGGACACACTAGGGAAAACAGGGGATGGAGAAGGAAATACTCGTAGGGTGACAGAGGATGACAAGGGAATGGGGGCCAGTGCACAGGAACCAGAGCAACAGGGCCCATCACCAGAGCCAGAGGAGCCCCTGTCTCCACGAACACAGTGGGCTTTGAGGCAGCGGGCAGGACACTCCAGGAGACAGAGGAAAGCAAGAGCCCACAACCCAGCTCACTAGCTAGCTCTGGGAGGAGGGGTGTGATTCCTCAGCTGGAGTAGGCTTGGAACAGGTGAGGGTCACATACCTCATCAAGCCCAGATGCTGCAATCATAAGGTCCAAACACTCCACATGAAAGGTTGTTACAGTTCCACAGAATCCTCTGTGAAAGGATTCTGTGGAACTGTAACAACCTTTCATGTGGATTGTTTGGACGTTATGAACAGACAGGTGGAATAGACACTATTACACAGATGGACCTTATGCATGAACTGACTAAAGAATGATCTGATCCACTGGGTCTTCTGCTTTGTTCGTTTGTTGAACTTTATGAGTTACTTCCGTTGAAATTTATGATTTGATACATGAATAGTATACCTTATTTATCTAAGAACACAGCCGGTTACGTCTCATGTGTTTATTCAGATGCTGCAATCAGCATGCAAAGAATAAAAGGGCAGCAGAGCTGAGGTGCTGGGTCTGTTCAACTGCCCATGTTGATGGATTTCAGCTTGGATGCTTCAGGATTTCTGTGGGACTGTGCTTTGGTTTGGACTTCGGGCATGTGGATTGACCCTGGACTGGAGATTCGATGTACTGACTTGCTGCCAGGTAGGCCAGGGGTTCAGGACTTTGGGAAAATGTTGGAGGGTATGGTAGGATGTCCCTATTTTCATCAGTGAAATGTTGGGGGGTATGGAGTTATGCAACCTCTGAGCCATATGTCCTCTTTTTTCCAGGACACGTCCTCTTTCTCAGGGGTAAAATTTCTGTCCCAGTGGATTTTGAAAAATTTGCCCACACATCTCTTGCAGGGCCATCTTTACCCAGGGGCGCAAAGCACCCGGGCGCTGAATTCTGGGGGGCGCCAGGCACCCACCACTGAAGCTGCCTAAGCTCTTAACTATCTACCTGTTATGAAATAATAAATAATTTTGATCAAGCTAGAAAAACAAAATACATATATACCTAGGTATTATCGAAATGCATACCTACTGTTTCACTAAAGGACTTTAGACTTTGTGCACTCATTCACCAAAGACTTGTCATTCACAATGGCAGCGCTTGTCATTCACAACAAGAGATAAGGTGTAAGCGTGGTGTCTGACGTAAGCATAATAAAAGTTAATTTGGGGGCTAAACTAAATTTGGGGGTGCTGGGCGGATCTTTGCTCCCTGGCGGCGCATGTGCTAAAGACAGGGCTGGTCTTTTGCTATACTTTCTGAATGAGAAATAGTCATAACTAGTGGTTGATGACTTGCTTTCCTCTTCTTTTCCTGCCCTCCTGAGCAATATATCACAGCTTCTATAGCCTACATTTAGTAGGGGTATTTAAAATAAGCCATCATAGCATCCTCGTTTTTGCTGTTCAATATAGGGCAACCATAAAAATGTAAGCTATACAACCTTTAGAAGACATCTGAAGGCAGCCCTGTATAGGGGAGTTTTTCAATGTTTCATGTTTTTGTGGTGAGTCATTATAAGTTATAAGGCATCAAGTGATTGCATTCATGTGTGAAACTGCTCCTGTACTTCTATGATTAGCTTGACCTCAGGTCTGGGGAAACCTTGAAGCAGTGCTGAGGTTAATGTAGACAGGAGTGTCTACATACATACATACATCTATGCTTGATACTGGGAAATTATGGCATAGTTTAGATTTAGAAGACGGAATAGGGAGGAGGGAAGCAGGGACAATGGACTGTAGGCTCCTTGCAAACCTTTTCTGCTATTGACAGGTGGAGCCTGACTGGCTGCCTGCCTCTATTCAGCTCTGGGAGGAGTGACTTTTTAAACTCAGCAGGGAATTCCTCACAGTTCGCCCGCAGCTCAGATACTAACCAGCAAGCATGCTGTCCTGGCTCAAGCTATATCTTTCACTTTCACTCTTCCGGTTTTTCCTAGGGCCAGTTATCACAAGTCCACAAAACACACAAAAAAAGCATTATAAAAGCTTCTAAAAACAGTTAAAATATTATCTCTGCCAGGAACAGTATGGTTCAGCCATCAAATGCCTGGGTATGCCCTTTGGCATTAGGTACACTTGTTTTGCATTGATCCAAATGAGGTTTTCATAACATAGTAGCCAATGAGCCAAGTAAGGAAGCCACTTCCATGGAGTGTTATTAGGATTTTTATTTATTAATGCACATTCTGCTTAAGGCCAAAATAGGCTTTTGAGCAGTTTATGAATTGTATAAGCCTCTTAATGTAAATATTAAAATATAAGCATCTATAATTAATGCATAAGAAAAGATATCCATAAAAACATTGCAGTATAAACACTCATACTTAAAATACACAGTGAAATAATCCCTTTAAAACAGGCATAGGCAAACTCGGCCCTCCATATGTTTTGGGACGAAAATTCCTACCATCCCTGACCACTGGTCCTGTTAGCTAGGGATGATGGGAGTTGTAGTCCCAAAACATCTGGAGGGTCGAGTTTGCCTATGCCTGCTTTAAAACATAAAGCATTAAGCCAGGGGTCGGGAACCTCTGGCCCACAGGACAAATTTGGCTTGCCAGGCCTCCCCTTTTGATGTACAAGGCTGTTCCCCCCCCCAATCCACACCCACCTGTCATATGTGGCACCAGCTGTGGGGCAAGTAGAGACATGATTGCTTTCCCTGCAGAAGGCAATGTTGGCACCCCCTCTCATTGGCTGATGTGTCCATGGTTCAATGCTGCTTGGTGACTGTATCCCTCCACTCCTACAGGCCAATCTGGACAGATTAGTGAGGCACCATAATGGCATCAAAGTTGGTCCATGGGGCCATAGAGATGCGAGAGATAAAGATCTGGCCTCCAGGGCCAAAAAGTTCCCCTACTTCCCTAAAACCTCGGTTTCAAAATATTATATTCTACAGCTCAGACATGACTTTAGGTAGGTATGGAGATCTTTCTAGTGAGCACGTTTTACTAGCTTGCACTCTTCCCAAGCATTAGCATCTTGTACCTAGGGACTGACTGGGAAGCAGTTAATGTTTTAGCAGTTTAAGTTAGCAGATGCACTTAACTCCCTTTTAGACCCTTGGATGAGAGACCCCATGTAAAAGCAGGATACATAACATGTAATTTTGGTTTCTGCCTCCCCTCCTCTAGACTGCAAACTTTGGGGTAGATTCAAACTTTACAACATGGGAGGAGGAGGAGGGGAACTGCACCTGAACTATGCTTCCTTTTGCCAGAGCTGGATGTGAAAGGTTCCTGTGATCTACATTTCATCTGCTCTCTGCAGATTAGAGTGTGCATAGGCCAGTTGTGATTCTGAAGGGGGCTGTATTGGGAACTGCTGGGGCTTGAACCAGGAGCTTTTAGGGTCTGTGTGCAGCTACCCTGTGTGGTGAGCCGGTGAGTTGCAGCCCCTGTTTTGTTTCCTCAGCAGTGGCGTATTGCCAAATTCAGAAGTGCAGAGTTCCTTCATGATTGTCACAGCCACACCGCCTTCTAAGGTTCTACTGCTATAATTATACAATAATAATAATTAGGGATGCACCACAATGATCCATGTATTGTCTTTCAGCTAGATCTGCTATTTTTGTGTGCATGGGCATGGCCAAATGATTTGGAGTGCTCCAGTATCTTATTTCAAAGTTTTATTCTTGATGTTCCATTGCACGTAACAGAACCTGCACAGCATTCTCTAGGAACTGAAGTCCCTGTGTTTTTAGTGTCCCCAAATTCTTAGCTGTAGAGCATACAGAACAACTCCTCCTTGGTGCTCTCCATGCGAGCCTTCACCAGAGTGACCCTATGGCTCAATCCTCAGTGGCTGACTAATCCCCTTTCACTCTTTCTCCAGCCAGCACAACAGGTAAGACTTCTTCTCAGTGGCTAAAAAGGACCCATTACGTGTCACTTGGGTGGCTGTAGGACAGTGTTTCCCAACTGGGGGCCCCCAGGATATTCCAAGGGGGCCACAGGTGAAAATTGCGTAAATGGAGGGCCACAGCTGCCCCCTGCCCTCCCAGCTATACCTATTGGGGGCTACAGGAAGGAAACAAGGTTGGGAGGGTGCCACGGTCGGAAAAAGGTTGGGAAACACTGCTCTAGGACGCTGGAGACAAGGATCCTGCTGCAGAAATAGGACACCACCACGCCCCCAACCCCAGACCACTACACTTCTGATTGTCGGGTCCTGGACTGACCTCATCTATCTAGGCTGGATATTCAATCCTTCCAGAAGTTGTCTTCTCCCAGTTTATCAGCTCTTGTTCTTTTAGTTATCCCCTGGTGCTGACATCTGGCTTGGTTCTCAATCCTGCTTCCTAAATAGCTCTCCCGTCCTGACTTTTGGATTGCTCCATGATCATGCCTGCTTTCAATTTGTCCTTCGGCCCTGACTATAGGCTTGTTTCATAGTTCGTGGTTTCCTAGCTTCTGCCTCCTCCTCAGACTGCAGCCCTGTCACACACTGAAGCTTACTCCAATTACCAGTAGTACCAGTAACAACAGCAGTGATTGCACCACCGTCGTTCTGTTGGGTGCCAGTTTTAAACCATTTTCCTTTGTTTCTGTCATAGGATAGGATGACAAAATGCCAAGACAAAGACACATTTCTGCACATTTAAAAGTTTAGAAGAGGGTTTGTTTTTTTCAGGTGCAGGTTTTCTCACCCTGCATGACTAATTCCAACTACCAATATTCCCTCTGTGACCTAAGAGGCTGAAAGCCCCCATTGCATCTGGTCATTCTAGTGAGGAGGACCAGTGGAAATACTTTAAAGGGGGGGGGAGAGATGATTAGCTTTAATTAAATGCAACAGAAGGGTTTAGGAGGCAAGTCCTTTCCTCCGGGGCAGGAGGGGTAGAAGAGCTTTCAATGGGGTCTTTAAGTGGGGTGTGTGTCTGACTCTCATTCGAGTTCCTTCTGCTGTGTGCCTGCAATGTCTTCCCAGGCTGGTGCCTTGGACAGGGCCTTTTTGCCAGCTGAGCAGGTCAGGGAGATGAAAGCATGCCTTTGTAGGCCTGCCCCAGGTTCCTAGGCGACGGACATCACTTCACACTGGCACAGAACAATGGCCAGCCCTGGTCCCTTGGAGTTGTCTCTAGCTGATGTCACCATCTATCATGGCCATCATACTTAGGGGAGGGGAGCAAGCGCGCGCACACAAGGAGGACTGCTTTCAAGTCCCCCGAAGGAGCGTGCCTGCTGCCTCCACCCGTCCACAATCTACCTCGCACTCTCAGGGTTGGGAGCAGGGTGGAAAGCATGTGAACAAGGCTCTGACAGTACCATAATGTAGACTTCTCAGTCTCGAATGACCAGGGTTTTTACATTGCATTCTTAAACACACACTTCCTTGGGAGTAAGCTCCAGAATAGGGACTTAACATCTGACTATATTTGAAATATGCATGCACCACCTTTGATAGTGAACTCGTTCATGTCAGCTTCCAGTTCACACACAACACACACAGAAACGTTATGTGATCCAAAATACTGGCAGTTAAACACAAGGAGACTAGCAGCTAATGTGTGAGACAGTGTGATGAAAGTGTTGGACTATGACTTGAGAGAACAGGGTTCAAATCCCCACTAAGATATGAAGCTTGCTAGATGACCTTGGGACTCAGTCACTGTCTCTTGGCTTAGCCTACCGCGCAGGTTTGTTGTGAAAATAAAATGGGGAAGACGAGAAGGAGGACCATGTATAAGGAAAGGTGGGATATGAATGAAATAAATAAGTCAGCCAACCAACCCAACCCAGAATGATTAAAAGATGATAAAGCTCAGCAGCAGAACCAGACCAATAGTTAAAAACTCAACTCTTAAGAGAAAGCCAGCAATAATAGGCGAGTTTTCAAATATTTCTGAAAGGCATACAGTGGTGTGGTTGGGTGGAGCCCCCTTGGCACTGAGTTCCAGAAGTGTGAGGCTGACACAGAGAAAGCCCTCTCTGTATTGTCCATGCCATGAATGACTTCTGGTGGTGGGCAAATGAGAAGGGCCTCGGTTGCTAGTTGAGGGCTGTAAAAGTGGTACTGCTGTACACAGTCCTTTGGATAAACTGGACCCAAGTAAGGCCTTTTCAGACTAAGGGCTCTGTTCCCTCTAAGCTATGGGTCAGAGGTGGATGGGGCCAGAGGCAAAAGTGGGCAGAACAGCAAATTTATATTTTATCTTTATGCAGCAGGGTAGTTTCTACATGCATTCATAGTCAAGCAAGAGGTCTTGCCAGAGTTCAAGGACACATTCCAGTCAGGCAAAAACACTAAAGGAGTTTTAGGTATTCTACCTGTGGAGAAGGGGTGTGGTTGTGGTGGGAGTTTCAAGGGCGAGGAAGAGAGACCTGGAGGGCTGCGTTTGACCTCAAGACTGTAGTTTCCCACTCCTACTTTAAAGTTTACAACCAGCCTTTTAAACTGGGCCCAGAAGCATGGCAATAAGCAATGCAGCTGGCACTGTAATGGTGCCACACGATCCAACTGTCTGGCTCCCAGGAAAACTCAAGTGACCACATTCTGGACCAGCTGGAGTTTCTGAAACATCTTTAAAGTCCATTCCATTTAGAGCAGGCTTCCTCAACCTCGGCCCTCCAGATGGTTTTGGCCTACAACTTCCATGATCCCTAGCTAGCAGGACCAGTGGTCAAGGATGATGGGAATTGTAGTCTCAAAACATCCGGAGGGCAGAGGCTGAGGAAGCCTGATTTAGAGCATAGAACTGTTTTGATGAAGGGTTTCCATGCTATTAATTTTAGCCACAGCTCAGCCCTGGAATCTGACCCTGGCAGGACTGTGTGGAATTTCCCCCTGTAAATTTCTGAGTTTTCTTGGAATTCTTGTAGCTTCCCTAGAAATTCCTTAAAAAATGTTTTTTTCCTAAGGATAACACCCCCACCCCACCCACCCCCGCTCACACTTTGCTTTGAAATGTCACTTTGGGTGGCAAGGCTGCCCTGGAACACATGAAGCAATAATAAAGAGGTCACGTTTCTGAATGTTCTCTCAGTACCTTGCAACACAAAGTTGAAACCATCTTTACCTATAACATTATAATCCTTTTTAAAGAAATGGTCTTTAAAATGTTCTTAAACACACACACACAGCACCACCACCAAAACCACCACCATCATTCTGGTCACCACCATTAACTATGTTGCTAAGATGGTTGTGACCAGAAAGGGGACTTTTTATTATTACCATTCTAACATTATAGTACTATAATGTTGTAGCATTAACTGGTATGTTTGCAAATATATTGTTGGAAAAGGTTTTCAGTGCTCATTGAAAGATTGATTTTTTAAAAAAAAATATAGGCATGGCTGCAAAAAAAAATGTCTTATGTCATTGCAATGTCAGGCAATTAACAGGTGGAAGCCCCCCCCCCCCCCCGTCAAAATGATCCACAGAGATAGGAAGGTCAGGATATGGGCCCAGTAGCTGGATTCTCTTCCCCACTCCTGTTACAGCAAATGTGTATGGCTGCTCTTGTGACATGGACCTTCTCTATCCCCACAGCTATGTCACATCTGCTGATCTGGGTGGAATGGAACAGAATTAACATAGGAAGAGAGCAATGATGATTAGGACAGCACTAGGAGCCACCCATTTGGAAGCAGTCTTGTCCAGTCAATCTGGTTTTCTATTGGTTTCAAAGTTGAATCAGTGGATAGAGGTCAATGTATAGATTCACAAATGCAGGCAATATGGCCCTGATACAATTTAGTGTGAAAGCACCAAACATAGGGAATCTGCAGTATGGAAATGCCTTGTGACCCGCTGTATACTATTCCATAACAATCCAGTATGGCCCAGGCTGTAAATTGTAGCATCACATCATCTTGCACTCCATAGATAGCATGATGGATGAGTGGGAGGGAGAGATTCTTTCTCTCCTTAATCCTTGGGGCACCTCACTGAACACACACTGGATTGAGCTCGAGATGAGAGAAGATGGGCGAAAGAAAAGCTGCCCTAAAACCCTGGAAGAATTTGTGAGCCTCTCGCTGCTAATCCAAGCTGAAGATCAGGAAAGCCAGTGGAATAACTTGTTGATCTTTTTGTTATTTTTATTTTGCATGTGCCTGAGTAAAATTAGTTCCCATAAAAGTGAGGAGTTGTCAGCGCTGACTTTAGAGGCAGGCACGGGGCAGACAGCTGTTATGCAGAGCTTGCAAGACAAAGCCCAGCTGATGCCCCTCAGTCCTGCCCTAAAACATCCCCTGCATTTTCCATCCCCAGCCCGTCTCTCTATAACACATTTGCTAGAGCTACCCTCTGTTGCTGCAGACTTCTCCCTTCTTCATGGATAGGCTGTTCCTATAACTATGATTCAGCATTACTATTTAGTACGACTAGAGATGCCTGATGTCTTTGTCCATGGAGTTTTCTTGGCAGGGATGCTGGAGTGGCTTGCCGGTTCCTCCTCCAGGTGGATCACGTTTGGTCAAAACTCTCCACTATGACCTGTTCATCTTGGGTGCCCTGCTCGGCATAGTTCATAGCTTCTCTGAGTTCTTCAAGCCCCTTCGCCACGGCAAGGCAGTGATCCATGAAGGGATCCCTGGAAAAGACCCTGATGTTGGGAAAGATGGAGGGCACAAGGAGAAGGGGACGACAGAGGACGAGATGGTTGGATAGTGTCTTCGAAGCTACAAACATGAGTCTGACCAAACTGCGGGAGGCAGTGGAAGACAGGAGGGCCTGGCGTGCTCTGGTCCATGGGGTCACGAAGAGTCGGACACGACTAAACGACTAAACAACAACAACAAGAGATGCCTGAACAGCCTATTGTTCACCCTGAAAGCAGCAAATAGCAGGGCTGCATTATGGTCAATCCTGCTCATGAGCATTTTGTGAAGAAAATAGATACAGTCATACCTTGGCTCTCAAACGGAATACGTTCCAGAAGTCCATTTGACTTCCGAAAATGTTCGAAAACCAAGGTGCAGCTTCCAGTTGGCTGCAGGAGCTTCCTGCACTTAATTGGAAGCCGTGTAAACTGCATTAGACGTTCGGCTTCCCAAAAACGTTTGCAAACTGGAACACTCACTTCCGGGTTTGTGGCATTTGGGAGCCAATACATTCGAGTTGCAAGGTGTTTCAGAACCAAGGTATGACTGTATATAGATCACCCATGTGGGGTAATTAATAAAAGAATTGGCTGGCTCTTTAGATCCAAAGCACAGGGTAAACCTTTTAAATATCCTGTTCTGAGTTGCTACCAGAGCTTCCCCGGTTCTACCCCTTTAGCACTGAACAGACCACACATCCCCAAAAGTTTTTAAAATGCTTTACTTACAAAGTTCCAAAGGCCAGGTTCATGCATTCATCCATGCAGCAGCAAATAAACACAGGCAGATAAATCCTAGGATACAAAATATGGTGAAATAGCTCTAATCATGTGGTTTGAGCAAGCTCAGGTATGTCCTATCACATGGTGAAAGAGAACAAAAAGGAAGGAAACTTTACTTACTTACATGCAGGTGAGGGATGTGACCTAGCTGAATCTAGGAATACAGATCTGTGGTCTTAACACATTCATACATTAACTACCCCCAAGTTTGCTAGGTATAAAGGTAAAAGAGTCTGCAGTTGCGGCGCTCATTTCGCTTTACTGGCCAAGGGAGCCAGTGTACAGCTTCCAGGTCATGCGGCCAGCATGACTAAGCCGCTTCTGGCGAACCAGAGCAGCACATGGAAATGCCGTTTACCTTCCCGCCATAGTGGTACCTATTTATCTACTTGCACTTTGATGTGCTTTCGAACTGCAGCATCCCTAACCATACCCACTTCTCTAGCCACCATCCCATTTTGAGATCCTATTCAGTTTCACTATCTGCCAACATGCGAAATTTGGCCATTAGCCACCAAAATAAAAAATATAGATGTGCATTCACCAGTGGTGCTAAAAGCAACTTGAATGCCTCTTCTTACAAGTGCTTGTTTGTATGCCATTGATTTAAAATATTTATTTTTAAATATTTGTCTAGGCATGGCAGCCCTGCAGCATATGATCTCACTTGATGGATACAACACAAATTAAAACATTAAAACCATGCACATGCAATTGATAAAAGATCAGGTAAAAATACAACATTGTTCTTAAAAACCCATAAAAAGAGGTGGGGATAGAACCCATAAGATATCTCACCTTCTACCCAAAACAAGGCGACAGAGGCTCTTACTTGTATATTCGGGCCAGTAATGGTAAAGGTTCAACAGCAGACATAGCAGTAGGAGTCAAGATTAGGAGCCAGGCAAGTATTTCAGAACTGAGCAGAAGCAGCAAATATGTCCTAACAGCTTTCCACACCCCTCTGCATTTCAAGAGGAGGCATGGCAAACCTACCAGCAAGACTCATATGCCTTGCAAGAATGCCAGGTTTGTAAATGCACTCCATTTGGCTGGTTGGCTCTGTTTCCCTCTACAGAGACTGAGCCTGGATTTTGGCAACAAGGCTGTACCCTACCTTTCTGGCTCTTTGTTCAGCCTCTGCCACCTATGGCTCAGCCATTCCCAGCTGGTGGCCAGTGTCCTCCTCAGCCCCCAATGAGGCTCTCCACTCCACAGGAGGGGCAGAACTTCCATTCCTCATTCCCACACTTTGCCCTGCCCCTTCTGCTTCCTCCTATTCCTCACTAGTCTGAGCCTGCCAATCCATGCCTGATCCTGACAGGACTGTGGAGCTTGTGTCATAAGAGCTACAAAGGAGGCTCCTAACTTTACACCTGTAAACACTAGCGCTAGGTAAAGGTAAAGGTACCCCTGCCCGTACGGGCCAGTCTTGACAGACTCTGGGGTTGTGCGCCCATCTCACTTAAGAGGCCAGGGGCCAGCGCTGTCCGGAGACACTTCCGGGTCACGTGGCCAGCGTGACATCGCTGCTCTGGCGAGCCAGAGCCGCACACGGAAACGCCGTTTACCTTCCCGCTGGTAAGCGGTCCCTATTTATCTACTTGCACCCGGAGGTGCTTTCGAACTGCTAGGTTGGCAGGCGCTGGGACCGAGCAGCGGGAGCGCACCCCGCCGCAGGGATTCGAACCGCCGACCTTTCGATCGGCAAGCCCTAGGCGCTGAGGCTTTAACCCACAGCGCCACCTGCGTCCCCTAAAAAAACACTAGCGCTAGTCTCCTACAAAAACCTGAAGTATAGGCAGGTCTGCCTGGCACTGAAAACAACAAAATCTAGGCTTATCTTGCTTTCTGGGGGAAGGCATGTGGTGTGCCGCCACAGAGAAAGTTTTGATTTTCCAAATTTATAAACAAACAAACACACATAAATCCTAACTGTAATTATTCCACTATTATTAACATTGTTAGGTGACTTCTTCAAATCCCCCCGGCTGAATTTCAATGTATATCATTGTAACAGTTTTCCAAGACTAATTAGTAAATTAACTTCTTTCTTACTTTTCATATAAACTTTAAACATATTATTATATAAAATCACATATTTAAATCCTAAGCCAATCTGGTATTTGCAAGTATTTCTGTTTAAATTATCTTAGCATATTTAACTAAATATTCTTTAAATTTCATCCATTCTTCTTGGTACTCCTCCTCCTTCTGGCCGCAGACTCTTCCGGTCAGGTCGGCTAGCTCGCAAAAGTCCATCATCTTCATCTGCCATTCCTCCACTGTTGGCACTTCTTGTGTTTTCCAATTCTTGGCTAACAAAATCCTTGCAGCAGTTGTGGCATACAAAAACAATCTAACATCTTTCTTGGGCAATTCCGGACCTATTATTCCAAGAAGGAAGGCCTCTGGTTTCTAAATAAATGTATATTTCAACATTTTTTTCAATTCATTATAAATCTTCTCCCAGAAGTCTTTCACCTTGGGGCAGGTCCACCACATATGATAAAAGGTACCTTCTTTTTCTTTACATTTCCAACATAGATTATCACTATTGTGATAAATCTTTGCTAATTTTACAGGAGTTAAGTACCATCTATACATCATTTTCATAATATTTTCCTTTAACACCGAACATGCAGTGAACTTAACCCCTTTCCTCCACAACCTTTCCCAGTCTTCAAACATTATGTTGTGTCCAACATCTCTTGCCCAATCTATCATCACAGATTTAGCTTGTTCGTCCTTTGTATGCCACTCCAACAATAGATTATACATTTTAGATAAATTTTAACTTTAGAATCTAACAACTCCGTTTCCAACTTAGTTTTTTCTGATGCAAAACCATTTTTCTTATCTAATTTATACAATTCATTTATCTGATGGTAATGTAACCAATTTATTTTATCTTTAATTTGATCAAATGGTTTTAATTTAAATCCTTTTTTCTCTTCCAGTAATAGATCTGAATATCTCAACCAATTAGTGTCCATATTTAACTTTTTCTGGGCCTTTGCCTCCATTGGCGAAAGCCATCTTGGTGTTTTCCTTTCTAAAAGACCTTTGTATTTTATCCAAACATTATATAAGGGTTTTCTAATTACATGATTTTTAAAACCATTATGGGCCTTGAAGATTGAATAGAACTGTGAATACTATCCCGACAGAACTGTGAACATTAAAGCAGCAGCAAGAGAGATGTTTGGATCCCTTTCTGAGCTCGAAGCATAGGTACCCCCAACAAAAATTTAAAAATTTGGCTGTGTAATTTGGAACTAATGTGATTTGATTGGTTTGTTAATAAAAATTATATTTTTTTTAAAAAAACCATTATGGGCCTTTATCTTGTCATACCACAGAGAAAGTTTTGTCTTGCCTCCCTGCATATTGCACATCTCCTTTTTGTGCTACAGCAAGAATACAAGTACATGCAAGAGTTGTGTTAACATTTAACATTTGGACATGCATCAGATTATAGGCAGGGGAAGTGTGTGAAATTATCCTTGGGGCTGAACTTCACATTACTAGATGCAGGTCAAGTGGCAGGAAGTGAAAGGATTTACCGGTAGTAGCCCTTCTCCAGTGGCGTTAAAGTATGAAGGTTCAAGATGATTACCATAGGCTATGTCCAACATTTTCAGTCTACTAGCACAAAGGCTGTTGTGCTAGTCGATAGATGAGTTGTAATGTTGCATAAGAGGAATCCAGCACAACATTTGTGATAGCAGAAACTCATTCCACAACAGATTGTAATTTCTTGAGCAACAACATTCACCTGGAGTTAAACATTTCACCAGTGAGTCACACATACCATGACGTGGCTTTAACTTTAAATTGGATACCACCCTGTGTCTATTCTTTTCACTACTTGTTAAACCCTGAAATAAGCTTTGTGGATGTCTACAGCAAAGGCAGATGTACACCCCTTTTTTGCACTCTTTCCCCTTCTCCAAATACATCAGATTTGTAGAAGGCAACCTCTAGCAGGGCTGCCCTTCTGAATGGGCCTAATGTGGTGGCAGATTTGGGTCACAACCAAAGGGCAGCATATTATGAATTATTTAGTTTATTACGTTTTTAACACCATGGGGGTACCAATCAGAATTTCCACCTCAAGCATCACAACATTATAAACGGTTTCTCCACTTTTGAGTTTTGGAATATTCGGTTCTCGGAAGAAGAAATCCTAAACACATAGGTTAAAAAAATGAAAACCCTTAGAAAATGATGCATGTTTCTTTAAACACTGACCACCAACCCAGGAATCTTCCTTTTCTCCTCCTAACTCAAGAGAGACTAGATTGTATTTATTTAATATATATATCTATGGTATTTTTATTCTTCTCTTCGGCCAAGTTGGTTTCCCAAGGGTGACTTAGTCTTTACAACAATAAAATCCATAATATAAAAATTCAAGACAACATGGTGTCCATTTATTGATTTTTGGAAAACAAAATATGAAATTGAAGTTAACAGAGATATTTGCTTTATTGCAATAATGGATCTCCCTTTTAGTATTACACAGTTGTGTACATAGGCTGCATATGAATTAGATTAGATGTATATATTTTCCCTGTTGTGTGTGTGTGTATATACCTGTGTGTGTGTGTGTGTGTGTGTGTGTGTGTGTGTATATATATATATATATATATATATATATATATAGTTAATAAAATGAACTAAAAAATAATTGGCATCTGCCATGTAGGGAAGGGCATGCAATACACAGATATGCTATTGTCAGTGTTCCAGTATGGCTTGCACAGACCTTGTTTGTTTTATTTGAGAACTTGATCTCACAACTTGGCAAATATAAACTGAATTTTGACATTCTGAAAATGTTAGGGTTGGAGGACTTAAATCAGCTGTGGGTGTAAGGAAGAATAAAAACGTACCTTTGGGTTGCAGAAAAAAATATTTTGAAGTTAACATCCCCAAAACTATTTAGCAATACGTATTGCCAGGATTCTGCTTGTTCACTGCCATGTTATGAAATATCCTCCGCCCCATTTTCTTAATATAAAAACAAAAGTAACTTTTTCGTCGAGAATAATCTGTGTTTTAGACACATATGAAGCAAAGATAGCAGCGTTGGTCCATGAGATAAAAAGTCCAGCATCCCACAGTGGGGCCAAAATCTTTATTACAACCGAACAAGATGTCAGGAAAATTGTGTCTATGAAGAAAGAGCACAACATTTGGGGCTTTTTAGTTTGGAGAAAAGGCAAGTAAGAGACGACCTGATAGAAGTTTATAAAATTATGCATGGCATGGAGAAACTGGATAGGGAAGTTTTTTACCCCCCTCATAACAAGAGGAGTCATGGACATTCAATGAAGCTGAATGTGGGAAGATTCAGGACAGACTGAAAAAAAGCACTTCTTCGTGAGTGCATAGTTAAATGATGGAAATTGGTTCCCAATGAGGCAGTGGTGGCAACCAACCTAGATGGCTTTAAAAGAGAATTAGACAAACGCATGAAGGAGAGGGCTATCGATGGCTACAAATAATGGTGGTTATGGTATGGAAAGGGAAATTGTTTTTGTTTTTTGTGGGTTTCCCACAGGCACCTGGTTAGTCACTGTGAGAACAAGATGCTGGACTTGATGGGCCATTGGCCTGATTCACAGTGGCGTAGCGTGGGTTATCAGCACCCGGGGCAAGGCAAGTAATTTGCGCCCCCTAACCCATGGATTTGCGCCCCCTAACCCGTGGATTTGCGCCCCCTAACCCGTGGATTTCCCTAATCCCCAGATGTTGCGCCCGGTGCGGCCGGCTCCCCTGCACCCCCCACGCTACGCCACTGCTGATTCAGCAGGCTATTCATATACAATATCTATTCACATATAAGCCCCATTGAGTTCAGCCTACTCCCAGCTAAGTGTGCATAGGATTGCCGGCTTGATCTGTTAGCTAATTTGGAGTAGGGTTTTTTTAAAATTTTGTTTAAAAAACTCATTGCATTTATTATTTCCTTTTGATACAGCCAAACTACAGGGTGAGTCTTTTAAAAGAGGCCCCGTGGAACCAGTGGCGTAGCGTGGGTTGTCAGCACCCGGGGCAAGGCAAGTAATTTGCGCCCCCTAACCCGGTAGGGGCAGAGAGCTGCGAGTGCGAGCGCACCCCCCCCAGATGTTGCGCCCGGTGCGGCCGGCCCCCCCTGCACCCCCCACACTACACCACTGCGTGGAACATGTGTACTCTGTATCCACAGGGCCTCTTTTAAAGGACTCACCCTGTATAACAACAACGTTTTGGAGGAGGAAGAATGGTATCAGGCAAAGCTCTCTGAGACAGATACCTTGTACAGCCAATCAGAATCTGAGAAGAAGCAGAGAGAGCCAATTGGAAGCAGACCTGTCTTAAGTCCCAGCCTTCGCGTGCTGTGGTGATTCTGAGGGGAAATTCCTGAGAGGGGAAATCTGCTCTGGAACCTTCCGTATGAAAAAACCATTTGGTGCCTTTCTGAGGGAAGTGGTGAGCCCTTCATCTAATTGTGGCTGTGGTGAAGGGAGGGCAGCTCGCAGTGCCTGGAAGCAAGTTAGGCTTGTGCATCCTCAGCACTGACCAGAAGAGGAATGACCTCTGAGAAGAGGGGAGAAACGCCATGGCGCACCTGTAGCAGCAAAACCAGAGGGCTTCATCTGCCCCAATAAAACATGCCTCTCCTGTCTCGGTCTCTACAGCCGCAACCAGTGCTGTAACTCTCCAACGGTTTGACTTTACTCCCGAAGGGGCACTCTTGCATGGTCTCCTGAAGCAGACGGATGCCAATAGCACAAACCCAGAGGCAAGGGGGAACAGTCCCTTTGGGGAAGATTATTGAAATGGGGCCTACCAGTTTTGCATGGCCCTGCTTCTATCCAGGTGAGAAGTGTGCAACAGAGCGGGAGGGAGAGAACTTTCCAGTCGGGCCTGTGTCTCTGCCAGGGTCCTACACGCGAGTAGGACGATCCTAACACTTCCACTGTTTGGATTCTGTTCTTGGACCAAGGTAAAGTTCGCAAACTGGGACACTGCTAGCAGTTTTGCAGAGTTCATAAACCGAATAGTTTGTGAACAGGACTGTTCTTAAACCGAGGTACCACTGTATATTGCAGCCATGTAGTATGTTTCAGTGCTATGGAAAAACCCTAGTTTTGGAGATTGTTTATATGGATAATCCCTGACTTTGCTCCACACATCTGTGTGGAGAGGAATTCAAGTAGCTTAAGAATTCTGTCAGGTTCATGGTGTGTGAGAACATGAGAAGTGCCTGATGAGCAGAACTGCTTCTACTTTTTGCATAGCAAGACGTCCAATTTCAGTCCTTGAACAAAGATTCATACACAAAGCCTCACGACAGATATAGATGGTTACAGTGAAAGCTATGGAATATAGAGCCATTGGTGTTTATTAAACTTAATCACTTGATCTCCGGCAGTTTCTGCACTAGCAGCTAGTGGATTATATCCTTCTAATGCCCACTACCTCTCAGGTCACTGGCAGGTAATATATTTGAGCATTCATCCTGATTTCTTTGTGGGGAGGTTATACAGCATTGTGTCACTCTGTCGGTATCCCTCACTTTACAGTGCATTTTCCGATCTGATTATTTTGAGGTGGGTTTGTTGCACAAGAGGACCACAAATCAGTTCTACTAGGAAGCACTTCTTTGATAGTCAACATTTTGCACAATACATTATTTTTGAGAGATAGAAGGTTTGGTGCTTTACAGCAGGAGATAGTGGTTTGAACTTACTTATTCTCTGGACTAGGAAGACAAAGCATTTAAAGTCTTCCTCCGCAGGCTTATGCTCAAATCATTTTTTTAAAGTAACAGGGTGTGTGTGCCATTTTGTAGTAATTATTTTCACATAGTAGCATTATATTCAAATCTAGCTTTGAACATTTGATTGGGTCAGATGATATAGTAGTTTTAACTCAGAGCTGCCAAATGTTGGTATAAAAGGAGGATGCTGGAATGTACTTTTGCTGATTTGGTGTCTGCTAAAAAGATGTTCAAAGGTGGCAGATCTAAAGCAGCCACTAGCTTATTAGAACAAAGCGTCACGTTGATCTGAAAGCCTGATGTTTCTTCAGAACTCAGCTTCGTTTCAGGGGAATAGAGTAACTCTTGCCGATTGCTGGTTCCAATTTATTCACTACTTGGAGGAGACAATAATCAGGGAAGGAGATAAATAATCTTCAGATGGAACAATTAAATTTAATTGTCTGAAGACTATTTGTCTCCTTCCCTGACTATCGTCTCTGCTGCACGCCTAAATTGAATCCAGCTATCAAGAATATTAAGCTTTGCTTTACTTCGAGACTTGTCTAGCTGCTGAGACCAAAACCCTGAGTTAGGATTAAGTGATCATCGTTGGTCTTAATACAGTTTGAGGTCATTTTGAATCTTCCACCCATGGAATTGCCTGCTTTGCAGACTCAAAATCTTTTTGAAAAACTCGAGGCCCTCCTTGGCTGCTGGGTGCTAGTATGACACAGCTGAAGTCAGAGATTTTACAAACATATGCCAAATAAAAGTCTAGTCCTTGGAAGGCTAGCAACAGAAGCAGACCCAGAGAGTGGATCTGACAAAGTAGATTGTTCCCCAGGTGTTTGGGGTTTGGCCCTGTTCAAATTCAGGTTCTATCACAGAATCCTTAGTTGGGCCTTGGTGACTAACTAGTACATAACCCCAGTTCTCCAGCTGCAAACTAGAATGAAAATGATCTTGCATAGATGTTTTGAGGATGACTGTGAAAAAAATTGCAAAGTATATCAAATGTTAAATGAGGTGGAAATAAATAGTCATTTTAGGACAAAATAGCAACAACCATAAAGTTATTCACTCAAAACAGTTTATAGATTTAATCTCCACAGAATATTGTGATGACCATTAGTTTAGATAGCTTTAGAATGAGTATTAGATAAATTAATAATAGATCTCTAGTTGGAACTCTTTCTTTAATATCTCTGCAGTTAACAGAAAATAGGAGAACTAGGACCACTAAATACAAGGCACACATAAACCCCCTTCTACCCATTCAACCCCTAGTCAACATGAAAAGTGCTAATATTAGTACTAAATACATCAGAAGCACTAGATGCCAGGATGCTAGCTTTTTACACAGGCCTTCTTCACTTATTAAATATTAATAACTTGGAAAAGTACAGCAAAATGGTTGCCAGTGCTGTGCTTCCAAGAGGCTGTAGCACTGCTTGTGGTGGTGCTATGGATTGCAGAGTTGAACGCAGTTTCCCACACAACCTGCCCCTTGAGACCCTGAAAATAGGAGTAGTGTTTTTAATTACATTTTAACCTGATCTGATATCATGTAATGGGAGACAATAAATGAGTGAATGAATGAGGCCATGATCCAAATCTTAAAAAATATAACATGCAAAGCCATCCACAGACTTTTACCTAGGTTAAAATTGTTGGAGGTGTCTATGCTCCTGAAGCAAAATGGGTATAATTTTAGATCACCAGTACCATTCAATGCTCGAGCTAGGAACACTGGATTACACAAGCAGTTCTTGCCCTTTACAGCACAAATACTAGACAATCTATTAAGCCTAATCTTTCAGAGTGAGTAATGGGCTGGATGAGAACCAATAAACTGAAGCTTAATCCAGACAAGACTAAGGCACTATTTATAGGTAGTTCCCTAGACTGGATAATCATCATCATCATCATCATCATCATCATCATTTATACCCCACCCATCTGGCTGGGTTTCCCTAGCCACTCTGGGCGGCTTCCAACAAAACAGTAAAATACAATAACCTATTAAACATTAAAAGCTTCCCTAAACACGGCTGCCTTCAGATGTCTTCTAAAAGTTTCGTAGCTTTTTTTCTCTTTGACATCTGGTGGGAGGTTGTTCCACAGTGCGGGTGCCGCTACCGAGAAGGCCCTCTGCCTGGTTCCCTGTAACTTGGCTTCTTGTAGTGAGGGAACCGCCAGAAGGCCCTTGGCGCTGGACCTCAGTGTCCGGGCAGAACGCGATGAATGGGATGTGGCATACTCTGAATGGAGTTATGCTATCTCTGATGGAGAAGGTATATAGCATGGAGTACTTCATTACTGTTGCTTGAGGCCCATGGCCTTCGTGGTATGGATTGCCCTCCATCAGCCATAACTTGTGATACAGCTGTGCTAGGACAGCTACTTCTGTTGTCTGCTCTGGTAACCTTAGGGTGGAGGACTGCAGTGTGTTATAAATTGGGCTGCTTATGAAGATAGGTTGGAAACTGCATCTGGTGCAGAATTCTGTGGCCAGATCATTGACCAGAGTATGATGGTCTAAACATATACTGTAACCCCAATACTGACATGACTGCACTGGCTAGTTTCCAGGCTCAATTCAAAATGCTGGTTTTGAGCTATAAAGCCTTATGTGCTTCAGGAAGTGGTCCCCTCGGCATACCTAGGTTACCTTGTGCACTTAGCAAAAAGCTGTATCCCCCCCACCCCCGTCCCTTGCATCCTTGGCAAGGAGTTGTATTGGCACTTCCGAAGCTGGGAGAGCCCATAGACCAGAAACACAAAAAGGTTGCTCCTTCATCTATTTTTGTGCTCTGCCATTGACTGCCTCCGCTGCCATCAGGGTCGGGTCTGCAATGTTTTGCTTCCCACCTACCCCATTGGTCCATCCTGCCTTCCTCCCCTCGCTGTTTTCCTTCCTAGCCACTCTGAGCCAGAGTGAAGAGGCACAATTTTTGCACTCTCCTGGGCCTACACCCATGGCAAGGGCCAACTTAGCCAACCCCTAGGTACACCACTGCTCCCCCACTTGTGGAATGCTCTCCCCAAGCAGTCATACCTGACCCCATCTTTATCCAGTTTTAGGCACCATGTGAATACTTCTCTCTTTACCCAGACCTTTGGCCCTTAGTTAAGGGGTGGCATTGTTGCCTCATTTAGTGGGAAAGTAACCTGCTTTTTTCCATATAGCTGTATTTTTTGGTTTTTATTGTTGTACTTGATCGGTTTTAATGTAAGCTGCTTTGGGTTATTCCATAAGAAGAATGACTGGCAAATATAATAAATAATAATGAAACTATAATGCTGCACGTGGTTTAGATTGCAACTGAGCAGCCAAAATTTTGACCCCATGGTTCATATATTAAAACCAATGAGATAGAAGAAAACAAAAGTGTTATGGTTCTTCTGAGGCACACACACCATTCATTTCATTACGAGGATCTTTGCACACAGATGTTTCTTCCATAGCAATTAATCTTAAGGTAGGAGAGCTGTATGTGCCTTTGAGAACTCCCACATCTGCACAAAGTGGGTTCTCATACTCTTATTCAAGTTCGTATTTGCAGCCTCCACTTGCTTCCATTTCTTCCATAGAAACTATACGCAACCTGACGTTAGCTCCAGCTTGCCCTATAAACTTAGTGTAGGAAAATTATTTCCAAGGAAGACCCATGACTGTCAAAACTCTGCTGCTAAAACCAGCTGCCATAAGATACTCTGGAAGAAGTATTCCCTGTGTTATTTCAGTACTGAACAATGTAGTTCTGAAGCAATCTAAACTAGTAAAGTTGCTTTTGATCTTGAATTCCCATTTTTCACACATTTTTCTATTCCTTTTTTGACCACTGTTCCTGTATTGCAGCCTTATAAATAAGTTCTCAAAAGTTATTAGCTTGCAAAGAAAAAAGAAAATACTAGTCTGCTACGGTTTGCAGGAGAGAGACAACACCCAATTGGATTTATTTGCTGGACATGGGGGAGGCGTCTTTCCTCCTTTGGCAACGTGCATAGATTCTATGCTGAGTGCAGAGGAGCTTCATCCTTTCTCTTCCTGCCTGATGATTTGTCTGTATGCAATAGTAATGTCACCTGTGGCTGTCAGACTAGTATTTTAATACAAGACTGTGCTACTGAATATTAACCACATTCCATAAAAGAGCATTTCAAAGTTCAGTGCTGGTTTAATTGACATAACTTATATAGTGCAGCAATGAGGCTGAAATGACCCTAAAAATAAAACAGCAATCAGTCCGTAAAAATATACATACTTAATTTCATAATGATTCTGATCTTATTTTATCTCTCTTTTTCTTCTTAAGTCGGTGGAGGCTCCAGCATTTCAAACAGCTTAAGAGACAGTGTGAATTCCTCATGCAGGTGCTATCAATTAATGCCTTCATTAAACACCAAGATCAAAGCCATCCACAGATGGAGCATGATGGAAAGAGAGGCTGTTGAGCCCCATAATGTCACCCACCAATGCTCACAATTTCAAAAGAATTTGACTGGGAGGACACCAGTTAGACTTGGAAGATGGAGCACATTAATAATATAGAAGCCAGTAAAGAGAAATAACGTTTGTCCAGCATTTCAGGTCTGTTTTCCATGTTGACTTTCCCCTAGTATCATCAGAGATGTACATATGGTATGGAGGAATAATAAATGTAATAAAATAATAAAAGACCCCTTGAATAGATACTGCAATAATTTTCACAACCCAAATGCATATCAATAAAATCCCTGCTCATGATATGGCAACCTTGAATGTTGCATAGTATATTGTCAGGGCAGGGGGGGTGCGAAGAGTAGAAAAGCAGCAGACATGCAAGGGTAAAGAGCATTTGCCCATTCTGTTCCTAATAAAGGGGCTGAAGAATTCAGGGGAGATTTGAGATAATTCCAAAACAAAAATGCTTTGAACTCTTTATACCACTTTATTTTTTAAATCTCCCCACAGATCGGTGAATTGCAGTATTTTTGGCTTTAACTTCAGCTATGAAGGGTTAAGATTACCATATTACCTTTGTGGCTTCAGTACTTGGAAAATGAACAGATATCCTTACATGCTGAGGATGCTTCCCTAGTGGATGGGTGTTCTGGGTAGTGGCCAATTGGGTAGAGACATTGTGTTGGTTTGTGATGGGCTTGAATACTGTATTATTTATTAGCATTATTATTACTACTTCATGTATGCACCACATTATGGTTAAGGTCTCAAGATGACTTCCATAATAAATACTATGAAAACATACAATAATAACTAAATAATAACTAAATGAAACACCTCCCTGCCCAGTATACATTTGCTGACATTAAATAACCACAAATGATCCCCATAAAATAAGCAGCTAAAAACCATCCTTTGAGTGAGAGACAGCTATCAGCATTCCAATACTTGGGTGTATGAAACTGCTTTAGCCTGGCACTGAAAAGACTTGGGGCCAGGTGCATAGTAACTTTTTTGCGTGTTGTGAATGTTGCAGGTGTCACCTGTCATTTAGCCTTGTATACAGTGGTGGGCAAGAGTCAATACTTGCAGTGCATGCTGGTTGGAATGATGCTGAAAAATGTAGTCACGTGCTCCTGGAAGCAAAATTTGCTAGGCAAGAAGTTTCAGGAACTTCAAAGGTAACTTTCTCTGAAATGCTACCACTCCATGCACTGGGCCAGCTAGACAGGCAAAGTCGAGGAGTTCCAGTGCTCACCTGAGATCTGGTGAGAGAGGAGTTTAGAACTATTAGGGACTGAGGAATGCTTTGAGGCAAGCCTGGCCTGCAAAAAGGAGACAGGATCCACTGGAACCAAGCAGAACCAGACTCTTGGTGCTTAAAATAACAATAAGGTGGAAAAGCAGCATTTAACTGCTGAGGAAAAAGCAGCTGGGGAGCATTTGGTTTGGGATAAATTGTCTCTAAGATATGAGAGTGTAAATGTTTGATTGTCCAGATGGAGGTGGGATAGAGCTAGGCAATGAAAGTACAGGAAACACAATAGCCATTCAGTGAGGCTAAAGTGCTGTAGCAAAAGATGCACATGTCAGAGACATTTGGAAAGAGACATAATGATGTATAGATATTTATGTGCTAATGCTAGAAGCCTCTGAGCAAGCTGGACTGTTTGGTTTTAAAGGACAGCATAGTTTTAGTGAGCATAACAGAAACCTGGTGGAATGGATGGAAGCAGTGGGGCTTGGATATCACTGGATACAAACTCTGTACTGTTTCTCTGTGACAGCCTAGTTCAGAAGGAAATATGCTAAGAAAATGCTTACCTTTCTACTGTTCAGCTGTGACTACATTTTTTCAGATGACTGTCCTGATGAAAACCTCATTCTCCAAACCTTTTGATGGCAGCTCAAAGTACAGAATAGCCTTTACTAATACATAGCTTAAGATCTTTGAGATCTCAGTTCTTATGGTGACATCCAAACAAACATTGATAATGTAAGTTTTGTAGTCTGAGGCAAATGAAGAAAAAGCATTTTAATGCATTTCCTGAGGGCTTTTTTCTGTCTTTACCTCCCTCTGAAGAGCCTTAAGTATTATGCAGAAGTTAAGGAGGGAAAGATAAGTGGGTATAAAGAGTTCTGACATAGTATTGAAAACAGACAAATTTGCCTCTGTAACTTAGCCAGTATCTTCTTGGTGTCATAGCATATATATGTTTGGCTTGCCCTATAATGTAGGGCTTATCTCAAAACTTTTGTCATAATTGAGCCACTGGTTTGCATGCACTTTTACTTATGCTGTCTAGAGCATTCATCCTAGAGTTTATAGGAAAGTTACAGCTATTTTGTACTTAGCAAGTGTTAACCCCCCCCCAATTTTCCAGTGTATTTTCCTGTCACTTATAAAGTCCAGTGAAATGGGTTTGTTGTGAAAGAATGCCAAAATCAACTTTAATTGTGGAAACCTGAATTCGCTGGTATGTGATTGAATTCCACCTGAAAATATTACCAGTCTAGAAGCATCCTGTATTGTGATGGCCAAAACTGAGTTCACCCCTGGGGCCACCCACTCTTTCACAGGAGCGTCCTCGTTTTCAGCTGTGAAATTGATGCTACATTTTAAATCCCATAGGAAGGTGACTTTTGCTACCACAAGCTTCCTCAACAGCAACAGCAAACAGGATTTTTCTTTGTTCCTTGCTGAGATGCAATAACATGAATATTTAGATTCAAGGGGTTCCAATTCTCCCCAGAACAGGATTTTGTTGTGATAAGGAAGCCATGTAGGAGTGGGCCTATTCTTTTGATCTATTTATACTCAATAGCCTATCGTACTCAGAAGAAGAAAAAAGTCATGTTTGTAGATAGGTTGTCAGTGTTCTTATTTCTGGATGGAATGTCAGATGTATGTTTCCATATTAAAATGGAAATAAAAGGATGCCTTTTAAAATATATAGAAGTATGCTGTTTCAAGCTCTTTTGAACAAACAGTAGGATACAAATGCGATAATTTCACATTTGCCAGAAGCTGTTATCTTGGGATTGTTATAACAACATCTGTCTACAGTTTGAGCCACACACTTTGAGCTATTCACAAGCCAAATGCATTTCCCTGGGGAACTATGAACTCCACTTAACTTTGAAAATAACCATGGTTATTTAAAGAGCCACTGATTCTTATAGTGTTTATTTTCTCACTTGCCACAGCTTCAGGATGACTCTTGAATAAAATAAACAAGTATTAGATGCAATATTTAGGAGCTGTTTTCATTGAAGGTCTGATAGGCAAGAGAAGAGTATATTACCAGTTTAGTGTCCTTGGGGGCATTCCCTTTTGTCAGTGTTATTAGCATTGCAGGTGAAAAAATCTAAAAAGGCCTCCTGCTGACAGTGCCTTGCCTCCTTGTCCTGCAAATCTACTTGAAGGCATCAGCTAAAACCTACTTTCACTGGTAAGGCACTCAGTCGTGGTTCAGAATACGTGTGAGATTAAGATCACCCTAGGCATGGTGCACCAGCACGAGGCGTATATATATTGTTTGCACCTGATGAAATCAAAAGGGACAGCAGGTTTATGTTTGTTGTTGTTGTTTGAGAATCCATCACTCCTTTGAGTCATATAATATCAAGACATAGTGTGCTGGGCTGGAACATGCAAGATGCAGGATTGCATGAGAGAAAGATCTGAACAAAGCCTAGGCTGAGAATGGCGCAAGGCAGGTCCATTTTGTGGGGGATAAATGCAGCATCAAGACAGAAAAGGGTAATCAGCACCACAGATGGAGTTTAGGCATTGTCACAAGTAGGATAATTCAACTAAAGTAATCAAGGGGGAATTCTAGAGTAATGTATACATTGACAGAAGTTAAGAAAAATCAGAATCTCTTGTTGACTGTCTCATTTCTTAATTGCTGAAATAACTGGCACAATGAATGTCTGTTACCAAGTCTCCAACTGGATGATTACACTTTTTGCCATCTCTTGCTATGTAAAAGTTATATTCTCCCTGGCCAGTTTGCTGTTTGATCGGTCTCAGACCAGAGTGAGCAGGATAGTGAATTCATGTTACAGGGAGCATATGTTTATGCAAATCTACTTGTTGAGGAGTCCTGTGGTAGGGAACTGATTTCCTCTTATCTGCAACCTGCACAATTGCTGTGGGTTGGAGAGACTCACAAGAACTGTCATTTAATCACTGCTGTTACCCTCTGCTGGGGAGCTATTGCTGTCACAGACCCAATCCACCCATAATAAATCTTTTGAAAGAAGACATGCCTTGTGTACTCTGGAAGCAGTTGTTTTTGCCTGTTAGGGAAGACAAGCCACCCTGAGAGTCAGCAATATCTTCTAGTGAGCACCCCTCCCTCTCCCCTAAGCAATTTTTACCTGGCTGTATGCATGTTGGGGCAGGGGGAGCATCAATTGTCTTTTTTGGTGTGTCACCACACTGGATTTTAATAAGAAGGCATTCAAATTATGGCAGGGAGAGTCAAAATTGGTTAAAGTGTAGAATTTGGAAACTCCCTGATTGTAATCCTGTCTCTGACACTGACTTGCTTTGGCACTTTAGACAATTCATTTAATGGATTTGTGCTTTAACCTATCTTCCATCAAGATATAGGAGGAAATAGCTGGATAGTGAGTGCAATAGTAAAATCCAGTGTGGTGACTAAGGTGTTGTGTTTGGATACAACTTGATTCAAATTACACCACTCAGCCATGAAGTTTACTGAGTGGCTGTAGGTGCATTACTATTTCTCAGCAGAACCTACCTCATAGGGTTGTGAGGTGAAAACACCACCACTTTGAGCTCCTTGGATGAAGTGCAGGATGTAAATGTGATGTATAAGCACACTTTGATATGGCAATTGAAATGTATGGAATTATTCTACAAACTCGTAGTTTACTTTTGGACCATTGTTCCCATAAGGATTGTTCTGGTGAGCATTATGTCCTTTCCATAGCTGTTTGGGCTACAAAACAATTTATAAACTGAAAACTAAAGCTGTAACCCAAATAATGTATAAAGCATTTCTGAGCAAGACCACAAATTCATCAGTTTACCCTAGCTGATTTTCTGGTCAGTGCTCTTTGGTGATGTAGGGACTAAATTCTATTGCTGTGCTCTGCTCTTTGTGCTGCATTAAAGTGTTATTGGATTCACTCAGCGATGCTATTTAAAATAACATTTAAATGCGGATGGCTTCAGGCAACCCTCAAGATGGCAGCATGTGCAGACACTATGGCACCAATCCTGCAGGGAGTTCTGCACAGAGAAACTCCAATGGACCGTTTCAGGACTGGAGCCTAAACTACAAATAAAGAGAGCTTGAGCAATTAAAGAGGATAGGATCAATGTTATTTATATACACACACATATACACAAGCTCCAGTTGCGGGCTGAGCTCATTTTTATAAAAACTTTAATCGTGCTTGGAAGAAAGGAGACTTGTCAGTTTTCCTGTATGATTATGATTGGTTTCATTTTCTCATCCTCCTGCTCAAGGCCTACTGGCTGTTTTTTTCTGCTCTGAATTCCAGCACTGCAAAAGAGGATCCAGCTCTCTGTCCATGATCTGTTCCTTGCAGATTTAAATACAACAGACTAACAACCCTATTTCCATGCTTGTGCATGGACAGGCATTATTTTTCTAGGAAAGCAACAACATCCTTCAGAACTTACACTTCAGAATTATCTCAGTGACATCGTTTGAAGACATTCATGAAAACAGCATCATGGCACAAGAAGGAAAGATGGGATCACTCTCAGCAGCACAGCCATGTTTACTACAGACCACAGTTTTGATAATAGTTGCAGCTAACAAAGAGGCTTAGCAGCCAACAAAACATCATGCTATTGGATGTACAAGATCAGCCAATCACAGTCATAGTAACAAAACACCAACAAAGGAGAGGAAAGGAAAAGTTAAGAACTAAAGTGTTGTCACAACCAATGCCTTGAAGCACACCTATGACAGCAAAGTCAAATTTCGCATGTCTGATTTCTTTTTTTGCTTTTAAAATGAAAGGGAACATTGTACTTACCACAGATTTCTGCTCATATACAAGTGCAGAGACTTGTCTCTATATCTGGGATAGCACCTACTCCTGGTAGGAAGACAGGTTCAACCTTTGATCTCACTAAGGGAAGGAGTTCCCTGCTCTCCCCCATCAAGAACAAATATGGAGACTTAGGGGGAAAGTATTACCACAACCATGCAAAACCAAACAAAGAGAACTGAAGAGTAAAGAGACAGGGCAACTCTATATGGACATTTGTAGTTTCCCCTTATGTGCTTTTGAATACATCATTGCCAGAAGCTCAATCCTAGGTAGGTAGATCAGCCTCCCTACTTTTAGAAGAATGAGAGTTTATAGTAAGTAATTTCTCTCTCTCTCCCCCTCAGGAATACAGAGACATGCCTCTCTGAGATGCAGAAAAGCTGTAATCGCCTCTGAGTGGACTTATAGTTTGTTTCCGGCATACTTCATGAAATTAGCACCCTCTGCAGAACATTTTGTCCAAAGCCAGCAGCAGCTGAGGACAAAGACCCTCTTTATAATGTCTGGTAAACATGTGAACCAATGATCAGACTGCAGTTCTGCAAATCACTTCCAAGGGGGATTGCCCCCAAATACTACAGCAGGTGGTGCTCCTCATAAAATGAGAAGTAATTTGAGATGGTATAATTTTCCCCAGTGCCTTCAAAGCTCCAATAATGGCATCAAGCAATCTAGACAAAGTACCAATGACTATTGAATCACTCAGGAAGGACTACCGGAAGGATATGAAAAGATCCTCCTTCCCAATAGCTTTCCAGACTGAATAGAAATGTCCTTCTGATAAGTTTTCTCCAGAGTGGACCATGATGGGGGGCAAGGTTTAGGCAAAGCTAATTTCTATGAAAAAGTTAATTGCCCTTCGACATATAGTCCTATCCATATGAACAATACAGAAATCCTTATTTGTGGACAGTGAGCCCAGGCTCTGAGATTCTCCAAGCAAAAGTGATGGAAAAAACTATCTTAAAAGAATCCCCTCCAGGGAACACTAGGTGAAAACTTGGGGAGGACTGATCAAATCATGAGTGTGTAGTTGAAGTTCCAAGTAGGATATCCATATACCGGTGAAGGATTACTTAAGGAAACCTATGTATGTGAGGATGAAAATTCTCAGGCCTTCACTCAGGACTAAGACCTGTCTCTTAAAGGTATTTGTACTGAGTCCTTTCTTTAGAAGTTTGTGAAGAAACTTCAGAACATAATTTGCTTTGCCCTTTTTCCAGGTGAAAGCTCTTCTTGGTAATGCAGTTGAAGACTTTCAAAGTACTGTATCTCAATAGTATTTTTATTGGTGGAATCCCTTGCAAAAGAAAAGAGAGCAGAGGAAATTACTCAAATAATTCATGGCCCTTAATGCCTGTTCCACAGTGTCTAGGCTGCTAGTTGGTAAAAGATTTGGCTGCAGGTGAAATGTCAGCCCTTGCAACAGAAGGCCTGACTTGCTTGCAACTTCCAGGCTCTGCCTATTGACAGAAGGGCTAATGCTGAAAACCAAGGTCTCCAATACCAAAAGAAAGTTCCCCAGGATTACTTTACTGTGTCAGATCCAAACTTGCTAAACTGAGGAAGAAGTGGGATAGAAGTAAATGCATGAGGTTTTATAGATCAATGCAATTGGAGCATCCCACATTAGGGGACAGTGATTGTAAATAATATGTCTAGCAGATTGTTTTCTGAACTTTGTGAAGAGGTTCATCACTGACATCACTATCAGCTGGAACACCCAAAGAAGTATATTCTATTCAGACTGTAGGGTGTTCTGCTTGCTGAGCCAGTCTTCTGTTAAATTAAGAATTCTCATGTATTTCAATCTGGAGGAAAGGCTATTCTCCCATTCAGTCTATTTTCTATAGTCTGGGTGTAACGATGTTGATTGAATTCCTTCTTGCATGTTTATGCACATCTTTGCCCAGTAATTGTGTGGGCATAGGACTGATCTGTATTTGCAGTTGGAACAGCAGGAGCAACAGTTTGATCGTTCTGGGTTCCAGGCTGCCGGTGCTCATTTGATACTCCAACCATGTTCTCTGGGTCATCTTTGGTTGAGCTCCTCAACCAAAGAGGCTCATGTCCATGGTGATAAGAATGTGGTGGATTTCCAAGAGATAATCCCTGAAACTTCCATTCTGAAGCCAGTCAATCCAGGCACCAAGCACTTTTGACATGAGCCTACATTGCAATCTGTTAATGGAGTAAGAGAAACATCTTATACTGGAGTCCATCATGAAACTTGGTCTATGCTTTTACACCTGGCAGAATATCATGTTCTCCAGAAGTTGAGAATTCCACAGAGTCTGCTTGGTATGAGTGCTGAATGGCTCATGAGTGGATGGAAACATCTGGTTCCTCTGGGTCCAAGACAGCTCAATCATTGTACTAGTTTACAAAACCAAACTAGAATTAGAAACTTGTTGAGTCTGTTTAAATCAAGCAGATCACTTAAACTATAAGAATAACTAAAGTGTTTGGGAAAGGAGAGCTGGTTCTATGGCTTGAATGTCTGTGAGTTGCTGCGTGGCTTTGAGAAGTTGTTGATGTTTACTTTGGCTCCTGGACATAGTTTGTTCACCTTTACTTTTGTATTCTACATAATCTTGCCTCCAAGATAGCAGATTCAATGAAACAACCCATGAGGATTTTGAGGAACTCTTCGACATCCTTCTTCCTGACTTTTGTTGGTGCTTAGGTAACTGATGTGGACTTGAATCACCTGGGAAGAAAGTGCCAGAGACCACTCTCTATCTGTTACAAGAGCGGGGGGGACTGGTGGCAAGAAGAGTAATATATTTTCCTTCCCCATAGGATATGGGACTAGTTTATAGGAGCGGATAGAATATTTACTTTGTTGGCATGTTTGAAAATGAAGCTTTTAGATTGCTTGGATTTGTAGAACGGCTTGAAGACCTGAAATGACTTGTTTGGGTGTGAATGTTGTCTTCTTAGCCATACGGAGCGATTTTGTATTAGCCTTGTCTCAATTTGAGCAGTTTCAAAGGGAGCCCAAACACCATACAACCCTCAAAAAGGATAGCTGGCCAAACATGTTAAAGGTAAAGGTAAAGGTACCCCTGCCCGTACGGGCCAGTCTTGACAGACTCTGGGGTTGTGCGCCCATCTCACTTAAGAGGCCAGGGGCCAGCGCTGTCCGGAGACACTTCCGGGTCACGTGGCCAGCGTGACATTGCTGCTCTGGCCAGAGCCAGAGCCGCACATGGAAACACCGTTTACCTTCCCGCTGGTAAGCGGTCCCTATTTATCTACTTGCACCCGGAGGTGCTTTCGAACTGCTAGGTTGGCAGGCGCTGGGACCGAGCAGCGGGAGCGCACCCCGCCGCAGGGATTCGAACCGCCGACCTTTCGATCGGCAAGCCCTAGGCGCTGAGGCTTTAACCCACAGCGCCACCTGCGTCCCGGCCAAACATGTTAGAGTATATATAAACAATGAACTTTTTTAAAGTCTAAAGTTCCTGTGCTCTACTATATTGGAAGCATTGCATTATGTTCCAAGTTACATAACATCTGTGGAAGAATCCATCAGCACAATAATTATGAGGGAGATCTAACATTCATCCTAGATGGTTTTGAATGTTTCTGTTCTGCAGCAGTAAGATTTGCCACCCAAAGGTGAACTGCTTTGGCAAATGGAATTAGTCTTAAGGCCCTTGATGAAGGCATAGGATGCAGCCACTTTGCAAAAGCTAAGCAGGTCTAGGCCTGGACAGGAGAGACCACCTACAAACCCTTTGCATGCTGCCTTTTGTTCCATGGAGGAAGAGTGGGATACATCCAAAATAAATAACATGTTTGTATCATCAAGGCTAAGGCCCCCAACTTTGAGAAGTATTGCTGTGCACTTGTCACTGAAGTTCTCAAGGGACCCCTTTCTCTCTTTTTTTGTAAATAATTTTTATTCATTTTCCAATAAAAAAAATCATATTAATAACAAAACAGACCCAATCTTACCACATTAAAAAAAGAAAAAATACAGCCAATTAAAATAATTTCAAAGGGGAATTCCCATGTTCTGAATTTCAAGAGATAATGTCATTCATTTTCTGCTTTCTTCTTGGTTGTTTCCCAGTTTTCTAATCCTGATATTAACTATCCCCATCTCTCAATCCAACAATTGCTGATATGTGGCTCTCTATCTTTGTTTGACGAGTCCATATTTCTATAATTTCTATAATAAGGAGGTAAATTGTATTCCATATTGTTCCCAGTCATATTATTTTGAAGCACAGTCCTCTTTTGATAGCCCCTCCTTTCTCTGCCATTTCTTGCTCTGAAAGGCTTTGGGCTTCCATCCAAGATTAAAATTAATGACGCCATGTTGTCTTTGATATCCCTTAATAAGATGATGTTTCAAACTGTATCATGGGATGTATTTGGCAGTCAGTCAGTTATATAAATATTGTTTCTGGTTTCCCCAAGAAATAACCACGCCAGCTTTCCTGGGCCCTAGAAAAGCTGGCAGGCATCCAGAATTCACCATCACTCTCCAAACCATATATGAAAATATTCCATGCAAGCAAATGCATCTTTTGCAAAGTACATCCCTTTTGTGGTTCAAATAAAAAGTATCTCCAGCCTCCCTCAGACAAAGGAGACTCTTTTTTCTTTCTGCATCACAACTGCTACCGCCGCCATTTTTCCTCCTTAGCCTGAGCCATTTTCATATCTGATTTTACTCTGCCAATTTTGATTAGGGCTCTCCACTGAGGACTGTGGTGCCAAACAGCCAATTAATTTTACACATCTTTCATTTCCTTGGATAATTAATTATTTCTTGGCAAGGTTCACCAAATCATGAAATAGCAAATATAACACGGCAGCCCCTCATCTCATTAATCAACATGCCAAGATGGGAGCCTTTTTGAAGTCCGAAACTTAACCTCCAGTGACTGTGTAGTTTAGCAGATTTTTCTTTTATCACTTTCCGTCCAGAACACACCTGTTTTTTGTCCAAATCTTTTTAATTTTTAGAAAACAGGTATCTCCTGCTTGTGGGATTGACTCTGGAGAGTTCCTAGTTTGTGCCATGCATCACCCAGCGTCCCAGGCCCCACATCTTTTTGCGTGAGGCAGATAATGGACGATCTGTTGGGCAGCAGGTCCCCCCGTACCCTTGGGGGGGTCAACAGGGCTAATTACACTCATATTAACCCTGAATTTCTTGCACTGCTGGGGGTCCAATCTCATGGGAAGCAGCCATTTCCCTTGGCAGGAAACAGGAAGTCAAGGGACCCCTTTTAATCACCTGGTATTGTATGGCTGTCATTGACATCAAACCTGCTATAAGAGCACCCACTTGTAAATTTTTGAGTAGTTTGCAGAACTACAGACATTTACAAAAAACTAAGGAGAAAAACCTAAAGCAAGTAGCTTGATGAAGCCAGAACATGCTCAGTTGTTACAGAATGTTGAGTGATAGTTGGAAAAGAAAAATTAGGGAAATGCTCTGCTTCAGTTGCTTACAGCTTATAGTATCACAAAAGATATGGCTGGCTAGATTTCTAAATGCTATGATTTTAGAAAGATCTGGGAAATGGCCAATATTTGCCTGGACGCTGAGGAAAGAGATTAGGTCCCCTTGGGTTACTGAGCCAAGGATCCTGTCTTCATAGATCCATCCCACCCTCTTTTTCTCAGAATGAGTGTACAGGTCATTTTTTATTAAAAAGTGAGTAACAGCTCGCCTAGGGACAGTTACACCTGGTCTCAGATTGGGTACCTCTCACTTCTTTTTAATGTAAAACGAAAGGTCTTTCAGATTGCAGAGCTGATTTAAGCTGTCAAAGTGCTACAAATGATTATGCCCCCCTCCCCGTGTGCAGCCTTTGTAATCTAATTCAGGGTGTTTTTCAGTGAATGGGAATATCCCACTCTCTAGTAGGACAGGAGAACAATCTTATAAATGGAATTTGCCCTTAATTCTGGAGTAAGATGGAGTCAAAAAAATTGTGAGGGCATGGAATGGGAACTTAAGCTTCTAGAAGGGAAGCAGTGCATAGAGTGGCTGGGGGAGCCCAGCCAGATTGGTGGGGTATAAATAATAAATTATTATTATTAGGTACATTATATTAAAACCTACAATTGATCCAACTAGCTAAACATTGTCCACATTGATTGGTAGCAGCTCTCCAAGGTTTCAGGCAGGAGTCTCTCCTAACAGTACTTGAAGATGCTGGTGACTGAACCTGGCACCTTCTGCATGCAAGACAAATGTCTCAGGGGGGTTGAGAGAAAGAAATACGTTCACACTAGATCTTCATGGAACAGCTGCCGGGCAGACATGATCTGCAGCAGAGAATTGGAGAATGTTAGCATTGTTTAACTCTTAATCAGCTGCTTTCCCCCTGCAGCCTCTTTCCTTCAGTACAGGAAAGTTTTTTGTGTGGAAAGGGGTGCTCTAAGCTTGCTGTCCATAGATCAGGACTTGTTTGTACTTTCTCCACCCAGAGTGGCTCACATGAACCTTGGGAGAATAATTTCTTCCTCAGATATTCTCTGCTTCTTTCTCTTGGGATTGGACAGAAGAGAATCAGTGCCTCGGCAGATGTCAGCTGGTAGGATTGGACAGAAGGAAAAAGAAGGAAGAGAGGATCTTCTTGACTTTGGCACTAAACTTTGTTACCACCTTTTCTAGAGTGGGGAAGGGTACTGTAGTCAATGCTTAATTGCATGGGCTATGCACTGCTGTGAGGGAAGGCAGGAATGATCTTTGTTGAGATATTTTCCTGCTTCTCAACTGCTTGGGTGTGTGGTGTGACTAGTCGTGGGATTTAGACCAACTGTGCATATATGGGAGTGGTAGCCCATGTCCAGTGCTACTTCCGCTTCTGTGGAGGGGTAACATCTGGCTTACATGATAGGTGTTTCATTTACAATCTTCAACTGCTTGCTGGGCGATGGAAGAAAGAAGCACTGCTTCCCTACACTGTAGAGGAAAGTAGGCAAGTGAATAGCTTCCTGAGAGGAGTTAACTCTAGACCTAATATGCAACAATGCTTTCCTTGTGCTCCTTTCTAGATTCTTGCCTAGGTAGAGGAAAGGGGAAAGCAAAGCTGCTTAAAAATAAAAGAGAAACTATAGGACTGAAAATAAAGAAAGCAGAGTTCTCAGGAACCTTCTTCCAGACCCACAACACAGCCAGCCTGGGGCAGCAGGGAGTGCCTCTTTCTGGTGAGCTCAAAGGTTGGCTTAATCTTAACCCTAAGAGAAGGTTCTAGTCCAGATGTAAAGTCTTGTCTGTCTCTCCCAACAGTAGAAAGGGCTTTACAGTCCTGCACAGTTTGAACATATTTTATAGATTGTGCTGTGTATATTTAAGGTGGAATTAAGAAAATGAAAATACATTTTTCAAAGAACTATGTGCAATTTCATATTTCTCCAGGTACAATGAGAACACAGATAACAAAACATGAAGTCTTTGTGAGCTCCCTGTGCTCCTCCCACCTCCAGGCCCCAACTCTGGGCCCACTTCAGTCAGAATCCTTCAATGTCACATTCTCTCCCTCCCTTCAACATTCAGAATGAAAAATATAATTAAGTATTGCTTCTTTATCCCCAACCGGCTCTTCTCCTTGCAAAAAGTGTCTTCACAAATTTAATTCCATTATCCCAAAGGCTCCTGTACCCCACCCACAGATCTTAGGAGTCATAACAAACAAATCTTGACATCTTTGGTTAAAACAACACACACACACACACACACACACCACAGAGCAACACACTGCCCAGTATGCTCCTATTTTGGCCTGTGGTGTCTGGCACAAAAGTTTCTTTTCAAGAAGGAAGCATTAGTGCTGAGCTTTCTGCTCACTGGAAGTTGGATATTCTTCACTTTTCCTTCCTAATCCAATCCATTCCTCCTCCTCTCATACAGTTGTTGCTGGACCATACTGAAACAGGAGAGGGGAAGTCTCTTTGATCCGGACATAGAACCTCCCATCAGGCCAAGCCTTGTGGAGCGAGAGGGGCAGGAAGTCATTTGGAAGCCACTGCTCAACTTCATCTGACACGAACACTAGTCCAAAGTGTTCCAATTGGTCTTCACTGTAGCAGAAAGCATCTGCATTTCCCAGGACATCGCGTGAGACCTCGTTCATCTCCTGCACCACCAGCTTCACCACATCTTCTGCCGACATCTTGTTGGTGAGGTGCAGCTGTGCAGAAATAGAGGTAAGTAAGAGCAAGAGAATGGGCAAAGAAAGACGAGGGTATACCGAAATAAGCTGGCTCCCCCTAAAGAATAAAGCCAGATACTTAACTGAGAAATTAATGTGTCTTCCTAAACTTATTCCAGTCCCACAAGAATAAAAACTGAGGGCACTGTACTCTAGCATAATTGAATTTGGTGAGCTATCCTAGATTTAATTTGAGATCTGCATATAGTATTGGTGTCCACAGGCCTTCTGGATAAACAAGAAAAGGACTTTTGGCCATGCCAAAAAGAGCAGAACATTGAAGATGTTCTGCTGATGTGGCATAAAAGTTGCCTGATCACTCTTTTTAGGAGCATACCAGTGAGAAATGAGGATAGAAATAGTGATACTATGAAAGCAGCTTTGGAAGATTGCAGTCCAACTACATCATTTCCCCTTGCTTTCTATACCAAGGAATATTGTCTAAATGCAAAGAGCTATACACCATGGCCATACTCACCATGACACCACCACTCCAGAATAGGTGGTCAGGTTTGGCTTAGGTTTGAGTCAAGCTTAGGCCAGGCTTTTTTTCAGTTGGAACTCGCCAGGTGGGCACCATTGCCATTATAAGAGAGAAAGGGAGCCATTCATGATGAGTTTCAGCACCTCTTTTTCTAGAAAAATAGCACTGGCTTGGGCTACATACCAGTCATGGCTACAACCACCAAGAACGATATAGAGTATATGACTGCCACCCATTTGGGCTCTATATGATAATTCTTTAACAAACATTGTCTCCTGTCTATTTATTCATTTTATCCGACTGTCCAAAATGTAGACACTATGAAGCCAGACTGAAGTTCAACCCTGACATTACACACAACCATAGTTTCAAAGAAGAATCAAAGAAGGCCATGGGCTCACACACTATTATCTGTTCCCAGAAACAAATGCCTCTCTCCCTACTCTAACCTATTTGGTCTTATGCATGATTTTTGATAACCCTGGTTAAGGGTGTTTCTTAATTCAGGACACTGGTTCTGAAAGAGGATCCTATGGCCCACCCCTAATCCCTAAACCACAGTTGTATCTGTAATGCCTTCCTATGCTAATGCTTCTCTAATCAATCAACATCCTTCCTTCTATGCTAGAAAACATCCTTTGATAGTGGACATAAATCACCATTCTCTTTTAAATGTTATGTTATGGTGAATAGTTCCTTAGTCCCAAGGTCTGGAAGAGAGGACAGCAGAGACGATGCCCTGGTGTCCCGTAGTCAACCCAGTACAATCTATGTATCTACACCCGAATGGAATCTTTACAAAGCTCTTTGCTCCAGTGACTGCAGTGTGATTTATCTTCAGAACAAATGCTGTTAGCTAGAATGGTAAAGTTTATTGGTCCATAGTCTGAACCAATATGACTTGTGATGTGGATGGAAGGTTAATCCTTAACAAGTCAATGGATGCCTAGTGCATTCATATTATTACACCCTGAAGGCTACACTGTAATACCATACCGTGTTCAGATCTACACTTTACATCTCCACCCCATTTACTCCATTTGAAAATTTGGCTATTTATTATTCATGAAGCCCTTAGTTAAGAGCATCATAATAAACCACCATAAAAGTGCAGCATTGCAAGTCACAATCAGCATTGCAAGCTCAACAACTGAACCAGGCTGATGTGGAAATGAACAACTCACTGGACATAATCCCCCGTAAATAAGGTAAAGGACCCCTGGACGGTTGTCCACTCAAAGGTGACTATGGGGTGCAGCACTCATCTCGCTTCAGGCTGAGGGAGCTGGCGTTAGTCCACAGAAAGCTATCTGGGTCACGTGGCCAGCATGACTAAACCGCTTTTGGTGCAATGCAACACCATGACGGAAGCAATGACGGAACGCCGTTTACCTTCCCGCCGCAGTGGTACCTGTTTATCTACTTGCACTGGTGTGCTTTCAAATTGTTAAGTTGGCAGAACCTGGGACAAAGCAACGGGACCTCACCACCATCACGTGGATTCAAACCGCTGACCTTCCAATTGGCAAGCCCAAGAGGCTCAGTGGTTTAGACCACAGCACTACCTGCTAATAAATAAATAAGGTACCGGAGGCAGGAACATTATGTTTCGGGACATGTTAGGTTGTGTCTGTAGTGTGGTTTTATAGTGAAAAGGATGTATAATCTAATAAAAATAATACATATTCTTTTTGCAAGTGCAAAAGTAAAAGTACAGGGAGCTGCTGTCTGGATGCATCCTCAGATCATATGGAATAATTAACAACAGCATTCCAATTCTCTGTGGCCTACTGACACTACCATTGCCAGTTCTGGGACGCAGCCCCAAAAGAAGCAATAGTGAGAAACCCATTTAATGGAAAGTATCAGGAAGGGGAAGGGTCACATAGCCAAATCTAGGAAAAAGGAATACATCTTCTTCCTGCAAGTGTTGCCTCCATTTTCAGTACTGCACTATTGTATTGATGAGCCAAGACCAGGATTTTAATGATACCTTAACGCTTGTTTCTTTGGAGAGCCCTGTTTCGTACTGAGGGCACACACGTAAGGCGAAGGAGCCTGTTGACTTGACCCGGTTTGCTACATGTCCTGGATCTGCTGCCTCCTGGAAGGTTCGAGTCCATTCCACTGAGCGTGTCCGAAAGACAGGCTCAGAGCTCCCTGCAGGACAGCCATGCCTGGGGCTGAATTCTGAGCCTGTCCCAAGTCTCACAGGGCTGCAACGGCCTGCAGTTCTGCTTTCAGTTGGTGAACTGTCAACAGAGCCAGGACAAGACTTTCTGGCCCCATGACAAAGGGGTTTTGGGAAATCCAGGCTGCTGGTGCGGACACAGTAGGCCTGTCTCTTCTCTGTGATGCGCAGCAGCTCTATCTGCCGACTAGGAAGCACAAAGTCACTGTCATAAAGCTCTGGGGGAGGCCGAGGCTCCTCTGGAGGAATAGGGGGTGTCTTTAGCTCATGGTTCTGCAGGACATCAGGGGCACTGTCCCTCAAAGGGCGTGGATTTCTTCTACTGCAGTACTCAGGCCCTGAAGAGGGGTAAAGAAGGTCAAGCTCTCTGGGGCTTTGGGCTCTGCTGGAGTCATAGTCACTGTCTGTAGCTAAGAATACTTCTGATGAGCCCTCTTCATCTGAGATTCCATGTGAATCTGAAAGAAAATGATAAAAAGATTACTTCTTTATCGGGGAGTTATCTTGGAAGAATGTGCAGTAATTCACTCAAACAAGCTGTACAAGTGGACCTGAGGGACAAACCTTTTTCTACTCCAAGCCTGGGAGTTCTGATTGGCTAGAGCAGGGGTGAGGAACCTCTGGCTCATGGCCAATCTTGCTCTGCCAGGTTGTTTTCCTGGTAACACAAACTGAATGGCAGTTGCGTTACCTGTATAATCCTGGGAACTGGATGTAACCTGTTTAAAGCATTTATGGGCAAGAGCACAACATCATCAGTTTACTTGGAAGTGATCTTTGTGAGTCTCTTCCCAATCTAGTCTCCTTCCTCTTTCTTTTTAAGATTAGAGCAAAAGGGATTCTGACACTCCACTCTTGCCACTCCACTTTTGCCCAGTTTCTTTTCACTGCCAATTTTTAACCATTTTTGCCTGGAACATGTTTATCCCACAATCCTCAAACAGATTCTGCACATGCCTTCCTCGTTTTTCTAGAAAATATATATGTACAAGGGAGGTATTTGTCGCCCCATAGGACGCACCTAGTTTTTCGGGGGGAAATACAGGAAAAAAATTTTATTTCCCCCCCAGGTGCGGGGCTGGGGCGGGGGAAGCCCGAGCTTTCCCCGACCCCAGCCCCCAGAACAGGCTGCTATCTCCCACGGCTAGTGGAGAGCTGCGCAAAGCCCGAAGCCTGGGACGTGCTGAGCTTAGCGCGCCGTAGGCTTCAGGGTGCAGGCAGCTCTCCGCAAGCCGCGCAGCTCTCCTACGGCTTGTGGATAGCTTCCTGAAGCCTGGAGAGCGAGAGGGGTCGGTGCACACCGACCCCCCTCACTCTCCTGGCATCAGCGAAAGACTGCATTTGCACCATAGGACGCACACACATTTCCCCTTCATTTTTGGAGGGGGAAAAGTGCGTCTTATAGGGCAAAAAATACGGTAGTTTAGGTGTCGTTACTAACAAGTAGCTGGCAAGAGGTACTAGAGATTATATTAAAGATTACAATGCATCAGATTCTGACAACTCCTAAATTTATGCTATCAGGATATCTGGAAGGTTAATGATAGAAGTTTTCTTATTAAAATGCTGGTGACAAAGATAACTTGGTATAGATAATGGAAGTTGTGATAGCACCTTCAGCTTTACATGCAGTGGTTAAGGAGGGAAAGACTGCTTTCATATGTAAAGGCCTATAAAGTAGATAAATCCAAGGAAATCAATAGCAAAGAAAAGGATGCATTTATTTATTAAAATATTTCTATACCGCTGTATAATAAAAAATACATTATAGCAGTTTACAACAATATAAACAGAAAACCAAATAGTAAAATTATAAATGTTAAAAACAAGGGAACGACCATAGATGCTTCTGCAGATGATCTCAGTGATCAAGCTGGAATATAAAGGTTCAAGCGATCCCCAAAGTGCCCTGGACCCAAGTTGTTCAGTGCTTTGTAAATCAATACAAGAACCTTGAACTTGGCTCAGTAATAGGTGGGTAGCCAGTGCTGCTCTTTTAACAATGCTGTTACATGTTCTTGACTAGAAACTCCTCATCAGCAATCTGGCTGCAGCATTCTGCACCAGCTGGAGCAGCCCCACAAAGAACACATTATAGTATTCTATCCTCGAGGTTACCAATGCATGGACTGCAGTGGTTACCAGTGCATGGACTATCCCTGTCCAGGAACAGCCATAGTTGGCAAACCAGATGAAGCTGGTAAAAGGAACTCATAGCCACAGGGGACACTTGGGCCTCTAGTGACAAAGATGTATCCAGGAGTACCCCCCAAACTTCTTCTAAGGGAATGCAAACCCATCCAAAACAGGTAACCACTCACCTAAAGAGTCTTTATTCAGTGAAACAGATTTATCTGTAAAATGGATTTTGAAAAACATCTGGGCAAAGAGAATAAGCGAGAATAAGCTATCTAGGGAGATAAAGTGGTAGAATGTCCTTGTCAGAATGCTTCCAGAAGAGGTTGTCCAGACAGTTACTGGGGAGGTTTTAGATAAGATACCTTGTGTTAGAGCAGAGGGCTGGACTAGGAGAGGGGATTGAATAGCAGTTATAAAAAGTCCAGAAAAATGCAAAGGAAACTCTCACCAGAGTTGAGCTTGCGGCTCATTTCAGGAGAAGGGGTAGGAGAGGGAAGGAAGTCCAAATGGGAAGAGGTCGATCGTGTTTTCTCCTTTAGTACAATGCTAGATTCTTCAAGAAACCATGTGAGTGGGATGCCACCAGAAGGCTGCTTGTACCGGGCATGCTGCAATGCATCCATCATCCAGCGCATTTCTCGCCAAATCTCCTCCATTTGCTGTCCAAGAGAAAAACACAGAATCAGCTCCTTTTTTGACACTGAAAAATCATTCAGGAGGTTGCGCAGCAGGCTAGCCACAAGTTTTGCCATCTTTGTATGAGAAGGAGTTGTACACGCATATTGATGGATGCTCTTAAAGATCCTCCATATGGGGTGGATCTGGTTTCTATATACTTATGTTAATACACATGTAGAGCTTATGCACACTGGGGTGTAGTCACTTGGTGTGGCATGGGTAACTTTTTACAGCCTTGAAACTACCCCACACATTCCTTGAAACTCCTTAAGACTGCTGTGCTGTGCTGCCAATCTGGATAAATAGGGTTCATTCATTGAACATGTCTCAAACAGGAGCACTTTCCTAGGATTGCATCATTTCTCATAACTCCCCTTCTAATCCCCACTCCATACTTATTCCCTGAATTCAGGATTTTGCAGAGAAGTAAATTTACCCAAGGCCATAATAGAAAGTGGCATAAGATCAATTTCTTTTTAAACAGTCATTGAAATTCCCTCACATCTTGACCCTTTGCATTCAAACTGCCAGGCAGTTAAGATCAATCTCAGGCAGGTAAGCTTCATTTTGGTGGTCCACAGTGTGTCTTTGGATTTGTGGTTGAAGACAGGAGATGGCCCATCCATTGCATGAAATATTTATATTGATTTTTAATTGTATTTTTATTGCATGCTTTTTTATTTTGTATTTTATTGTGTTACAGTTGGAATTCAATGTAATTCAAATCGTAATACAATATATATATGAAGACAGGAGTGCCTGGCGTTCTCTGGTCCATGGGGTCACAATGAGTCGGACATGACTAAACGACTAAACAACAACAACAATACAATATATAAAAAAGGAATAAAAAGCATTAAGTGGTCTGCCAAGACCTTCAGCAATTTTCAAGTGGTCCATGGGGGGAAAGTTTTGGAGTCAATGTTCTAGAGGACAAATTTGGATTTGACAAGAGACAAGCTTAACACTTAGATGGGCTTGCTGGCTAGAGCTGCTGCATGCCTTTGAGATCCTTCATTATTGACAATAAATAAATCTTAACGCAGCACAACACAGCTGAAAGCATGCTGGCATCACCAGCCAGATGCTTTGACTAGTAAGAAAAAAAAGAGAGTTCTGGGGTAGGAGCTATCCTATAAAACGATGTTGGTTACTTACTACTAATGTTCTTTCTGGAGTATGCAGCAGGATCCAGTAAACAGTGAACTAACACTCCCACTGCCCTAGAACAGCCAGGATCGTGTTGTTATATATTCTCAGAGTGTGCCTGGGCATCTATATGACAGCAGAACAGGAAAGATCTGCTTCAAGGACCCTAATTTGCAGAAGGTCTGCCGCTCAGCTACCAAGCAGTTAGTGTTAGCCAGGCTGGGTCTGGATGGTATATATGCCTCTGGGTTAATAGGTCATTGCTACCACATACCCTGAAATGCCAGGTGAAGGAGGTTGAAAAACAGGTCTACTGGACCAAAAAGGTACTTGCCAGGATGATGTGGGTTTCTTCCTCAACATCTTGTAAATCAGTGGGGTTCACAGAAAGGCATATAGAAATCCTCTTGTCACTGAAGATTTAGGGTGCCCAACCCCTCTGCTCCTTCATCCAAAAACCTGGAGAACTTGTGGTTGTCCATGGTCTCCTGAACCACTGCTGAACTTGACTTAATATTAACTAGGGAAACTCCATTCTCTGCTTGCTGAGGAAGTCTGCACATTTGCAGGGCCCTTGATGTGCTGGTCATTCTTGTAGAGAAGGCTGGCCTCCACCAAAGTCACCCAGCAGGAAGGATTCCTGTGTGGCATGTCTCTCCTTGCATGTTCAGGTGCACTTTCACTGTTATGGTGTGGACTAAGCCATAGGTGAAAGTGAAACTGTCATGCAAAGGCCTAAAAGGGTGAATAAGATCACTCACAACTCCAGCTAGTCTATGCTGTGAGGTCACTCATGATCGTTTCACATCCCCTGAACCATCCTTCCCCAGCAGAGGAGACTGGCAATGGATGTCATCACTATGGAGGGAGGATTGTGAAGACGTGATACCTTTGCATGACTGGATATACTTGTCCTTCCCTTCCCTTTTAGACAATAGGCAGAAAAAAAGCAAATTAATAAGGAACCAGGAGCTGGCAAAGTAAGAATAAAAAACCATGAAGGAATAAGAAGCAGGATCTGTAAAAAGCTCTGTCTTAAGGCAAGGTATGGAGCCAGAGACTCAAGAGTTGACTGATACAATCATTTTGGTTCCATGTGACCTTGCCTGTCCTAGGGCAGTGAGATTGTTAATCCCCTGTTTACTGGAAACATTTTGCATGCAATCCCAAAGCAAGAGAGCAATATTCCAGCAATTAGCCATGTAAAGAAGATATATTGGATTGGTTATACAGGGGATCAGCAATTTGTTGCCTAGCATATCATGCCGAGCATTTGACACTTAATACTTTCTACTATTCCTCTGTAACATACCTGTATATAGTCCTGAACTTGTTGATGCCTCTGCTTGGCAGTAGTTAATTCTGAGTCTGAGAAGGCCTCCCTGAGGCTCTGTTGAGAGAGAAGTGACTCCAGCTCCAAGAGGGCAGACACTTGGCAATACTGACTAATGAACTCGTGGTCATAAGTGAAAAAATGAACTGGAAAACAAAGGGAGAGGAGGGGGTCAAGGATTACCAGGGGACCATCAGAGAAGCAGATCTAATCATTGCCAACAGAACTGGAGCTATATATAAAGTAGAAAAAAGCTCACAGATGAATTTGGACTATCAATATTTGTTTGATTTTATTGCAGTGACCAACATGTATCTCATATCTACCCTCCCCCCCAAAACCCTCAATTTGTTACTAAAAGAAAAAGTTAAAAAATATTAAAACTTGACCTTTTTTAAAAAAAAAATCTCTTTGACTGCTCCTGTAAGTTCCCCAGTGTCGTGCCATGATGCTTAAAAAAATGTGTCCACCTTAAAAAGAAATATTAAACTGACTGTTCCCATGGTTCCCCCACTGTGATAATTTAATGGGGAAACGGTTTTGTGACACCCACCCACACATTATGTCCTTAAAAGGGGACCACACCCACTTTTACACTGTAGCCACGCCTATTTTCATAATTTGGTCCAGAGGGTTAGCCATGGGTCAATGTAGCCTTCAACCTGAAAAAATTGGTATATATGTGGTCCTCAGGCCAGGGCTGGATTAAGACCTTTAGAGGCCCCAATCACTTAAAGATTTTTAAAGTACTTTTTAAGAAACTCATTGGATTAAGGATGACATGAGACAGTCCCTTTGTGAAGAAGCAGGAAGCAGAGGACAATAAAATCGATACACCCCAAAGGGTCCCCATGTAGCCATTCTCACCTAGCTCAAAGATCTGAAGTGGAAGTGTGAGAAAGCCAGACCGAGGTGTGTAAGGATTGTTCTGGCCAGGGGCAGTACACACATCCTCAGAGGGAGGCAGAAGAAGGAGAAATGAGACCTGTCCTCCGAAGTCCAGAACTTCCTGACTGTACAGGCGAAAATCTTTGGCCTGTAGAATTCAAACATGAGAAGGCAATGTTTTATTGATGTACAGCCACAACTTAGCAACCAGTTGAACATGTATGGGGGATGATTCTTTGAACTGAAATGGCTTTTCCCTAATATTGGGATATTTCTGGAAGACATCCTTTTAGATCTTTGCCATTGTTCATAGATACATTCTTACTAAGTTTTGGCAAAGTAACATAGAAGGCCAACAAGGCTTTACATAAGAAGCAAATGAACTTTTGGGAGGTGGATAGCAGGATCTAATGTTTAGACTGGCATTTCTGCTGCTGTCAGACTCTCCTAATCCTATAGGGTAGAATACCCTTTTTTTAAAAAAACTTTTAAAAAAAAATCACTCCCAGGGGTTCATCTTGCAGGCTTCTTTTGTTTAATCATGCCAAAAAAAAACTAGGTACAATAGTTTTAGCCAATATTTATAAAGTTGACCTACTTTAGACATTCTCTGAGCTGCAGTCCTATCATACAATTTGCACTACTGCCTGAGAAGGGGCTGCTTACACTGCAGTACAGAGAATCTGCATCAGAATGGGAATCATTTCAGTGTAGGGCTCACCCTTGGCTACATTGTTCTTGCTTATAAAGAATAATTTCTATCTGTATATTGGCTTAATATTCATGATATGAAGAAGAAATGTAAAAAATGTAAACTGGCGCCAGTACAGTAATGTTTCACTGAGCTACAAAATCAGCAATACCTCTTTTTCCTCACACACACAATACAGCCCTGCCTAAAAGTTACCTCATGCAGTGGGATATTGACCAATTGCATCAGCTCTTTGATTGCCACTTGAAGCTCCTGAAGGAAGAGATTCTGGGTGGTCTCGAGATTTTGCTCTGTGGGAATTGGCTCCTCCACACTGGCTTGGTGTTGCAGCCACTCCCATTCCTCCCTTGAAAAGAAGACATAGGGATAAATGCACAGATAGCTTACATGCAGTAAATGCCTAGGAAAAAATGCACATGATTATGTTGTTGCTTGCTAGGACGTGCATTTTCACACTTCTTCTGGAAGTGCTTTCATATAGGAAATGTGTGATGTCTAAAGAAGCCCTCAACGTCTGCATATCATCAGGGCATTTAGTATGGGAATGAATATGGACTTTTCACGTGAAACCTGGCTTTTTCACTTGGAAGGAACTAGGGCAAAGAGCTAGGAGCAGGGGGGAAAATCATTTTTGGACCACTAAGTTAGGTGGTATAAGGCATACAACCCTAAAGTTCTTATATTGGACCCATGAGCCAGCAGAGCAGAGAGAGTTAAAAATATCTCACTGCCATAGTCTGAGATCAGAATAGGAACCTGCAGTTGCTTCAGAAGTTACAGATTGGTTATACCACCTGGAGCTGCTATCACATGATTGATATGCAGCCAAAAGATCTCAGTTCAGTATGTGACTTTTCCTTACTTAGTACATATAACATCATTTCATGAGCAATTCATCAGATATCTGGAAATATCTTCTTTTAACATCACCATCTCAACCTGCTGGCAAACCTGCCTGCCCTGTCCATATATACTCTCTTCCATTTCTCTTGACCGTACCCATTTAGCTGTAGTCAAACCAACAAGGGATCTCCCTAACTCTAACCCTCTGACCGAGAGCAAGTGATGTAGAGCACAATGGGATTAAGAAATAACCCTGTCCATCAATTTATGCTGCAGGCCTGGATTGAAAGCCCTACCTGGAGATGTTTGGGTTGCTTCGTATCTTCACATGACATAATATGTTGGGTAAACGTTCAGGCACCAACACTCGGATCTGGTCAACAGCACTACAGAGCTTCAGGTAACCCAAATAGAGACCTGGGGGGAGAGCCTGGCTGCTTCGCTGGTGGTAAACCAGCTTGTCCTAAAGGGAGAAAATGACCATAAAATGGCACATCTTGCTGCAGAAACCTGACAGAATTCAACCGAGAAAGAGGGACCCCACAACAAGGCTAAGATCCCAAGATGCTGCTGTTCTAGCCAGTAAGGGTTAAAACAGTGGTGGATTAAAAAGAAGAAGAAGAAGCAGAAGAAGCAGATCAAACTTAACAGTTTGTGTGGCTTGAATTCAAAGTTCAGTCTAGCTATTTTGTCTGCAGCTTCCTGGATCCAACCAAGACCAAAAGCCTCAGGAGACAGACTGGCACGGGGCAGGAGGCACCAGAAATTTTACAAAGGAGACTGTTGTTGTCAGATATCCAGACTAGTGCTGCAATCTCCAGGAACAGAGACTGCGTTGAACTGGCCCTTTAGTGGTTTGGCCTTTGCTAATCCTGGCAATGGCTTTGAATAAGCACTTTCAATAGACCCTTGTACAGGTGCTTGAGTGCCTTTTGTTGCTGGAGACACTTGGCTGACTGAGAGGAAATGAAAAGAGAGAGGAACAACTAGACGAGGGGTCAAGAGGAGGAGGAAAGGCTGGGCACTCACGGAAGGGATTCTTTGCTAAGACCTGCTAACAAGCTGGGAAAACAACTGCGACTGGATGCAAGAAGGGTAGATGTATCAAAAATAGTTATCTGAATCCCTAGTGGGAAAACTTACACCTGGGAAACCAACTTTTCCTTTGCCTCTGCAAAGTGTCACATACCTTGAATAAAAACTAAGCAAAAAAGAAGCTGAACTTCTGCACTCCTAAACAGGGCTTAATGCAAGCCAAGTGTCACCACAATTTAGCCCCAGAATCCATTTTGCAGGGCCACTGAGTATGGCCTGGGAAGAGTCCGTAGGATCAGAAAGGGACTTGAAGGGTTGCATTAGACCCCCTAGGGGTTCTCCATCCTTTTCTCTGACTGGCAGTGGATTTTCAAGGTCTGAGGTAGTGGTCTTTTCTAGCCTGCCTTCCTAAAATCTTTTTAACTGGAGAGACTTGGGACTGCACCTGGGATTTTCTGTATGCAAAGTATTTAGTCTGTCACTGAGTGCCTCTGAATATGAGCACAGCCTTTCCATCACTACACACACACACACACACACACACACACACACACACACACACCAGCCACCTGCATGGTCATCAGCAGCACATCCAGAGCTGTAGGCTCTTCTGGAGATGAGATGGACTTGCGGCTTGTCTGCAGCTTTGAGAGGGGGACCCAGTGGACGCTTTCAAAGGTCTGATTTGTCTTCACCTCCTTTAAGGTCACAACTAAAATATTGCCCTGCTTGTCTTTGATGGGCTCAAAAAAGACATGTCCCAGATCCTGAATTCCCAGCAGACCCTTCAAAGAGAGGAAAAAGTCATTTATGGAGAGTGGAGTCTGGCTCTAGATAGCATATCCTCCATACTCTCCAAGGGTTTTTCATGGTACCTTGGTTCCCGAATGGCTTGGCTCCTGAACAAATCAGCTCCCAATGCCGCAAGCCCAGAATTGAGCCAAACGTCTGACTGAACAGCTTATGCGGCTTCTGCTTGAGTGCAGGAAGCTCCTGCAGCCAATCGGAAGCTGCGCCTTGGTTTTCAAACCGTTTCAGGAGTTCGAGAACCAAGGTACCACTGTAACAGTAAAAGGTATTGAGCATTTAAATATTCAGACAGAAGTGCTCCTTTGCTACCTAAAGCCAAAGTCACCTGACAATACATGAATAATAAGCAGGGCTGTCAACAGATGAAAACATATTTTAACAATTAACCAATTAAATTTACATACATTTATATATTACAATACTTTGGCAAAGCTGTTTTTAGTGAATCTGAATGAACACAATGTTTTTTACTCATTATGAAGAGTGACTAAGATGGCCATTGGCTTCTTGAAATCTTTACTTTCTGCTGTCTGTCAATGCAAATATTCATCGTACATAGTTAAAAACTTGCTTGCGAAAAAGCTTAACCACATATGGAACTGGCTATACATGATAGCCAACAAGTACAGCCATTCAATATGTCACTATCATTTATAATACCACCAGGCTGAATAACCTTTCATCGGGAAACTGGTAGGGTGTACATAGTCTGCACCACTGCCCTCCCAATTTTCAGTCACCTCCTATTTTCATATTTGTTACATATTTATTTCTGCTTATTCTCCGCCACCTTTGAGGTCTGTTGTCAGGCAGAAAGGAAGAATAGGTTAATATTTTCTGCAATCTATATCACTTTTCTCAATAATTACTTTACTGGCATTGAAGGAATCTGTTTTGGAGGACTACTTCCAAGTACTTGGTGTGCATTATATATCTGCAACTAAACTTTTAACTAATGAATTGCACTAGTTAATCAATTAAAGCTTGATCTATTAAGATACTTGTTAAAACATGCAAAATATAGCATAAAAATAGAAATGTCTGTTTTGCTCCCAATAATGTAGCACAGAGACGACATAATGGCTTCACAATGTGCATGTTGGGTATGAAACAAATTTTTGAACAGATAACCATTTATTATTAGGATTTTCCCCAAGAGGTGAGTTTATGTTGGAAAGGAACACAGAAATTAGCCCCTGGCCAGAAACACTCCCAAGAAACTCTGTACCTTATCAATTGCTTCTGCCTCAAACTCAAATGCCTTCTTAGTGATGGATATATCTCCTTGACTTTTCAATCCTACCCACCTGCCTGAGTTGCTTATTACAGTGGTGCCTCGGGTTAAGTACTTAATTTGTTCTGGAGGTCTGTTCTTAACCTGAAACTGTAGCTAATGGGGCCTCCTGCTGCCGCTGCATGATTTCTGTTCTCATCCTGAAGCAAAGTTCTTAACCTGAGGTACTATTTCTGGATTAGTGGAGTCTGCAACCTGAAGCGTCTGTAACCTGAAGCGTATGTAACCCGAGGTACTACTGTATATGAAGGGCATTAGATCTATCTAGCTGAAGTTCAGATCTAATGATTTTGACCTAAATATCCATGGATTGAGCATCAGATATATGAGTGATATGTGCCTAGCTGGCAAAATACCCATCTTTGGAACTCCTGTGCCTTGAAGAGGCCTCTTTTCTTACCTGCATCTGTGAGATGGCCAGAAGCATCTTGAGACGTGTTTGCAGAATGCAGGAACATGATGATTGGGAGACAGTGACACACTGACGCAGCCACAGGATTTCATCCCACATGCACGATACCTACATCAAGTATAGCAACAGGTCATTTTAGGATTCTCATGTCTGCCCAGTTCTCCATACCTGCCCATACAGCAGGTATGGAGTTCCCCAAGTTCAGCATTTTTTTTTTTTAATTAATAGAGGAAACATGTTTGTATCCTAACTAGAATCCCTCTCTCGCTGCAACTGTGCGCCTTTTCATATTGTCCTATGCTAGGTTCCCTCTCCTTATATTTAAATTTGTCTTAAGTAAAGTAACAATATTGTTTTTTACTTACTAGAAATCGGATGTGAAAGGTAAATGTTTCAATGGACTACAAAATATGTATTTAGATGTAAATTTATAATGTTCTTTTAAACATATTTATTTAACCAGTTAGACCCAGTTCTCTGAGTGCATGTTCTGGAAGTTGGGCAACAGGGGCAGTACAGGATTCCTTTTGGTGTACCGACCTCCCCGCTGCACCAAGGATTCCCTGCCCGAGCTGCAGCTTCAGGTCGTGGCGGATGTTCTCCTGGAGACACCTAGTTTGGTTGTCCTAGGGGATTTTAATATCCATGCTGACACGACCTTACAAGGGGCCGCTTGGGACTTCATGGAAAGCATGGCCTCCATGGGGCTGTCCCTGAATAAGTTTGGCCCAACCCATAGTCGCGGACATGCCTTGGACCTGGTGTTTACCTCTATGGATGTTGGTGATCTGACACTAAGTAAAAGAGAAATGAAAGAAGTGCCATGGTCAGACCACTTCCTGGTGCAATTTGACTTCTCCGCGACCCAAATGGTATCCAGAGTGTGGTAGGGGATGCTTTATCCCATGTTGATGGCCCTTCAGCTGATTCCCTGGTGGCCCGCTGGAATGTGGAGTTAACCAGGGCTATTGACTGTTTGGCTCCGAAGCGCCCTCTCCGACTGCATGGAGCCCGGACAGCCCCGTGGTTTTCCACGGATCTGAGGGCAATGAAACAATCGTTGAGACGGCTAGAGCGCCGGTGGTGGATGACCCATTCTGAAGTTGACCGGACACAGGTTAGAGCTCAATGTTGAGCCTACCAAGTGGCGGTAGCGACGGCGAAGAAGACTTTCTTCGCCGCCTCTATTGCATCGCAGAAAACAGCAGCAGGAGACTTTTTCAGGTGGTCCGCAATTTAGCGGAACCACCTGCTACATCGGGGCCCAGTACGGGCCACATGATCTCCTGCAATTATTTTGCAAAGTTTTTTTGCAGATAAAGTCGCTCAGATTCGGGAAGAGGTAGACGCCACCGTGGGAGCAGGGCCAGGGCGGGAGAGTGCTAGAGTCCTGTCTAGTCAAATTGCGTGGGATCAATTCCAATCTGTTACCTCCGAGGATGTGGACAGGCTGCTTGGACGAGTGAAACCAACCACCTGTCTCCTGGATCCTTGCCCATCCTGGCTTATAAAAGCTAGCTGGGAAGGGCTGGGTGATGGGTTTCGTGGGGTGGTGAATGCTTCCCTCCGTGAGGGAGCCTTCCCAGACCCGCTGAAAGAGGTGGTTATTAAACCGCTTCTTAAAAAACTATCTTTAGATGCGGCCACGATGGCCAACTATCGCCCAGTCTCAAATCTTCCATTCTTGGGCAAGGTGATTGAGCGAGTGGTTGCTGAACAACTCCAGGCATGCCTGGAAGAAGCGGACCATTTGGATCCCTTCCAGTCGGGATTCAGGCCTCATCACGGGACTGAAACTGCCTTGGTCGCACTGGTTGATGATCTCCGGCGGGCTAGGGACAAAGGTGAGAGCTGTTTCCTAGTTCTGCTGGATCTCTCAGCGGCGTTTGATACAATCGACCATAACATCCTTCTGGACCGTCTTGAGGGGCTGGGAGCTGGGGGCACTGTCATACAGTGGTTCCGCTCCTTCCTCCTGGGCCGTGTTCAGAAAGTGGTGGTGGGGGATGAGTGTTCAGACCCCTGGGCTCTCACTTGTGGGGTGCCTCAGAGTTCTGTCCTCTCCCCCATGCTTTTCAACATCTACATACAGCCGCTGGGAGAGATCATCAGGGGGTTTGGGCTGGGTGTTCATCAGTATGCGGATGATACCCAGCTCTACCTCTCTTTCAAATCAGAACCAGTGAAGGCGGTGACGGTCCTGTGTGAGTGTCTGGAGGCGGTTGGAGGATGGATGGCGGCTAACAGATTGAGATTGAATCCTGACAAGACAGAAGTACTGTTTCTGGGGGACAGGAGGCGGGCAGGTGTGGAGGACTCCCTGGTCCTGAATGGGGTAACTGTGCCCCTGAAGGACCAGGTGCGCAGCCTGGGAGTCATTTTGGACTCACAGCTGTCCATGGAGGCACAGGTTAAATCCGTGTCCAGGGCAGCTGTGTACCAGCTCCACCTGGTATGCAGGCTGAGACCCTATCTGCCTGTGGACTGCCTCGCCAGAGTGGTGCATGCTCTGGTTATCTCCCGCTTGGACTACTGCAATGCGCTCTACGTGGGGCTACCTTTGAAGGTGACCCGGAAACTACAACTAATCCAGAACGTAGCAGCCAGACTGGTGACTGGGAGCGGCCGCCGAGACCATATAACACCGGTCTTGAAAAACCTACATAGGCTCCCAGTAGGTTTCCGAGCACAATTCAAGTGTTGGTGCTGACCTTTAAAGCCCTAAACGGCCTTGGTCCAGTATACCTGAAGGAGCGTCTCCACCCCCATCGTTCTACCCGGACACTGAGGTCCAGCACCAAGGTCCTTCTGGCGGTTCCCTCACTGCAAGAAGCCAAGTTATAGGGAACCAGGCAGAGAGCCTTCTCGGTAGTGGCACCCTCCCTGTGGAACGCCCTCCCACCAGATGTCAAAGAGAGGAACAACTACCAGACTTTTAGAAGACATCTGAAGGCAGCCCTGTTTAGGGAAGCTTTTAATGTTTAATGTATCACAGTATTTTAATATTCTTTTGGAACCCGCCCAGAGTGGCTGGGGAAACCCAGCCAGATGGGCGGGGTATAAATAATAAATTATTATTATTATTATTATTATTATTATTATTATTAACCTAAAATGACACACATTCAAAAGTCACCCTACTAAGCGGTCACCTTAGTGAACCAGAGAAAGTCCTGCATGAGCAGGCAAGAATAGGTGTCATCTATCTCGACCACAGGGATCTGATCCTCATGCGTGACCAGTATGTTGTCATCCTTGTAGAATATTGATGCCAGATACAGGCCCCTGGGAAAATAGAAAAAAGTTAGCTTGGGAGGGATTCATCATCATCATTGTTTTTACTGGGAAGTATTCTTTCCACCATGGTGAGGAGTGAGGAATGGAAGAAAGATACAGCAGCTTTCCTCCCTATTTCCCTTGTTCCCCTGAAGTGCCTGGGAAACAGTGAAGTGACCCACACACCCGGTTTCTGGGAAACTCAACAAATATAGCAAGGGGGTGCATAGGTGGACGGATGGCATATTCTCCCCCCACCTTACCTTTTCAGTGTTTTTAAGAATTTGCTGCCAGGGTGGAAGAGATACTTCAGACTCTTGGAGACAGAGTGTTTTCTGCTCTGTGGCTGATTCTTACAGGGTTCTGAGGAGCAAAGCACATGCAGAAGGCATTACACAAACCATTATTTATACTACTGTCAACTCATCCTTTTTCTTATTACCTAGCCTTGTGTATATATCTACTAAAGATTCAAGATAAAAGACTAGGCTGATTAGGTAAAACCAAGAAGATATGACATTCATTCCCCATTTCCCCCTTGGTGCAAACTATTACTCTGCCAAATTCACATAGCTCTTCCTCCCCCTAGCTTTTGTGTGAGGGTTTCCCAGAACCTTTTCCCCTTGACCTCTCTTTTCTTCAGCTTTCTATGTTCCAGTCCCTCTTTTCTCTCAACACTTTACTATCACCCACATTCATTCTACAGGAACCTGCTGATTTTGTAGCATGCTGGCTATTTTGTTCTATTTTTCAGCCATGCTACCAACTGGATCCCTGCTTTCTTTCCACTGTTCCTTCTGTAACTAAGCCTTGCTCCTCAAAGGTTGTGAACATTCCATCTCTAAGGAGGGCTAGCAGACAAGCGGCAACCAGTTTTTAACCTATTAAATATGTACAGAAGATAAGGACTGTAAAGCACAATTAAAGTTCCATATATTATTTTAATTGTGCTTTATAATTCTTGTTTCACTCATCTTAATAACCCTGTGAGGGATGTCCTAAGTATTTTAATTTAAAAAGCAGAAGATAATCAAAAGATCCAGCAATCTATGTTTGTTTGAGATTCAAAGAGAAGTAAAAAGTCGTAGTTGGATTTGTACCCTTAGATCACATAGATTGTCCCTATAGCAGTTGCCTGTAGAATTTGAACTCAGTTCCCAAACACCACTAACAGACCACACTAGTATACAAAAATCAGTTAACCCCAGTGCTCAAATTGCAAGGGAGCTAGAGGAGTCCCAGTCTCCTTTACCTTTTGTAATGGTACCAATTAGCTATAGTTTCTAGAAGGGTATGAAGTATAACTTAGCTAAAATTTGGGGGAGTCAGACAGCAGAAGATTTCATTAAGATGCTTCATAATATTTCATCCATAAGTTAGGGCTGGTTTCCGCAGTTCAGTATTATGGCTCTGGTCGAGATTTGTTTATTGCATACCACAGTTGTATTAGTCAGCAGATCCAGGTAGGAACAACAAGGAGAGGATGCAAGAGAAAGGCCTTGTCATCTGCTGTGAAAGCAGAGCTTCGCCCAAGCTGGAGATTCTCATATAATTTACAAACTCATTTTTGAAAACAAGAATATACTGGGACATCAGCTGTTAGCCTCACTTGACCCTGTGGTTATTTATATACACTCTCTTCTTTGGTGCATAGGAAGTTGGCTTGATTATTTTTTTTCTGAGGGTTTCAGCAGCTTATTTCCTTCATGAGCTTTTCCATAGAGCATGCATAGTTCTCCAAAATACAGCATCTGATTACTGCAAAGATTTCAATGATTCTCTTAAAACCACTGGGAGCCTGATACAAGTACAGTAGCACCTCGGCTTACGTAACCCTCTTTACGTAAACTTCACATTACGAAAGCATCAAACCCGGAAGTATTGGGCCAGGTTTTGCCGCATGCACAGAAGAGGTCTCCCGCCCCTACATGCATGTGCAGAAGTGGTCTACTGCCACCCGTATGCGCAGAACAGTGATCCTCGGGTTGCGGAAACCTTGGGATCTGGCTGGACCTCCGGGACAGAACCCGTTCAAAACCGGAGGTATCACTGTATATTTAATAGTCTTTTACCACTTAGTTGGGGGAATGGTACTGGTCAGACAAGACTATAACGTGCAGAGGAATTTCCACAAGTTTCAACAGGAGTTTTCATTTAATATGCTAGCAGTCCTTCCCATCAATTCCAATTCCTTAGCAAACCATGAATGTGGGATGTAATCCACTGAGAGCAGTCAAATACAACATTCCTTCTTTTGCTAGAGTGGACATGCAAGGAAATGTTTGGTCCAGCCAGTCGAAACTTCCTGTTCCTCCTGGCCTGGAGCATCCTTCCTTGCATGTGACTAGTGGGTAGGCGTGACCTGGTAAAAGGCCAAGGCAGGTTCGAATCCCTGCTACAGGGTGAGCTCCCGTTGCTTGGGCCCTGCTCCTGCCAACCTAGCAGTTTGAAAGCATGAAGTGCAAGTAGATAAATAGGTACTGCTCCGGCAGGAAGGTAAATGGTGTTTCCGTGTGCTGCTCTGGTTCGCCAGAAGCCGCTTAGTCATGCTGGCCACATGACCCGGAAGTGGCTTAGTCATGCTGGCACATGACCTGGAAGCTGTACGCCGGCTCCCTCGGCCAGTAAAGCGAGATGAGTGCTGCAACCCCAAAGTCGTCCGCGACTAGACACATCCGTTAGGGGTCCCTTTACCTAACTTTAAGCCTAAAGCCTGCCTTCAGGGATCACACTGTGCTCTGCCCAATCGTGAGTAAACTTACTTTTTGTTATTTATGAATAAGACTGTGGTGTCTTTATTCATTTAGGAGGGATTCAAGGGGTCTTACCAGGAAAATATTAGAACACATTTCAATCTGGACAAGCCAGATTGAATTGTGTATTGTCTTAAGAAACTCACACGAGTTTGCAACTAGTTTTCTGTTGTGTAAAGGGGAAATGCACTCTGCTAAGTAAAGGAACTTGCTAGCGCAAGTTAGGAAGGATATTAATAAACAACATATCCTTTCCTGTCACTCTAAACTTTCCCACAATGAATAGGCTCTTCAAGAGAATTGGTATCTAAACTGCCTATGGACACAAAAGTGGGACTCACCATGACACACACATTGTTGGTGCACCATCTTCACCTGGCTTAGAAGATGGTCCAAAGCTTCAGCTTGACCTCTTCGCCTTGGTGCCCGCCCATCATATTCTCTCCAGTCTGAAGTGGGAAGCAAATAAAATACATAGAGAAATAGCAGCACAAACTGTTAGCAGTTCCAGTCCATTACAATATTTCCCCCTCACAGTTGTTTCATACCCATAATACACTATTGAACAGCTTTCTGGATAAAACATTGCTCAAAACACAATTGATCTATTGACACTAAAAGCTAGACTTGATGAATGGGTGAAGATCATCACCATTTGAAAGCCTTAGTCTTATATAGTGGTTTTCAGTTTACAGGTCAGACCCACAACTGGGTCCAATCCTTACCTAAATGGATCAAACCAGCAATAGCACCACTACCAACTTTTGTATGATCATTTTCGATCTTTAGATCTGGCTTGCACATAATACCAAATCACGAATGAGCAAGCATGAGGCTTCCTGACACAAAGAGTGTGGCTGCATCCCTCTGTCATGCAACTGCCATGCTATCTGGGGCTAAGCCATGTCATTATGTCTAAACCTGGGCTCATGGTTTGTCTCTGCCAGACAGATCATGAGTGGTAAACCAAGAACAAACCTTGGTTACAGCTTGTAGTTTGTCTGGAGTGAGACACCTTAAGGCTCGATTTAGACATATTAAGCCACACCATGGTTTAGCTCTGGGTAGCACAACAAGGAAAGGACTGGGGAAGGAGTAAAAACATCACTGGAAACCCACATGCTTGCTTGTTCATGCTAAGATATGGTTTGGCTTAGTGTTATAGGCTAAGTCGGTCTTAATTGGTTTAAGACTGAAAAAGAGAAAGAGGTGACAGTAGGAGAAGGGGGGAAGGGGAAGAACACAGAGGAAAAATATGGGTATGTACAGTAAAACATTAACAGCCAGTTTCATACTGTAGGTTGATGTTTAAAAAGTCCTGACTTTGCAAAGATGGAAGATAACGATTTAAGACTATATCTGCAGTATGACTAAGGTTACATATAGTCCTTGTTTTAGAAATCACAATTCTGCACTGTGGTACTCCAAGTTCTGGAGGAAGGAAAATCATATTATGTATCTTGAATAAATTATACTAATTAAAGAAAAATCAGTATATTTATTTATGTTCTATTAATCATCATGCTGCTAGGCATGGAGCTATGAAAAGCATTGCAGCCCCATCTCCTGATAACTGGAAACTGTATTCAGCTTCTGGGATTTCACCAAGCCAACATGCTTTAAAGTATATCACTGAAATCCAAAGTCTAGTAACTGTATTTCTTGTTTTAATGACTGCTGAGATTTTTTTAAAGATGCCGATTCTTTCACTTGATAACAATTTATCTTATTTAGCACAGAAATGCAGGTAGTTCTGCCTAGGATTCCTCCTAGCTTTACATGAGAGTTCAGTCTTAAGAGGTGCAAATTATGTTAGGCAATACAAAAGCAATAACCCAAAAGCAGTAACCACTGGTGGGAACTGCTCATAAGGGTGACGGAATTTAACAGCTGCCGCCAGTAGGAGGAGACGACAAATCATAGTAACAAACAAGGTTGGGTCTGTTGTAGCTCTTTTCAGTATTTCCGCAGCCTCATGTCGGCTGCTAGCCTTCAACTGAGCAGAGGTTTCTTCATACTAATGGTGAGAGTTAAACTCACCTAGACAAATAAATAGAACCTCTTCCTTGTGCTTCTTAGTTATGAGGTGGCAGAGCTACTGAGCAGCACAGGCTAGTGTGGGGGAAGCAGCCCTTTTACATTAACTTTACATTAATTGGTTTATACACTCCCCTGTGCTGCTGTTTTCCATGGAAAGATCAGCTCTGTTAACTTTGGCTGGGACCTGGTGCTATTTTTAGGTGCTTTAAAAACACCCAGGGAGGTGCTGCACACTTTTACGTGACAAAAGTTGGTTATTTTTATTTAGGGGAGAAATATTTTCTTTAAAATTTGAAAGCAAGGAATAAATTACTTTATAACTCAGGCTGGAATGTTATAGTTACATGCTATATTATACAACCCAAAACTAAAGGGCCTAATCCATCGATCTGAGCTCCATTAACTTCCAATTTGGTCATGATGGATTTGCATCCCTGGACCACATGGACTGTCCTTAAAGGTATTGCCTTTGTGGTTGGTGGAGCAAGATGTGTAATTAGCAGAGGAGAGAATGACATACAGTTGTTTAACTATGAATGTCTCATCGTGTTAGAGAATGATTGACCATGAAAGACACAATTTACATCTCTTAAGTTATACACAACAGCAGCATTATTTACAGAAACCTTGTCTTGTCTTGGCTGTTGTTAAAGGGATGGAAATCCTTCTTGGCCTCAGTGACAGGAATTCTATGATCTAACTGCATTGTAAACAGGGGGAAATATAACTATTAAGTTTGGAATTTTTCTTTTACTTGAATTCGGCTTTGCTTTATTATGTGCATTTCATGTAATACACTGGGATGAAAATCATACATCACCTTCATTGAGCCCGTGAATGGGGGCATTTTCTGCCACTTTCTCAGGGGAAAAGGAAAACTGATACATGTTAGGGGACACAGGCGTATGTATACCTATCCAAGATGAGATGGCAGAAGGCTTCCTCAAGTATTCCTTTATTTAAAACAAAATAAAGCAAAAAGACTTTCCACCATTCAGAGTGGCAGAGGAGCTCCAATCAGCTGTCTATTCTGCAGTAAGGGCAGCTGTCTTTCCTTTTAACCAACAATGCTCCTGGGAATGAAGCTATGTCATGACATAGCATTGTTCCCATTTAGGCATCATATACGACCAAAGTGGTTGCTGGGCCAAATCCCTAGTCCAAATCCCTGCAATGCCGGAATGCTGTCCACAGAAGTCCCTGGGTGGGCTCAAACCACCAACCTTTTAGTTAATAGTCAGACATACTGATTCACTGCACTACTGAGACCTGTATTAGAATTAGAACTCTGATGCTGCTTCAGGGGCAGCAAACCTCTCTTATGTAAAAGGAAGAAAAACTTAAGGAAACTGCTCCCTCAGCCCACCAGAATGTATCAAAGCTTCCACCCTTTAAAAACCCAGGTTACAGGTGAAGTATTAGCTTCTCACTCCCCCAAAATAAACCACTGAACCCTTCAGGTTAGCTGTACATAGGGATTCTGTTCCCTTCACGACTCACCAAAGCCCAAGCTTATATGGTGTAAAATTTATTTCAGTTGGCTTCTAGTGATAGGTTATATTAAGTATCATACTGTTATACAGCTTGAGCTCTTGGGATGGGAAAAGCAAAAAAATCTAATAACCTAAACAAAATAAATATATAAGAGAGTAGAAAGGAGATTAAGGATACCAAAATAATATTTTAAATATATGGGCCTTTTTTGTTTAAGAAAGAAGGATAGAGAACCATTTAATAATTAGAAGTTTAGATAAAAAGAAGCATTGCTATTGCAAATTATGCTGCCATGGGAATCCCTGAAGGGCATGTTAATTTGTAGGACTTTGGTGTTTCAGATAACCAGAATTTGGAGACACAATATTCTGGTGTTTGTGTGCTGTATGCCTTACAGTATATCCAGGGTATACCTTCTCTTCCATCACCACTGTTGTTACTACTAGACCTATCTGTCCTTGCATATTTTGAATGGGGACAGCATATTTGTAAGTCAACCCCTGCTTTTTCTTTAAAAAAATTGCAATTCTCATAAAATTATCTTTGAATAGCCCATGAAAGTTGGTGCCATAATCATTATTTTAGTCTTCAGAATGCCACAGTACCCTTTGTTCTATACCATTGAGTGCTCACTAAGCTCTAAAACATGAGCAAGACCAGTAAACTAGCCTTACGGTATGAACGATAAGGTGTATGTTTGATGCTCTCTGATGTTTCTACTTACTTGATGGAATAGCAAAGGGTGGTACTGAAGTTTGCGGAGGTCCCCATCCCTTCATGTTGTAGGCAGATACTTGGACGTAGTAAGCTGTACCCTGTAGGGAAAGGAATAAGGAGTCACATGGACTAGAGAAAACCTTGTTGCTCAGAAGGGTGAGGGGTGGTTTCAGTTTCCCTTCCACTAATATAGTCACCAGGTGTTCTCCATAATATGTCATTATTGAAAGAGAGGGAGGATGTGGAGCAATACTGCCTATGGCCTATGAACTTGCAGAAGCAGTGCAGGTCATCACCATCTTGCACAGTCTTTCTGTCTTCTCCTGTGTCACGGGTTTAGACTAAAGTTGCTGATAAACTCCAGAATAACTCAGATGGTCTGACAGATTTTGGAAGTTCAGCTTTTGCGGATTTAATTTCTGATTGAATTCAGACAAGCTGTAGTCTGTATCATATCTGATTAAAAATAAAATCAATTAGGGCTTCAGGGTAGCACTGCAGCTCCACAGAAGTCTCTAAACCCTGCCGCGATATTTGTGCTGTGTGCCAGGCCAAGGACTCAGCATATTCCACATCCTTCCTACCACAAATGGAAACCCTACTAACCCTCCTATTTCACATTACTTAAGTGGGAATCATTTGTGATGTGAAGATAGAAGCAGAGTTTAATGAAGTTGTCTTGCATGAAAAGTACCCAAAGATCATATGCAGATCTAATCCAAGTCCACATACATTTTCTGGATGTCCAGCAGATACCCAGGAAATAAATCTGAATTCCCCTCTGCATCCAGTGTTGCCCCATAACCTTGCCAAAGAATATTTGTTATGTATTCAGTTCCTGGGTGCATAATATTGCCCTAAAGTAGGAATGACTGCTGGTTGCGCCCAGTAAAGCAGTGTACAGTGGTACCTCAGGTTACATACGCTTCAGGTTACAGACTCCGCTAACCCAGAAATAGTACCTCAGGTTAAGAATTTTGCTTTAGGATGAGAACAAAAATCGTGCTCCGGCGGCGCAGCAGCAGCAGGAGGCCCCATTAGCTAAAGTGGTGCTTCAGGTTAAGAACAGTTTCAGGTTAAGAACGGACGTCCAGAACGAATTAAGTACTTAACCCAAGGTACCACTGTAGACAGCCTTCAGTCTGTACCAAATTATCTTGAGTCCCAACCCCCAATTTGATTGTTCCTATCAGTTCAGTTTCACATGTGGAGTATGTCTTTCCTATTAAATGTATGATCAAAATCAATCCAAATTCTTTTTTGGGCCACAGCCAATTGAACCATGTCAGCTGATTGTCAGCCTAGCGGTATCACATAACTAGCTTCACAATCAAACATTTCCATTGGGTATATTGTGTGTAATGTAAGTTTTCTTAGGAGGTTAAGGGAGCAGAGCAAGCCTACAGGCCATTTGTTGCAAAATCATATCCCTTTGCAGCTCCCAGTCTCGTCTCCCCCATAACTTGCTGTTTGTTCAGAAGTCTGGCTCCTGTTTGAGCTCTTGGAAACTGTCCACCACACAATGGGGAGGGGACAGCTGACAGGCAGTGTGGGTCCTGCAGTTCCCAGAGAGATAAAACTGCAGGGGTGGGGGGCAGGTCCCAGCCAACCCATGACCTCCATACACTTGAGGGTTGGAGTGGAGTCACTGATTCTCATCTCCAATTAGCCATGGAGCTGGTGGAGAGTTTGATCTTTGCAGGTGGTGGGGGTATAAGATTTATTGGCTTGGAGTGGGGGTGTGTGAGAAGGAGTGCTATTGGGTGGAAATCACAGAAAAAACTATGGATCACACGGTTTAGTGACTAAAGCTCAACTGCAAGACCCTGAGACTTCAGCCTGGGGATGGCTGCTCCTTCCCATGCAATGCATACACTGAAAGCTATGAACTGCTCCTGGCATTTAGCATGTTGCATTTCATGGGGAAATGGTAACTGTAAACAAATCATTATTATTTTCTAAAGATACTGTTTTTATTATGTCTGCATTAAATGTTTCCTAATTGTTTGACAGCCTTATCATGTCATTGCAAAATCATATGGATAGCCAGTGTGGGGAAATGAGTGGGGAAGCAGGAAGAAGGGAAGAAAGTGGTACCAAAAGAACAGCCCTGAAATTACAAATGTGTTCACAACAACAGGCAAAAATAGTTGCACAAGAGGCGCGTCTCAAAACTCATGAAAAGGAACAAAAATTAGTTTCATATCTTGCTAAATTATTGAGACTGCTTGAATTCTTCTTTATGCTCAGGGGCAACCTCAGACATTTTGGTTTCTGAAATATAAGTAAAATATTCACTACAAGCCTTTGTACTGGACTATTTGGCCCAGAAGCCTCATGACCAGGCATGGAAATATGCACTCATCTGTGGCAAGAAAAAGCCATGTCCTGATAAGGAGAAAGCTAAGTTAGACCCCTTCTGCTTCATATATTATTGTTGTATGTGCAGCTTGATTTTCATTAGAAGAGAACATACAAATATTTGGTCTTTCCTCTGCAGTCTCAGTTGGTACAGCCTAGTAATAAATTTATGACATGCGTCTGCATATCATGTGCCTCATTTCAGACACCTACTTTCTCACACTACAGAAACAAGAAGCCTGTTGCTGGAGCTCTTACCTCAGTTATCTCCCCCACTCCAAAAAACCATATTCAGTTTTATGCCACACCTCTATTACTACTACAAGATTTGTGAGTAAACTCTATTTAGACCATAGTTATCTCAATCAGGAAGCATGAAAAAATCCACTTAACCAAGTTTCAGAGAAAAAGAATTTAGGGCTCCTTATCCCCTGCTTGCAGCCACTGCTTAGGGCAAATGCTGCATCTTGCTGCCTTGTAATGTAATGATTGGGTCCTAAATAGGCCACACACATTTCAGGGAACTTAAAATGGCTACCTGCATGCAGTTAACTTAATAAGTTCAGTGTTGTGTGAAGAAGTACCAATCCCTGAAATGGGCACTTTACTTAAGAAAATCATTCAGACATCCTCATATTCTGGCTGTCTGGTGGGCAAAGGTTCACTGCAGTTAGCTTGCACTTTGGTGAATTAGAACAAGAAGTATGGGGTGAAGGGATCAATTGGGGTCATTCCCTGAAGTACCCTTGTGGCTCAGCACACAGCACAGTAACTTACTCACCGAGAGGAGGCCATGGATGGTGATATGTAGGTTTTTCAGCTTGTTGATCACCACTTCACCCAGCGGTGGGGAGAAGGTGGGGGAGCAGCTCCATTCGACTGCAAACAAAGGAAAAGCACAGCCACTCCGTCAGTAATTGGGAGTCTTTCATCAGTAAGGCAAAGGATGTAGTGCTTGGCAGTCAGTCAGGGCTAGATTAGAAAGCTAGGCTGCCAGGGATGGTACAGCTGCTGTAAGGGGATTGACTGTGAAACTGAAGAACCAGCTACAGCGGGACCAGCTGTGCATACTGGAAAAATGTATTGAGAAAAAAGGCATGGAAGAGTTGGGGGGGGGGGAAGGTGTCAATTGAGAGAAAGAGAAAGAGAGAGAGAGAGAGTGCAACAACAGGGCACACCTTTTTCATATTCAAAGGACTTAACTCCCTGCCAAATGTGCAATGCAGGAGCTGCACATAGCGCAGCAGAGACGTCTCTATAGCTAGGGTTACTTCAACTCTTTATCTCACCACAGGAGACGTAACAGAAAGAGTTAAAGGCAAAAAAGGCAGGCCAAAAGATGAACAGTCAAGCTGATGAACCCAGAGATAAAAGAGAGAGCACAACAGATGGACCAAACAAAGGCAACAGAGAGAGGGTGGGAAATAGACAAAGTAGATTAAGTGGCAGGATTTGGTGGAGACTGGTAAAGGAAAATTCTTCTGAAAGCCAAAGTTATGATGACAGGACACAAAGGATTTAAACTGCTGGGAATTCTATGTTGAGGGAGCAGGTGTTGAAGCCAAAAAGGGACATGCTTTTATGGGATCCAAATAGCCTGAAGATGGGACAGAGTTATGGCATTCAACTTGAGTGAGCACTTGGGAAGACATTTCTAAAACTTTTAGCAAAAAGCAACTTGCCTATTGTAGAACCAGCACCATTTAGACACTACCATAAATCAGCCATATACCGTATTTTTTGCACCATAACACTCACTTTTTTCCTCCTAGAAAGTAAGGGGAAATGTCTCTGTGTGTTATGGAGCAAATGCCTACGGATGGCGGGGGGATCTGCTGCAGTCGTGAGCAGAGGATCCATGGTCCCCCTTCCTTCCCTTCTCCGTGGCTCGCTTTGAAACAGCAAAGCGGGAGAATTGCTGCTGTGGGGAGGAGAGAGGGACAGAGAGCCTGCTGCTTTAAAGGAGCAAAGTGGGAGAGGAGAGGAGCCGCTTACACGAGTGTCTGGTTGGCTCCTTTAAAGCAAGCAGGCTCTCTGTCCCTCTCTCCTTCCCACTCAGCTCGCTAAATAGCATTATTAGCAGCATCCTTCTCCACACACCCCATGCATGCTCCTTGTCCCTTGAGTGCTTTTCCTTCCCTCCCCACTTAAAACGTGGTTACAAAGCACGGATCCACATGGATCCTCAGGATTTTTGCACCGGGTCACCCCAAATTCACCATCAGATCACATAGCATGTCCATGGCTACATCTTGCACCAAAAAATCACGCACCCACTGTTGCCTGGAGTCGCAGTGGTGCAAAAACGTGGTTACAAAGCATGGATCCACATGGATCCTCAGGATTTTTGCATTGGGCTACTTCAAACTCACTGTCAGATCACATGCCTGTGGCCACTGCATGAACCACAAAAATCATACATCCACTGTTTCGTTTAGAATAATTTTTTTCTTGTTTTCCTCCTCTAAAAACTACATGCGTGTTATGGTCTGGTGCGTGTTATAGAGCGAAAAATACAGTATTTCCTTCTCACATTACAGAAGAAGTATAAGGCACTTTCTACCAAATTTTCAGAATAGCAGATTCTGGAGAAGTGGTGAGATGGATTCATGTCACAAGTGGCCACCAACCGAGATGGACTAGAAGAAAGGCATGAAAATATTTCAAATTCAACAACTAGAAAACTTAAGCTCAGTAATCTCCATGAATTATGCAAATTTGGTGGATGCATAATGTCTAAATATTTCAAATGCAAAATCAGTTTGCAAAATTATGAAGAGCTTGGCAGTAACTGAGATGAAACTGCACACAGGAACTGCCACATGAAACCCTGGACTATTTATTTATTTGCCTTTCTTTAGCCAGAAGTCCTAAAGTAGGTAACATAGGACTTCCGGGTTGGCGCCTCCGGCAATGACGGAGTTCCTCCAATCGGGAGGAATTTGCTCCGTGGAAATCAGGGTCTGACCACCACAGCGAAGGCGGAGACCCACTAAAATCACAGGCGGGAGAAGCTTGTGAACGTGGGATTCGGCTGGCACCCTTTGCGCCTCCCCTGCTCGCGGGGAAACCCAGTTTTGGGGATCCGGAGCGACGTGGGGTGAGTGGCGCGGTGCTTTGAGTTGATTGCTTTTTTCACGGAGTGAAGCCGCATTGCTGTTGCCGGAGAGTGCTGACTTTTTCCTGTGGACAATTTGACTTCAAATAACTACCCGTGAGTAGAACGGAAAATTGGATATACAAACGTCTTAATTTGGTACCGAAACGGGAAGGTTTCAAACAGGAAGTCCGCCTTCCCCTTTTGTAAATAGATTGAAGCAAAGAAGCTGCAAGCTAAGGTCTTGGAAAGCCTTATGTAAAGGATTAAACTTCCATCAATTGAAATCATTAAACCCCCCTTGGAAGCAGGAGAAGAGGGGGGAAATTTTGGATTGTGTAGCCTGCAGGAGAGAGTGATAAAAATTAAATTACCACTGCTCTGAACCTGGAAACGGGCTGCCAGTAGATTGACATTTTGGGAGAGTTCATTGACAGTGAAGAGAACGTATGTTGACAGTTAGTTAAATAAGAGAAATATATTGTTTCCATTGTCGTCTTCTGCGTTTAAAAAGAAGGAAAAGTAACTGAAAATTGAAACTAACTTTACTTTTTGAACTGTGCTTGAAAGGATTGATACAAGAGGAGACTGTTTCCCTCTAGAGGGAGCTTTTGAAACTGTTACAAGAGTGGAGCTGGGGAATCTCCAGCTGCATGATAAGAACTGTGAGAATCAGGGATTGACCTTGGACCATTTAAGAATGTTGACAGGAGAAGCCTTAGTGACTGCATTATGTAAGATAAGCTACTCGTTGGAACAACTTCACAAGAAGACGGATGTTTTGACTACTAAAATTGATAATTTGGGACAAAAAGTGATTAATTTGGGACAAAAAGTGAGCACCAATACAGAAATTATTCAGGATTTGGTACAGGAATTTACTTTAGCAGGACAAATTGTGGAAAAGGAGGAGAAAGTTGTTGTTGTCGAACCTAAAGTAATACAAGTGGGAGCCTCAGCTTTACAGAAGCAAATTGAGGACTATAAGTTGAGGCCTTTTATGATTGAAACTAGAAAAAGTCAGATTTTGAGGATCGGAGCCCGGCCTGGACTGGAAAAGGAAAGTTGGAAAGAACCCTCCATGCAGGGATTAACTGACTTTTGGGATATGGATTTGGGTCAGGAGGAGATTGGAGTTCTGGGGGCCTTTGGATTTGGAGGAATCTTGAAACATGCCCTGAAATACTTTATGGATCTTAGCTTTAACTATGGAAATTTGGCTGACCTGTCGAGAAGGAATAAAAGCATCGTTAGGTCAGAGTTTCCCCGAGATCTGCTCTTTAGCAGAATATGAAGAAGACCTGCAGAAGGGACGTGGAAAAGAGTTAAGAGCCTCGGACATAAGATCTCCAGGTTGATGGACTGTATGGAGTCGACGGAAGTGACTGGCAGAGTCCGAGACCGGGGAGAGGAGATGGTGGAAGAAGATTGGAAAATTTAAAGTTTATATATATAAATATTGTAAAATTAATGAGTGATAGAAAAATGTTGGAATGAAATTTTATGGCCTTAGTGGAAATGTTTTAAGGAGTTAAGCTTAAATAAGTATACTAGTTTTAATGGAAAATAAGATTAAAAATATGTTAAGACATTTATATGACAGAAAATAGAGAAAGAGGGAAAGGAATTGCTGAGACAACTAATAGAAGTGGAATACAAAAAGGGAGGTGAGAGGAGGTCTATGAAACAAGGAAATGAAAGATAGAATATGGAAAAGGTATGATGTATGCTTTTAAATTGTTTTTGTATTGTTTTGTTTAGCTTATTGTGTTTAGTTTAATGTGTTAAGGTTGTGTTTTGTATAGTTTATATATTGTATTGTATTGTTTTTTCTTTTTCTTTTGTCTTCTTTCTTCTTTTTCTTTTTTGTAAGTTTTAAAAGTAATAAATATTATTTAAAAAATAAATAAATAAGAATTCAGTTTAATCTCTTGTGTGCCTGTGCAAATAAAATAGATAAAAACAGAGGGAAGGGAATTCCAGAGGTGGTGCTTATAACTGAGGCCTTATCTCTTATCACCACTCATCTTCTGATCCTAGACAGCAGCTCAGCACTTCCACAGCTTCCCCTGAGGTGACTGAACAGGATAAACAGCTGGGTATAATCTGCATTCTGATGACATCTCATCTCAGATCCTGGAATGAACTCAGTGGTTTCATGTATACGTTAAAACAGCACAGGGGATAAAGAAGAGTCCCACAATGCAATGGATCAGACTAATCAAAATGCCACCCAGACTGGAACAGAAGCACGGTGCCCTTCATTCCCATACTGGACAGTTAGTCCAGAAAGATGTTTAAAGGTACTTAACACCACTGAAAGGTCCAGGAGAATCTACAAGGTCATACTTTCCTGATTTATCTCCTGGGATATCATCCTTCAGGATGACCAAAGGTGTTTCCATATTAGACGTTAAATTGAAATCCATTTAGATACTTGGTCTCATTCAAGAGTGACTCAAGTTGCCTATCCAACTCATCTGAGCATTTTGCCCCAAAGGGTCTATGAACAACTAGCTGTTATTTCCTGGGTTCAGTGAAGGTTTTTTTTCCCAGGAGCCACTACACAACTGCCTACTTCAAGGTGACTGAGAACAGCCACTTTTGCAAGCTGGCCTTTATAACATCCAGGAACAAACCTGTCAACCCTCTGCACAAAGCAAACTATAAAGCAAACTAGGCAAGTTATAGTAGATGATACTCTTCCAAGCACCTATCAGTGTCATTGGACCTCAATAATCATAACTCATCCAACAGTATTTAACTAGATGGTGCTCTGGAATTATGAACAGACTGTATTTCAAGAACTGCGGTATCCAAATTGCTGTAGATGTAAGCAATTTTATCCTCAAAGAGGCTACTACTCTTAGCAGGCATCTATGTGTTCCTGAACATGGGAAAGGTCTTGGGCTATATTGGGCAGCAAGTTGAGGATGCAACGGGGAAGCAGAAATATTGCTTCATTGCCAACACCACTACAAAGTAGGCTTGAAAGCTGGTCCCCCAAGCCATCTGAAATGGCCCATACATGCCAGGCCAGCACTTCCCCCCCAGAAATATGAATCATTTATTTTTATTATGGCTCATCTGGCATTCAGCAACAGCACCATCAGGCCTGATGTGTTGATAGCAAGGTCATGTATTTCACAAAGCCTGGAGGAAGGACTGCAGTGGGAGACGGTCACTTCATTCCTGACCTTCCTTAATTATTTGAAAGCATTTTTACCCTGTTCCTTAGCCAAACAGACTCAGACAGTAGTCTACAAAGATTAGTAGTAAGGCAGTCTCTGCCCTCAGGTTCATAATCTATACATCTAAGTGGCCTTTCTACCCCACCCCATCTTTCCTACAACCTGCTCATAAAGATTTCCACAGGGACATCCCTCACTTTGTTAACATCACTGCGAAGGAACATCATAAAACCAACCAATCAAGGGCACCAAAGCAGCCTTCCTTGAGCTCTATGAAATAATGTGCCTGGTGTAAAGTCTAAATATATAGCAGATTCCTATGTTCCAGGGAGAGCCACTGTGAGCCCCATACAGGTTATGGTGCCTGGGCCTTTAAAACAGATTGGTTTGACAAATCTTCAGACTCTCCCAACAACCAACAGGCTAGGACAGTGTAACTTTTGAAACTAGGCCTGAGATTATGTAATCCATCAGATTGGTCTATTATAATCATAATTCATATAGCACCCAAAGTATTCTAGGAACTGTAAAAAGATTTATGACTGGACAGTCCCTGCCTGCAGACCTTCAAATCTTAAAAGACATTAAAAAAAAGAAAAAAAGATAACTTACCATATCTTAATAAGTTACAATTGCATTGAAAAATATTTATTATATGTTATGCAAGCTCTTCATAAAATTAATATATAATTTTTAAAGGCAATGGTAACTGATTAAGGCTTGGAGGATGCATAGATGGATCAGTATTTGATGTCCATTTCCCAGTCATTATGGCAGTTGTACTATATATGTTGTGTGATATAATTGTATGTAAGCAGATTTTAGACCCTGTAAACTACAGTTCAGTACCACTGAACTATGCTGATGCATTCCTTTTTTCTCTTTGGACCTTCACATCTTCAATGTATATCCATAAATTATTCACCTCAAAATGACAGGCAACAAATAATTCAAAAAAGGTGAATTTTGGAACTGAATCAGTGGGCCCTTAGGAATTTACTTGGATCAGATTCCCGGTCAAGAGGGATTGTTCCAAAAGAGAAAAAAAATCAATTCACAGGTCCATGCAAGTTTAATTCTTGGATAGTATGGTTCTGAGCAGGACGCAGGTGGCGCTGTGGGTTAAAGCCTCAGCGCCTAGGACTTGCCGATCGAAAGGTCGGCGGTTCGAATCCCTGCGGCGGGGTGCGCTCCCGCTGCTCGGTCCCAGCGCCTGCCAACCTAGCAGTTCGAAAGCACCTCCGGGTGCAAGTAGATAAATAGGGACCGCTTACCAGCGGGAAGGTAAACGGCGTTTCCGTGTGCGGCTCTGGCTCGCCAGAGCAGCGATGTCACGCTGGCCACGTGACCCGGAAGTGTCTCCGGACAGTGCTGGCCCCTGGCCTCTTAAGTGAGATGGGCGCACAACCCCAGAGTCTGTCAAGACTGGCCCGTACGGGCAGGGGTACCTTTACCTTTACCTATGGTTCTGAGCATCCTTTGGATTTACCTTTATATTTGGTGACAATGGCTGAATTGACACTTAGGGGCTCCTGGAAGGAAACATCCACAGAAGTGCTGCTGGCCACTGAAAGGTGAACATTCATGGGTGGATCTGGAACCCCTGAGAACAGATAGCACAGGTATAAGGAGGGACATATCCTGGTGTATCAAGGCCTCTGTGGAAGGAATAAATCTTCAATATAAGCCTAATTTACAACTTAACTGCCAGCCAGAATGATCACAATAACAGAGACTCTGTTATGAGGCGAGATAGGAAGGTATGTTTCCTTTGCAAAATAAAATAAAATAAATTCTGAGAAGAGATATGGTGGCAATTTGAATGCATTGAGATGGGTTCAATCAGCAGAAGATGCAAGACCACAGAATCCCCCCTTTGGTTCAGTAGTCAGATTATGTGGGATAGGTAGGGAACCCTTAATGAAATCCACAAGCTGCACCCCACCTCCCACAATTTTAGCCGAATCATACTCCTCCAAGTTTGCCTTCTAATGATAGTAGCTAAAAGAGCCATTACAAAACAAAGCCACTTCCACCTTAAGGAGGAGGTGGGGTTGCGGGCTTCATGGCCCATCCACGTGTGCGGCGGGTGGAGGCCAGCCCAGCGCGATTGGGGAGATTCCCAGCCGCATCACCCCCTAGCTGTCCAATCGCCTGGTTCGGGGGTGTGGCCTGCCCTATAAAGCCAGGACATGGCCGGGGGACTCCCTCTTTGCCCCCCACCAGCTGTCCCTGTTTTTCCCACCCTATAAGGTTTTCATTCTTTGACCTTGCTATGGACCTTGGTTGGTTGCCGTTGAGGGGCCTGGTAGGAATTTTTCCACTTGGCAAATTGGCACCAGCCACTTGGTTTTCGCCTACCTTGTAGCAAATCGTCACAACTTTCTGGTGGTTAGGCACTGGAATAGTTCTGTAGATGGAAGAGGGGAGGTAGCACCATCACCTGCCCCACATATTGAAGGGTAGTTCGTTAAAGGATTCGGGGGGGGCGTGGCCCTGTCCGAAGCCTAGGGAGGTTAGGGCCTAAGGCACACCCCCTATTGGTGACCCCGGGGGAGTTCCTAGTTGATGTGCATCAGCAGGACTCCCCCTACTGGTGGGTAACCCTTCCTGGACTTCAAGCAAACAGGCTGGAGTCGGATATAGTCAGTTAGGACCAATGCCTAAGCCAATACTGCTCTTCACCTGTAACCAATAAAGTTGTGGCCTTTTTTAGCCCATTAACCTTAATAATTGCGTCATGTCTCATTATTTCCACCGGGGGAGGGGGGGTCGGGAACTCGCCATGCAAGAGACAGACCTCCCTCTGCAAGTCAAGACATTGTAGAGTTTGAGATTTTTTTATCTCCCCCACCCTGAAGAATCAGCCACTGCTACAAGTGAGAACATGACACCAAAAATAGTCAACTTGTCATACAGAAAAGTGAGAGAAACGTTTTCTTTTGTGAAGCTTAGCACCTGGATTGGCATTCATAGCCTAGGGGTCACTATGATAATTATATCTGAGCTAGGAAATTAATACTTCCGAAAATATCAAATGGGTTAGAAAGGTGGCAAAAGGTACAGGATACCTTCATTTATTATATCAACCAGAAAGATCTAGAATATTGGTTTTGGGTGAGAGAAGCAGTTTCAGATCTGCTCAATGAAGGTCGACTAGAACAGCAAGGGGAAAGCCACATTCATCCAGCATGGACCTACCGATTTCATTAACTAGTGACTTGCTTCAAGATTCTGTGAATCACTAAATTAAGAACTTTACCATGTGCTGCAAACAACATGGGGTTTATTATGGCAGGTCCTAAGGCCACTTCTTCGTTTCTGTTCTGGACTAATTACATATTGTAGGACCCAATTTCCTATCTCTAAAACCCTGCAGTGACATGCCCACTGTTCCCATCCCTGATCTACTTAGGGGTCAATGCATGCTGCTATTTCAGACACTTACGAGCATGCTCAAATCCAGCATTCATGCGCTTGTATAGCCGATAACGCCATTCCCATGCTTTTAACTGTTTCTCTTTTTCTGAGCCATCTGCACTGGGTAGCTCATTCACCACCTGCGCAGTAAGGTCATTGACACGCTGCTCTGCCTCCTGGACCAGTGTTGACAAGTGCAAAGACCGACTCTCTAGACTCACAACTTTTGAAACGGAACAGAGGGAAAAGGAAACAGTTAATACATTGCACAAGAAGAGGAGGAAAAACACATGACCAGGCATAAACCTGCCTGAAAATTTCTGAAGTGATTCTCTTTGCCTCTACCCTCAGAAAACCTCCCGTGCTAAGCAATCCCTCAAGCCGAAGAAGCACAGCTTGATCCTCATTTCCCAAACAGCATGGGATAAATGGTTGGTGCAGCTGGAGTTTGAGCTATTAGATAAAACCACAAAGTTGCTTCTTCACAACTGCTTCTGCAAATTTGTGATTCTGGATCCTCTTAAATGCAGATTTAAAGGCCAAGCTCAAAGGAATCCCAGCCCTCCCTTCCCCCAGAATCTGCTGCTTATCAGGGAGCCGAAATCCTGTCTTGTTACACAGCAGGATGCACCCACCAGTTCAAAGCAAGTCTTCCGATAGCAAGCTAGAACTGAATTCTGAAATTTTGCTTCTAGTACAGTGGTACCTCGGGTTACATATGCTTCAGGTTACAGACTCCGCTAACCCAGAAATAGTACCTCGGGTTAAGAACTTTGCTTCAGGATGAGAACAGAAATCATGCAGTGGCGGCGTAACAGCAGCAGGAGGCCCCATTAGCTAAAGTGGTGCTTCAGGTTAAGAACGGACCTCCGGAACGAATTAAGTACGTAACCCGAGGTACCACTGTATTTATTTATTTATTCAAGGTATTTTTATTTAGTAGGAGCTAACATACCCTGGAAGACCCCAGAAACCTGTTGGAAAATGGCAACTATGATCCTCTTTCCATTTCCAATACTTAGAGGAAAAGGTAATTAAAGGATGAGCATTCTGCCCTTCACTACCAGAATAAGCCTTAAGTATTACCAAAACAAAACCTACACTGGCTAAAACATACTGTATTTAAAAATGGGTTTTCTGCTTTTAAACCTGGATTAACAGCATTCACATTTAAATATCTATTCATATTAGTTATCAATGATGACCTCATGACTAAAATATGAAAATATCCTCATTCTGTCAGAATATTGGAATGGGTCTGACTTTGTTTCCCACAAGCACAGGGTTCTGAATCTGCTTGCACCCACATCCCTACCAGCACCCAACATACCAGTGTGTGTGTGTGCATGCCCCCCCTTTACCTGCCCCACTGGTGGTGCCTTCAGTAGACAGCAATGGACCAGGGTGGCAGAAGTGGCAAGGGACCCCAGCAAACTATTGCTGGATATCACTGCTCACCACTTGTATTAGGGACAATTTCCATTAAATAGGATGGCCAGGTCTCTTACTTCATCCAGCTTTTGTCATTACTGTTTGAGAAGTAACATATGCACAAACCCACAGCTGGAGCACAATCTGTGTGAGGTATTTCCCTTTCCTCAGTCTAGATATGTTAAGAACAAGAGGAGAAGACCCCCATTGAGGATCAGAGTGCATATACTTTATTCACGGGAATCTCTTGGTTTGCCTGACTCCTATGGCTAGGCAGCAAAGAAATACACACCTCTTTTCTATCTCCTTTCACTGAACTCCATTATTACACACAGTGCCAGCTAGGCCTGTGGCTACTCTCTGTGTGGGCCACCCAGCAAGCAGAGACCCCAGTGGCTGCATCTAGCGCAACCTATTTTTGTGTGTGTATGTGTGAGAGAGACACAGAGAGAACACAAACTTGTGAGAGAATACCCCCCCCCCCAATCTCCAGGGGAAAAGTACTAATAAACACTTATTCAAAGTCACTCCCCTTCTGCTCTCCATTCACAGAAATCCCTTCATTTGAAGAAAGGGCAATCTGTTCCTGACCCTAATACCAGAACTGTCAGCTTATTCATGAGGCAGACTACCTGCAAATAACTAGCAGATGAAGATTTTCCTGTTGCTCTTAGCTAGTCATCTGAAATGAGGTGAATTCCCTTCTCATCATTCTATTCACTTCACCTGATCAGGCATCATTAATGCTTCTTGCAGCAAAGCTGTTCTCTTCCAAGACAACAGTCTTGAGAGTAAATTTTGGCATCCCTCGGGTGAGGATTCAAACAGTACAAACGGCTCAGCTTGAATCTATCCTGCAGCCCCACTTCTTATTGTGTGCAAATCAGCTGAAATAATCTCTTAGGAACATGCCACAAGGATGATGTGACTCTTTATGGTTGTGGCAGTGCCAACCTCCTTTGGTATTCACTCTTGGCATCATTCCTAACACCAAGTCAGATTGATAACTACAGCTTCTAGGATGATATGCTGCTCTGGAACCTTTTAGCTATAGCTTTCATTTGCACCATCATGTTTCAAGAAAGCGCTACTGTACTTTAGGCACAACACAGAAAAATCTAGCAATGTGATTTTTCCTGTACTGAGGGAACATATAAGCCAGCTATGAAAGACACAGGAGCACGCTAGGCATCAGAAACCCTAGTTCCAGGGTCCTATATGTTCTCTTTTTTACAGCTAATTCCTTTCAGATGCTTTTCATTTTCCACATTTCACCAAAAGAGAGTAGAATTCCCATTGCTCATGATATCAAGAAACCTAAGTGGTCAGAGTTCCTTAAGCATCCACGGGAAAGGACAAATTGGGTCACAGGATTGGGCCATTGACTGATTACTTACAGTGAGGGCTTTCTTTGGCTCCAGCCAGCAAAAGAGTCTTGGCAATAGGTGCATTGTTGGTCATGATGGCAATATCCAGTGGCAGAAGACCCTCACTGTTTGGGGTGTTAAGATCCAGCTCCTCTAGGCTAAACTGCTTGAGCAGCTCCTGCACCTTATCAAGGTCCTGCAGCTCAACAGCCTCAAAGAGTGCAGCATTGCCTTGAAACTGCAGAGATGAACAGAGTCACACAAATTTAAGTATGCCACTCATTTCACAGTCTTCTCTGCTCAGTTGCTTTCACTACAGTAGCAAGATAAAATTGAAATGAGGGTGGAGTAGATCAGTGCAGAGGCCAAGAGAAGAAGACAACACTTTGCTTTCCCACTGCAGCTCAAGCCAAATTTACCATATCCATAACACCTCTAATGAGACAGGGTAAATGTGGGTTGCAAGAGCTCAGAGTCAGGAAGATATTTGACACCTCTAAAGTTCCTATCAAAGTCCAGCAGTCCGCTTGCCTCCTTTTCTTTACACCAGCCGCACTATGCATTCAGAGTTAATGACACAACAGCGGGTAGGTAGGCAGCCAAAATCCAAAGCTATTGCCACACTGTGGCAAGGAACAGCCAGGTAGTCTTTCAGCAACCATGGTATGGATGGTGCAGAAGTTGTTCTTCTAACAGGACATAAAAATTCTAAAAACCCTCAGAGCTCTTCAGTTGTTAGATCAATGTACTCACGGGATAGGATTTGCGGAGCTTATCCTTTTCACTCCTCCCTGCTATGCTCCCTTCATCAAATGACATGTAGTTAACTCTGAATTTCCCAGAAAGGTTCCGGTAGAGCCTCTTAGCAGCATTTGGAGATGAGGGTCCTGGTTGCTTCCTAGACTGGGCTAGCTGCGGGTCTCTCATTTGCTGTGTCATTTTAGGTGAGGAAGACCTGATGAACAAAAAGAAAAAGACAGATGAATGTTAAATGTCTAGAAATACAAGGAGAGGGTGGCCAATCCAGAGCCATGCACAATGGTCTGATTTGGACATAATGCTAAGCCAAGCTAAGGTTTGGTATGAACAAGCAAGTATGCAGGAGCACAGAGCGAAAATGGTGGTCATTTCATTCCTTTCCTGGCCCTGCTGCTGCCACACTAACAGCAGCTAAGCCGTGTGTGTGCAAATGTGTGAACCTGGGCTTGTAACCTTTATTTTGCTCCAAACAAACCACAAGCTCTAGGTAACAAACCATGACTCTGGATTCACATGTAACATTAAGCCAAAGAATGGTTTAGCGCCTGGAAGCATAGCAGCAGCAGGTCCAGGGAAGGAGTGAAGTGGCTGTGATTTTCACTGTGTTTGCTCAATTATGCTTAGCCATGGTTCAAATGAGGCTGCTATAATAAGCAGACTAAAAAAAGGGAAACATTTAAACTCCAATAAATCTAAGCTGTGAACAATTACTTTTTTGTCTTAATTAGATTTGTTCAAAATTGTAACATGGAAGAATTGTGTAAGGACACAAGTCTAGGCTTCAAGCTGACATAATTCACATAACAGAAAAAAAAAACCTCTGAATGGAAAATTTGGCACATGTAGAGAAAAGTGATCTTTATTGATTCAACTCTAGTTTTAAAACCACAAATATCTAAACCATGCATATATTATGCTTAAGTCTATCCCTTACCCTCCAAACTATGAATATTTCCTCCTCACAAATCAAAACACTGACTAAAATAGCTGTCAGTGCTGGCCGCCTCAAGGTAGGCAAAACAGTAGTAGTTCGGTAGAGATTTAGGCAGGGATTCAACCAGTCTAGGGACATGGGTGGTACTGTGGTCTAAATCACTGAGCCTCTTGGGCTTGCTGATTGGAAGGTTGGCGGTTTGAATCCGTGCAACTAGGTGAGCTCCCGTTGCTCCGTTCCACCTCCTGTCAACCTAGCAGTTCGAAAGCACACTAGTACAAATAGATAAATAGGTATCACTGCGGCAGGAAAGTAAACAGCATTTCCGTACACTCTGGCTTCCGTCACAGTGTTCTGTTGTGCCAGAGGCAGTTTAGTCATGCTGATCATATGACCCAGAAAGCTGTCTGTGGACAAACGCCGGCTCCCTTGGCCTGAAGCGAGATGAGCACCGCACCCCATATACACCTTTGACTGGTGCTTTACCTTTACTTTTTTTCAACCAGTCTGTGAGCAGCTTGGCCTACACAAGTTGCCCAAACCTAGGAATCAGATGAATTATATAGGGCTAGCTAAGACTCTGTTGGTTACTCAGGTCACCTGATCCTGCTGGGCTGACAGCTGCAGTATCTTCTCCAGCCATCTGCAATGCAGTATAGTTCAGATCCACAGTAACATTTGCTTGAAAACTACCCCATTGGCACAGGGAGAAAGGAGCCTGTACCCTGCTGCTTGAGTCACCCAATCAAGACCTTAAAATAGTGTTGCTTTGACAGATGTGTACAGTTCTTGCTTATGAAACCACAGGTCAGAATAATAAACTGGTATGTCTCTGTGGTACTACAGCATCTTTTGCCTTCCTGAATTAATGTGAATTAACATATGATCCATCATGAATGAGGACTGATCTGTAATACAGCCATTCTGAGGTGGTGAAATATAAGCTGAATGGATGCAGTTTGATTTGTACTTCCTTTGGGCTGATTGTCTTACATGAATCCAGACTCAATTTATAAAGCTCCAGACAGATTTGTATCGCCCAACCATCTGTTGAGCTGGCTGGAATGAACTAAGAAATGTAGGTGCTGAAGTGGTTTTTGGGGATGTCCAGTGCATCAATAAATTACAGTTAACATGAAACAACCTTGATTCAGCACAATGCTGATGAAGCACATGCTGAACAAGAGCCAACTCTGGCAATTAATATTTACAAAGACAGCCCCACAGAGGGTGTTAATAGCACCCTTACTGACTCACTCCGTCACTTTGATTTTATCTGAGACATTGTGGGCAGCAGAATTATATCAACTATTTTACCTTTTATTATGTTGCTTTCTTAAGAGCTCAGAAACTAAGGGAGATTGCTCCTGCCAGGCATTCTCATGGGATAGGCTGTGAAGATTAGCATGTCTCCCTACAAATGTAGGTGAGCCTGTGCTGTAAGAAAAGCAGTAATTCTTTTGTACCTAGGTTGAAAGGAGTGGAAATTTGAGAGGGAACTTAGGTTTCAGCAGTTTCTTGCCTAAAATAGGATAGCTCAGTAACTAGAGGTCAGGTCCAAGTGATTTGACAGCACCAAGCATATTTCTGTATGTTTAATCAGGGTAGTAGTGTATCTGAGTTCATCACTGTCTGGTATTGTTATTGATGTGATCATATGCAAATAGGGCAAGTTTGGACATGTGAAACATTTGTTCCATTGTTAAATAAAGGGTTGACATACATCTATATCACACAGAAGTTCTGGAGGGCTCATTTCTAATAGCACGCCATCAAAAAGTATGCCATGTGTGCTATTCAGTTGTGTGATTTTCTGTAAGCACAACAAAAAATGGCCAGAAATTTGCCCTTCAGAATATGCCTAATAGAAGCATGGTAGGGAATGTTCTAACTCCATGAACCATCCTAAAACAAAAAAAGCTTAGGAGTGATATATAGCATCTAATATTCAAATCTTAACATTTGATCTGATACATACAGTATGTAGCTGGCCTTATATCAGGTCAGACTAATAGTCCATCAAGCCCAATATTGTTCTCCACTAGTGATCTTCCACATCACCTTCTATCTGCTGCTTTAACTGGAGAGGCAATAAATTTAACCTGAGATCTTCTGAATTCTGCCACCTGTTCTAGAGTGGGAAAACACTTGGTGGTTCTCTAACAACATGGCTGGGACACAACAGCATGTGCACAGTGATCCCCCAAGTTTGAAAGCATACCAGTGCAAGTAGATAAATAGGTACCGTTGTGGTGGGAAGCTAAACAGCATTTCTGTGTGGCCTGGCTTCCTTCGTGCACCAGTAGCAGTTTAGTCATGCTGGTCACATGACCCAGAAAGCTGTCTGTGGACAAATGCCATCCCCCTCGGCCGGAAAAGCAAATGCGCACCACACCTCACAGTCACCTTTGACTGGACTTAACCATCCAGGGGTTCTTTACCTTTACCTTACTAGCTAAGAGTCCTTATTGATGCCTAAAGGTACAGTGGTGCCTCGCAAGACGAACGCCTCGCAAAACAAAAAACTCGCAAGACGAAAGAGTTTTCCGTTTTTGAGTTGTTTCGCAAGATGAATTTCCCTATGGGCTTGCTTCGCAAGAAGAAAGCCCATAGGGAAATCTCCGGGGACCTCTTTTAAATGCTGGCGGTGGGGAGCAAAGCCTTTCGCCCCCCTCCGGCCTTCAGAAGTGGTCCAGGAAAGCCGGCGGGGGCCGAAAGGCTTTGCTCCCCACCGCCAGCATTTTAAAAGCGGTCTGGGATAGCAGGGAAGCGCGCTGCATTTTCCCGCTATCCCGGACTGCTTTTAAAATGCTGGCCATCGGGAGCAAAGACTTTCGCCCACCGCCGGCCTTCAGAAGAGGTCCTGGACCTCTTCTGAAGGCCGACGGGGGGCAAAAGTCTTTGCTCCCCCCCCGCCGGCCTTCCCGGGATAGCGGAGAAGCGCAGCGCGTTTCTCCGGTATCCTGGACGGCTTTTGAAGGCAGGCGGGGGGGAGCAAAGACTTTCGCCCACCGCCTGCCTTCAGAAGACTTCCGCTGTCCCGGGGGCTTTTAAAATGCTGGGGGTCGGCAGCAAAGCCCTCCTGTCCCCGGAGCTTGCGGGACGGGAGGTGGGGAGAAGGGCTTTTCTTCCCACCACCAGCCTTCAGAACAGCCTTCTGAAGGCTGGCGGTGGGAAGAAAAGCCCTTGTCGCCCCCCCCCCCCAGCCTTCAGAAGAGGTTGGGGGACAGACTGTCCCTGGACCTGGTCTGAAGGCGGTTTCCATAGGAACGCATTGATTGATTTTCAATGCATTCCTATGGGAAACCGTGCTTCGCAAGACGAAAAACTCGCAAGAAGAAAAAACTTGCGGAACGAATTAATTTCGTCTTGCGAGGCACCACTGTACAGTGTAGTGGCTAAGAGATTGAGCTGTGAATCAGGAAATTCCAGCTTGAGTAAACTACTCATAGGTTGTTCATTAATTTAAAGCTATATACATTTTGTTAATTAAATAATAATAAAGTGGCATTAGGCAAGTCATTCTTTCTCAGCCTCAGTCCCCACATATACAGTACAATACGAGTGATAACAGCACTGACTTTATAGGGTTGTTGCAATGATTACAACAAGATAAGGCATGTGAAACAGTCTGAACACTTGAAAGTGCCATACAAACATTAAACTTTATCTATGTCAGTATGGAAGCCCCACACAGTTGTAAGCGTTCTCTATTAGGAGGTGTTGATGTAGAACATTTGGCGGCCATGTGATTTACACTAACTTTTAAAAGCTGACCTCTCTTGTTAAGGGGCTGTTAACAGCCTATTCCAAGGGTAGGCAAACTAAGGCCCAGGGGCCAGATCCAGCCCAATTGCCTTCTAAATCCGGCCCGCGGACTGTTCAAGTATCATTGTGTTTCTACATGAGTACAATGTGCTCTTTTATTTAAAATGCATCTCTGGGTTATTTGTGGGGCATAGGAATTCATTCATGCTCCCCCAAAAAATATAGTCCAGCCCCCCACAAGGTCTGAAGGACAGTGGACTGGCCCCCTGCTGAAAAAGTTTGCTGATCCCTGGCCTATTCACACAAGCCATGGTCCAAAGATGGGGCCGTGTTAAGTGCCTCAGAATTTTCTCTCGATACTCAACATGAGCCACATCTGTGTTATGCTTACTGTGATGTCTGGTCCCCATTTCTGCATTGCCATTTACATGAAACCACAAGTCTTAACCTAAGGAGTACCATTTACCATAGGTTCTGGTCACCAAACCAGGAAGCAAGAATCTAAACCTGGTTACACAAATAGAAAGAACCGGGTGATTCAGCCTATAAAGCTATCACACTAGCTATTATGTACTATGTATACTCCATGCCAAGGAAAAACCCAAGAGCCATAAAGTTCAAAAAGCATCAGTTAATAAGGACAGCTCCCTTTAGAAGCTGAATGAGAACCATCAGAGAATAGATTAATCTGGGGTTGAACAAACAAGGCATGGTAATATCACAGAACCAGATCAGAAGAAGAAGAAGCAGGAGCAAAGAACAAATTGGAAATGAGCAAGGCTCAGCAGGAAGAATTTATTGTCTATTCAGGAATTAGTCTGGTCTTGCTGAATCAGGACCATAAGCTGAATCAAGATTTCAAGCTGCAGTTCACCAGTTTAGTCACATCACAACATAGAGGCAAAGAAGAACAAGCATCCTAATCTCTCTGAAATTCAATTAGGCAGGTAGCTAGGAGTTAGTTCACACCTCTCTAATGAGGTGTAAATTGCTATGGATTTAGCATCAATTACCCCCAAGTGTTTGTGTTCTCACACTACAGCTATGATTGAGTGACAGACTTGCTGGCTCAGCCTGAAGCCACATGTGTGCCCAAGTCCTAGAAGAACTATTAAAACCTAGTTAAGTCATTTATGCAACTAACTGAACCATTTGTAAAGAATAGCAGATTAATTTTTAGATTCAAATTGTAAAGATTTCGAAGATGATCTTGAGGGCATGTGCAGCTGTAGGTTTTTTAAATGTTAAACAACATAATTCAATCAGAAACAATATTCCAAAGACACCCAAATACTGTGTGGAGCCAGAAGACTGTAACCTGCCATGGCCCTGGATCCCAATTCCCCTTCATCAGTACAAGGAACAAAAGACATGGAGGGCAAGAATAACTGGTTTTATGAACACCCTCAGGAGGCAGTCACCAAAGTAAGCATCCCATTAGACTCCCATTAAGGAGGTTGAGCCCAAGGGAACAGTGATGTTTCCATTTGCTGCTGCTGCTACACCTCATCCTCTGACCTGAACTCTTCCCTGGAATGATTTGCAGCTCATGAGGACACACCTCCACAACCATATTGAATCCAAATGCAAAATAAAGCACCTCAGCTCTGCCAAGAGGACATACCTCTGGGAATGGCATGTGGTCCTTTTAATTCTGAACAGTTTCCTCTGTGGATGTATGGCTTGGAACACAAACTTCAAAGCTCAAAAAAATTAGCTCCAAGTCAACTCTAGACCTCTCAGTCCCATAGTAAAGTGATCTGTAGGTACTTGCATGTGCGTAGCCAGGAATTATTGGGGGGCAGGCTTTATGTGAGGAGGGAGCAGAACTGAGATATCTCTGGTGCAATTGGTCAGTTAGTTAAGTATTTCTATTTATTTACTTGGTTGGGGGAGGGCAGCTGCCCACCCTGCACCCCCCAGCTACTCCCCTGGGTACTTGCCACTGACTGTGGTCTTCAGCCAGGAACAAGAAAGGACCCCAGTAAAAGCACAGGACCACTACAGTTCTATTACTGTGCACAATGGGCATTGGCTGTTCATGAGCAGAGCCACAGAATGTATCAATTTTCATGAATAATAAGGAAAACATAAAAAGGTAAAGGTAAAGGTACCCCTGCCCGTACGGGCCAGTCTTGACAGACTCTGGGGTTGTGCGCCCATCTCACTTAAGAGGCCAGGGGCCAGCGCTGTCCGGAGACACTTCCGGGTCACGTGGCCAGCGTAACATCGCTGCTCTGGCCAGAGCCAGAGCCAGAGCCACACACGGAAACGCCGTTTACCTTCCCGCTGGTAAGCGGTCCCTATTTATCTACTTGCACCCGGAGGTGCTTTCGAACTGCTAGGTTGGCAGGTGCTGGGACCGAGCAGCGGGAGCGCACCCCGCCGCAGGGATTCGAACCGCCGACCTTTCGATCGGCAAGCCCTAGGCGCTGAGGCTTTAACCCACAGCACCACCTGCGTCCCTAAGGAAAACATAGCTCAATGAAATTCATTTGCCCATCTGCCTGATTTTATTCGTGCAAAATTCAGGAACCCCCCCCCCCCAAGCAACTAGTGAAGTAAATACAGAAACACCAGAAGTAGAGAATGACCTTGGTTAACTAGAAAATAACAACAACCAATCTGGCATAAGTCAAACTATATATAAAGATACAGAAAACATAATTGTGGGCAAAGAAGCTTAATGCTGAAGGCTGCTTTTGCCTCCTGCACTTGACTAGAAAGAATGGTGGAAAATAGTAATAAGAAAGAACTGGTTAGGGCAGAGTGGGGGGAAATTGTGTTGTTTTGACTCTTAACACTCATCAGTCCCAGCAAGCATGCTAATAGCAAGGGATAATGGGAGTTGTAGTCCAACAACATCTGGAAGGCCGGAGGTTCCTCACCCTTGGGTTTAGTAGGAGTAACTCCCACTGGAAGTTATACAGTATTCCAATATATTCCACATCTGCCTATGACACTTTTATTTTTATTATTTATTGAATTTAAATACCCCCTATACCCGAAGGTCTCAGGGCGGTAAACAAAACAAAATCAGAATATAAAACCAGAAAATATATAATCAAAATAAAAACAACAACCCAATAACCCTCCCCCCCCCAAAAATGCATAATTTAAAAGGGCATAGGATTTTATGCGGCATTATACAAAACAGTCTGCTTGTCAGAGTTACTTCATGCATTATTTTTTAACCTTAGACTCGGGGTGATGCTCAGGCCTGGGGGCTGAATGTGACACTCCAGGCATCCTCTTTATCTGGACATCAGAACTTTGTCTATACCAAATGCTTTCTTCACATGCTACACTCCTCATTGGCCCTGCTTCACATGTCAGGTGTTTTTGCTTGGCTGGAATATGTCCTTGAATTCACTGGCGGGGTGATGAGAGTAAGGGCTCATTCCCATTTATTGTTTCGTCAGGCATGGGTTTGTGTGTGGTCTTGTTTGTCTGGGGAATTTGTTATGTTTTCTGTAGGCCATTTCTGAGGTGAGAGGCTGGATGTGGTCTGGACTGGGGCACGTGAAAGTGGTTTCATGTCCTTGGAGTGAAAGCCCAACCCTGCATTGAACTGTGTCTTTCCTGGTGTGAGACAGGAGGGAATACAGAGTTTTCGTCCCATGTGAGAACTTGGGACTCAGTTATGTATGACCGTTGTAAGTGTCTCCTTGTGGATGTTCCCCCAAACACTGTCCTCTGCTGTATATCTATTGTCTCTGGAGTGGGCAAGCTGCCTTGTCCCCACAATTGAAGAGGCTGGGGCTGCGCGACATCAGCACACCATGTACACAGGGTATGCTGACATTATTTGTGCATGCTCTGCAGCATGCTGCTTTGTTGTGCACATGCGAATATGCCCTGTGGTGTGTGCACACAGCTGCCATTTAATTTTGAGGGGGCCCGGCCCCCTCCTTGAAAATTTTGGGGGCCCTTGCTCCCCTCCCATGACATACCTGGAAGTGGGTAGTTATGGGAAGCTACTGTTCGGCAACATGGGAATTGTCCTGTGGTGTCCCACAGGTTTCCATCTTATCCCCCATGCTATTTTAACATCTATATGAAGCTTCTTGGAGCTGTCATCAGGAGATTTGAAGTGAAGTATCATCAATATGCAGATGACACCCAGCTCTGTCTCTCTGTTCTATCTGAATTAGGAGAGGTGGTTGAGGTGCTAGACCAGTGCTTGGACTCAGTGATGAGTTGGATGTGGACCAATAAACTGACAGAATCAGAAAAATACAGAGCAGTTTCGTAGTTTGGGGTTGCTCCTGAATCCAACATTGTTCATGGAGGCTCAGGTGATCTTAGTGACTAGGAGTGCCTTTTTTCAGCTCTGACTGATTTACCAGCTGTAACCTCTTTTGATGACTTGGGCACTGTACCCCGTGCTCTGGTGCAATGCACTCTACATGGGGCTGCCCATGAAGATGACCCAGAAACTTCAATTGGCCCAAAATGCAGCAGTCAGATTACTTGCTGGGATTCCATTTAGATCTTGTATAACCTAGGGTTGCCATATTCCGAAGAGCAAAAAAGAAGACACAATGGGGGAGGGGTTTGCAGGAGTGCATGCGTACGAGACATGGCATCACCTACGAATAATATTCTATGTTCAACTAAAAACACCTCGAACAACAACAATAATCAATGACCTCCCCCCCCCCCCCCACTTCACCACTCTCCTCATCTGCCTTGCCATTGGAGCCAGGGACAGCCAGTGTAACATGATGGCAGTATTTTGGTCCAGGGAGCCATCAAGTAAATGCATTTTGCACATGCGGCAGGTTCTGGGCCAACCTCAGGGGTAGCTGCACATAAAGTGCAATTCAGTAATGCAATCAGGAGATCACCAGTATATGGACAACAGTGGTCAGTCTATCCTGGCCCAAAAATAGCCACAGCTGTCTTACCTGCCAATGTTGGTGAAAGGCACTTGTAACCACTGAGGTAACATGGGCTTTGTGTGACAAAGATGGATCCGAAAGTACCCTAGACTACAGGGGGAGTATAACTCTGTCCAAAGCAGGCAATTGACCTATTATTCGGACTTTGGAACCTCTCTCCCACAGCACTTCTGTCTTGCCAGGTTTCAGACTCAGTTTGTTGGCCTTCATCCTTCCTACCACAGAGTCCACACACTGGTCCATAGCTTGCACAGCCTCTCCTGATTCTGGTGTTAGAGAGAAATAGAGCTGGGTGACATCACTGCGCTGATGATACCAGACCCTAAATCTCCTAATGGCTGCTCCCAATGGCTTTGTGTAGATGTTAAGCAGTACTGGGGACAAGATGGTACCCTGTGGCACCCCACAGCACACCTGCCGGGGGCCTGAAAAATAATCAACCAGTGCTGTTATCTGAAACTGATCAAAGCAATGTGGATGTATGACATTAAAATCTATTTTGAAGGCATGGGAAATCTCTATATATCCATGAAAGGCTGGGCTCAGAATTTTGTTTCAAAATCTGGCCTTTACTTCATCCTTCTCCCATTTGGCAAACCATCTTGTTTTGAAAAGAGCTGAAGTTAACATGCATGTTTGGTCTTGTAAGAACAATAACTTAACTTATAGAGCTTCTACTCACGCCAAAAATATTTTTGTTTGTTCTCCTGCATCCCTAATGATGCCAACAGAACTCCAGGAGAAGAGGCCTGCAGTTAACCACAAAGCAGGAGCCAACAGACTGCGGGTTTGTTTGTTTTCTGTTGCTGTTTAAAAGTGGTGTCTACTATAGAATGAGTAGTAATCTTAGCAACATTCATTGTGAGGGAAATCCATTATGAACAAGCTCACATCCCCTTATTCTCAGATAATGAATGAGAGGAAACTTGAGAGATGCAAAGGGGAGAGAAAGGGAGAGACGTCTCAAGATCATGCAAGCCACTTGAAATATATTACTTCCAAGAAAGTTGCAATATATTTCCTTACAGCTTTTACATATGCACAAGTTATTTGCAATTGAAAGAGTTCATTAAAAGTCTAAGGGGACATTTGGCAAGTCCGTTCTTTACTGCTTTAGATACGTGTGCCATCTTCATAGTCAGATGTTATCATAAAGCTTAAACCAATTCCAGTTAAACAAAGTAAACTGTTTCTAGTAAACAGCTCTTAAACTGCACAAGATTTTGTACCAAAAGTCTGCACCCATTTTGCCAAACTGGATTCAGCTCTGCAGGCAGAAGAGACTGCAGGCTTTCTGCCTCTACAAGTGTGTGCCCATCTCACATAATTAGCAGCATCACTATCATTGTTAATCCTAATTGGAGGTCTTGTGGGTGGTCTTCACAGGGATGTCAGAGGTTAAGGAGAGAAATCATCAGTGTCCTACACAAATATAAATGAGGCAAATTCTTACATCCCAGAAATATGCTGAGTGTAGGAGAACCTCAGTGGAGAAGGATTTATTTCCTTTCTGTGCACAACAGGGAGGGAGTTGCCAACAAAAAAACAAGTCACTCTCATTGGAAAACTGGCCTGCTTGATCACTAGCAATTCCTCCCTTCCCCACCAAACCATGCCATTTACTTATGAGACAAAACTGCAAAAAAGCAAATAAACCTATGTTGTCCTGGGGTTGTTTTTTTTAGGGGGTATCTTTAAACATATATAGCATACCATACATTTCCTCCATGAACTGTGACTCGCAAGAATGATGTCTCTTACTAACTAGGTTCTTCTGATTTTATAAAGCAGTCTCTTGAACTGGGATTTTTAGAAATCCTTCCATTAGAAGAAGCGGTAGTACTGAAAGGATTTCTCTTAGAGGCTTCTGGAAACCTGGCATATCTGTCATCTGTGGTTTCTATTCTACATGTACAAACACAGCTTATCAATCATCTCTCTGTCTTCTTAATGAGTGCCTGCAAATGCCAGTTTGCCCTACCCGTAACACTTCTTTCATTTATCAGAGATTTCTCTGCAGCACAAATAATTAAATTGATTTTATTTTGTCATTTATATAAGCTAAATAGAATTGCTATTGCTTCCTGCATCTTCTCTCTCAACCAGGTGTCTGGACGATGCCAAAGGGAATCTCTGCAGTTCCTCATTCCCTTTCTCCTTCCCATTGAGGGAGTAATTTATAGTGCCTGAAGCTTCAATGCTCAGAAGATAGAGACAGCAAGGGATAGATACCTGGCTTTAAACCAAACTGACAATTTTACAGGATTCTTATAGAATTAAAGCTGCTTGGTCTTTGTCCATCACTGAATTCTTATACAGCTTGACTGAAGAGCATTTGGGATGCTTGCAACCCAAACGATCATGGCTTGATGTAACATAGCACCATTTTTGTTCATATTTTCATGATGGGAAAAGGAGGAAGTCCCTCTACTACTAGCATTCATTCAGCAAGCTTACACAGTATTTTAATGTTGTCATTATTATTATTATTATTATTATTATTATTATTATTATTTGGGGGGGGAGGTGGACAGGATAAATAGTTAGTTCCTCTAGTCATTTTATTCAATAATGAAAACAGTGGTATATTATCTTCGGCTAGGATAGAGAAGTGTATTAACATTTCTTGTCTCCACTGTGCACAACATGCACTGACACCTTGGAGAAAGCATATCTAGTGACAAGTTTCCCCATGAGGCCTGGTGGCTGCCATGCCCCGTTATGGAAATCTCACCACCTTAACTTCATGTACTACCCACATTTATGGGATTACAACCTTTGTTTTTGCAGTGTGCCACACAAACCTAGCTCTCAGTATAACTTTCAGAAATGTATTAGTAGAATTGTCAGGTCCAGGACTGAAACCAGGATGATGTTATCCTGCCAACTAAACAGGTATATTTAGAGACTAAGCTCCAATATTAGGGGTATGAGGTTGGTACAAATCAACAACTGGTATGCACAGGGGGAAAAAGTACTGCACCTATTTAATCAGTATGGTTGAACTGCATGCCATCCTTGCTAGGAGAACCTGGATGGTATGCTTGACGGACTGTCTCCTTCCCTTTTCCTCAAATTAGATATTGGAGAAGCTCAGCGGGTTTTCCCCAGTGCATTCCTCATCGCCAACCCCTAATTGCTGCTTAACATTAAATAACGAAGTGAGGAAATGTTGGGCAAATGTTCTTGCTATGGGAACACACAGTTCCCTTTAATTACATTGTTTTTGTTTGGTTTTGTTTTTTTTTATTAGTTGTGCTGTGGGTTCCCCCTCCCTGACAGGGCCAGCAAAGCACATGCTAAATATGGCCGATTTTAAAATCCACAGTGAAACCCGAATCTCGGCACCAGACTGACTGGAATCGGTGCAACCCAGGGTTACGAGGGACACACATTCCAACCTCTCTACTGTTCTCACTCAGATCCACAGTGAAATAACAGCATGCCCCTCCCTTCCTGGGTCAGCTGGAAACTGCTTCAAGTCTTTCTAAAGAGACATGCTGCTGTTGGTGGTGAGCCAGTTCAATATGCTTAGCATTCTATACAGACAAAGAGTATCAGCCCTTGCACATAAATTTCCTCTTCAAACACTCTTCCTGACCATTACTCTTACTTATTCCCCCCACCCATCATTTGCCAGACCATATCCCTTAACCTGTTGCTTCTTCTTCCTCTGCTCTGTATCAAGTTCAGCATCTCAAGTCAAATTCTCTCCACCCTAGAGATAAGTTTTCATCTCAGCCCTTCGTGTATGAAAGTATATGTGCGCACGTGCCCACTCTGATTTTAAAAGTATGCCGACATGCTGTCAGGCCTAGGATGTGGCTTGCTTTGATTATTTGTTTTTGAACGGGAAGTTTTATGATTGCATTGGGAATCTGTCCTAATTGAGGCTGAGTCAGAATTATAGTAAATGAGTATGTGTTTTAGTTTGTTGGATAAGCTTTAACTACTCTATAATTAGTTTGTGGCATGTTGGGATTTTTATTTTTAAATTTTTTTTAGGAATACGCTGAACAGAGAGCTAAGCAGCAAGTCAAAGTGACCCTAACCTATCAAACTATTTAATTAAGTCATTGTTTGGCCTTGGGGGTTTCTGCAGGAACTTGGGGCGGAGTTCTAAGTTTGGGAGGAGACCATTCAGTAGATTCAAAACACCTTTTCCTGTATCTACAAAACTGTAGGTAAGAGACTGGTAGCAATGTTGGAGACAGATGAGAAGCAGATAGTCTTAAATTGTAATTTTACTTCATTCTTATCTTCAGAACGCAAAGGAATCTGCTTTCCTTTGGAATGATTGCTCTCTAAGTCAGCCTTGCAGTGCACCTCTTTTCTCAGCTTGTGACAAATGGATTGTGTAGGTCAGCCTGCGTTTATGGGAATGAATGCAAGGTCCAGCCGTGGCAAGGGAGTTGGGTTAGATGGCATTTTCTTCCTTTCTTACTCCATTACTTTTACTCCACATTTTAAGGGAAGGAAAAGCAGATTTAGGACATACCCAGATGACTGCAACGCCCCTCATCAGCACTGTATCAGCACTGACCTCTGATCCAATTCAATAGAATGCTCTCTGCTTTTTTAAAAAACAACAACAACATCTTGACACGAGATCTTTACCAGTGCTGGACAGAGGATTGCATGAACTTCAACAATAAAACTGGTTGAGAAAATAGCAGGGCACTGCTCTAGAACACGCACCCCTTGCTGGTTTTTGCCATTATTTTGGCTTGGGTTTTATAGCTTTTTTCTGGAGCTTGACAAGTACTCCCACAGCTGAATGACATGTCAGGGAAATGATAACTATTTAAAGGGGCAAGCAGGATAATTACAAATGAAAACAATTTTTAACATGAACACAATATGGTTCAGAGAGAAGTGGTGCTTGCCTGTGAAGGGATGCTCACTGTGAAATCTTGGGCATTGATTGGTGCCAACAACATGTGTGGGACCACCAATGTGAAAAAAGTTGATATTTGACTATTAACATACTGTGGGCTTGAGTGCTGGGAAAATGCTATATCCTCAAAACAGAAGAACATCCTTGAGGGAAGATTTTGTACAAGATCCTGCATTTGTACAAGATCCTGCATTCAAGATTTTGTACAAGATCCTGCATTTGTTACCCATCTGGTGTTGCCAAAACCACCAAATATGAACACCTGCGTTTCAGTGATGAGGGTAAATGGTCACTCCCCACCTGTTCTAGAAAAACTCTTATGCTTTAAATCGAGTGCATTCATTCATTCATTTATACATACCTCACTTTTATCTAAATAGCTTTCTCTAAATAATAATAAAATCCAATGGCAGAAAATTCTCTGGAAATCTTAGTTACAGGGTAAAACTTCAAAAAGCAACAAAGTGGGCTTTGAAGTCTTTGAAGCCAGAAAATAATGAGCTCAAAATGCAGAAATAGTTTCCACAAAACCCTCTTTGTAGTTTTAGGGCGTGGTGCATGCATGTGGACAAAGGGATATTAATAATAATAATAATGGCAGAATAAGAAGGGTGTTTGCTTTTATGTGGAGCTTGGTGTCATGAAGTGCTTACAATGAGGGTCATTTGTTATGTTCTAAGGTCCATGATGGTGCAAAATAAGGGACAATGTCTGAAATAAGGAACAGCGGTTAAAATAAGGTGCATCCAAGGAGAGGCAGGACTGAGATGTGGAGATATGCTTCAGAGGTCCAGACTATGGGGAGCTCTGAAAAATCACTAATTATAATTTGGATTATAATTTGGTCTTTTTTATTTTAGTTTTTTATTTTAATTGGATTATGATTGGATGTATTAATTGGATGTTTTTTATTGGAAAATTAATAAAAATGATTTTTAAAAATAAAAAATAAGGTGCATCCAGCAATTCATGGAAAATTGTGTCGAGATATGTATTAAATATGGCTTTTGCTATGTCATTCACAATTTCTAGAGGCTTCTTGTAGCCTAACTTTGTGTAAATTTAGTCATGATAATTTCAGCTTCCTTAGATTTTTTTTTAAAACAGTAAGTTCTAATTCCTTCTTATTGTGGAGAACATGTGGAAATTTTTATGTTAGACATGTATCATAATAGTTATGAAACCAAAAAGTACACAAGGATAGGTTGGGGAATGCAAGATGATACAGTATTTCAAGGATATTATTATAAATTTGTGGAACTCACACAATTTCTGAACATTTGGAGTTAGAAACTGTAGCTGTACTGCTCTGAAAGTGAGGAGAAGGGACAGGCTGTTAAAACAGGTTGTTGTACAAGTTGCTGTGGTTACACAAGCCTGCTTGGAGCCAACAGCTTAATCTGAGAGTTGTCACAGCTTGAGAAGGGGTTTGTGGGGAGGGAGGGGGCAGATTGTGCTTTGACAGCAGGCAGCCAGCCTGAAACTCTGTCGCCAAGTGCCACAGACAAGTACCCGTGCCTTGAGCTAAATACAGGAGACATCTCTGAGATATCAAAAGCCACTGGTTTCTCTCTCTCATTCCTTCCACTCAAAGCCATCTCCAGCTGCTGAATCCATATGCCAAATGCCTTGTTTGCAACAACTGAGGGTACCGCCTTGGGAAGAAAGGCGGGTTTTGCCATAGACACATCTTATTCAGTCAGCTTAGCCAAATCTCCTTTAGCCCGACAGGGAAGACCTCTCACTGTTTGAGATCTGAGACACTGCCATCCATTTTGGACAACAATTCTCTTGCTAAGAGAGGAGACAGTTGAGAGTTTTGTTGCTGAACCAATGCCAATGCTCATTAATCATGGAAATGCAGCTATTCTGGTGCCTCTGTCTTCACTGTCAGCCTAATTAGAGCGACTGTTTCCTATCCTGGCTACTCATGCAGCTTTGGCAAGGGTGAAGCACCGTAAGAGTTTCCTCTCTCTCTCTCTCTCTCTCTCTCTCTCTGAAACACACACACACACACAACAGGAATATGTCTCCCCCTGCCCATTCCTCTATTTTTATTAATTACCTGGCTTCCAGACACCCAAAAATGTTGCCAGGATCATAACCCTCCATCTTACAGAGATATAGCGACTGTAGTTAGTTGCCACAAAATCACAAACTTGTGCCAAGATTTATTGTAGTAAAATCTTTGTTTTTCATAGAACCAGAGAGTTGAAAAGAATCACAAGGATCATCCATAATAATAATAATAATAAATTTTATTTATATCCCGCCCTCCCCAGCCGAAACCAGGCTCAGGGCGGCTAACAACACTGAAGTAGTGCAACATTATAAAAACATTATAAAAATTAATTAAAATCAAAATTGATGGCAACCATAAACTAAAGTTTTGTAAAGATTGCCAAAGGAGGGAGTCAGGCTGCGCCCTGACCAAAGGCCTGGCGGAACAGCTCTGTCTTGCAGGCCCTGCGGAAAGATGTCAAGTCCTGTAGGGCCCTAGTCTCTTGTGACAGAGCATTCCACCAGGTTGGAGCCGCAGCCAAAAAAGCCCTGGCTCTAGTTGAGGCCAGCCTAACCTCTCTGTGGCCTGGGACCTTCAAGATGTTTTTATTTGAAGACCGTAAGTTCCTCTGTGGGGCATACCAGGAGAGGCGGTCCCGTAGGTACGAGGGTCCTAGGCCGTATAGGGCATTGAAGGTTAAAACCAGCACCTTAAACCTGATCCTATACTCCACCGGGAGCCAGTGCAGCTGGTATAGCACCGGATGAATGTGATCTCGCAGCGAAGACCCCGTAAGGAGTCTCGCTGTGGCATTCTGCACCCGCTGGAGTTTTTGGGTCAGTCTCAAGGGCAGCCCCACGTAGAGCGAGTTACAATAATCCAGTCTGGAGGTGACCGTCGCGTGGATCACAGTGGCTAGGTCAGGGCGAGAGAGGTAAGGAGCCAACTGCTTAGCTTGGCGGAGATGAAAAAATGCCGCCTTTGTAATAGCTGCAGTCTGCGCCTCCATGGAGAGGGAGGTATCGAAGATTACACCCAAACTCTTAACGGACGGTGCTGGCACTAATTGCACCCCCGCAAGAGATGGGAGTTGCCCCCTCAATCCCATATCGTCCCGTCCCAGCCAGAGGACCTCTGTCTTCGAAGGATTTAACTTCAACCGGCTCCCACGTAACCATCCAGCCACAGCTTCCAAGCATCTGATCAGTGTGTCTAGGGCCGAGTCAGGATGGCTATCCATCAACAGATAGAGTTGGGTGTCATCAGCATACTGATGGCAGCCCAGCCCAAAACTCCGGACAAGCTGAGCGAGGGGGCGCATAAAGATGTTAAAAAGCATCGGGGAGAGAATCGCACCCTGAGGCACTCCACACACCAAGGAGTGGCGCGATGACAATTCCCCCCCAAGCGCCACCCTCTGTCCCCGACCAGAGAGAAACGAGCGCAGCCATTGAAGGACTGTGCCCTGGATCCCCACGTCAGCAAGGCGGTGGTCCAGGAGTTCATGATCGACCATGTCGAAAGCTGCTGACAGATCTAGAAGAATCAGCAGCCCCGACCCGCCTCGATCCAGCTGTCTACGAAGATCATCTGTTAGGGCAACCAGAGCCGTCTCGGCCCCATGACCAGCGCGGAAGCCGGACTGGAATGGATCCAGAGCCGATGTTTCATCCAGAAACCTACCAAGCTGTTCAGCAACCGCTCTCTCAATCACCTTACCCAGGAATGGAAGATTGGAAACTGGTCAGTAATTGGATAGATCTAAGGGATCTAATGATGTTTTCTTTAAGAGCGGGCGCACCACTGCCTCCTTCAGTTCCCCTGAGAATGTCCCGGTGCCAAGGGACAAATTGGTGATATCCCCCAGGAGGGCCCGCACCTCGTCTGGACATGCTCTAATCAGCCAAGACGGGCACGGGTCGAGAGGACAGGTGGTGGGCTTTCCAGCTCGGAGGAGTCTGTCCACATCGGCTGGGGATATCCGGTCGAAGTGGTCCCATACTGGACCCGAGGACAGTCGAGGGGCCTCCAGTTCCTTTATTGTATCCAAATTGGCAGGGAGGTCATGGCGGAGCAACAGGACCTTCTCCGCAAAAAAGCTCGCAAATGCCTCACAGCTATGTGTCAAATTATTATTTAAATTTGGCTGTCCTTCGAGGGACGTTAAAGACCGAATTATACTAAATAATTGCGCCGGGCGAGAGCTAGCGGATGCAATGGAGGCCGAGAAGTAGGACTTCTTAGCGGCCTTCACTGCCATCTCGTAGGTTTTCATAAAAACCCTATAAGATGTTCTTGAAGCTCCGTCACGGGCACCCCGCCATACTCGCTCTAGCCGTCTGAGTCCCGCTTCATTTTCCGAAGCTCCTCGGTAAACCAGGGAGCCCAGTTTCTGCGGGGTCGCAGAGGGCGCCTAGGTGTGATCTCATTGATGGCTGCCAGGAGATGGGTATTCCAGCCCTCAACAAGCTCAGTCAATGAGTCGCCAGGGGGAGAATGGTCCCGCAAGGCTTGACGGAATCTATCAGGGTCCATCAGCCTCTGCGGGCGAGCCCAAATCGGCTCGCCACCTAAGCAGGGTAGGGGTGGAGCATCAATCCTGGCTTTCAGAGCGTAGTGATCAGACCATGGCACCTTCATCGAAGGAAACATGATCACATCTATACCGACGCCAAAGATCAGATCCAGCGTGTGGCCTGCTTGATGTGTGGGGCCCGAAACAAACTGGGAGAGCCCTAGTGTCGCCATGGAAGACACCAGGTCCAGAGCCTGTGAGGAGGGAGTGGCATCAGCATGGATGTTGAAGTCCCCCAATACCAATAGGTTAGGGAACTCCAAGGCCCAGCCGGCCACCGCCTCCAGCAGGCCTGACAGGGTGGCTGCTGGTGCGCTAGGTATGACCCTGATATAAAGAGTCTCCTGCTCTACTGACTGAGCTATCTCTTTTGTTCCATATCACAGATTTTCTGAGGTATCTGAAAGCTAAGTTAACACTTTCATATTATAGAAACAAACAGTTCTATGTTTTTTTCTACTTTTCTCAAATACTGTATTGGAAGAATCATTTCAAGTTAATAAGAGCAAGAGGCAAAGCTGGCAGAACTGCAGTCTCTGAGGTGAGGATGGGGCAAGTCGGCATATCTCATGTCTCAGAAGCAAGGAGGGAAGCTGTTTCTGCTAAGACCAGCAAGAAATCTCACATCTCCAAGATACAAGTATTATCTTTGCCCAAGATGAACCTTTTTTAGTTAGTCACCTGGAGGTAACAGAGGTTCAAAAACAGAATGATGAAAGGGGAGAATAATGCACTGTAATTGATTAAGATGTCCCGAGGAAAATCTTTGTGAATGGCAATGAATGTTATTTTCTTGATTTACAACTGTCCAAAGTCAGCATCTCTGTTTCCAGCCGCATGTTGGCAGAGGTCCTGTTCATTATTTTACACCCAAAATAGTTTGGCTACAAGTTTCCAGTGTCCCAATTCTTTTAATTCTCACTCTTCTCAGAATTCAGTTCAGAAATTAACTTGGCTTTGTCCAAAACCATCTTTGGGTGAGGGGTGGGGTAGGGAATGCAAGTCTTGCCTAGTTTTTAGAGTATTTTCACAAATGAAAATTAAATTGCTTCAGAGTCTCCTTTTGCAAAGCCTATGCTGTAATGCACTTGGAGATTTTGTGGCAATAAAGATGATGAAGGCCTCTGTCACTGTTTGGCTCAGCTGTTGTAATGTAATTCAGAGAAATGGGTGACATTGGCTAAGCGGCTTTGATCTCAGGGTAGATAATAGGGCCTTTGTGTGTACCTCTGTCAGCTGAGCTATGGTTAGTGGGAACACAGAAAAGGGTGTTCTGTGTGGCAGCTCCTAACTTGTAGAATTCACTACCCTAAGAGTTTTAATAGAATCATAGATTGGACGCAGGTGGCGCTGTGGGTTAAAGCCTCAGCGCCTAGGACTTGCCGATCGAAAGGTCGGCGGTTCGAATCCCTGCGGCGGGGTGCGCTCCCGCTGCTCGGTCCCAGCGCCTGCCAACCTAGCAGTTCGAAAGCACCTCCGGGTGCAAGTAGATAAATAGGGACCGCTTACCAGCGGGAAGGTAAACGGCGTTTCCATGTGTGGCTCTGGCTCGCCAGATGCAGCTTTGTCACGCTGGCCACGTGACCCGGAAGTGTCTCCGGACAGCGCTGGCCCCTGGCCTCTTGAGTGAGATGGGCGCACAACCCCAGAGTTTGTCAAGACTGGCCCGTACGGGCAGGGGTACCTTTACCTTTACCTTTACCTTAGATTGGAAGGGACCCTGAGGGTCATCTCGTCCAACCCTCTGCAATGCAGGAATCTCAACTAAATCATACATGATAGATGACCATCCAACCTCTGCTTATAAACCTCCATGGGAGTTCACCACCTCACTGAAGTCTGTTCCAGTGTCAAACAGCTCTTGCTGTCAGAAAGTTCTTCCTGATGTTTAGTTGGAATCTCCTTTCTTGTAACTTGAAGCAATTGAGTCCTACTCTCTATGTGACAGTCCTTTAGATATCTGAAAATGACTATAATATCTCCTCTCAGTCTCCTCTTTTCCAGGCTAAACATACCCAATTCCCTCAACTGTTCCTCTTAAGACTTAGTTTCCATACCCTTTATCATATTCATTGCCTTCCTCAGCAGCTTGTCAAAAGCCTTCTTAAATTGTGGTGCCCAGAACTGGAGACAGTACTCTAGGTGTGGTCTGACTAAGGCAGAATAGAGCAGGACTATTACTTCCCTGTTTCAGAACACTAGACTTCTGTTGATGCAGCCTAGAATAGCATTATCATTTTTTGCTGCTGCATCACACTGATGACTTATGTTAAGCTTGCGGTCTACTAAGACCCCTAGATCCTTTTCACATGTACTACTGGCAAGCCAGGTGTCCTCCATCTTACATATGTGTGGCTGGTTCTTCCTTACATTTGTCTCTATTGAAATTCATTAGTTTTAGCCCAGTTCTTCAATCTGTTAAAAGACAGTGGTACCTCAGGTTACAGACGCTTCAGGTTACAGACTCTGCTAACCCAGAAATAGTACCTCGGGTTAAGAACTTTACTTCAGGATGAGAACAGAAATTGCGTGGCAGCGGTGTGGCGGTAACAGGAGGTCCCATTGGCTAAAGAGATACCTCAGGTTAAGAACAGCTTCAGGTTAAGAACGGACCTCCAGAACGAATTATGTACTTAACCCGAGGTACCACTGTAATCTTGAAACCTAATTCTGTCTTCTGCGGCTACCCCTCCCAGTTTGAAGTCATCTGCAAATTTGATGAGCATCTCATTAATACCTTTATCCAACTTGTTTATAAAGATGTTAAACAACAACAGGCCCCTTCACTGATGGTTTTCTGTCACCAGTTGCCTTCTTTATTATTAGTGTTCCTTTTGTGTTTTGATGTGCTCCACCATCAGTTCATTTTATTGGTTATGATTTTTTGTATTTTCCTTTTTTTTTTTTTTGTAAACTCCTCAAATGCTTCTTACTGGTAGTAATTTAAAATGAATATCCTTCTGTACACACCAATCTTTGGTGTGTATGTACACACCAGTCTTTGTTGGTACTTCAGCATATGTAGGTTCCACAACACTCTTAATATATTTTAACAGAAACAGAGATACATACCACATATTTATAGAGCAAAATTTAAAATGAATCAAGCGTTATTAATAATTGGCTGATACAGAGCTATTAGTATTAATCAAGAGTGGGGAATCTGTGGCCTTCAGAGTGGCTGGGGAAACCCAGCCAGGTGTGCAGGGTATAAATTATTATTATTATTATTATTATTATTATTATTATTATTATTATTATTTTGCTGGATAACAACTTCCACAATCCCTTACCATTTACTATGCTGACGGGGAACTGATGGGAGTTGGAGTGCAATAAAATCTAGAGGGGCACTGTTTCCTCATCCGTGGTATAGATAATGATTAGATAATTAAATATGGGAAATAGATGTATTTTAACTCCCAAGCAGTTTGCAACAAAGACGAAGGAAAGAGAACGGCAGTGCATGATCTGAAATCACCTGAAACAATGTATTAATTTTCCTATCACCATCTAAACATGATGCATAGTAACAAGTTACTATTTTTTTCTCTGTAAGAGATACAAAATGGGCATTAGCCAAATAGGCAACATGACAGCAATCAAATTGCAGAGAAAGTAATACATGTGTTGCATTCAGAGATAATCCCACTGGGGCTCCCAGTAATGTCAGCAACCATCAGGATGCAACAACTTGCCAGGAACAGTAAGATGACATTGTGTCACTTATAACCTTACTGCTTACTTTCACAAATGATGATTATATGTTTCTCTTTTCTTAATGACAAGTGAATCCCAGAATGGACTCAAGCTTCCAAACATAGAGAACCTGGAAAATATTTGCCTTGAAAATAGTCATTATTGTGATCTGTTATTTTCCCAAATGGCCTATTTTCTCTTGCTGGAGTCAGATGACAAACAAAAGAGATTCTTTTCTCTTTTCTTTTTTGTGGAGGGGAGAGTAATTGTTACACAGTATATCCACTATCATTTGACAGACAGAAATTGCTGCTCATGTTGCAGAAAATAAAAGCCTGTACCACGATGAAGAGTAATGAGTGAACAATCTGATTTTAAAGAGTCTGGCTGCACTAAGCCATCCTGAATCGGTATGAAGTGTGAACATTTGCAGTTTCCTGCAGTGAAGAAAGTATCTATCACACAGATGTATAGATATTTCATAATATCAATGAACCCAATGTTTCAAAGAAACATCAATGAAGAATAAAGAAGCTATAGGACTTCAGCCCAATAAATGTGGATTACAGGCCCTGGATTCTGTTTTAATTAGTTAAGATTAACTCCCATTCTCTCATTTAGGACTCCTACTCATGCATGCATACTAGTCCTTTAAAAGAAGACACAGTTGATGTTTAATTTATTTAAAATGTAGGGATATACAATAAAACTGACTATGAAAGGATAGTTGAAACACATTAATCCCAAATTAAGTAATCTTCAAGATGTGTTCCTAGATTTACAGAAGCATTTGATTGAACATCAGTTAATCTAATTACTGCATTATTCTAAGTATTTAATCAACTCCATTAAGAATGCCCCCAAGGGGCATTATACTTATACCCATTCACAGTTTTCACTCCCCACCTAGCAATCTGGCCAGATTAACCAGATTATACCTAAACAGCTATCATCTCTCTATCAGGACTTTGTCCACAGCCTCTCCCTGATCTACCAAGCCTGACTTGTTTTTGAGAAACCGATGCTGGGTCATAGTAATCACAGCATCATTTTCTAAGTGCTCACAGACAGCTGTTTAATTATCTGTTTGAGAACCTTTCCTGGTATCATTGTCAAGCTCACTGTTTGGTAGTTACCTGGGTCATCTTTGCCTCCCCTTTTTGAAGATGGGGTCAACATTTGCCCACCTAATCTGCAGGGACCTCACCTATTACAGAGAGAGGCTCTGAGATTACATCTGCAAGCTGCTTTAATACCATTGGGTGCAACTCATCAGGCTCTGGAGATTTGAATTAATTTAACATAGCAAGGTGTTTCCTTATCATCTCTTTTCCTGTATTGGGCTCAGTTCCCTCCCTGCATCATTTATTCTGTTATCACCAGGTTGGGCACTGTTTTCCTTTAGAATGAAGACTCAGGCAAAGTATAGCATGATTTTGCCATGGTGTAAAGAAAGTAAAGAAAGTTGGTGAATCAATAGTTGCTTGTAAGCCTGATTGAGATGCATGTGATGCACAACATGTATCTAAGACAAGAATCTCCAAAGGGATAACAACAAAGAAAAGAACTGGATGAGCCTGTTTGGACTTACAATCTAATATTTTGAGATGGATATTGCCAACAGATCAAAGACTTCCCAGTTTGCTAAAAACTGGAAGGTGATAAAAGACAAAAGCCTTGCTTTAAAAACAAGACCAGTCTTTTGGAAAGAACGTAAAGTCTGGGAGGATGAGAGATCCATATATATTTATTTATTGGCCACTTTGCTCATCCAGGCATTTCTGCATAATGGAAGCCAATTTTCAATCATTCCAATCCTAAACCATGTTAACCAAGTTTTCAGGATCAGGCCCTGCTCTTTGTTTAGCATTTTGGCAAGCTCTGACCTACACCGCAAAGAATCACAAGCTTCGGCAGACCACAAGGACAGTGTCAAAGCTCAATTCCATACAGTTAATTCAATAAGTCACAGATACCATTACTTCATAAGGCAGAGAGACTCCAACGTTATTAAGGGAATAGTAGAAGGGGGAGGAGGGGGGAAATGGAGAAGGAAAACAGAGAGGGTGAAGGGCGAGGGGGCGCGTTAGAACAGAGACAAGCAGAAGAACAAAAACATCCCATAAATCATGCAAAGCTGCTGAAATACCAGAACAAATGACTCCAGATCTTGGCCATTGTTCCCGTGCAATGGTTTAATGCACACACACACACAAGCAAAAACAAAGTGCCTTCAGTTTCATTTCAGCCTACTCCTCTGTGCTGGGGAAGAACTGCTGAATTTGACTTAGTTTGAGAGATGTGTGAAGAATTCCAGAGGAGATGCAGCTAGTTTGAACCAACAGTGGATGGGATTTATAAAGCTGCTCAAGTGATTAGGACATTCATTTCCTATTAAGGTGAGGTGACTTTGGAAAGTAGAGCTGATGTCAAACACTTAAATAGTATGGTCAGGGGTTCAGTCCAAACAACATCCTGTACTCCAGTGTCACAATTAAGTTAAATTAATATCTTTTCCAATTTCTCTCTTAGGTGAAGGCCTCCATTGTACATTATGCACAATAATTTTTTTTAGTATAGCAAACACATAGTTTACAGTCTCATTTTCTTCCACCCCCACTGCCTCCGATGATTGTTCAGGGAAGGAATATGACCATGAGCAATGTTTTTTCATTGTAGCATGGCAAAGGGAAAGGAATGCACCCCTGCATTGCCTAGGCAATATAGAAATGCTTCACTTTCTTCCTGCACTGTGTCTAGGTTACTCCACAGCTTTTTGGACTGTGCTATGATCAGCTGGAAGGATCGGGAGTATTGCTTAGTTGCTATGCAGGCAGGCAACTCTCCCTATATTCTGGCACTATGCTGTGTGCTGTTGCAGCAAAGTATGAGGCAACAGCAATAGTTACTTGGTTCCTAGGCAATCAGGTGAGTCTCCCCATCTTCCAGAGATGTTATGTGGCCTTGCTTTTTCTGCAGCTGTGCAAACAGCCACAGAAAGAACTAAGTAAAGGTATATTTTGTGGGGGGTTCAGGGGGCATTTAGTGCCTCATTGTCCCATAAATTGAACCTGAAATATTGTTAAATAATACTTCACTGGTTTCAAAACCATGTTATCATGTTTCAAAAAAGCCAGATCAAAAAAGTCCCCCCATATTTCCTTAGAAAAAACCTCTGTCACAGTGAGAGTAATTATAGCCCTTTTCAGAGGAGATGTTCAATAAACCCATCACCTCCATTGCTACATATCCATGAGAAATGTGAGCTGGTTCTAGGAAGTAAACTGACATCCTTGCAAAAGTGGAGCATATTAGAACAAATACAGGGCAACTTCTTGTATCTGAGCTGTATTCGGAATTACAAATGTTCTCTGGTCTGGTTTTCTTAATGGATACATTGAAGGGCTCATATGTGTTTGTCGGTTCTTAAGTGAATGGAAGAAGATGGATGAGCTTGTTCTGGTCTACACTTTCATTTTCTGTTGTTTTTGTACGAGGGTGTCAGAGGCCTGACGTAGGCACAATGGCACTCACAGAAGATATATTGGTAGACATGGCTTTCTGTTAACTATCACTACTTCAATAGGAGGCACTTGGTTGCATGCTTTGATACTAGTTTTTCCATTCACATTATTCTGAGAATAGATCAGCAACAAGAAAACTGCAAGGGTTCTTTAATCATTTCTGTTACATTCTGACAGTTCTCCGACCTTTCTGCCTCGAAACTCCTTTTATTAAGGGTAAAAAGATGGCAACGCTACAGTTAGCAAAAATATTACAAGTATAAAAAGAGTGAACTATAATTAATCATTAAATAAAAAGATTTAGAGGAAGAAAATTGGATAAGAGGAACCTATCAGTACAGTGGTACCTTGGGTTACAGACGCTTCAGGTTACAGACTCCGCTAACCCAGAAATATTACCTCGGGTTAAGAACTTTGCTTCAGGATGAGAACAGAAATCGCACAGCAGTGGCAGCGGGAGGCCCCATTAGCTAAAGTGGTACCTCAGGTTAAGAACAGTTTCAGATTAAGAACAGACCTCCAGAAAAAATGAATTTCAATAGCAACAAATGTAATGTTCTGCACTTAGGCAGGAAGAACGAGCTGCGGAAATATAAGATGTGAAACACCTGGCTGCTAGTAGTACATGTGAAAAGGATCTAGGGGTCTTAGTAGACCACAAGCTTAACCAGAGGCAGGGCTTTTTTGGCTGTGGCCCCAATCTGGTGGAACGCTCTGTCACAAGAGACTAGGGCTCTGCGGGACTTGACCTCTTTCCGCAGGGCCTGCAAGACAGAGCTGTTCCACCAGGCCTTTGGCCAGGGCACAGCCTGACCCCCTCCTTTGGCAATCCTCACAGAACTCTAGCCCAATGGTTGCCATTAATCTGATTTGAACTGATTTTAGAATGAACTGATTTTAGAATGTTGTATCATTTTACTGTTGTTAGCCACTCTGAGCCCGGCTTTGGCTGGGGAGAGCGGGATATGAATAAAATAATAATAATAATAATAATAATAATAATAATAATAATAATAATAAACCTGAGTCAATAGTGTGATGCAACAGCAAAAAAAGCTACTGCCATTATAGGCCACATCAACAGGAACACTCCCTCCTGTAATGATATGTTGACCACAAACAGGATCCATCTAATCATACCCTCTCAGCATGCTTTAATAAGCCAGGATAAGTGTAGTTGGCTGTATCACTGCAAGCACCTTGTCCAGATCATCAGGCTGCTTCTGAAACTGAAACTGCTCCCATGATGCCACAGCATCCGTCACTGCTTTTTGCAGCACATATTTCACCACTTGCATTCTAGCTATCCAGTCTGTTTCACTGCCCTTAGTTCCCTTGTATAGCAAGAAACAGAATGGGTTCCATAATGCTAGAGAAAGTACCCAGGGAGTTCGTGACAAAAGCCTGGGGCATGTCACTGTTCTACGGCAAGACAAGAGCTTCAACAGGATTGTCTGCTCTATGCACTGGGGGGGGGGGGGGAGCCAAAGAGCATTCAGGAATTCATCGGGTTCCACTAGTTCCTGGTGTTGGACCATCTAAAGCAGTCCATGAGCCCTGCAAAGAGGAATTGGTGCCATAAATCCCAACTACATCAGGAAATAATCTATTCATGAAAATGGGGTGATATCCAGCCCCTCTATTTCCAGAACACCCCTTCCTCCATATGGAGGAAAGACCAAATTAAGAGATTGCCTGCCCTATGAACTGGAGTGATTACAACTTTTTTCTTACTCTAAAATTGAAAATCCACACATCAGTATGCATGCATCTGTGAGCACATGTGAGTGGACAGATCCACCTTGGCCAAAACCACTCCTAAAAGCATGCAGCTTTTGGGGGGATGGCAAACCTTTAATCAACCTTCAGGCCAAAAAAAGTTAGCCATCTTTGCTTTGCAATATTTTTAGAAACAAACAAACCCCAGACCCCTCTCCCATGTCTATCTTCCTACACATTCATCTAGCAACCAGCTTGAATATCTGGCCTCTGGAAATTTAAGTAACTGCCTTTGCCAAAGGCAAGATCCAAGAACACTGGAAGGACCAAAAGTCTGAGATGGTACAGCATATTCATATGTCCCTAACAGTAAGGACTTTGTGGCACCAGATTTTAGGGGGGAAAACACCTAAGAAAAGTCTAATAATGAAGTACTTATTTTAGTAAATATCATATGAGTGAAATAAGTGTTTCTCAATACTTCAAGTCTCTCCCTGCCATTCCCCCCCCCATTTTTTTTTTTTTACAAGAGGAATTCGGCAGACTTGTATAGTTAATGCTAAACTTTCGAGGGGGGTGGAGCTGTTTTCCTCACTTTTCAAAGTACATAAATGTGTGCTGCACTAGCTAAATAAAACAGTCACTGTACCCCAGGAGGGACAAGCTCCTTTTAATGTTCCACTTTTGACAGGGCACAGGCTTGAAAATGTGGGTTGACGCTTGAGATTTTTACCAGATCTGAGAACTTGAGTGAAGATCTTCACTGGCTCCCAGTATGTTTTTAAGCGCAATTCAAAGTGTTGGTGCTGACCTTTAAAGCCCTGAACGGCCTTGGCCCAGTATACCTGAAGGAGCGTCTCCACCCTCATTGTTCAGCCCAGACACTGATGTCCTCTTCCGAGGGTCTTCTGGTGGTTCCCTCACTCAGAGAAACAAAGTTACAGGGAACTAGGCAGAAGGCCTTCTCGGTAGTGACGCCCTCCCTGTGGAACACCCTCCCTTCAGAAGTCAAGGAGATAAAGAACTACACAACTTTTAGAAGACATCTGAAGGCAGCCCTGTATTGGAAGGTTTTTTATATTTGATGTTTTACTATGTTTTATATATGTGTAAGCTGCTCAGAGTGGCTGGGGAAACCCATCCAGATGGGTAGGGATTGTGGTTGTTGTTGTTGTTGTTGTTGTTGTTGTTGTTATACTTAAAATTGCAGCATGGGAGATGCCTCCCAGAAGAACTCTGCTTTGCACACTTTGGGTAGAATGCATTCTCTTCAAATCCAATAAACAGAGCCCCAAAGGAACAGACACTATAATCCAGTGTTTCTCAAACTTAGGTCTCCAGCTGTTGTTGGACTGTAATCCCCATCAACCCTAGCTAGCAGGACCAGTGGTCAGGGATGATGGGAGCTGTAGTCCAATCTGTGCCTCCATGTATAGCTGTGAGTCCAAAATGACTGCCAGGTTGCACACCTGGTCATTCAGGGGCACAGTTACCCCATTCAGGACCAGGGAGTATCCCATACCCACCTACCCCGTCCCTCCAAAACAGCACCCTCAGTCTTGTCAGGACTCAACCCCTTTACCTTTACTTAAATGCAGAGGAGGGACAGAACAGGCTTATGAATTAACACATGTGAAATTGGCACAGAATGATCCATATATCTGTAGTGGGATTCCACAGGGAAGATATGCAATTCTTATCACAACCCTGCTGGAAACAAGTAGATTAACCCTAGAGTAGTCCCACAAATTCTTGCCAGGCCCCACGGTAAAGTGACTAATACCTCATGATCAATGGCATCAAAGGTCACAAAAAGGTCTAACACATCAGCAGGGTGCTATTACCAATATTATTCTCAAGGTGACAGTCACTGATAAAGTGCAGTGTTTAATGGATCCAGAAAATGTTCAGCATTTAAGCATGCCTGAAGCTGGGTACGTTATAACTCAATAATCATATCCAGAAAGGGTAGGTTGGAAACAGCTTGATAGCCAGTTGGGAAATCTGCATTCAGAATAACTATTTTTGGGCCACCAGAATTATTTGAGTAGTAATACCTTATCACAATACCTTATCTTGGTAAACCAAGGAATCCCCACATTCCAAAATGTGCTCACTTTCACACACCCCACCATGATTTGTCCACACTGAGATTCATAAGAGCATGCCTGTGCCTTTGGTCTGGTTTACACATGTAACAGAATGAAGTGGAAATAATTTTAACAAGAGTAGCAGAAATATACTTCAATACTTGAAGCTGGTGGGAGTGGATCACATTTTTAATGCTTTCCTATATGAAAAAAAATCCCTGCAAGCTGAACTCTAGATAAAAAAGAAATTGTTAAGCTACAACCTCTCTCCCTGTGGTGCTAGTTTTCTACTTGCACATTAGAAATATTTTGTGGAGGAACACTGAGCAACCATGTCATTCCCCAACTGCACTGGTACAGTTCACTCTACGACCTCATAATTTGACCACCTCTTTTTGCTACATGTGTAGATGTTACCAAGATTATAACATGGGGAGCAGTGTTGAAATTACATTTTGAAGAGATACAACTAAATTTGTTGAATGCTCACTCATCTCTGCAAAATTTGGTATTGTTTGGGGGATGCTGAGCTTGAAGGTCCTCAGAAATGCCAAATTTCTCAGCTTTTATTGGCATCACACATGTTCGGTATCACTGAATACTAGGCCTTGGATATTGTTTTTGTCTGTCAAAATTAACAGCTTCCATCTCTATATGTCTTAATTTCCATATGGGAATAAGGAGACACTCACTTAATCTACCTAAGAGAGCAGGACAAGATTTAATGAATAAATTGTTTATGTGAAGGGCTCCATAGAAAAAAATTAACTGAAAGGTGTGTCACAGACTGCTTACATTGATATAGTCCCTTTGACTCCAGTGGCGACCATACTAAAAATAAGTGATTTGTGAATAGACCCTTTTATAGAGCTACTGGGGTGGGACTGCTTACATATATGCATGTGGGTGCATATTTCAATATTGCTAAGCATCAAGGCTGAAATTAAAGAAAAGATGGGGCAACTTACAATAGGAACCACCTCCTTATTTATTGTATTAGCTTACCACCACAAACACACACATTTTATTGATGACCTAGCTGTGAACGCCTAGTACATTTGGGAACATGTACCATCTTCTCCCTCAGATCAAAACAGTTCTGCTTCGCAATGGAAGAGGCTGTACAAGGAACTCTGGTGAGTGGGGAAGAACTAAGTGGTGGTGGGGCCTGATAAATAGAGTATATAAGTATTCATTTTACAAAACGCATGTGTCAGCTGAACAGCAAAGATTTGGAGGAACCAGAGCACATCCTTCAGCAGATGAACCTGCACTTGCTCCTGTTTCCATACCCTGTTTCCATACCTATACCTATAAAGTTGTCAGGATCATGGCTGACCCAGACCCTGGAGAGCCCTCTTAGGAGAAAGAGAATTGGGGTTCCATGCAGCACTTTGCTCCCACTCTGGATATGGAGAAACCTGCACCTGTCCAAACACTGATTAAAGACAGTGGCAGACCAGACAAGTCTGAAGATGCTGCCAGGCTTCCAGACTTCTAGTAGGGAAGAAGAGTACTCAAGAGGAAGTAGAAGAACAATAATATCATTTGTTATGTACTAAAAGATTTTGTAAAGTAACATCCCAGTGGTGATGGCTTCTTAATCTTTCAACTCCTGGCTTTTTTTTAGCTCAGTACTCTAACCACAAGGCTTCACTGCTTCTTCTCATAATAATAATAATAATAATAATAATAATAATAATAATAATAATAATGTTATATTAATTAGGTATGTATGACAAATTTCTGATGAGCTGTCAGTTATAATGATGCTCTTCCAGGATGACAGCAGAAGGGGTGGGGAAATAATGAGCCTGGATATAGCTGGGGAACCTACCAGTACAGTGCCTTATATACTTTCAGATCTTCACCCCATCCAGTGATGTATGAATGATGGGCAATATTTGGAGGCCCCTTGCTTTATAGTCAACCTTCGCTGTAGAATGTTTGGGCTTGTTCACTCAGAAAGTAGAATGTGTCTTCATTAAAAGTTTTGGTGGCACTACATCTATCCTACATAGTTAGCACTCATCACTTACTTCCCCCATGAGCTTCACAGGCTAGAGATCAATTCATGGACTAACAGGGTAGGCAGTAATAACTCTGCTGACTGAAGCAAGACCTCAAAAGTCTTTTAACTCCAGAGACTCCCTCACATGCTAACAAGGAGGCTTGCTACCCACCACCATCACACTAAGCAACAGTAAATTCTAAATTGTACATTTGAATAAATCAAATTTCCCTTGCTATGCAAGAAGTAGGGATTCTTTGGGTAAGGGCTAGAATTCTGTCCCATTCACAGAACCAAAGGCCACCTATGCCACCTATGGACTAAGGAAGTCTTCAGATCCAACATCTTTAACAGTATAGTTGTTATTATGGGCATTACAAAGGGCCAAGCTAGATGTTATACATATGGCTGCTGCTGAAAAGTGGACACCTATTTAACTTTGTGTTTGTAACCACTGATAGAACTTATGCATTTCCTGATTTTAGAGCTGCACCAAACCCCTAACCTCCTTGGACCTTTCTTTACAAAAGGAGCGAGCTATTAGGTGACACCCATAGAGAGAAAGCCATTTGATGTTCAGCAGTTATGAGGTAGTCAAAGGTTTTCTTCTCCCTCCCCCATCCCATCTTAAGAAGCATTTTTGTTTAAAGATAAGAGCCATTCCAAGTGGCTCTTAAATAAATTTATTTCTTTTTTTTAATAAGGAAGAGCCCTCAGACCACTTCCATTTCACTTCCCCCCTTGAAATTCCACCTCCTGGAGCTTCCACTGCCACTGCCTGAACTTTGAAATCAAATATGTGTTTATGGGAGGTATTGGTTTGTTTTTGTTCCATTATGTATTTTGTGTTCTTATTTTGTACTTTTAATGTTATGAACTGCATTGTGATCTTCTGATGAAGATGTACACATTTAATAATAAATAAATAGATAAATAAATTGGGAGAGGTTGTTTTTCCTGCAGCTTCCCTTCAAACATTAAGAATTTGGGCCAAATTTTGGCTGACCAAAATGTCCAGCCGAGCCCTACTTGATATTATAGCATTCCATGTTTCTCTGTCTTCTGCAAGAGGCAGCCATGGAGTAAGATTGGGGAAGGTGAGGATATGGGTAAGATTTTTGAAGATGCTATGGAAAGGGAGGGAAGACATAAAGATGTAGTTACCATTTCAGTGGGAACTGTGTGCCACTGGTCTAAAATATCACAAGAGAGAAACTTGTCATTCACCCTCACCTGCCTGAACAACTTTCTTCCTCATTTGGGCCTTGCTGAGCTTGCTTTGTTCCAGTCCTGAGTCCCTCCTTGATGACTTGCTGTCCATTTTCTACTTTATTCCAAATTGTGTGCTGGCTTCACAACATTGCCTCTTTGTTTTGCCCTCCAACACTGAATTTCTTCCTCATCCTGGACTTGATCAAGGCCTAGCTTTGCCTTAAGCTTGGGAAAATCCACACAATCCAGGGATAACTATTCATAAACTGATTTCCATTTTGATCTTTGTAAAATTTAGATGAGGTTATGTCAGTTGAGAGAGATTTAGTTATCAGATTCTAGCTTACCACTCTTTTACATCTAAATAAATGACTGTGTCACAGTAGGGCTGTTGGTAGGTGGTGTGGCTAAGGGATCTAAGGATTTTTTATTTTTTGTAATAGACAGGGTTTTCATGTGATATGAACAGTGCAGTAATATCCTCTGACTCTTGATTGTATGAAGAAGTTTTTGAACATGGCCAGCTGTTTTATTTTACAGCATGAACTAAATCTTAAGATGGTGAGTGCATCCTCTGAACAGTTCATCACAAGTACAAATTGCAATTTGGCATGCCATCATGAACCTTTTTAGTTTGAACTGAGCAGCCATGTGCCAAACTGCAGTCTGTACTTGTGATGAATGATTCAGATGATCCACATGCTGTGAATGTGAAGCAACAGACTGAAAAATTAAGCATTCTGCTACAAAGCAGTTCTGAGAATCAACTCTTTGTTTAGCTTGCTTCTGACTGTGTGGCCTGTTAATCTTGGTCCTGTGGTTTGACTTGGAGTGAGTTTGCAGAGTTTACTACGGTATTTCCTTTTTGGAACATGTGAAATGCAGACATGCACCTGTTAACACCCTGGGACACTACTGGCCAAGGCACATATGTATTTGGAGAAATGCATCTCTGCACACTAGGTGCATCTCTGATCTCCACTAGGATCACTGTTGCAAATGCATCAAGGATGCTTGCTGTTTTAAATGTGACTTGCCCTCAGATGGATTCTTATATGGGCCAACAGCTTTAACTCAATTTGCTTTAAATGTGCTGGTTTCTCCCTGGCATGGAAAAATGTGACAGCAAAAAGGTCAAAGTGTGGCAATGCATGGGGTATGATTTTGTTCTGTCCTGAGCCCAACACTGCATCTCTTACCATTCAATGCTCAGAGACCTGGGACGGAAAGCAGACAGCTCAGCCGAGGCATACTCAGCTTTCCTTCTCTTCTCCTGCTTCTGTTTAATTGATAACCGGTGTGTGAACTTAGAAAGGCTGCCCTCAGACCTGGGGAAGGGGGAAAGGAGAGGTGTTAACTTCATCATAGCATGACAGTAACCAAAGAGAATGGCAGGAAGGAAGGAGCAGAGCAATGAATTCAAAGGATCACCTACTACTATAGGTGGTTCATTGCATGTAAAACTAGCCTGATTTACTCACATAGCTAGGCTTCCATCAAATAAATGTAAAGTGTGTCTTTCTTCTACACTTGCATGGAATACTGTTTCCAAGTGGAGAAACAATTCAACAATAGCTATTTGAATGCTGGTTCGAAAGCTATTTGAAATCTGCTCTGAGACCCTTTTTGGCTAAAGGGTGGGGTATAATTACTATAAACAAAAAAAATGTTGAAAACTGCATATTTTAACTAGGCAAGTAAAGCATTTTTTTAAAGGTGGCAAGACATTTTTATTAAGGAGTCTGGTGGCATCTTTCAGTCTTAAAGCACAGGTTGAAAGTTTTGAAGTCACCGATTTAAGGGATATTCAGAATGAAGGTGAGGGAGTCAGCAAAGAAATTGCTAAAGGTTAGTAAAACAAAAACAGCAACTTCGTGGTCCTCCGTGTATGCATCCATATTTGTACTTGCTTGTGTGTTACATATATATCTAAGCCAGTACATTTTTGTGACTTACTTTAACCAAGCAAAGTACCTCAGAAACATTTCCCAGAAAAGCAGCCCCACTGTCTCTCTCTTTACAATACTGGAATAAACCTCAAATAGCTAGCTATTATTCAGATATGTTTTTAAACATTGGCATCTTCAATTCATTAACTCTGGTTATTGATATATTTTTCAGTTTATAAATTTGCTGTTCTTCATGACAGAGTGAAGGCAGTTTTTTGGAGGAGGAAGCCAAATGTCTAAATATTACCACTGAGAAAGAATAGGCTTGGGCTTTTTTAATATAATTCTTTAGAAATAATCATTTATTTATTTTTACTTTGATGGAAGGAATGGGTATTGCCTTTTT